>NC_139219.1:302975302-304175302 GCF_055691185.1 Crinia signifera | reverse complement strand
AACCTGTAGATCTATAGTAGGAATGAATTCAGCATGTTTAAAAATGTGACCGTTAGTAAAAACAACAGCTGTGCTAGGTGATCTGGGGAATGTGCCAGTTAGTAATGACTACAGCTGTGCACCAGCTAGGTGATCTGGGGAATGTGACAGTTAGTAATGACTACAACTGTGCACCAGCTAAGTGATCTGGGGAATGTGACAGTTAGTAATGACTACAGCTGTGCACCAGCTAGGTGATCTGGGGAATGTGACAGTTAGTAATGACTACAGCTGTGCACCAGCTAGGTGATCTGGGGAATGTGACAGTTAGTAATGACTAAAGCTGTGCACCAGCTAGGTGATCTGGGGAATGTGACAGTTAGTAATGACTACAGCTGTGCACCAGCTAGGTGATTTCGAAAACGTGGACTGTTGGTAGATCTCGAGGACCGGTTTTGGCCACCCCTGATCTACACTATGGTGTCGATACATATCAAAACTATTGTGTCCACCTATTGACTATTGATCTATCATCCAGAACCCATCTATAGACAACCTATGTCATTTGTTAGCTATCTGTGGTTTTAGCAGCTCAAAATAAATCTAAACCTAACTTTCAAAACAGCCCTGGATGAAGTGGCTCCATTTACCCGCCACACTCCACGCAGGCCTAGACACCAACCGTGGCACTCTAAATTAACAAGACACCTACAAAATATCTCACGGAAAGTTGAGCGTAAATGGCATAAATCTCGCAGTCCAATGGATTTCCTCACATATAAGACTATCTACCAGTACTATAGTTATGCCCTGGAAACTGCCAAACAAACATATTTCCAAACTCTCATTTCTGCTCAATCTTTGAACCCAAAACGTCTTTTTAATACATTTAAATCACTTCTCAACCCTCCCTCACCCAAGACACCAGACACTATCCATGCACAAGATCTTGCTTCCTACTTTAGGGATAAAATCGACAAGATCAGAGATGAATTGGTATGCTCCAACTGAGTTGGTGATCTGCTCAATTTCCTACCTGAGCCCTCTGACGCATTTACTTCACTATTCTCTTCCCACCACTCTACTACAGTACCTCTCCTCTTGACCCTACACCCTCACAAGTAGGTACATCTCTGTCTCCTGTGCTCATCCCAATCTTAATTAAATTTGCAACCTCTCTTTCTCTACTGGTGTCTTTCCTTCATTGTTCAAACACACAGTTATTACTCCGATTCTGAAAAAACCTGAATTCTGACCCAAGCTCTCTCTCAAACTACAGTCCTATCTCTCAGCTCCCGTGCTTCTCCAAGCTACTTTAAAGACTTGCCTACATTCGCCTCACACCCTTCCTTAACTCGCACAACTTATTGGACCCACTTCAGTCAGGCTTTCGTTCCCAACACTCCACAGAGACAGCACTGGCTAAAGTTGTGAATGATCTGGTCACTGCTAAGTCTAAAGGCCACTATTCACTACTAATTCTTCTAGATCTCTCTGCTGCTTTTGACACTGTTGACCACACACTTCTCATACAAACACTACAATCCATAGGTCTTAAAGACACAGCCCTCTTTTGGTTCTCATCCTACCTATCTAACTGCTCTTTTAGTGTTCGTTACCTTTGCTACCTCTTTCAGTTGGATTACCTCAGGGTTCAGTTTTAGGTCCTCTGCTTTTCTCAATCTATACCTCATCTCTTGGCAAACTAATCACCTCCCCATCTGTATTGGGCCGTGTCTCTGAATGCCTTTCTGCTGTTTCAAACTGGATGTCAACTCGCCACCTCAAACTTAATATTTCAAAAACAGAATTATTATATTTCTGCCAATAAATAGTAGTTACCAACCTGATATCTCCATTGCTGTTGATAATATGACAATCACTCCTACCTCTCAAGCTCGCTACCTAGGTGTTATCCTTGACTCAGAACTTTCCTTTGTACCCCACATTCAATCTGTCTCGAAATCATGCCACATGCAGCTAAAAAACATATTCAAAATTCACCCTTACCTTACACAAAACACTGCAAAAACTCTAATCCATGCTCTCATCATCTCATGCATTGATTATTGCAATAGTCTCCTTATTGGCCTTCCCCAACACAGACTCTCATCACTACAGTCCAACATGAATGCAGCTGCGAGGCTAATCTTCCTAGCTAGACGTTCATCGTCACTTCATTGGTTACCTGTATTCTACCATATTTAAATCAAAATCCTTTTACTTACACACAAAGCCATAATCCAAAGTACACCAACATACATCTCTTCTCTTATGTCAAAATATCTTCCAACCCGACCTCTACGCTCCTCACAAGATCTGCGTCTCTCATCCAAACTCATTACTCGCTCCCATTCCCGATTGCAGGACTTTCTTTGGGCTGCACCCACTCTGTGGAATGCCCTCCCAATGCCCTCCCTGAAAACTCACCTCTTCAGGTAAGCTTATCAAAGTCCAGAACCAGCCACTTTATACCATTCCTATCTAATCACATCCCCACTGTACAATCCACACATATCCACTCCTTTCTTCATATTTTCCATCCTCCTGACCCATGGCCAAACTGCTGGGTCACCATATCTTACAGCACACCAGGAACCTTTGCATTCTGGTGAACTTTATGCAATAAAGAATATTATTATTATTTTATTTATAAGGTGCCACAAGTGTTTCGCAGCGCCGTACAAAGGAACAATACAGGGAGACAAAGCTTGGCATAACATTAAATAAATAACAAAAATACAGTACAAATAAAGAGCGCCACAGATCAATACAAATTACAGCTTAAATGTAAGTAGTGAGGACTCAATCAGCATACAACTAGAGGCTTGATGCCAATGATGGAGATGAGTATGCGGACAAAGATGGTCAGTGTTGGAGTATAGGAGAGCTGTGAGTGAAATGTGAAGAGAAGAGGGCTTTGACAACAGGAGGGAAGAGGGCCCTACTCGGAGGAGCTTACAATCTAGTAGGAAGGGGAGACAGACAGATTACAAGAGGTGCAAGCGAGTGGGTGATGGTTAGATAGCAGGATGTAAACAGGCAGGGGGTCGGAGAACCAGCTGGTTTATGCAGTGGAAGTGTATGCTTTGATGAATAGGTGAGTTTTCAGTGCCCGTTTGAAGCTTTGCAAGGTCGGGGAGAGTCTAATGGAGCGAGTGAGTGCGTTCCACTGAAGAGGTGCAGCACGGGCAAAGTCCTGTACTCTAGCATGGGAAGCAGTGATCAGGGTGGAGGAGAGACGACAGTCGTCAGCCGACCGTAGAGGGCGGGAGGGTGTATGAATGGAGATGAGGTTAGAGATATATGGAGCAATGGAATTAGAGATGGCCCTGTATGTGAGTGTGAGGTGTTTGAAGAGGATTCTGTAGGGGAATGGAAGCCAGTATATCTATCCTTGTGTATCAATGCCTATTTCCCTATAGATTTAATCTTGTGAACAGGGCCCTCATACCTTTGACTGTCTGTAAATACCCAGTTTGTTGTATCATTGTCTCCTTTGTAAAGTGCAACAGAATATGCTGCGCTACTGTATATAAGAAACTGTTAATAAATAAATAAAATAAATATAGTATGTACAGTAGTAAGTAGACTACATGCAGTAAGTTCTTTTGCATGACTGTCACTCATCCAGGACTTCCATGGCATCTTGTATCTTCATTCTTCTCTACCATCTTACTCTCCGGCCTTGCAATGACTAATATTAGCCAATGCAAAGAAGCGGGGCGATGATGTTGTGCCCCATGATTGGTTTGTTGTGGTCATCTTGGATTTTCAAGAAAGGGTGCTGCTCCGAACCAACCACTGCTCATGGCATCATCTTCCCACTCGCTGGCATCGACTAATATTAGCCTTAAAATACAAGAAGCCATGAATGTCCTAGGGGAGGCGGCGGCAATGCAAATGAGCTTACAAGTTTCTGTCTCCCTCCCCCCGGAGAATAACAAAGAAAATGCCTTGGATGTACCAAGGCCGACCACTTCATATCTCTCTCTCTAAAGGGGGCGTTGGCCAATATTGTTAAATCGGATTGGTCTTCCACTGTATAAAGTGTTCAAGCCAACAATTGCTTTAAGGTTATCGGAGGTCCCCTTTATCACCTGCCAGAGCCACGCTGAATGGATGTCATGGTCATGCTTCAGTCACTCCCTTGTCCACAATGTTGACGGTACTGTATCTGTATGGAAAAATGTAAATAAAAAGATAATAACATACAGGTATGAAGCCTTAGTAGGACTATATGTCAGAGAATAAATATTGAGGCCTACTCTGTATAGGTATGAGGAGGTAATGCTACGCACATCAGTCCCTACCATTGGTGGTGGAGTCTATATTCCAGAACAGACCACCATACATTATGGCCCAGTTTACAGGCAAAGCATTAACTTACCATATGCTTTTTTTTAGTGTAGACTAAAGCTGAGCGCACACACACACACACACACACACACACACAAACGTGGGAAAACAAACAAGCCCCACATGTCAAAACCGAACTCATGACCCTCGTGCTGGGAGGTAACAATGCTAGCCACTGTACCGCCAGGCTTCTAATTAACATTCCACTGGCATCACAGGCCGCAGACTGAGACCTTTCTTTGACCTGCCCCTTTATTACTCTAATAATACTGAAGTCTGTCCAAAGTTTTTTGGCCACTGTAGTCTGTACTGTAGTCTGGGGGGGAAATAGACATAATACGGCTCATTTTTGTTTTATTTATTTAAATCTCCGCTCAGGCTTCAGAATCTTATTTAACATAAATGATGTTATTATATACAGCAGGTTGTATAGCTATGTACTCGCTCATTCATTGGTGTTATAGGGGGTCTATGTACTAAGCCTTTAAGAGAGATAAAGTTAATGGAGATGAGGAACCAGTCATGTTACAGGCCGTGTTTGAATAATGACAGGAGCTGGTTGTTGGTACTTAACCTCCATTTTATACAGACTGTACAATTTTCGTTCATTTTGGCCCTTCTGAACGATATTGGTCAAAATATCTTTCAGTGTGTACACTGCTGACCAATTTCCCTTGAACCCAGTGTCCTGGACGAAAGATGTTGATGAAAGATGTTGATGAAAGATGTTGGCGAAAGACGAAAGATATCCAAATTGATCTGCATGCACAGTTGACGAACAACCTTGATGATCAACTGGCGGGTATGCGCATCATCATTCGTCGTTTATCACATACACACTGAAAGATATTTTGACCAATATCGTTCAGAAGGGCCGGAAAAAACGAAATTGGACAAAAAAAAATTGGTCAAGAAATAGTGATAATCCATGGATGGAGAGGTGAAGCACTGCACCTGCAATAAATAATGAAATATACCCCGAGGTGCACAATACCTTGAATGTTGGTGGCCTTGTTTGCTTAAATAGCAGCAGTGCTTTAAAAAGCTAAATACCTGCACGGAAAAATCCACTTTTGAAAGAAGTTCTACCCACTTCATGCGGAAAACATCTATCTTGAGGAATGCAAATAGGGACTATACCACCATACCAGGGACAGCTGGAGGGCATGTCCTTCACAAAAGATAGCTGAAACACCTCCAACAAATGTAGGAATATGGGGCTAATTCAGCATAGACTGCAAAGCACATTGTTTCTCTAATGGACAGAACCATGTTGTACTGCAGGTGGGGCAGATGTTACATGTGCAGAGAGAGTTAGATTTGGGTGAGTTATTTTGTTTCTGTGCAGGATAAATCATACTTGCCAACTTTAAAAAGATGGGAAGCGGGACTCCTGTCCACCACAAAGCGTCACGCTCCTGGTAAAGGGGGCATGACCTATCGAAAAAGGTGTGGCTTCACTCCTCCTGCTGATATCATTATGGAGGCTGGCCATGCTCCCCTTTCCCTCTGCCTCCTTGAATAGTTGGTGTACCCATGCGCGCAGTATCTATTCACCGCTGCTCTTTTAGACAGAACAGCTAGTGTCAGCGGAACTCCCAACTGCCCTCCCCCACAATGGGACACTGCTGCCCATAGGTGGGACGTGGGACAGTCACAAAAAATACTGTGACTGTCCTGTGAAAATCGAGAGGTTTGAATGGTTGATTTATCTTTACACTACAATTTAGATTTCAGTTTGTACACACCCCACCCAAATCTAAATCTCTCAGCACGTTACATCTGCCCCACCTGCAGTGCACATGGTTTTGTCCATTAGAGAAAAAAAGTGCTGCGAAATCAATGCTGAATGAGGCCCAATGTCCAGATACCTGCCCAATATATACACTCAGAATGCAGTCATTCGAGCTGCTGCCTCGAGTTGCGGCATCACTGCCCCCTGCTCCTTAATATTAGCCCACCAATCCTCAGTGCATCTTGCTAGGCTGTCAGGACCATTAGAATTGCTCCTCCTCTAACATAACAGCTCGCTACAGAAAACCACAGTTTTCTTTAATAAATATATACAATTTAAACTAGTTACATTACTTGTTTAAAGGACATTTGACTAACCAAGAGATAACTATAACGATTTATTTACAGACACGATGTGTGCATGGATTTTCTATTTATACATAGACGTATTCTTTATTTGAAAGTGTTTGAACACCTCGGCGGTGCGGAGAAAAATGTGCTATTCATTAGGAAACTTGTTTATTTTTTTCTTTCTTTAGCTTTTTGCATTAATACTCTTGAATGGATAATTAATAGCATTTTAACATATATGACTCCGCAAATTAATTCCAAGGCTATGCATTAGGAACGTTTTACAATGTCGGCTAATGATGTGCAGTGCGCATATCAACTCACCGAGAGGCAGCACAAGATGCCAGTGAAGAAGTAAATATTCATTAGCAGTTGTATAATGCTATCCAGAACAAACTGACAAATACATTGAATGAATAAAATTTACATGTGCAGCCGATAAAGTGTGCAATAAATTGTGGCATTATACGGAAGCAAATGTAAAAATACGTAAAAATATTTATGCGGTACAGTATATCAATCTAACATTTGGTGGAAAGATGTGAAAATCAAGTCTCAGATGCAATGTTCTCATAGGACGAGCTACTAGCATACAGCCCACGGGCAGGGGTGGATTTAGGGATGAGGGCGCCCCTAGGCACAACAATAATGTTTACTAAGTAGGACAGTTTATAGGGGCAGTATCTGCATGTCCTATCCATTTACACTCTATTTAAGATGGAATATAGTACAGTACAGTGGATATTTTGCAGTTATTGGTACATTTTGGGCTGACAGTACTATCACAGGCATCCAAGTGCCGCCCCCAAACATGTGCCGCCCCTAGGCCGGTGCCTCACGTGCCTAATGGGAAATTCGGCTCTGCCCACGGGACATGTACAGTTTATTGTCCCATTAAATAGAACAGACAAAGGCCGGTATCCAATTAGCTGCGGCTAATGGAACCGCCCAGGGCTATCCAATTAGCCATGATAAGTGGATAATTGGATAAGAAGCCAATAAAGATCTGTTTTTGCACAATAATGCATGGGTAAGGGTATTTATCCCAGATCCCATATGTTACCAGCAAAAACGGGTCAACAAAATAAAAACAGGCTATAATTGGATAGCCTGATATACTATTGGGTTATTCACTGGCCTAAAAAAACTCCACCACAGTCCAAGCAGTGGTGATCCACATTTAGGGGGTTGCTCTGTTGATTGAGTCCAAACTCCGCCTTGCTAATGGTGGCCTGGGCTCCACCCATTTGCAAGGGTGATTTCCTAGCATGAGCTGCGAATGGATGTTACACAGTAACATCCATTCGCTGGGCGTTCCCATATGCAAATGTCCCGGGCCGCTGCCCCATGCCCCTCCACGGCCCCCTGACCACACACTTGGGTGCATGCGCCCAGCGAATACCTGGGTGCACTGACGCACCTGGCATATGCACATGCGCAGAAATGACCCTGCACATGCGCATATGCCCACCATTGCACCCCTTGTGAATGAAGGGGTCTGAACAAATGGACCCGAACAAGGCCCTTAATCTGCTAAAACAGCCCTCAAAAACTGTCCACGCCTTGGAGGAGACAGATGCCTGAGGTCTTACTGGACCTCTAGCGTCTATCAGGGGAGCACTGGCAACGAATTATGAAACCCCATGGAACCGAGCATGTAACCTCCCTGGCAAGAAGCATGTAACCCCTGGCAATGAGCATATAACCCCCGGCTACAAGCATGTAACCACTGGCAACAAGCATGTGACCCCTGGCTACGGGCTATGGCCATGTAACCCCTTGGCAATGAGAATGTAGGTAAAAAAATGAAAAAAAATTAATGGGTTTAATGTTTGGCGGGGCACCAGAAACTTTTGGCAGGCGATGAGTCATGCTGATGTCTTTGTGTTGTGTACACGACAGGGTAAATCTCCAAACAAAAATGATGAATACTCTTGTGCTGTCCTATACTACTTGTAACTTGTCTCCCCAAGCTGGAACTCGGTAGACGTTGCTCCAATACGTGAATGAAGATAGAGCAATAGATCACATAAGAGGGGTTGACCCTCTGCAACTGACCTCTCTATGCAGCCCTATGGGCACGTAAAGGTTTCTTTCACAGGTCTCTATCCAGCCTCTCACTCTAAGCAGATCAGAGCTCACCTCATATCTGTGCCCTATGGTCCTTGAAAGGTTTCTTTCACACCAATCAGTCGGGGGATGGCCCAATTATTTGGATCCAGATCGGTGAAAAAACACTTTTATTCGGGTCATAGCAGGTATACAATCTCCAAAAAATACAATAAAAACTTTAAAATTGCAAAAAACAATAAAAAGCTCCCTGCACTGAGGGGATCAAAAAGGAAAAAGGAAACCAGTCCTCCACTGGAGGTATACAACCTGCTATGACCCGAATAAAAGTGTTTTTTCACCGATCTGGATCCGAATAATTGGGCCATCCCCCGACTGATTGGTGTGAAAGAAACCTTTCAAGGACCATAGGGCACAGATATGAGGTGAGCTCTGATCTGCTTAGTGAGAGGCTGGATAGAGACCTGTGAAAGAAACCTTTACGTGCCCATAGGGCTTCATAGAGAGGTCAGTTGCAGAGGGTCAACCCCTCTTATGTGATCTATTGCTCTATCTTCATTCACATATTGGAGCAACGTCTACCGAGTTCCAGCTTGGGGAGACAAGTTACAAGTAGTATAGGACAGCGCAAGAGTATTCATCATTTTTGTTTGGAGATTGTGTTTTGGGATTGGTAATCCCTGGTGCATACCTTGCCGCAGTCTTGTGGCGCAGACTATTTAAACTATTTTTGTATTTGTACGGCAGGGTAAATATTCATTGCATTCATGTACATTTATGGAGTATTTCAACTAGATTTGTGCAGGTTCGGATTTACTCGATTCATATTAAGTTTGGATTTCTCTGATTGGCTATCAGGTGTCATGTACATCCCGAATTGAGATCCAAGTAAATCCGGGTAAAACTGAACTCGCACATCTCTAATTTCAACATGTTCTGTAGGCCCTTATTGAAAATCTCCCTGCACTCACCCAATTGCAAAAAGTCAAGTACAGAGATGCCCCCATACCGCTATCATCCATATAATTCAGGTTAAATTACACCACATCTAGACACATTGGGGGAAATTTATTGAGATGGGAGTTCTATTTCAGATGGGATGTTGCTATAGGCAACCAATCAGATCCTACCCATTATCTTCTAGAAGGTGCTAAATAAGAAGATGGGAGTTCTATTGAAGATGTAATGTTGCGATGGGCAACCAATCAGATTCTATCTATTATCTTCTAGAGCAGGGGTGGCCAAACCTGTCCTCAAGATCTACCAACGGTGCATATTTTCCAGGCAACCTGTGGATCTATAGTAGGAATGAATGCAGCAGGTTTGAAAATGTGGCCGTTAGTATTGATTACAGCTTAGAAGGTGCTAAATAAATAAGCGGTAGATTCTGATTGGTTGCTATGGGCAACATCACATCTTTAATAGAACTCCCATCTTAGTAAATTTCCCCCTTAGTGCTTGCAGGGGCGGATCCAGGATAAAATGACAGGGGGGGCACCATGATAAAAGAGGGTTTAGGTGGGGGAGGGGCGGTGTTAGTGGTGCCAGTGTACATGCTAAGAGAGAGGGTGGCAATGGGATTAAAAATAGGCCCTGGCATTTAAAGTACGCAGGCCCACCATGGCAACAAAAGTGAAGGATGTAGTTCTGCGCGCGCCGAAGGCGCGCTCTGGAAAAGGGGGTGTGGCCACTCAACAGGGGGCATGTCCTTGAGTGTAGTGTACAACACCATATACAACTTCTACACATTATGCAACAAAATACTAGACCCCATTATACTTGCCCGTTACACATGATGCCAAATGGAATGAGCCAAAATTCAAACAATGCCACATGGATTGTGTCAAACTTCACATAATGCCACACGGATTGAGCCAAAATTCAGGGCCGGCGCCACCACTAGGCAGCTCTAGGCATTTGCCTAGGGCGCCGGCACCTGGAGGGCGGCAGTTCGCCCCTCGCCCCCAGCGAACTGTGTAAAAAAATTACTGGCCCGGCGTCCCTGCAGTGCTGGGGCGGTCAAGGGTGTCCATGCCGTAGGGGTACCTGCGGTGCTGTCATGTGTATAAAGCTGGCTGCGGCCGGCGTGGTCCCTGTAGTGAATAGCAAATAACTAGCGCTATGCAAGTGGCGGCGCGGGAAGCGCTAGTTATTTGCTATTCACTACAGGGACCCCGCCGGCCGCAGCCAGCTTTATACACATGACGGCGCCGCAGGTACCCCTACGGCACGGACACCCCTGACCGCCCCAGCACTGCAGGGACGCCGGGGCAGCAATTTTTTTACACAGGTACCACCCCCCCCCTCCCTCCCCCCGGCACCGGGGCGCCCCCACCCCGACTCGCCTGGGGCGCTCCGGTGCCTTGCACCGGCCCTGCCAAAATTTACATAATAACACACGGATTGAGCCAAAATTCACATAATGCCAAATGGATTGAGCCAAAATTCACATAATGCCAAATAGATTGAGCCAAAATTCACATAATGCCACATGGATTGTGTCAAAATTCACATAATGCCACACGGATTGAGCCAAATTCATAAGATGCCATATGGATTGAGCCAAAATTCACATAATGCCACACGGATTGAGCCAAAATTCACATAATGCCACATGGATTGAGCCAAAATTCACATAATGCCACACGGATTGAGCCAAAATTCACATAATGCCACACGGATTGAGACAAAATTCACATAATGCCACACGGATTGAGCCAGAATTCACATAATGCCACACAGATTAAGACAAAATTCACAATACGCTCCATAAACAGGGACATTGTCCACCAAAGGCGCGCATTAAACATTTACACCATAATGTCCATTGCACGTTAAGTTACACGGCATGATGTCCATTATGTGTTATGCTAAACACCATAATGCCTATTAAAAATTATGCTACATACTGTAAGTGCTGCTTATCTACATGCTCATTGCCAAGGGTTCCATGATTATTGCCAGAGGTTCGATGCTCGTTGCCATGTGGGATTACATGCTCATTGCCAAGGGGGAATACATGCTCGCGGTAAATGGGGGACAGCCGCCGCAGGGGAGAAGTGATAGCCACTGACAGTGGCAGAGCCTGGTTGTATTCAGAGCACTGCAGGTCCCAGCTATTTGAAATAATACCCATTTCACACCAGAAAATGCATTCCCAGGTTGGCCCCTTTTACACCAGTCTAATCCCTGCATTTTCTGGTGTGAGGGGGAGAGAAAACCACCCCTCCCCCCCTTTAACCAGTTATCTCATTTAACCGGCTATATCTTCAGAACCAACTGATACATTTACATGAGACAAGTATCATGTTAAAGAACTTTTGAGTGGGCTTTGAATGATTTTGGTCCAGTGAAAATGAAACGTTTGGTTCCAGAGTAATCTGCCCTCAAAGAACATGAACAGCCATGAAATTACATTTAAAAAAAAATATCGATTTACACGCTATATCTCTGAACCCGATTGACCGATATGGACCATCCTGGTATCATATTGAAGGCCCAGCGATTTGGAATTGAATGACATCAACCACAAGCTCCTGTGATGCCAGGGGGGGAACTGGCAGCCGTCGGAACTGGGTGGGGGTCGGTATATGACGGGTCCCATATTATCCTATCGGGAAAAAAGGTTACAGCTTTACCAGGCGATATCTCCGGTTCCCGGGGGGCTAGAGACATGGGGCTGGGCTTGTTGGAAAGCTCTGGTCCTCATCTACAAAATGAATGACAGGGGGGGCACGTGCCCGGGTGCCCCCCCCCCTGAATCCGCCACTGAGTGCTTGTAGTGTTGATGGGTACAGACAGAGCCGCTCTGACTGTTGCGGGTCCTGAATAGTCTATCGCCAATCGTGAGGACCCGCCATCAGACGGAAGGGGGCGCACGCCCCGTTTCATCTCAGCCCACCGCCTCCCATCTCTTCCCCACCACTCCCACGTCAGAGCCTGCAGCCCCCGCACCCCCCTCCATAACCCTGCCCATCTCTCTGAAGCAGAGACAGGCAGGGATTCCGCTCCCCACCGCTGAGTGACAGGGACGCGCTTGCGTGTGAGATGGTCGCACGTTCCCATCAGATGGAGCGCCTCTCCGCCAGCTTTCGCCATTGCAGGGGATCTGGCGAGAGCTGGCGCTGAATGAGAGGCACTCCATCTGTATGTACTATTTATAACGGAATCCAAGCTGGTTGCCCATAGCAAAATCCCATGTGAAATAGAACTCCCATTTTAGTCAATTTTCCCAAACCATATCTTATTCAGCCACATTATGGTACATTTAATGATAGCATAACGCAGACGTCGAAGAGTGTAATACCACTTTCTGCCCACCAGATGTCTCATTTACTAGACTACACTGCGCATGCATCAAAAAGACAATATAGTGAAATGGTACTTATAGTACAAAACTACTGTATGTTTTAATATTTTACTGTTGGCTTATTGCCTTTTGTAGTGTTCGTTTGATCCCTTTTTAGATTTTATATTGTATTGATTGTTTATTCATCTGTGTTCTCTTTATACAGTACTGTGGACAGTTTGCGACACCTCATGTATAAAAGATAGTAGCAAAACATGTATAATGAAAAAGACTACTAAGTAACCAGTTCCCTCAATATGACTTACAGTAAGATACCATGCTATGCAGAATTGATATGACTGTATACCAACCACTGACAACTGTATTTTGTGTCTTATAAATATGTATTTAAAAAATAAAGAAATGTAATATAGTTAGTAATTTAATTTCAACCACAGAGTTTAGAGGTAAAGGTATTTATCCAGAGGGGCGCATCCAAACTTTCATTTCTTAAAAATAATGAGATGGTACCTAGCAAAATGTGAAGATATTTTCTCACTTGATCAGCAAATCCTTATGACATTACCATTTATAACTGGCTAGCATACGGTGCAGTCAACTGTGATCATTATTTCCCCATTGTAAAGAGCCTGGGGAAATGTTTACTGGTTTAATTTTTAATGTAGACATAAGACTTTAAAAGAAAACGTAGGGCATACACAATTAATATAAAATACACAATTTAATGAAATGTTACATTTCACGTTCACACCACAACAATGCAGCAAATTAAAGTAATACTGAAATAGAATTACCATCCAAAATATATTTAAAGCACCAATAGTATTTTCCACTGTACCAGATATACTGTATACAGATATGTCATACTTCAACAAACTGATACAAAGAGAATCAAGTTCCTGCTTATTACATACATTCCTCTCCGGGAGGAGCCAGGTGAAGCGTTGCCATTGGCCACTGAGTTGGTGCTTTCTGTCATTAAGTCCAGCCCCCATCATGGCATAATCCAACCCATTGCATTTCTCAGAAAAGGAGGTGGGACTAAAAGGACAATTCATGTAAGTTTGAACCTAACTAGAAATGTTGCACCCTCCTTCTCCCAAAAATTCTGGTGCCCCCAGCCTCATACATTTATTATAATTTATTTGCCTAAATGCTCATTTTCAGGGTTTTTTTTATGCTCTTTGACAGGAGTTACTGTACATGCTCGTAGCCAGGGGTTTCTTATTCATTGCCAGTGGTTTCTGTTTGTTACCAGTTGGTTACATGCCCATTGCTAGGGAGTTACATGCATATTATATTGTTTATTGTATATATATATATATATATATATATATATATATATAATTGTGGGTTGGAGGCCCGGCACTCGATGGTCTCCTTTAGAGTAGGTGCTGTGGTGCCTTCCCAGGTAGCAGCGAATGCCCCAATGTAGAAAGTGTTAAGAAGGCGGCACTCATCAGTCTTGGTAAGGTGAATAAAAAAGCCTTTAATCTGACGGCGTTTCGGGAATTAAACCTGTTCTCAAGGACATACCTTGAGAACGGGTTTAATTCCCGAAACGCCGTAGGATTAAAGGCTTTTTTATTCACCATACCAAGACTGATGAGTGCCGCCTTCTTCACACTTTATATATATATATATATATATATATATATATATATATGTATAATGCAGAGAAGTCTAGGTACTCACTATACTTGAAATACTTGATCCGTTGCCTTTCGCAGCAAACAGGGCTAAAAAAACTTAAACGGCGGCACTCGGACACAGATAATCACACTCATAAACCAAATCAGCGGTTTCTGAGTGTGATTATCTGTGTCAGAGTGCCGCAGTTTACTGTTCCTTGTTGCCATCTGATAAGAAACGGGGCCAATCGACTGTAACTAATACAATGTTCAGCTGCGGCACTCAAGTTTAAAAAGAGAACACAGCAACTAGCCTTCAAGTCAACGTTTCAATGGGGAAATCCCCATTTTCATTAGGACATAAGAACATACAATGCACAACTCACCCATATACTGTAAGTGCTCATCCACCTTCACCAAGCGTCCGTGTGAGCCGCGTGGCCATCCTCCCGCAGCGGCACACGCTGATGACGTCACCGTAGTGCCCCATCACCAGTTACAGTACATAAACCACAGCTGACTGTCAAGAATAATAATGCTATTAGCAAAAACTTAATAACAGAAGCAAATATATATATATATATATGTATATAAATATATATATATATATATATATATATATATATATATACATACAAATATTGCACATCTATTAATGAAGCTAGAGAAATCACAAATAGCAGTTTAACCCCAAGGTTTTGTTGAGAATGCTTAGAGATTAAGTTGAATATGATAGGATGGGAAAGACTTTGCTTTATAGGTTACAAATTATTATTTCATTTATATGCTTTTGCATATTGAGCCAGTGCACCCATTGGCTGATAGGCTGGCAGGAGATGAACAGTTATTGTGGTACTAACACACAGGATCACATAAGATAAGTCAGGCCTTTGGGAAATACCTAGAATAGAAAGGCATTTCAAAACAGATTGGCAATAATCCCATCACAATGTTTTCTCAAGTACCTTAGTACAGCACAAAAAATGAAAATAAAATAAATGCACTGTAGCTAGTAACGTATTGAGCCACCCCTAGTGTTGAATTGAAGGTGTTATTTGCCATCTTTGCTTGAAAGGATAGAATAATCCACTGCCACCTAGAATTGGCATAATTACCTTAATTATACCATGCTCATCATCCCATTAAATAATACCATATGTGTGTGGGGGTGTGTGTGTGTGTGTGGGGGGGGGGGGGTTGTTCTCTGTGGGGGGGGGGGGGGGGGATTTTGTGGGGTGGGAGCACCCACCGTAAAAAAAAAATTTGGCGCCCCTGTCCCTAATAAATTGTTCTTTTATTTATAAATCAGTCCAATTGGTTTATAGCATTTATCCATATTATTTCACCCAGTGCTGCTATACATATATATATATATATATATATATATATATATATATCTTGTCTTGTTTCAGTCTTTTGGGGATTGACTACCCCTACTCAGCAGCAGCTAGTGAGACAAACCGTGTCAAGTGCCACCACCACCCCCTAGGGGGCGTTGTTTCTTTCTTTTTCACGTTGGAGGCAGATGATTGCTGATGTCTGTGGGCAGCGCAGGAAGCTCCCAACGAATTGCTTGTCGGGCAAAACGAGGAGACGCCGATGACGCTGCAGATGGATCCGAAAGTGATGCAAAGTGGTTCGTCTCCATGGCCATAGGAGACGTCTTCTACCATCGGGAGACTTCTTTCACCAATACCAATATTATTTTCAAGTACCCCAGGTTGGGAACCGCTGCTCTACATTGTGATGTCACAGGTTTATAGGGGGCTTATGGTGGGCTGTACTAGGCTCCCCGCTGCACTGGTACGGCTATAACTGTGTTATATTTTTATAATGACTGGTTGCTCCTTATTCCAGTTGTGCCACCCCTCCTGGTAGTTGTACCAAAATGCTTATATCCAGTCCCATCTTATACGTTGCAATTTTATCCCCCCCCCCCCGACTCCCAGATTGCAAGCTCCTTTGACCAGATCCATATTTACCTTTTGTTTCTTGTCATTATGTGTAATGCATTTATGTCACTATCCCCTCGGTGAGGAGTGTCATTGTAATATGTTAGCCTTATAACCCTAAGGGATATTAATAGTAGGATAACCATCACCATCATTACCGTCATCTCATATGTCATTTTCATGACCTTGCTCAGTTATGTTCCGTGCTCAGTAAGAGCTTTACATGATCGAATAAGTGACCATTACTGAGAACATCATAACATAGGCTATTACTGTACATGCTTGCTGAGCACTTTATTCTGTGTCAACATTCCTCAACGACAGAAGTCCCCATTAGAGGCATTCACTGTAATTACACATCTTGTACTGTACATATGGATGGGATTTGTGCAATAGTCGGTTGCGAAAAAAGACCAAATAGATTGTGGAGTTAGCTGCACATACAGATTACAGTAAGATGGACTATGATTGATACACTTAGAAATTTTTATATAGGGACCGGTGGTAATAACAGTTTCTGAATGTATTTATTAAAGGGCCCATTGATTTTCTAGATGGGGTCACCTAGAACTCAGCAACTCGGAAAACTTTAAGCGGCGTTGGGTTCTGGAGCTTGCTATAGTAAGGAGGTCTGGGGGTTTTGGAGAGAGATCTGGCTAGATCCCTGCACTACCACCACATTGCATGCACTGTGGCCATGCATATACCTGTGTAAGGTCACACATGCACAGTCAGACGGATCGGCAATGATAAGCAACAGTGCTATTCCTTGTAGCAGTGTTTTCTGTCCCTGCACTGAAGCAAAACTCAGATTTTAGTTCAGCATTCACTTCCACAGCTTGCTTTGGGTTGCATTCTTAATTACTGGTTGGTGGTGAATAGATCCCGTATTCATCATCAGAGAGAGGCCGGCGGCGGGCAGAAGACTTCAGAACTCATAGTGAAATGAATAGGGCAAATGCTGATTGGATGTGAGAGCTCTCGGAGAGGTAGCCCGAACCCCCTGATCATGCCCGCACAGAGGCCCTTATTCTGATTGAGTCGGATGGCTCTGTGTACGGTCGGACGGCCGATGTTTAGTATTTGCGCATGTGCAGAGGCGTATCTGCGCATATGCGAACGCCTTGCACGTCCGAACACGGAGTGAGGTCCGTGCAGAAAACGATCATGCGGAACCATCCGAACAGGGGGTGGAGAGGGGCGTGACGGGCTGTTTGGGCTCATTACCATATGCGTATGCCCCGCGTTTCATGGGCGTTCCCATGAAAACGCTGGGCATACGTATGATAATGCGGCTGTGACGCAAGTGTGGGGGGCGGACATATGACATAGCCGGATGCCAGCTGCCTGCCCATATCCCTGCTTTCATACGGAAAAATGTCCGAGTAGTCTGGAGCACTCGTGGTGTCTGACCACTCGGTCCATCATTCGATGGTCGGTGACCATCGGGGGATGGGGAAGGTTCCCACAGATGGAGGAGGCGTTCACATGAAACATCCACTCGCAGTCCGTTCGCTCTGCGTCTTACCGCATTCGGACGGTGTGAGCGATGCGTACAGTTGGCGGGGCTAAGAACACTCGGTTCCTGTCCGAAATATACGCATCCGTCTGAATCAACTAGAATAAGGGCAAGAATGTGGATGTTGCCCAATCAGAAACGGCTTCTTATTCCTTTTGCATCTTCTTCTTCATCCCATCTTCAAAAGACCTCCTAGCTTAATAATACCCCATTCACACCAGCCTAAATTCCCGGGTTGAGTCCGGGAACAACCCGGTACTACCTCTGGTGTGAAAGGTACCCGGGACAAATTACCGGGCTAATTTGCCGGCAATCCAACCCGGCTAGGTAGCAGGGTTGTTCCCGGGTTCAACCCGGGGACCTGGCTGGTGTGAAAGGTAAAGGGTATACTTACCCGGGTTGCCGTGTCCTCCGTGTCCTGTCCGACGGGAATTAATGTAGGCGGCGGGCACAAATGACAGGACAGCCGGTGGATGATGACGTCATCTTCATCCGCCGCCTGTCCCGTCATTTGCGCCGCCGCCTGTGTGGATCCCTGGCCTGTGCGGAGGACCAGCAACCGGGGTGAGTATTCTCCCCACCTCCGCCGCCATCCCGCCGACTGCCCGCCGACTGCCCGATGCCATCCCGCCTCCTCCCCACCTCCTGCCGGCCTCCTTCCCGCCCCCTTCTCACACCAGAAAATGCAGGGACATTTCTGGTGTGAATGGATCCAAACCCGGGAATGTCCCTGCTTGTCCCGGGAACTGAATTCCTGGGTTTTTCCCTGCATTTCTGGTGTGAATGGGGTATTAGGGGGGTATTCAATGTCAGGGGCACGGCTGTCGAGCTAGCGCGACAGCCGTGCCCCTGTCCCGTTCTCGGTTAGCTCGCCCTGAGCTCGGCAGTCGGGATTCAATGTCCCGGCCGCCGAGCGGCGAGAAGGGGGCGTGGCCGCGAGTTGATGACGGAAATAGACGAGCTCCGGCCGGGAGCTCGCCTATTTCCGGCTTTTCTCTGCAGAACGAGCCCGACAGCTTGTGATGTTGGGCTCGTTCTGCGCAAAACCCCTGTTCAATGCTGTCGGGGAAGACAGCATTGAATAGGGCCCCGCAGCCATC
The DNA here is from genome assembly GCF_055691185.1 of Crinia signifera. Lineage (NCBI taxonomy): Eukaryota > Metazoa > Chordata > Amphibia > Anura > Myobatrachidae > Crinia > Crinia signifera. Next base: position 304,156,298 of record NC_139219.1, on the reverse strand, counting down.
TCCCCCGTCGGGAGATGGCTGCGGGAGCTCGAATGACATTGCATACCCCCCTTAGTAAATATAACCCCTAAATCCCTAGCACTGACATTTGGCAGACAGGAAGGGTCAGTACTTGATGTGCTTTTAGCTCAGTATAAAAACACAGACATATTGGAACATTACTGATAAATAACAAATATCAAATATCTGTTTTCAAGAAGCGGTTACAATCCTGGACTATATGACGGCAGAGAGTGATTACAACCTCGATGAGCTCCCGCAGCTCATTAATATGGAAAATTAAAATCCTTTCAGTCCTAAACAATAACTTAATTTCCTACAATTGTTAATACTAGAGGACTTCTAACCCCCAGTCAGTGTGTAGGTGTAATAATCCTTTATTTCACAATACCTTAAATTAGCTGATTTTGTTACATTTTTTTTCTCTTTGGAGAAAAACAGATCCCAGTGCACCCGCCTCACCCGACTTTGCCCATTGTAAAAAGTCTTTGTGTGAGAAAATTGTTTTGTGCTGGTTCGAGCCTCCGTTGCCCCGTTGAAAACGAAACCATGTGAACAACTTATCAAAATAATCAGATCACAGGACGCTTCCACAAACGAGAACCCACAGGCACAAAACAATGCGTTTCCATCCACATTAAAAATTGAGCACCTAAGTTGTCAAGGCAACATAGTATCTTTTATTTATAGTTCCAACCCTTTAAAGCATTTATTTGTGTCACTCACAATGACTGTAATATTTCCTGTAATCCACAGAAGATATCATAGACCCGGCATCACTATTAGAACTTGTGACTGCTAATCAGATTTGTTAAAGGCAGGTTAAAAAATATTCGGCATCGCTTTGTTGTGAAACGTGTTTGTACATTAATTTGCTGACTGCATTTTACAGAACTGCAAAGAGGGGGGCAAGGTTTTGACTTGAACTTAACAAAAATTCTTTGGTGAAAGGAAATGCCACACACGGTAATTTCTAGACTTTATTTATAACGATTTTGAATATTGCTCAGAATTGCTTCAATCAAACTAAATTATAGCCACTAAATCCACTTTGAGGATTTTACTTCTAAAGATCATTCATTGAAAACCCCAATGGAAATACAGTAGTTTACAAATTTGTGTGGCAGTGAATGAAATCATGCAAACAGAGGCGGATTTCCCGCAAGGCAACCTGCCTACGACCCAGCAGGTCACAAGGGGCCCCATTAAAATATCCTGGCCATTCAAAATTTTTCCAGAGGAGCATTGTGTGACCACCGCATGAAGTTATGACATCACATGGATCAGTCTCTTTGATGTGCTTTGAGCAATTTTCCCCATCATCGTTGTCCATACACACTGGGCAAAAACGCTTAGTGTGTATGGACCTCAAACACACCTTTGCATGTCCATTGAATTTGCAGTGAGTTGGATACAAAACTAATGGGTACTTGTTTCCTAGCACGGTGCCCACGATTTTGATTGTACTGATCGGGTTGGAAAAATCGCGTCGATCGCATCGCATGCCAACCAAATCGCATGCGATGCGATCGACGCGACCGACGCAATTTTTACATTGGAATCAATGTAAAATGGTCCCTGAGACCCAATTTTACATTGATTTCAATGTAAAAAGCCCCAAAACCCCCCATTTTAATAGAAAACTCCCCCTGATGGGTGAAATGGCCCTCCACTGTTAACGCCACCCCACTATTGTCGACCAAACCCGAATCATGGCGAGCACAGCGAGTCCGCGAGGGGCGGCGGTACGGGTCCTCCAACCTTTTCATACCCCCACTATCCACGACAGCGTGGAGTTGATTCTATATAGTGTGGCGAGCGCAGCGAACCACTGAGCCCGAAGCGTGGCGAGCGCAGCGAGCCCCGTGAGGCATTAACAATGGGGGGGACATTAACCATACTTTATAACCATATACAATGAGAAATTGACCATATTGGCCGATTTCCCATTGTTCCCTACGTAAAATTGCATTGATCGCGTCGGTCGCATCGCGGGCCATTATAATGGCCCGCGACCGACGCGATCAACACGATTTTAACTTTAAAAATCATTTAACATTATTCTCTATGGGAAAATCGTGTTGATCGCTTCGGTCGCATCGTGGCCCATTATAATGGGCCGCGATGGACCCGATCAACGCGATTTTCTCTTTTACCGGCAAATACACTGGTGATTGACAGAAAATCGGGTCCATCGCGTCGATCGCATGCCTTAAGTACCTTAAACTTAAGGCATGCGATCAACCCGACGGGCGCCGTGCTAGGAAACAAGTACCAACTAATGTTAGTATCATGAATACATTTGTGAATCAACTGTAGTGAGAAATATCATGGCTTCTATTTATTCAGATTACGCTTTTAGATGTTTCTTAAAGAGAGGAGTCACAAATTTAAATTTATTAAAAATTAGTTGGATGTCCTCATGAGGGTTGTAAAAATGCCCTAATTTTCTCAAAAGCAGATGGCTCCTTGGAGAAAGTTTATGGCAGATATTAAGAGTTTAAGAGACTATGGAGAATAAGCTGCAACCAAACCTCAAAATGAAAAAAGAAATAAATATATATACATGGAAAGCTGCAAATGTGTCGGGTTTACCTAAGAGTATGCAGTCAAATTGGTAAAATTTGCAATGTTGACATTCTGGCTGTCGACAATGTAATGTCAAATGGAGTGTCAACATTCACGATGTCAACCGCTTAATTCAGAATGTTGATGAGTTCAAAATATCAACATTAAGCATTTTCATCATTATGAACATATAAGTGTCAGGGTTAGGCTGCATTAGGGATACAGCTAGGCTACAGTTAAAGTTAGGGTTAGGCTGCAGTTACGGTGAGTTTGTGGTTAGGGTACGGCATCAGTTAAAGTAAGACTTATTCAGACCTCATCATCACTCTACTACTTTGCAGAGACCTGCGATCCGCCCGGTGCAAGGCTACGATAAGCTGCAATTCATTCGCAACCACTCATCATTAACTGATTTTTCCCGTGTCTGCAGTGTGTGCATTTCCCAGGACTTACTTGGCGACTGCTATAGAATCAGGGCTGTTAAGGGCCTAAGCTGACGTCATCCTCCTTCCCTTCAAACACCTGCATTTTCCCTGACACTCCCAGAAATTGTCCAGTTACCACCCACAAACAGCGGCTTCCTGTCAATCAACTTGCGTAAGGCCAGCGATAAAAAAAGTAGCAGGATTTTATTGCAGGAAGGCCTCTCACATGAGTACTACGGGCCATACGCATGTGCAGTTTATTGATTATCATCCAGCCAGTGAATTTGCAGTCGTGTGATCATCTCAGAATAAACCCCAGAGAACTGCCGCCAAACCCTAAATACAGATAAACCTTAGCTGCACCCTGAAGCTGGCCATACATATGTTGTTTATTGTCAGATCTGGTTGGTTGGAACAAAAACCTGGCCCCGAACTTCCGATAAAAGCCGAAGCCAGACACAGCAGCTCCAGGGGAGCAGGGGCTGTGGCAACTTGAGTGGGGAGTATTTCTGGGGCAAGACAAACCTGCCCTGGTAGAAAAACCAGGCACTCAAGGGGTTAAAGAGATTTATTTTTTAAATCCGAGTTCTGAACTCAAGAGAAAACTCAGGACTCAGGGGTCGATTTATTAAGCTCGGTGAAGTGATGAAGTGTCTGATTTTTATCACCGGCCAATCAGCTCCTACCTGCCATTTTTCAAACCAAACCTGTAACTTCACAGTTAGGAACGGATTGGCCGGTGATAAAAGACACTTTATCACTTCGCCGAGCTTGAGTCCACTTATGTCTCCAGCTGGGACTTGGTTCTACTCTAAGGGGTAAATAAGATGGAAGTTCTAATGAAGATGGGATGTTGCTAATAGCAACCAAACATTATTGATCTAGGAAATAATAGCTAGAATCTGATTGGTTGCTATGGGGAAACAACCCATCTTCAATAGATTTCCCATCTTAGTCAATTTACCCCTAGATTGACAAAATCCAGGTTTGTCCTGTTTATAACAAAGCCACACCTCTAACAATAATAATAACACTCCACTACAATGAAAACACATAATTCAATCTAATAAAATAAATGGTATAGTTTTTTTTTATTATTAGGATGGAAAACCACCCGCTAGGGATTTGAGGTGACAGCTAGTGGGGTACTTAATGTAGGTGACAGACCCGGCTCGGTTAAATGAAGCACTGGCTGGCTCCTATAAGTGTGAGTGTGATATAGGCAATTTACCTACTGAAGTTCTGTTGGGAATATTATTAGCGTTCTGTGTACTGCGAGGCATTGACATTAATTACAGTCCTAACACAGCATTTTATTCACTTATCTGCTGAAGCTGCTGATCCTTGCTGACAATAATGAGGCTCGGTCAGAGAAATCGGTGTGGCATAGATTAAATACACACTTAACCCAGAGGCAGTACGGCTGCAGTCATAATGAATTTTGAAATATAGATTTTTCTCCTTAGGATAGGATTGGGCCTTTTCATGTGTTTGAGAAATAATGATATGTTACACAAACCTCGCTACCTCCTTTACTTTTGACCCCATCTTTAATTTCCACATAAAAAGCTACATACAGTATGCTTTACACTGCAGTAAAGTTGGACTGGCAAGCCCAGAACCTGGATGTATAATAGAACTGAGAAGAAAATGCATTTCCTATACATAAGCACTTGAATGAAGGGGGTTATTCAGCTTGGTTCGGTAAGCAGCGCAAATTTGCTGCTTACCAAGAGGGCAACCCCCCCCCCCCCCCGGACGAGCGGATGCCCACCCCCATGAGTTTGCAGGTGTGTGACATCGGCCTGCTGCCCTATGCAGACTTATCCTTGTCTGCGTTTGCATGGGGACGCCTAACGTTTTTCTTGGGGGCTCGCCCAGGAAACGCCATATTTTCACTGATACGCATGCGCGGAGCCACGGAACCTAATGCGCCGGATTAATCACCCCCAAAATAAGAAGGGAGTTATTCAGACATGATCGCTGGGCAGAGAATTTGCAAGCTGATCGATCATCGAATGACTGCGAATGATTCATGTGTATGGCCTGCAAGGCCTGTGTGTGTGATGCTATCCAGTGTCAAATTTCAGCAAAGTTTTTAATCGATTGACAGGAGGTCGCCGTTTGTGGGTGTTAACCAGCTGTTTTCTGGGAGTATCAGGAAATATGCAGGGGCGTGCCCTGGCATTTTCACGGAGGGTGTGTGATGTCAGCTCCAGCCTTGTTTAGCCTGATTCTATGATCAGCACTTAGCAAGAAAGTCCTGGGCTACGCGCAGATCGGTGTGAGAGTCAGCCGATGGTGACTGAGTTGCATATAGATTTGCTGCATTATGTTGACCGTTTTTAAGAATGCTAGAGGAGGGTGCCGCCTCCTCTAGCATCCTCAAAAACTGTCTGCTGTAAGGGGGCGGCCATTTTGTGAGGGACATTTTTCATAAGGAGCCACGAGGAGCGCCGGGATGCAGACATGTAGATCGGCGGGTCCCGATTACCAACTACAGATGCAGTGGCGGGGTAAGGTAGGTCCTGGCAAGCAGCAGCGCAACAATAGCTCCTCAGAAACCTGACACCAACACTTACTCAGCACCTCCCCACCACCGCGATGTCTTCCTGCGCTATTGTTACGCCACTGACAATTGTACCATACCATATACAGATGGAGCCGGCTCCCGCCACGGGGCGTGCATGGGATGGTTGTGCGTCCGTGGTAACGGAGCTTGCCCCAGGTCCCCGCCGCCTCCCCCGCCGGTGCCACCGGTCTCCCTCACCGCCCCAAACCCCCCTAACCCTGTCCATTTTCCTGAAGCAGACCCGCAGCACCATCGTCGAGAGACTGGGACACGCGTGCATGTGAGATGCACGCCCATCCCAGTTCAGTGTAGCCCCTGTTCGCCGGCACTCGCCAGAGGGGAGGCTCTGGCGATCCCTGGCCAAGGATGACAGGGGCTCCATCTGTATCTGATGGGCTGGATTAGGGGGCTAGAGCATGGGTCCTCAAACTGCGGCCCTCCAGATGTTGTGAAACTACAAATCCCAGCATGCCTTGCACAGTTTTAACACTCCCTTATAGCAAAACTGTGGCAAGGCATGCTGGGATTTGTAGTTTCACAACATCTGGAGGGCCGCAGTTTGAGGACCCATGGGCTAGAGGGACTGGAAATGCCAGTCAAACTTCCTGCGATATATGGCATGCACAAAAAGCACTCCTTTTCCCATCTGATTCCATGTGATCCCGATAAATCAATGGCGCAGTACTAGCGATCTAGGGGCTCCTAACCGACACTCCCGGAATCCACTGAAGCATGTACTGTAGACCACACTTCCCGAACGTTCTGTCTCACTAATGAAGGAAACCTATTTTTATGACATTTCCCATGCTTATGCAGATTCGGGAACATTCACAAGCCTTATTACTCAGCCTGAGATTTCCCTTTATATTCAAAAACATCATTTATCATGTATGAATAATTTGTATGCGTGCCTAAAAAAATTATTGTTCACCGTAAATCTTTAAGGCTAAAAAAAAAATTTGGATTTGCACAACTAAAAATACGTTCCTGTGAACAGAAGAAGTGAAAAATGACAATGTTTAACGCAGCAGCCGGGACTGGAAAAAATTGAAACAAGTATCATTTTATGCTTAGCACACTTACTAATCAGTGCTACAATGAAATGTCTGAAATTGAAGGGCAAGGATTTATTATATAAGTTCTAATAGAATTCACAGATTCATACACTATAATATGTATTCGCTCTTTTTCTTTATTTCCCAGCTGAATTTTGTTAGAGCTATTTTTACAAAGTTTCAAAAGAATTTTGCTTCCTAAACATTTTGTTTTCCAAATGCGATATATATATATATATATATATATATATATGTATATATATATATATATATATATATATATATATATATATATTATTGTATTGTCATGACAACACAGAAAACAACACAATTAATGACGGCAAGGGTCAACTTTAGAAGACCTATGACCTGTGTGTTTTCATGATGTAGAGGGCAATTGTACTTTTATATGTATATATAGAGCCAGATCTATAGCAAGTTCTAGGTGTGTGTTTGTTACCGTGTGTGTGTGTGTGTGTGTGTGTGTTAGGGCCTTATTCTAGTTCATTCTTTATGACAAAATCCTTCTTAGATGGACAAAACCATGTGCACTGCAGGGGGGCAGATGTAAAATGCGCAGAGAGAATTAGATTTGGGTGAGTTATTTTGTTTCTGTGCAGGGTTAATACTGGCTGCTTTATTTTTACACTGCAATATAGATCTCACTTTGAAGTAAAACCCCACCCAAATCCAATTCTCTCTGCATATGTTACATCTACCCCCCTGCAGTGCACATGGTTTTGTCCATCTAAGAAGGATTTTGTCAGAAAGAGTGAACTAGAATAAGGCCCTTTGTGTGTTTGTTACTGTGGCAAATGCAGGATTGTCAAAGGGGGGATTCCCCAGAAAATTGGTTACAAACCAGAAAAGAACTCCAAAATATACCATCAACCCACAAATACAGCAAAGGCAACGGTGACCGTTGACCACCCACTCCCAAAGACAGCACAGGCATAATACCCCCCCTCTCCCCCCTCAAGGACAGCAAAGATGCCATTACCACCCCCTCTCTCACAACACACACAGACAGCACCATTACCATGCTCCACCCCCACAGACATCAGAGGGGGGTGGAAAACATCCCCCTACACTCCGCTCCCCACAAATTTAGGTCAAAGTACAATAATTTAATAAGGAATCCCGCTGCCAGCTCCCACACCTTGCTGCTGCACAGGAGTGCCGTGTACAAAATTCAGATGGGGTGCCTCTGATCCTTGGCCAGGGATTGCCAGCATGCCTGCGCTGTCAATCGCCGACACAGAGGCGTTCCATCTGACAGAGACGCGCGTGCGACTCACACGCATGCGCGTCCCATGATGGCGCGGCGGCATCCTGCCCGTCTCCTCTTCAGGGAGACGGGCAGGGATAGAGGGGACGGCGGGGTGGCGAGGGGCACCGAGGGAGGCGGTAAATGGTGGAGCCAGCTCCGTAGCCACGGGGCGCTCGTGAGCGGGCCCCTGGCGAGTGCCAGCCGCTGCAAAGATTGAGCCTGCCCCTGCAAAGATTGAGCCTGCTCCATCTGTATATCCCGGTGGCAGGGACTTAAAAAGATGGGGAAATCACCGGCGGCCAAGGGGGTTTTTAGGTACTCGGAAACATATTGGGTGTGTGCCTGCTGTTCCCTGCACCCTTCCTCACTGCCCCCTATTCCCAAATTCCCAAGACCATCTTAATGTATAGGCTCAATGGGCAGCTGCACAAGGGCCCCCCAGTTCTAGGGGCCTTTAAGCTGGGGCAGATTGGGTTGTGGGCATCTGCCTCCTGAGCTCCTTGGAAAGCAGTAGAGAATGGTGATTGGTGGATGGCTGAGGCTATCACCAATCAAAGTGCTGACAGCCATTCACTGTATGGATGCATTTGGAGAGATGGCACAGGACCGCAGGGTTTTTATTGTTTTGTTTATACAGTATTTTGTACCCATGAATGGGTATGGAGGCCCGTTTGGCCAGGGCCTAAGATGGCCCCGTACCCTCCCTCACTGCACTCTACACTAACCATCCATCACTGCTCCCTACACTCTTTGGGCCTTATTTAGATCTGAGCGCAGTACAAATTTGTTTGGAAAATGGGCAAAACCATGTGCACTGCAGGTGGAGCAGATGTAACATGTGCAGAGAGAGTTAAAGCCCCTTTACACCTGTCCAACTTACTGTATTGTCCAACAAGTTAGACCTGATTGACTCGAAATTTATCCTATGTGCAGGAGGCTCAATCTCTTGCAATCTCTTGGTTATACCCAATGGCACGGGATTGTGCATTGGGTCCTACACATCAGGCACATACGATTTTGTCAGATAAATTGACCCAATCCACCTGAATTGGGTCAAATCTGACAAAATCTCACAAGTGTAAGGGGCCCATTACATTTGTGTGAGCTACTTTGTTTCTGTGCAGGGTAAATACTGGCTGCATTAGTTTTACACTGCAATTTAGATTTCAGTTTCAAGACCCAAATCTAAAGGTGGCCATACACAGGCAGATTTATCTGCAGATCTGTCTGGTTGGAACAAAAACATGGTTATGGATGAGAGAAAATGACAGTTGACCATTTGCTTGGAAATGCTGGAAAACTGACAAACTGTCACTCTCCATAACCATGTTTTTGTTCCAACCAGCCAGATCTGAAGATAAATCTTACTAGTGTATGGTATGTTAACTCTCTCTGCACATGTTACATCTGCCCCACCTGCAGTGCACATGGTTTTGCCCATTATCCAAACAAATTTTTACTGAGCTCAGATCTGAATAAGGCCCTTTGAATCCTCAATTCTGGGATTGGAAATGCATCCTGGGCTTGCCCTTCCTAGTATCTAACTTTAGATGTTAAATCATTTTTAATGCATAAGTTGAATCTGATGTGTCAATTAAACACTGCAATTTTTATGACATTATATAAGTAAAAAGATTGGTTCTTATCCAAACCAAAGTTTCATTTCAGCTCTATCCCTACCTACGGTAGGGTATCGTTACTGAATTATGCTAGCCCTGTTATGTGCAAGCCGGCCTGCGTATTTCATAAATAGCTTATCCATTTCTGTTTAAGTTCCACAAATAAAAGTCCCGGTTTCATATCTTGCGGAGATATAAAATAAGCTTTAATAAATGAACATTAAGTGCAAGCATAGACCCATAAAGGGTACTCTTTCCCGGAAAGGTAATTAGATATTCCCACTGAGCTGACGTCCTGCGTTTTATCCAATTAAACTCCATCTGCTTTCATTGATACCTACACAAGGGCTAAAACGAAATATTTTCAAACAAATTTACAGGTCTTTAGAAAGAAACAAAATACCGTACTCATTAAACGGGAACATGTGGTATCTTTGTATTGCCATTACAAAGAGAATACAAATTAGTAGACTAATAAGCAATCTTCATGCAAGATCAAGCCGATGAAAAATGAATCTTTGTTAGCTGCTTACTCAATGTTATAGTAAACAAGTTCAATTAAATAATAAATGAAACAAAAAATAAAATAATAATAATAATAATAAGGTACTTGTTTCCTAGCACGTATACCATAAACCATACAATGGTATGCGATGCGATGTTGCACGATGTCAGCCGTTGTTATACAATTTTAAATTGTATACCATCGCATTGTATGCAGGGGCGGATTTAGGGATGATGGCGCCCCTAGGCACAACAATAATGTTTACTAAGTAGGACAGTTTATAGGGGCAGTATCTGCATGTCCTATCCATTTACACTCTATTTAAGATGGAATATAGTACAGTACAGTGGATATTTTGCAGTTATTGGTACATTTTGGGCTGACAGTACTATCACAGGCATCCAAGTGCCGCCCCCAAACATGTGCCGCCCCTAGGCACGTGCCTCACGCGCCTAATGGGAAATTCGGCTCTGATTGTATGCCATTGTATGCCATATACAATGGTATACGATTTAAAATTGTATAAGCACCCTAATGGGTGTTTTCAATGTTAAATGGCCCCCTTATAAGATTATTAATTGTATAAGCACCGTAATGGGTGCTTACAATGTTAAAAGCACCCCCACGCCACACCCACTATCAACGCCAACCCGAAGCGTGGCGAGTGTAGCGAGCCCGCGAGGGGCGGCAATACGTGTCCTCCGAACCTTTTCATACCCCCACCATCCACGTCGGCGTGGAGTTGATTTTAGATAGTGTGGCGAGTTACAGCGAGCCACCGAGCCCGAAGCGTGGCAAGGGGACGCGGAATACATGTAAAGTAATACGCGTCCCCTCGCGGGGCTTGCTGCGCTCGCCGTGCTTCGGGCTTGGTGGCTCGCTGCGCTCGCCACACTATCTACAATCAACTCCACGCCGACGTGGATGGTGGGGGTATGAAAAGGTCGGAGAACACGTACCGCCGCCGGTTGGCGTTGATAGTTGATAGTTCACATTGTAACCACCCTTTAGGGTGCTTATACAATTAAAAATCGTATAGGGGGGCCATTTAACATTGAAAAAACCCATTAGGGTGTTTATACAATTTAAAATCGCAAAAAGTTTTATTTTATTTTATTGCCCAATAATTAATAATAATATGCCAATTTTGTGTCCATAATAAATATTTTAATAATTTTTTTTTTTTGGGGGGGGGGGGGGGGAGGCCAGGCAAACAATACCAAATATTTTCAGGTCATCCCTCAAAATCCCTATTTTTGGGGAGTACACACAAACATTATGTACCACCCAGATATATGTGTGGGTAGGTCCGGTGTAAGATTCTCAGGACCCTTTAAAAAAAAAAAAATGTGGGCGGGCAGGAGCTGGGCAGTGCGTCTGGGAGCCAGGTGGTGTGGTTGAGAGCGATACAGGCGGGCAGTGCAGCTGGGGGTGGGCGGAGCGGCTGTGCAGCCTTTGCAGCATGGCCGCTGATCATGGCACATGCGCAGTCTAATCCTGACATCCCAGGATTGGAAACTCTAATCCCGGTACTGAAATTCCTGCCATTTTTGGGGCCAAATACCAGTATCCCTCCAATCCCGGGATTGGCCACCCTGGTCACAGCATTTAAGAATGGCAGTTTACCCCCCAAAAATCTATTTTATCGACTGTCAAAAATTCAAGTACAGTAGTGGCACATTCACAAACTAGTAAAACAGAAATAAGCAAAAAAACAAAAAACAAAAACAAAAACAAAAAAAAAACAATAGAATGTCAAAGTAAAAAAGAAAAACAAAACAAATCAACAGTATTGCAAAAATCCAAACCCATAACTTTTTCTGTAGAGGCTATGTACATTTTATTCTTATTTTTATATTCTTCCAGAGTGGAAATTCTCACATTTTTGTCCTTAAGGGAAAAGTGGCAGACTTTATTAGAAAATTTTAAATGTCTCTAGTGAAAACCTTCTGTATGAGATATTCTGTCACACATGAATAAGAAATAGCAGTACCTGAATCTGGGGGTCTATTTTTCAACTCCAGAAAGTTGTAAAGTTAAAAAAAAGTGTTAAATGACTTTGCTTATGTGTTTCAGGCATTGGTACATTTTATAGAAGAGAGTTAGAACACTATCAAGCAGTTTATAAACCATCCATTATAGTAACAGAACCATAATTTTCTCTTATTCCTCATTTTCTGTCAATTATATTTACCATGCTATGGCTTAAATGTACTACTTTTGGTTTTATGTTGAAAATATATTGCATTTTTTATGCAATAATGTAATAATAAAACACAACATGACAAAATAAAACATCAACAAAATGACAAGTAGAATATATGGCTGGGTACATAGAACTATATTCATTCTATGAAAAACATTTAGGTCTATCCGGACAAAAGGAGTTCAATGACTTACAATTGAACTTTCTTTGTTAGATGCATTGCAAACTTTTCAAAATAGGAGAGTTGATTATTTTTAGAGATGTGCAGGCTCTAATTTACTCTGATTTCAAAGCAGGATCTTATTGGCTATCCCAAATCACATGACAGTTGTTGACAGTTGATAGCCAATAAGATCAGAGTAAATCAGAGCCTGCACATCTTTAACCCCTTCCCGACATTTGACGTACATTTACATCATGGTCGGGATGTACTTCCCGACACATGACGTAAATGTACGTCATGACTTCAAAGTGCCACCGCGTCTAGAGACGCGGTGACAGAGAGACGATGTTTGCTGTCCCTGACAGCAGACATCTTCCCTCATTGCCCAGGGGGGGCAGCGATGCCCCCCGCCATGGGCGATCGCTGCGATTGGCTGTTCAAACGTGAACAGCCAAAAGCAGCGTTTACTGTCTGATGTGTAAAATTTAGACTCTGCTGCTCCCTAGTGTCCAAAAAAATTAAAGGAGGTTGAAATAATGATTTAAAAATAAAGTTTAGATATGGTCTATGTTAGTTATTAACTATTTTGAGTGGTATGATTATTTGTCTTACAAGCAGAAAATTTTACATTTTGCAAATAGCAAAATGTACAATTTTTTTACGACATTTTGGTATTTTTCACAAAAAAAAAAAACTGTATCGACCAAAATTTATCACTAACTTAAAGTACAATGTGTCACGGGAAAACAATCTCAAAATCACTGGGATAAGTAAAAGCAAAAAAAAGTTATCCCCACTTAAGTGTTACCTGTCAGATTTGAAAAAAAGGCCTCTGTCAGGAAGGCAAAAACATGCTGCGTCGGTAAGGGGTTAATTATTTTATGTTAAAAACACAGTGACCGTGCAATCTAAGGGGCGGTTTCTAAGTTGTGCATTGTGACATGAGCAATCTCAAGGGGCCTACACATGAGGAGATGTTGTGTAAGCGATCTAAGCAGTGTAAATCTCTCAGGATTGCTCAGCAAGATCACTCAGCAGTAAAATCTGCCCGTGTGTAGGCCCCTTAACAAAATTCATAATTTATTAAAGAATGAAAACACAAATTGTCAAAAATACCATATAAACAAACAATGGATTAAGTAGAACAAAAATATTACATTTAAATTTAAGTTAATTGCTGTCGGATTAAGTATATTGGTTAATGTACTATGTAAACAGAAAGTCACATCTTTTTACAGTACTTTTTAAACTGAAGTATTTTTGCATAATGTTTTAATCCAGATTAGGGAAACCGGCACAGTGACATATGTGTCTACCAGGCTTCATGGAAAGTGAGATTTGAAAGCTGCAGTTCTTAATTATCATCATTGAACAACCTGTGCGGTATACTTAGCTGTGTTTACCTTGTTGTCTTTTCTACACTTCTTGATATGTGCTGCAAACTGCCTGATTATTATTCATATTCCATTGTTTTGTAAAACTTCTGGGAACACATTTGAATTTGCTACAGTGACATCAGAAAATAAACCAATAAACAAACAACAAAGTCTGCATAAAAAAAGGAATACATGCATAGTAGTAGAAATACAGAGCATCTACGGTGTCACAAATAAGTAAAAAAAAATCCAAAAAATATATCTACATGACAGATAAGTATTTGTTACCCATACTGATGGGCAAGGTCCTTACTGGGGTGGTGCAGAGTGTGCCAAATGCCCACAGCACTGTAGGGCAGCAGCCTCCTCTGGTGACACTTGTTAATTATCTGCTTTAATTACTGTACTTTCACTTGTAGTTTCCTTACTCTTTGAATCTCGGCACCTGCTGACTGCCCCTGTCTACTAGCTGTAATATTCATGAACTTAACTCGAGAGCTCTTTGTTATTCAACACTGTCTTTTATTGCATTTCAAGATGCTGGTATACATGGGCATCGAATCCTTCACCTGTGGAATTGCAGTCAGACACTCTATTCGTGAGTGTAGAAAGCTAGAGACGTCAAACTATCTGAAGCTTGCCTTGTACTTCATAAGAAATGATCAGCATTATGTTTTACAAAGTGCAAATATCTTCATATAGATAAAAAAAACTCAGTTTAGGATCAAATAGCTCAATGAGTAGGGTGGTTAACTAGAATGCAACAGGTTAAGGGTTCGGATCCTGGGTGTGACAGTATATTGAAATGTGCTATTTAAAATAAAGGGTATTGTGGCTGAATTACAAAGAGCTCTAAAATGAAGGACCTTATTGAGGTTGATTCACAAGGCTTGCGAGTCCACCAAACCCTGCCTTGCGAATGGTGGCTGGGCACCACCCATTTGCAAGGCAAAGTCTCACGCAGGGCATGCGAATGGATGTTACACAGCAACATCCATTTGCAGCCTGCTGGGATCCGCCCCTATAATTCGATGGTCGCCGACCATCGAATGATGGCAAAGGCTCACGCATATGTAAGGTTGCCTCAGCGCAACCTTACAGAAGCGTGTCTGCTCGGGGCAAAGTAGGTGGGCAGCTGATATCTGATGATGTCAGTGGCCCGCCTCTGCCTATCCGTCATGCCTCATTACCATGAGAACGCAGGGTGTTCCCATATGGTAATGGGGCAGGCTGCCGCCCCACGCCCCTCTCCACCCGCAAGGTTGCTTGCAACAAGTGCATGCACAGAAATGTGAGTGACTCCTGCAGTGCTGGCTGTGTCCAGTCCGGTCTGGTCTCCTCTCCCCCCTCCAGTCCCCTGCTGCCACCGCTGCTGCCTGCGTCTGCTTTCCTGGGGAAGGGAGCGCATCTTGGGCTTCACTGTGTCCCTGACTCTGACCGTGTGACTGGGCCGTCAGCCAATCATATCTCGCGGGCTGGCTTCTGATTGGCTGCCAGCCTGTGAGCTCTGATTGGCTGACAGGCAACAGCCCAGTCACAGGGACACAGGGAGGGGAAGGAGAGACGCGTGATGTGCTCCCCTCTGAGGGGAAACAGCTGTAGTGGGGCAGCGGAACCAACGCCCTCCGCCACTTACATATGCACGCATGCGTATTAAACACTGGGGGGTAATTGGTATGCCATACTTGCACCCCTGACTCCCACTTACACCACTCAGGCATAGGCGAATCTAAGGGGTGGTCCGGGGGTGCCCTGGACCACCCATTAGACCGCTGGCCACCGCCGCACACTATTTAAAGAAATGACAACCAGGCAGCAAGATCTGTGCGCTGCATACTCACTGTCTGAGCAAAACAAAGCAGCAGCTATGTCTATATCTTCAATGCCCCCGCTGGACCGCGGCAGCCATCAGGAGCGGCCACCAATAATACCAATGCCGCTCCTGATTGGCTGCCCCGCGAGCCGCGTGAGAATTTAAGATGCGACCCCTTCCAGGGCAGCGGCAGCACAGGCAGTGGAGCCCAACACCCCCGCCCCCCCCCCGTCCAGACCAGCAGCAGCGCTGCCTGACTTCCCCTCAAGAGCAGCAGCATTGCCTGCCCGCCAAAGCCCCCCCGCCAGCAGCAGAGTGGGCAGTGCTGCCCGACTCCGCCTCTCCACAACGCTGTCCGACCCCCTCTCCCCCTCCTGAGCAGCGGCAGTGCCCGACCCTGCTACCCCTCCTGACCAGTGACAGAGCTGCCCAACCCCGCTCTCCAACTCCTGAGCAGCGACTACACAGGCAGCAGTGGCTGCCATCTCCTCTCCCCCTCCTGAGCAGTGGCAGTGCCCGACCCTGCTACCCCTCTTGGCCAGCAGCACATGTCACAGCATGGAGCCCTCCTGTTCCGGTGTTCCGGACCCCTCCGTTTTCAGAAATCCCTTAATAACTCCCTCTTGGCAACGAGCATGTATTCCCCCTTGGCATCGAGCATGAAGCCCCTGGCATTGAGCATGAAGCCCCTGGCATTGAGCACCCTGAAGCATGGCGAGCGCAGCGATCCCCGCGAGGGGCGGCGGAACGTGTCCTCTGACCTTTTCTTACCCCCACTATCCACGTTGGCGTGGAGTTGATTTTATATAGTGTGGCGAGCGCAGCGAGCGCAGCGAGCACCCCGAGGGGATGCGGAATCAGTGGCTTGCTGTGCTCGCCACACTATATAAAATCAACTCCACGCCGACCTGGATAGTGGGAGTATGGAAAGGTCGGAGGACGCTTTCTGCCACCGCTCGCCGTGCTTCGGGGTGGCGTGGATAGGGGGGGGGGGGGGAACCTCATTGTATATCATACAATTCCTATTATTGTATACCTAATGTCATGGCATTGTACACCCTATAAAATCGCATCGCATGCGATTTTGCAGGAGGTGCGATGCGATCCCCCGGGGCTAGGAGAGCAGTGAATAAATTACATAGGAAAATCGCATCGCATCGCATGCCCCTGCCTCTTAAAATGGCCCATGCGATGCGATTTCCCTAAGTAACCGTACGTATGCTAATTGGGCGCCCAACTAACATATAAGTACCGGCATTACTGTTTGTTATATAGTATGTAATGGGCATTATGGTGTGTGGCCTTATGTGTAATTGGCATTACGGCGTGTAGATTTATTTGTAATGGGTATTACAGATGTTTGCTAAAATGTGTAAAGGGCATTATGGTGTGTGGTCTAATGTGTAATACGACGCCCCCTTTTTTCGATGACACGCCTCCTTTCCACAAGACCACGCCCCCTTTTGCCGCGCGGCTTTCCAAAGGTCTGCCTTCCTTCAGTACTTGGATCAGGGACCACCCATTACCATATTTATAGATTCGCCTATGCACTCAGACTATTACACCCTCACACCTACCCTACTGCCACGTATACCACCCACACTAATGCACCTTCACATCTACCATACCATGCCTACCCTACTCTCTCATACACTATACACCTGTACACCTATCCAACTCCTACTGTACCTACTGTATACTCCACACCAAGGGCGTAACTACCATAGGTGCAAGGGGTGCAGCTGCTATGGGGTCCAGAGCTGCAGGGGGCCCATCTTTGCTGTTTAAGTAATATGTTTTACATATAATTATCACCATCAGTTGCTAAATAGGGGGCCCTTACAAACTTTTGCTATGGGGCCTATGAATAGCTAGTTACGCCCCTGCTCCACACCTTGAGTTACAACAAGTTTAAGTACGGTTAGTCCTACTACATAAGTGTGCTTGCTGGGAAGGGTATTCCTGAGCTTCAAACTGGAATATATAGGCAGCGCCATCTATAAATGGCAGTGGCTACTAACTCTGGAAACTTTCACTATACGTAGCTTGACACATATGGCAGTTAAACCGGTTTCCCCACATTTTTCTGTTAGTACATCCTTCCCCCATCCTCTTGTTTCAAATGTCTTCTATTTCACATAGTAAATGAGCTCATAAGCAGGGCCCTTCCTTACCCTGTATTTCCATGTCCGTAGTAAATGACGTCTGCTTTATATTTGCTGTCTTGCGTATTTCCTATTTATCCCACTGACTGTCAGGAACTGTGGCGTACTGTGGTGCCTTAGAAATCATCTTTAGTATTATAATTACTATCATTATTATTAAAGCGATTATTATTATTATTATTGGGTCATTTAGTATTACTGGATAAAAAGCTAAGAACAAGCATCTTATATGTTGCATGCAGTTTCATTGATCATGCTTGTATAAAAATATTATTCAAATCTAATCACAATCTAATTAGCTACACAGTATGTCACTGATGTTCTACTGTAATTTGATGTGTTCTTATTTATGATTACAGTTGAATCTGCATTGCAGATGCCTTTGCGTTTCGTAACATAATGTAATATCAAACTGTGAGATTTTCCTAAGGTAAGCAGAAAATAACAGAAGCAGTGCACCTTAATATGTTCTAGTAAATTACAGCAACTGCCATTTAATGTATTACTGCAGATACAAAAAGAGCGTGGAAAATGCAAATATTTGAGGATATTCTTGAATATATTCCTTTGATAAGTCCGCTGTAGAAAACGGGAAAGCGGTATAATCAGTGTCAATGGGTGACAGACCTTATTTTATTTTTCAGCAGAATAGGACCACGATTGTACAAGAAATAGATTTCTACGCAAGGTGAGAAATGTACTGATTTATTTACTTGGAAATTAAAATAAATAAATAAAAACACTTCGCCATAGGGTACTTTAGCGGAATGATGTCTAGATATTATTGTGGTGTGTTCTTGGCTGGCTACTGGAAACAAATAACAGGGTGATCCCTAAATAAATCACGCATAACCCCTGAACTGGAAATGGAAGCTCTTGTAAATATTTTATTCGCACAAAAAGAATACATTTACCAATTGCAGTTATACATGAAGCAGGGGGTCGTAATATTCACAGACATTGGAATAAATCCATATAATAGCTTTAAATTTGCAAATGAAATGATTTTGCATTGGCAGGGAGTTTAAAAGCAAATTTAATTTTGCGTGCAGGGAAAACTCTACTTTTGCATGGTTACCAGCAAAGGGGCATAGTGGTTAACATCAGAGCCGGCAATAACTAATTTGATGCCCTAGACCAGTGGTTCTCAACCTGTCCTCAAGGACCCCCAACAGTGCACGTTTCCTGGTCTCCACACACAATCAAAGGTGAAATAACTAGCTCCACCTGTGATTTGTTAAAATGTGTCAGTAACTAATGAGTAGACATGTTCACCTGCCAGGTGTCTTGTAAAACGTGCACTGTTGGCGGTCCTTGAGGACCGAGGTTGAGAACCACTGCCCTAGACAAGATATTGGTTGGGGGCACCTAGCACTGTTGCTAATTCCGCACCTGACTCATTGCTTCTGATTCACATTACACCATACTGTATTGCTCCTTATTCACATTACACATTATGCCACACAGTAGTGCAACTTATACACATAATGCCACACAGTAATAGCAACCCATATACACATAATGCCACACAGTAATGCCCCTACACATTATACCACACATTAGTAATGCCCTTCTACATATAATACCACACAGTAAATCTTATGCCGCACATTAGTAAAGATTAAACCAGATTTTAATGTACATGATAATTGAATTCATAGATCTTTGTTACATATATTAGCAAATCATTTTTTTATCATGTAGATTTAAATATGGTTACTGATATCATACAGTCTGCTGAGGTAAACTTTTATGGAAAGCCACGGTGGGACCGATACTGCATGGCCCCGGCAGCAGGCTGATCACAGCAGGGGAGAAGACCGGAGACGCTGCATAGCAAGCAGGTCCCGGCGCACTGTGAGGGACAGGTCCTGAGGTGGCGCTGGGAGGCCAGCATGGCCATCTTGGTTATGGGCCAGCATGATTTTCTGCCTCCCTGCACTGACAGCCAATGGCAGATGCTCTCTAGCTATATAGGGGATCTGCCTCGGCTGTTCAGTGTCAGTGCAAAAAGGTATTTGGAGCCAATCGCTTGTGGAGACTCCTGGCTTCATTCTGGTCCACTGCATGCCCTCAGCTCAGCCTGTCCTTCATCATGGTTCCTGGGGTGCCGTACTGCATCGTGCCTCTTCTGACCATCCCAGTCCGTTACATCTAGTTCTGTTCTGTCCAGGGTACACAGGACTCCGCCACTGTACCATCCAACCAGCAGCAGTTAACATCTTCTTCGTTCATCAAAATCGGATTCAATTTCCTTCACATCATCTCCATTCTTCTAACCAGATTCATTTATCTTCACGTCATCGCCATTCTTCTAACCAAATTCAATTATCTTCACGTCATCTCCATTCTTCTAACCAGATTCAATTATCTTCATGTCATTGCCATTCTTCTAACCAGATTCAATTATCTTCACGTCATCCCCATTCTTCTAACTAGATTCAATTATCTTCACGTCATCCCCATTCTTCTAACCAGATTAAATTATCTTCACGTCATCCTTATTCTTCTAACCAGATTAATTTATCTTCACATCATCTCCATTCTTCTAAACAGATTCAATTATCTTCATGTTATTCCCATTCTTCTAACTGGATTCATTTATCATCACGTCATCTCGATTCTTCTAACCAGATTCAATTATCTTCATGTTATCTCCATCCTTCTAACCGGATTCATTTATCTTCACGTCATCCCCATTCTTCTAACCGGAATTAGTTATTTTCACGTCATCTCCATTCTTCTAACCAAATTCAATTATCTTCATGTCATTGCCATTCTTCTAACCAGATTAATTTATCTTCATGTTATCCCCATTATTCTAACCAGATTCAATTATCTTCATGTTATTCCCATTCTTCTAACTGGATTCATTTATCATCACGTCATCTCGATTCTTCTAACCAGATTCAATTATCTTCATGTTATCTCCATCCTTCTAACCGGATTCATTTATCATCACGTCATCCCCATTCTTCTAAACAGATTAAATTATTTTCATGTCATCCCCATTCTTCTAACCAGATTCAATTATCTTCATGTCATCCCCATTCTTCTAACCAGATTCCATTATCTTCACGTCATCGCCATTCTTCTAACCAGATTCAATTATCTTCACATCATCCCCAATCTTTTAACCAGATTCAATTATCTTCACGTCATCCCCATTCTTCTGAAGGTATATAATTATCATCACTTCTCCGTTCTTCAAGCCCAGACCTACAAATATACTGTAGGCTCAGCATGTGCTCACATTCCCCATAACCAGTTATAAAATAGTGATAGAATGGGTCATAAGAATGACATGTTCCATGTCTTATATTTTGTCACACCTACAGGCTTATTTTTTAGCTTAGTATCATAAATAAAAGTTATGTTTTAATTAACTAATTTAGTCATTACTGTCAAAGTGTGCCCCAAAAAGCCCTTTGTGGTTCTCTTCAGGTCATTCTTATGACCCATTCTATCAGTTTCAGTGATGAACATTATTTGGGAGCACCGCCAACCAGACACCGCTAGTGATTAACTTAAAGCAGTACTCATGTTGGTTATAAACAAATAAATAATTGAATTATTTTTTTCACACATCAGCCAGTGCTAATCCATACCCACTTTGTACAAGTTATAAAATAGTGTAATGGGATGCACATCCATGCAGTTGTATTTTGGTAATAAAAATGTCTATCTAACTTACTGAACAGTACAGTAATGTACAGTAGTAGCAAAGTAGTTCTTGCGCTACAGTACATACCAATAGTCACTTCACGCACACGCAATACGGATTCTTTCACTATAGCTTTGCATAACACATCTGAAACATGCGAAGTGGTGATTTTAAAAAGCGACATCTGGTGGTTGATCACTTGTATTGCACTCATCCGGTAATGCCATTCGCCAAACGCCCAGCTGAACGATTCATGGCGCTGTGGCATGACTATGCATGCTGTGGCGAGTTTGCGCGCCAACCACCATAGGTAGGCAAGATGAGTGTGGCTTCATCTGTAATCATCTTTGTTGTCAATCCTCGTCTTCTCCAGTTTCTCCATCCGGATCCAGCTACTGTATCACCACCATTACGACTTCCTAAGCCCAACGCAAGAATTTATTGCATACATTGGGGCAGATGTACTAAGCCTTAACAAGAGATAAATGCAAGGGTGATAAAGAGAGATAAACGTCCAGCAAATCAGCTCCTTACTGACTTTTTTCAAACACAGCCCGTAACATGGCAGTTAGAAGGTGATTGGCTGGACATTTATCTCTTTTTATCACCCTTACATTCATATCTTGTTAATACATCTGCCCCATTCTCAGTTAACATTTTTTGACTTTTCTTTTTGGGATCTGCCTGTTTTTTTTTTCTTTTCCATTGATGAAAAAGTCCATCACTAACCTGCTCCTTTTAATGCTGCAATCCCTAGTCCGAGTGTAGTTCCTGAACATCACACAAACACATCCAAATCCACACCTGTGACAGTAACAAATGGGGTTATTTTGGTTCACTCCTTCTGGCAAATTCCTTCTCAAATGGACAAAACCATGTGCACTGCAGGTGGGGCAGATATAACAGGCGCAGAGAGAGTTAGATTTGGGTGAGGTTTTATTTAAAAATGAGATGCATATTGCAGTGTAAAAATAAAGCAGTCAGTATTTACCCTGCACAGAAACAAAATAACCCACCCAAATCTAATTCTCTCTGCACATTTTACATCTGCCCCCATGCAGTGCACGTGGTTTTGTCCATTTAAGAACGAATTTGCCAGGAGGATTGAACCAGAATATTCCCCAAAGTGTGCTTTTTTTCTTGCAATGAATAAGAAACCCCTTGACATGAGCATGAAACCCCTGGCAACAAGCAAGTAACCCCTGGCAACCAGCATGAAACCCCTGGCAACGAGCATTTAGGTGAAACATTGTAATGTATAATAAAATGAGTGAGACCCTCAAAGGGTAAAACAAACTTTCATTTAAAAAGAATCCAATTTTTGGCCAATTCCCCACTGGTACTGAGGAAGCCATAGGTCACTGGCATCATCACGCCAGGCTGTTATATCATGATATTGAATTCCAATATTCAATTCTAAATTCACATGAAATCAATCTTAAAGGAATTATAACAAACAAATAAACATTAACAATCATTAATAACATGTTATATCCCCCCTCATGTTTATTTATTTCATAAATGTGTTATATTGCTTAATAAATAATTAATTTGATGTTTCTGCATTATAAACAGGATCTACGTGTTAGAAAAAGCATTAATAATTTAATTTTTTAATTTACGATTTCGGATGGACAGCGAACAGACAAAATGGGGCCAGACCATAAATGAGACAAGATCATAAGCGTGAAAGTCCTTAGATAGTTTTTCTTTTATCTATGAGTTGAGACGTTTCACAATCAAAGTAAAAAAAAATACAAAAAGGTGGAAATAGGAATATAGCGGAGAGATGATGGAAGAGAAGAATCCAGGAGGTGGCAAAGGGTGTCACGGGTTCCAGATCCGATTTATACAATATTGTCTCACAGGGTCCTGGGAATTGTTCCATCACTGACCCATGACACTTGTCTTGCAGGGTCCCTATATCCAGTAGAGCAAACGCAGAGTATTTAAGCAGACGTCCTATCACATGCACAATGTTTCCTGCTTCTAACCGCCTTGGTACGTTTGTGGGAAGATTAAATATAACATATGCTTGCATCAATGTTTTGATACCAAACCAGGGATAATTGTTCTCGGTGTCCATCATAGAAATACGGGTTGATTCTCCCATATCCAAAATGCTTGGGACCAGAAGTATTTTGGATTTTGGGTTTTTCTGTATTTTGGTTTACTTACATACAGTAGCATCATGAGATACCTTGAGATTGGGACCAATGTCTAATCATAGAATGTATTTATATTTCATATACAATACACCTTATATACACAGGGTGATGCAGCAACACAGAAAAATGCGGCCAAACCTCCAATAAATGACGTTTATATTAGTTTTGGGCATTTAAGGTCCAAACACACTGGTAATTTTGCCTAGCGTGTATGCTGACCCATGATTGGGGAAAATGATGGGGAAAATCGTCGGGCTGAAATACTCTCAGTGCATATACACTGGGCATTCTTTGCTCATTTTAGCGATTCTCCGGGGAGGCTTCCTGCTATGGAAAGCCGTCCACACCATGGCTTAGCTGCTGGTAATACCAGCAGATGAGCAGCGGTGGTCAGCGATGGTGCTGGATCGCTGGCCCATACACACTGGGCGACTTTTGAGCTGAAAGCAGTTCAAAAGACAAAACTGAGCCGCAAAGTCGCCCAGTGTATGGGACTTTACATCATATGCACCATGCTCTCGGCCCTGTGAGTAAAGCTGTCTCCAGTTTATATTACACAATAGAAGCCTATTGGCTGCTTTTTCAGATTCCCTTTAAGAGGGATCCAATTGGATCCCTTCCAGCACTCCCTGTTGGGCGTGTGTCACAAGAAACATGCGCACATGAACTCCAGAGTCTAAAACTCCAGAGTCTAAAACCACGATCCAGAGATGTCAGTTGTGTTAAAAAATGTGGATTTCAGATATCGGATTTTCAGGTATGGGAGACTAAGGACCTTAATCAGGTTCATTTGCAAGCGCATATTCGTTTGCATGGGGGCAATGTTTTTTATTGCACATGGGCATTTCTGCACATGTGCATACGCTGGGTGCATGCACCCAGTGGTGTAGCTGCCATACGGAAGCCACCGTGGCTGCTTAGGGGAGCAGGTGCCAGCGGGGCGCCGCCGGTGCTCATCAGGGCAGACAGTCTCCCAGTGCCTGCTGAGAGCCACCCGTGCCGCCGCCACCGCATTCCAGGTCCGGCACCGCAGTTATCCTCCTGGCTCCGTCTCCTGCAGTTCTAATGAAAAATTATTATATTATGTAGATTTTGTCGGGTTGAGCTCTTGTTGAGTTGCTGTAAATGAGATATCTCACTACATGGCCAATCAAGTCTATGATTTTCTGCAGACTGTTAAGACCTTTGACAATATGGGTAATCAATCTGAAAGCTGATGTGTCTGAGAAGTCATCTCGTGATGATATTAATGGGAACTACAAGTGGTGTCCAGACAGAAACCACAGGGAAGAATAAATCATTAGGAGGAGAGGGAAGAGCGTGGGAAGAAGGTAAAAGGTTACAAAGAAAATGAGAAAACCAAACCTCAGAGACCAGAAATACTGTGCGTGTCTATGAGCACCGTTGT
Organism: Crinia signifera; assembly: GCF_055691185.1. Taxonomy (NCBI): domain Eukaryota; kingdom Metazoa; phylum Chordata; class Amphibia; order Anura; family Myobatrachidae; genus Crinia; species Crinia signifera. The sequence goes on along the minus strand of NC_139219.1, from coordinate 304,131,321 downwards.
TGGAAATCAGAGTTTATTTCTGAGCATTGGGACAAAACCTGATGTGTACAGTAGATGTCAATTCTGCTTGTAAAGGGAATGTGTGTGCTTTACTAAAAGGTGATTGGCTACTAACTTATGGAGCCCCTCTCATTGTTGCCAGAACGTCCCCGCTGGCGAGAGCCAGTGGAGAGCGACTCCATCAGACTGGGACGCTCGTGCGTCTTATGCACACGATTTGCCAACTCTCGGCGGCTGGACGGCGGGACCCTGCCCATCTCTGTTTCAAGGAGAAGGGCAGGTTTATGGGGGAAGGGGGGGTGTTGGGTCGGGGCGGCGATGGAGATCAACGGTATTGATGGGGGAGGCAGTGGGCAGCTCCGTTGCCATGGGGAGCACGAGCGTCTCATGCTTGCGCACCCCATGGCGGGAGATGGCATATGGCGGGGGCTGGCGATGGAAGTGCCAGCCCCTGCAAGACCGAGAGGCACTCCATCTGTAATAAAAGTTATCTTTTAAGAACCGCTACACTTAAGGCCTAATTCAGACCTTTTTACTAGGCTGCGGACACTCGCAGGCTAGCGAACAGGTCAGTGTGGCCTGCCGTCCCACCGTAATTCTAACAGAAAACATTATGGTTTGGGGGAGGGGGAAAAAGAAAATGAGTTCCACCATCTTTCCAGGACCACTTGTGAATTGAGAATGGATCGCTATTCGCAATCCATCTGCAAATCCATACTCAATTCACTCACCTGCCAATGATTTCTCCACTCTGTGCAAATGTTAGTAAAAGAGGGAAGGGTCAGCGCTGGCTATGCCAATAAATGGATCAGACGGTTCTCAAAAAAAACCCACAAATTTAATAATTATAAAACACAAATAAAATACAATATATAACAATAATATAGATTGTGAATCAATAGACTGTAGGTCCAATTTATATTATTTTAAAAGTATATATCACCAGGATATTATAGGCTTGGTGGTAGGTCGTATATGCTGACAATGAATAATTATATTACCATCCTGAGAGGTCTGGTGGATAATTGAGTGTGTCCAGACAGGTGACGTATTGGTCCTAGGTTGCACTATGTTTTCAAGGGCTCAGGGTTCCCACTTGTATAGTCCTCTTGTTTTTGCTAAAAGAAATTAGGGATCATGCGGTTATCCCAAAAGAAATTGATCCAGATGTATGTCGAGGGACGTCTGTGGGTAGGTTGGACAGGTCACCGTATCAACAGGAATGGTGTCAGCAGGCTAGTTTAGTAAAGCTCAACGCGTTTCCCTGGAAACTTGTGCATCCGGCTTCCTCAGGAGCACAACTTTCTGAAGCGTGGCGAGCGCAGCGTGCCCCGCGAGGGGACGCAGAATACATGTAAAGTAATTTGCGTCCCCTCGCGGGGCTCGCTGCGCTCACCGCGCTTCGGGCTCGGTGGCTCGCTGCGCTCGCCACACTATATAAGGTCAACTCCATGCGTAGTTGGATAGTTGGGGTATGAAATCACCCATGGGTGACTATACAATTAAAAATCAGGTCTTTACAATGAAAAATCGCATCACATGCCTTAAGTAGTGGCATGCAATGAAAAAATCGGGCGCCCAGATAATACACAAGTACCGTATTTTTGGTGAGGCTAGAATATACTGTATTGTATTGTATGGAATATTTTTTTTACAATCACTTTTATAGGGATAACATAATATAGGTCAATACTATAAGGACCTTATTCTGATTCATACACTCTCCTACGTGTTCCCAAAAGAGAACGTTGCCTTTTGACTGCGCATGTGCAGCCGCTTGGTGCAAGCAGGCATGGCTAATTGCTTGTTCATTGTCCCGTTTGCACCTAGCAGTGGGGGCAGGGGGTGTGGGGTGGCGGCAAGGGGTTGCTGAAGTATGGAGTATGGAGTAGAATATAGTTTAAGTAAAGCTTGGTGCACATTATGGCCCTTATTCAGATCTGAATGCAGTACAAGTTTGTTTGGAAAATGGGTAAAACCGTGTGCACTGCAGGTGGGGCAGATGTCACATGTGCAGAGAGAGTTAGATTTGGGTGGGGTGTGTTGAAACTGAAATCTAAATTGCAGTGTAGAAATAATGCAGCCAGTATTTACCCTGCACAGAAACAAAATAACTCACACAAATCTAACTCTCACTATACATGTTACATCTGCCCCACCTGCAGTGCACATGGTTTTGCCCATTTTCCAAACAAATTTGTACTGAAATCAGATCTGAATAAAGGCCAGTGTGACACTACTTATAATATTAACAATCTCTCACGTGTTACATCGTCCCCACCTGCACTGCAGCATGGTTTTGAACATTAAAGAGAGATAATTTGCTTTTGCGAGTGAACCAGAATCAGGCCCATTGTTTGCACCCAGCTTAAGGGGTATTTTCAATGATTCTTGTGAGCTGTGACAGTTAGCAGTGTTGACTGCTCACTGTCACAGCTCGCACGATTAGTATTCAACTGACCCCCGGCACACGCCGTTTCCCCCTCGCTAGGTTTTTCCAGCGTCGGGGAAACGGCATGTGCGGCCGCAAAAACAGAAAGGCATGCAGCTAAATGCTGCTGCCTCCGTGCATTAGCCGTGAGCCTCGCTGTAAGGGGGAATCCTCACTGTCCTCTGACAGCGAGGATTCCCCCAGAAAGTAGAATAGGGTGAGCAACTGGTGCAGGCGGTAAACGGCGATGGTCACTTGTTTTCGTCGATCCCCGCCACTTAACCCCCGTCGGCTGCATCGAATACCAGCCTAAGAGTTAGCAAAGCACTTGAGGGAAGAGGGCCCTGCTTATATTCTAACGGGGAGAGACAGACTGACGGGGGGGGGGGGGGGATGACACAGATGGGGTAGACAGTGTGCCTGGACCACTGTCGTTGTTTTTTGCACATTATACTTTTTCGTGTTGCAAACTAACGCGTATCATCTTTTAAAAAAAATGCTAATGAACATTTCTTTTGTCAACCGTGAGCCGTCAACGACCACTTAAATTCTCGTTTTGAAGTATAGCAAACAATTCACAAGCCAGGATAAAGGAAAGTATATGAAAAAACACACAATGGAATATAGTATTAGGATCTTGCGCATCTAAAAACTTGTGTTTACAAAATTCCGTCTGCTGTGCAAATTGACACCAGGTCAGTCTTATTTCCCTAACAAAAGTGGTTGTCAGTTCAGAGCCCGTTTGATAAGCTAATTTTGTTTATTTTTTGGCAGTTGCTAAGGAAACCGAGCCGTTCCTTCCAGAATCAGATTATACAGCCACATAAAACACATACAAATGGACACATAATGAATCGCCCGGTTCCTCCGCTAACTGCAGTTTATAGCGGAAATTATCCTTATAGCTGTCTTTGAAGCCTGAATCTTATGGGAGAAGGCAGCGCGGCTCAAACCAATGGGTTTCATTTTATATGATTAGAACGTCTATTTTCTAGGCAGCGGTAAGGAATTATTCTACTGCTAAAGAAATATCTAACTTATAAGTAGGAGGGAGAAAAGTGGCACAGCGGCCCCTCACTTCGCTGACATCCCAGAACTTATTGCCACATTGGAATTTACTGCAGCGTAGAATCAGAAAGCTGCAATCATTATGACCTCATAGATCAGCAGTCGGACAGACTGGGGGAATAATTCAGACTTCTGTGGTTCGCAGTGGAAGAGTCGATCCCACATCTGCACACATAGGCAATATAGCAGTGCTAGAGCAGGAACTAATTATACACAAACATCATTAGCTTTGAAGACCTTCTGCTCCCAGACAGGAACAAGTACAGTATGGCTGCCTGGTATTTAACACCAATATCATCTCAATGAAAAAATGTAGTTTACAGGATATGAAACTAATACGTTTATATATATGTTATGTGTGTGTGTGTGTGTGTGTGTCAACTTGAAAATGCAGACATTCACTATGTCAACACTCGTCATGTTGAGACTGGTGACAAATACACAAGATTAGAATGTTGACAATACAGAGTATCACAGTGTCTGGCAGTGACTTCTGGATCCAGAAGTCATGTGATTGTCATTTCCAGGTGTCATTTCCCCCCATAGTGTCTAATCACCCCAGGGCTGCCATCAGAAATTGTGGGCCCCGGAATTGACAAAATAGGCAGGCCCTCTTTCTCGAACACCTGGAATGCCCATGAGACCTGGGTTGGCAGCACTGGCCGCACTACCCAAACTGTACATTGCTTAAAGAGAAAGATGAACATTGTTTATGACCAATTATACTTTAGAAATGTCAGTCCTGGGTCCCCTTTCTGTCTGGAGTACCCGCCATCCCGCCCTGATGTTTGCCCTGACCACCCCCTAGTGCCTAACCCTCCGATAGTGCCTAACCCTCCCCTAGTGCCTAGCCATCCCCCTAGTGCCTAACCCTCCCATAGAACCTAACCCTTCCCTAGTGCCTAAGCCTCCCCTAGTGCCTAGCCACCCCCCTAGCGCCTAACCCTCCTCATGTGTCTAACCCAGCCATAGTGCCTAACCCTCCTCATGTGCCCAGGGGTGGATTGGCATGCTGGGATACCAGGTAAAATTCTGGTGGGCCGGCCCAAATGCCCACCAGAACCGTCCACTCACCCTACTTTCAGGGCTGCAGGCTGCGGACTGCAGCTACAGCCTCTTGCAACCGCAGTGCTTTGCCAGGAAAAAAATGGCCACGGCAGGGTTGCTGCGCATGTGCGGCTATGCGCAGCTCCTCCCATGGCCCTTTCTGGAGCACTAGAGAGTGACGGCTCACGCGTCCGCCTATGATCCCAGAGACAGCGCTGGGGATTTCTAAGAACACTAGGCACCGCACTGGTGCGGTGGCCAGGACCAGTGCTACCCGCACAGCAAGGTATGCAGTGCAGGGAGGTGCTTTCCCTGCTCTAATACCCTGCTGTGCCCTACTGGCTGCCACAGTCTGCGCTGCCGCATTTGAATGACAGGCAGCAGCGGCGCTTGCCTTTCAGAGATCATGCGAAACCACCGCCCGGCCCTCCCCTCTCCCACGTCTCTCCCCTTCTATAATTTTCTACCCCTCTCTCTTACTTGCTGATGAAGTCACATGGTGCACACTGGACTCTGGAGCACCCCAGAGGATTAGACAAGTGGCACAAAGGCACTGCCAGCCAGCCACACAAAAGAGCTGTCTCTGGAAAAAAAAAAAATAATAATTTTGAATGGGGGGGGGGGGTATAATTATGTGCACTAGAAGGGGGGATGTGTATAATTACGTGCACTAGGGGGATGGTGTATAATTATGTGTGCTGGGTGGGGGGGTGGGGGGTTTATAATTATGTGCCCGGTTCTCATCTCTGCCACCGCTGAACCCCTATGCAAATAGTGCATCACTGTCCCGTCCCCACCACCAATGTACATGCGTGCCCACCGTCACTGTACCTGCGTGCCCACAGTCATTGTCCCTGCGTCCTCGTCATCTCTATACCTGCAGGGATAAAGACATAATGTGAATTTTGGCTCTTTCCATGAGGGTTAACGAGAATTTAGGCACAATCCTTGTGGCATAACGTGAATTTTGCCACATTTCATGTCAATCTTGGCTTATTCTGTCTGGCAGAATGTGAATTTGTACTAACTCCTAGTGATTTTAAGCTCAATAAGTATGGCATAATGTGACTTTTGGCTCTTTCAGTGTGGAATAACATGAATTTTAGCTCAATCCCTGTGGATTCATTCAATCAATTCTGCTCCATCAATAGTCAGTGCCTCTCAACAGACTCCACCCCTCAGCAGACCCCAACCCCATTAGGGCTGCTTCCAGATCTTTCCCGTGCTGGTTTTCCAATCCAATCCACCCCTGCATGTGCCTAACCCTCCCCATGTGTCTTACCCACCCAAGTGCCTAACCTTCCACTAGTGCATAACCCTCCCATAGTGCCTAACCCTCCCCATGTGCCTAACCCTCCCATAGGGCCTTATTCTAGTTCACTCTTTCTGACAAAATCCTTCTTAGATGGACAAAACCATGTGCACTGCAGGTGGGGCAGAATTAGATTTGGGTGGGGTTTTACTTCAAAGTGAGATCTATATTGCAGTGTAAAAATAAAGCAGCCAGTATTTACCCTGCAGAGAAACAAAATAACTCACCCAAATCTAATTCTCTCTGCACATTTTACATCTGCCCCCCTGCAGTGCACATGGTTTTGTCCATCTAAGAAGGATTTTGTCAGAAAGAGTGAACTAGAATAAGGCCCATAGTGCCTAACCCTCCTCATGTGCCTAACCCTCCCCTAGTGCCTAACCCTCCCCTAGTGCCTAACCCTCCTCATGTGCCTAACCCTCCCCTAGTGCCTAACCCTCCCCTAGTGCCTAACCCTCCCCATGTGCCTAACCCTCCCCTAGTGCCTAACCTTCCCCATGTGCCTAACCCTCCCCTAGTGCCTAGCCATCCTCCTAGTGCCTAACCCACCCATAGTGCCTAATCCACCCTAGTGCCTAACCCTCCCCATGTGCCTAACCCTCCCCTAGTGCCTAACCCTCCTCATGTGCCTAACCTTCCCCATGTGCCTAACCCTCCCCTAGTGCATAACCCTCCCACAGTGCCTAGCCATCCCCCTAGTGCCTAACCCACCCATAGTGCCTAACCCTCCTCATGTGCCTAACCCTCCCCATGTGCCTAATCCACCCTAGTTCCTAACCCTCCCCTAGTGCCTAACCCTCTCCTAGTGCCTAACCCTCCTCATGTGCCTAATGCTCCCATAGTGCCTAACCCTCCCCTAGTGCCTAACCCTCCCCATGTGCCTGACCCTCCTCATGTGCCTAACCCTCCTCATGTGCCTAACCTTCCCCATGTGCCTAACCTTCCCCATGTGCCTAACCCTCCCCTAGTGCCTAACCCTCCCCATATGCCTAACCCTCCCCTAGTGCCTAACCCTCCCCATGTGCCTGACCCTCCTCATGTGCCTAACCTTCCCCATGTGCCTAACCCTCCCCTAGTGCCTAACCCTCCTCATGTGCCTAACCTTCCCCATGTGCCTAACCCTCCCCTAGTGCCTAACCCTCCTCATGTGCCTAACCTTCCCCATGTGCCTAACCCTCCCCTAGTGCCTAGCCCACCCATAGTGCCTAACCCTCCTCATGTGCCTAACCCTCCTCATGTGCCTAACCCACCCTAGTGCCTAACCCTCCCCTAGTGCCTAACCCTCCCCATGTGCCTAACTCTCCGCATGTGCCTAATGCTCCCCTAGTGCCTAACCCTCCCCTTGTGCCTAACCCTCCCTCTGTGCCTAACCCTACCATAGTGCCTAACCCTCCCCTAGTGCCTAACCCTCATGTAGTGCCTAACCATACTCATTGTGCTTAACATCCCCCTAGTGCCTAACACTAACCATTCCCTGGTGCCTATCCATCACCCTAGTTCCCAAGAGCAAATTGGCCATAGAGTATGAAGGGCAGATACTTGGTGGGCAGTTGTACCTTGGAGGTTACTCCGTAACTGCATTGTCCTCCTACATTCTGTTATTCCATCTCTGCGGTACAGAAACTCTTCCATCAAGTGATGCTGCCATGGCCACACAAGCAAGCACAGGGAGAATATACAAACTCTGCACAGTTAGGGCCATAGTGGGAATTGAACCCATGACCTCATTCAGATCTTTATGACAGCTTGCCCATTTAAATGGACATTATTCAAAATTGTATTGCACAGACTGTATTGTTATGAGGGCTCCTGTACAAATCCCAATGTTCATTAATATACAAAAATACCACAATATGTTTCCAGCAGATGCTATAATCTCAAAATATCGAATTAGAATTAGCCGCAATTGTTAGGAACCATTAGGATGGTTCAGGTCTGTTTTGTGTTCTGTTCTGTTTGTGTTTGGGCATTTGAATCTTTGGATGGCCTCCGGTGGTCAGGCTGTGCCATTGCAGCTCAAATCTTCTGGAGACTTGATTATTCACTAGGCTGATGGATAATGAGCTCATTATTCCTGCTGGCAGCTTGGCTGGATGTCACAGGTGTGCTAATCACCTGAGTCCTTCGCTTGACTGTTGTTTTGGTTTGCGACGGAGTTGCAGTATTTTCATTATTATTTTCCATACTTGTGTCACTTCAGGGACTTGTAATTCTGCATTATCCTCTTTAGTCAGGGTTATTTGTTTAGTCAGATTGTCCTCTTGGACCTATCCCTGGCGTTCGTCGTAGCATCCCGCAGTCCACGACCACCTGTCAGGGAGGGCCATTAGAGGTGTTACCACCATACAGTTTGGGAGACGTTCAGTTACTCCCCGGATCGTAACAGCAATGTTTTGGCGTACGAGCAACAATTCTTTATGTACTAAAGATAAAAACGACCAAAATTACCAAACCTTATTTTTTGGGGGTGACTTATCTACTTTACCAGTGTCATCACTGGGATACACCAGAAACATTCAATGGTCATAATGGGTTAATCTATAAAATAAAAAGCCATATGTGGTCGGATCTAGGTGAAATTCATTTTCAGCTCTTCCCATCAATCATGTCCAAGATATGCAAGCTGTCAGATAAAAACCTCATATAAAGAGTAATTAGCAGAGGAAGAGGAAAACAAATCTGATTGCACTGCTTAATTTGAACATTTTGAAGATTAAAAATAGCATGTAGAACAAGATATGCGGGCACATATCCAATAAATTAAGTCAATTAAAATAGACAGGATAACCAAGACATTGAAGACAATTACAACAATTTTCTTTCAATGGGTGGAATTCGGTCCAACTAAATTCGCATGGAAATATCGAGCAGATCTTTATTACTGACTGCAGAGACAGCATGGATTTAACTCGTCTGACAATTACCCATCTTTTCCTTCTCATAACAATTAACAAAAAACATTAAAACTTGGCACAAATAACAGTTACTTTTTATACAACTGTATTAAGTAAAGAAAGTCGTGCGATTTTTCACAGAAAGTTGCCCCAAACTGACACTTTCTGATTGCTCCCATCTGCTAAGGCAGGGGCAAACGGGGGGGACTTCAAACGTCTGATTTTAGAGCGATTGTATCAAACCCATGAATTTATTTATTTATTTCCAGTTTCTTATATAGCGCAGCAGATTCCTTTGCGCTTTACAATAGTAGACAGAGATAAAACAAGTTCGTAATAATTAGGAGATAGAGATCAATCAACTTTGTATAAATATATATATAAAATATACATATAAAATATGATACACAATATCACAGTAAAAATTATTATCCCAAAAGGGACACAATAAGAGTATTAGCCAATGATTTCTCTTTATGGATTATTAATGGACCCAGCTCTAAAGACAATATTCCTGCATAGAAGATAAGTATAGAAAGTCAGTCAGTGTCGACCCTTTGGATTGAAATTTTATTAGGCCAAATAAATAGGAGATCCTTATGGCTCTTTAGTTTGAGATTGTGAGCATCCAAAGTATTTAGAGTATTCTTTATTTGGTAAGGGGCTCCCAGGAGGTAATTAGCATTAGTGTATAGCGTGAGACCAGTACCTCTTATGTGATAAATTCACTCATGCAGTCCCTGCGATAGCCTCCGGTGTGGGTTCGCTACTACCCGCCTGGCTCCAGCTCATGACAGCGAGCCTATGCGGGGGCGGGGAGCAACCTCACTGACCTGTGTTGACAGATAGGTCCTCCGTGTCCGGCTTCAAGTTTTGCAGGCGCTTGTTCGGCTGTTCGACGTTTTTGAAGAGGAGATGTCTCTTTCTTTTAGTGTGCAACCTCCGGGGGTAGCGAAGAGTCACAGCAGGTGAGAGCTGGGTTAAAGACAGCCCAAATGGGGAATCCTTGACGCGTTTCTCCGCAGAATATACACGGCAGTTTCTTCAGAAGGAGCAAACAAACTGGGTAACAAACTGGGTAACAACAGACAGACTTGGAGGTAGGAGGGCCCTGCTGCAAGCTTACAATCTAAAGGGATATAGGAGGGGAACACAAGGACAGGCACCAGTAATAGCATAGCAGTCCCACCAAGTTACAAGTCCAGAAGGGAAGCTATATAATACATAAGTGCCTCAGAGGGTTATTCGTGTAGAACTTAAATATGATAGGCTTGCCTGAAGAGGTGAGTTTTCAGGGAACACTTGAAAGTTTGAAGGCTAGTGGAGAGTCTTATTGTGCGTGGAAGGGCATTCCATAGGATGGGAGCAGCCCGATGAAAGTCCTGTAATAGTGAATGGGAGCTAGTGATCCGTGCAGAAGAGAGACGGAGATCTTGTGAAGAGTGGAGCGAGCGAGATGGGAGGTATTTTGTGATAGGTAAAGAGATATATGACTGATGCATAATTCACATGTAATTCTGTCTCAAATAAAGTGCAGTTTATGTAACACAGTACTTCAAACATATGTGGCCCAATGATCTTGGTAAGCCCATCTCTTTGATGTGGTTATTGAGGCCTCATATCCACAGGCTTGGCAGGAAAATCCAGTGATTTTTGTATTCAGAAAACATGCAACAAAAACATAAAAAATAACTTTATTCATCCCTAAACTCCATGGCTCTTAATAAATAAAAAGTCTGTAGTCCTTTATAGCCAACGTAAATCGGTTATTTTACCATAACATAATCATAGAAGAAAAGTATACACAACACATGTTATGCTTTGGCCACAATATAAAAATGTAATTCAATACAAAAAAAACTATACTGTATACAAGAAGTCTAAAAGTCACTAAAGTGTAATAGCCACTACATCAAGCATTTTTTAATTAACCAGGATGACTAGATATATGCAAGTGCCAGGACTTTAATCTGAATGAATGGTTTGAAAAGCACTTTTGCCAGAATCTTACGATCCAATTGAGAAGGGTGATAGGGTGCCAATATTATACCCTGGATATGTCCTTTCTATTTGACAACACTATAGGGGCATATGTCCTCATGAAAGGATGGAGCACCCCTCACCTTGGCACTTGTTACACACTTCATAAGGCATGGCACATGATGTGGACAAAGTTCTTAGAAAACCCCGACGTTAGGCCATCCAGTCTTGGGACATTTTCATAAACACACTGTCTATGGCAGTCTTGATATCAGGATATTAAGCACAGCATGAAGGTTCCTCACACCAGAAGTTTCTCTCAGAAACGGCTCCATCTTCCACATGTTAAGTAACTTCATAAAATTACGGTTTGGAGTAGAAAGAGCAGAGGATGCTAAGAATGATGATCGTCATACAATCCTCTCACCTTGTTAGCACCAGCGAGTTCTTACAGCTCTGGTAAGTACTACACAGCCAGTGGTAGTCATCGTTTCTCTCCAGAGCTAAAGAAGCATATCAGTCATACTGGCACTCCTTCATCTGAGCCTTCACTTGGAAGATCTCCCCATGTCTTCTTCTCCAGAGATCAGGAAGACAAGTTTACATCTAAAGGCTGCATAGGTATTCTCAAGGTGGCAGAAGACGCTCTGAGTTTACCTCTTTAATACCTTCCACCACTCTGACCTGCTCCAACCTCCATCTAAAAGTAACTCATGTGATTAACAAATGTCCCTGAAGGACTGTCTAATATTATCCTCCTTGTGGAGCTCCAAGATTGAGGGGCAGATTTATTAAGCTTGGAGAAGAGATAAACTGGAGATAAAGCGGAGAAAAGGTAAAAAGGAGATAAAGCACCAGCCAATCAGCTGGGTTTGAAAAAGACAGTTGGGAGTTGATTGGCTGGTGCTTTATCTCCTTTTACCTTTTCTCCGCTTTATCTCCAGTTTATCTCTTCTCCAAGCTTAATAAATCTGCCCCCAAGTGCCATAGGCCCCTACCTTTCTGAGGTTTTTTTTAAGCATTCAAGCTAGCACTCATGCAAATGTGGTCAGAGAACAGCACAGGCTTCAACACAGGTACCGAACTGGCAGAGCCCTCCTTAGCAAAAAAATCTGCCTATTCTATACCTACTATTCCCTTCGACAAAGATGTAACCCGTGCGATCTGGGGAATGGTGAATGTGCATATCTACCATGCCTGCCAAGGTAGGAAAAAAGGGCATTATAATCCATGTTAGAATTGGAGCCTCCCCTGTCATTGGGCCTAATAGTAGTGTTAGAACCAAATACAAAGATTACCTGCTACACTCACAGCCCCACTCTATAAAGACAGTGCCCTGCACCTTATAAAGCAGATGAATAGAGGGCATACTCCTTTATCAAAGCTTTCCCCTTTGTCCCGGGGATGTTAGGAGGCAGGGAGAGTGAGGCAGACTGTAAGGATCAGATTCCATGCACCCCATAGCTTCACATGTCGCTTCTCCCCAGGATGCAGCCCACCCACTGAACCACTCTCTTTTTCTACAATGGCTGCCAAAACTCCACTCATCCTGGAAGGCAGAATAGTAATTTACCTGTATGTTTCAATGCCTGGGCCCAAACCTGGGGCTCTCCTGGCGTGCTGCACCAGGAAGATCAAAGTAGGGTTAAAGCCGGAGCTGAAAATAACATCTCCTCTCTCCACTGGACTTGGTAGGAAAATCTGCTGTCACTGGGCATGGGTAGCAGCTCCATTGCACCCCTTATACTGAATGTACTGGCCGCTGGCTAGACCATGAGAGAGGGGCTTACAGGCAACTGGAAACCCCTCTGCATTTGTCTATATAAGGAATGCCATCATCATTTTAAAATATATAAAAAATGTAAAGTTACCACTTACAAGGCCTATTATTAAAGTCCATTTCCCTATTGCCATTATACATTTTCCAAACTATTTGAGACAAGGACTTTCACCAAATCTCCACTACATTCCTCACGATCATCTGTAATGCCTGGAGAGCAGCGACATCCTCTTCATTGCCACTGATTGCAGCAGCAACAGCCTTGTGCATGTGCAGATATAGAGCCGGGGGGGGGGGGGGGGGGGGGGGGGGTTGCGGCAATCTGATGACTCGGGATATTGCTTCAGCTATCAGAGACCAGCTCTGAAGGCTATTGGTTTTTGGAGCTAGTTAACCCCTTCCCGACATTTGACGTACATTTACGTCATGGTCGGGAAGCACTTCCCGACACATGGCGTAAATGTACGTCATGGATTTAAACTGTCACCGCGTCTATAGACGCGGTGACAGTTTCAACATGTCTGCTGTCCCTGACAGCAGACATGTCCGTGCATGCCCAGGGGGGGCTGCGATGCCGCCCCCCCGTCGGCGATCGCTGTGATTGGCTGTTCAGTGTGAACAGCCATTCACAGCGTTTTCCTGTGTCACCGGCGAATAACGTTCGCCGGTGACACGGGATCAGAGGTGATTGGTGCTGTAAAGTACAGCACCAATCACCGCGGGGTGTAAGGGTGACACTGGTGTCACCCCACCTCACCCCGCCCGCCCCCAAAGGCCGTGATTGGTCCGTCGGACCGACGGACCAATCACAGCCAAGGAGGGGGATTTAAACTAACGGTGACTGCACTGCAGACGCCATTCCGGTCTGGAATAGCGTGCAGTGCGGTCACCGTACCCCCCTGCCGCCATACTGACCAGAACCTTGCTCCATACTTGCTCCATACTTGCTCCATACTTACCTGATCGCTGCTTCATCACTGCTTCCTGGATCCTGTTGCTACTTGTGCCTTCCTGTGAAATTGTGCTGCTGCAGTGTACTAGCTAGATAGAGAGATAGATAGAGAGATAGAGAGATAGAGAGAGATAGAGAGAGATAGAGAGAGATAGAGAGAGATAGAGAGAGAGATAGTGTCAGAGAGTGCTATATTTTGTGCTGCTGCAGTGTGATATAGTTATAGATAGAGAGAGAGAGATAGAGAGAGAGAGATAGATAGAGAGGCCTAGTGACAGAGTGCTATATTTTGTGCTGCTGCAGTGTGATAGTTATAGAGAGATAGAGAGAGATAGAGAGAGAGAGATAGAGAGAGATAGTGACAGATTGTGCTATATATTTTTTATATAACTGACTGCTGCCCCCTCCTTTTGTGCTGATCAGTATAAATTAACTGATCAGCAACTTTTTGGGGGCGCAGGTTTTTTTTTATATATAGATATACCTGTCAGTGCTGCTGCTGCAGTGTCATAGAGTGATAGATAGTGAGAGATAGAGAGATAGAGAGAGATAGTGACAGAGAGTGATAGAGAGTGCTAAATTTTGTGTCTGCTGCCCCCGCCTTTTGTGCTGATCACTATATCTGAGGTGATCAGCAACTTTTTTGGGGGTACAGAGGTTTTTTTTTTTTTTATATATATATACCTGTCAGTTGCACCAAAGGTTGTGCACCTGCTGCACCTCACTGGTAATCAGTGTCGCATCACTGATCACCTTTTTTTTTTGTGTGTGTGCTGTGGGGTCTTTTTTTAATTTTTTTTTTACACACACTGTGATTTTGTGGGTGTCCTGTGGCCGCTGTGCGCTGATCAGTGACGTACATCACTGATCATCTTTTTCGGCACAGGGTTGATCTATTTCTTTTTTTTTTTTGATCAAATTCCTGTTGCCTTTGAGCGCTGTTCAGTGACAGACGTTACTGACCAACATCTGTGCTCAATTTTTGGCGCAGGACCTTTTTTTTTTTTTTTAACCCCTTAAATTTTTTATTTTTAACCCCTTCATTTTTTTTTTTTTTATTGGTATAAAGTATTTTTTTTTTTCCTGCACTACATACACACTACACACTACATAACCCCCGGATTGAAATAAAGTTTGTACCCCCCCCTACACTATACACGTGTTGAAACATTTCACTACCAGTAACACAAAAATAAAAATGGCATCCCAAATGTCCTCCCAAATGTCCTCCCAAATGTCCTCCCAGTCATCCAGGAGAATGTATTCAGTGGAGGAGGCATATGCCATGCTTGCTTCTGACTCTGACACAGCCAGTGATGCAAGCGGGGAATTTGAAGGATTTGCCTTAAGCTCCTCTTCCTCCTCTGGTGATGAGGGACCCCCTCAAAGACGCCCCCGTAGAGCAGCTGAGACCCCCCCCCCAATAATTGATCTCGTATGGACCCCACCACCAGACAATTTTGAGCCCCAGGTTCCTGAGTTTTTGGCCATGCCAGGAATCCAATTTGATTCCACAGGTCTCAGAGAAATTGACTTTTTCAAATTATTTTTCTCTGATGATTTTATAAATTTAATGGTGGACCAAACTAATTTATATGCCCAGCAGTTTATTGCTCAAAACCCCACGTCATCATTTGCTAGGTGGACCCCTGTAGATGCAGTAGAGATGATGACGTTTTGGGGTCTGGTGTTTCATATGGGCATAGTAAAAAAGCCAGAAATTAGGCAATATTGGAGTACAGATGTTCTGTACAGTACTCCATTTTACCGTATGGCCATGACCCGGACTCGATTTGAGACAATTCTTAAATTTATACATTACACCGATAATGCACAGTGCCCACCCAGAGATGATCCCACCTTTGACCGGCTATTCAAAGTCAGGCCGGTCATTGATCATTTCAGTGCCAAATTTGAAGAGGTGTACATCCCTGAAAAATTTATTTGTATCGACGAGTCCCTTATACATTTTAAAGGAAGGGTTAAATTCCGCCAGTACCTTCCCAGTAAGAGGGCAAGGTATGGCATAAAAATGTATAAACTGTGTGAAAGCACCTCAGGGTACACCCACAGGTTTAGGGTTTATGAAGGGAAGGATTCAAGAATTGAACCGCCAGAATGCCCCCCCTCCCTCGTAGGTGTTAGTGGGAAAATTGTCTGGGATTTAGTGCACCCCTTCCTGGATAAAGGTTATCACCTCTATGTGGATAACTTTTACACCAGCATCCCCCTGTTTAAGGCCCTTGGTTCAAGAGGTACAGCAGCTTGCGGTACTGTGCGCAAGAACCAAAGAGGCCTCCCAAAAACGCACATTGCCCAAGTAATGAGAAGGGGTGAAAGCAGGGGAATATGCAACGAAAATATGTTGTTGGTCAAATATAAGGACAAGAGGGATGTCCTTATACTGACAACAATTCACGGAGACAGTACCACCTCCATCCCTGTACGAGGTACCAGTACCCACACCTCCAAACCTAATTGTATCCTGGATTACAATAGGTACATGGGCGGAGTGGATCTTTCAGATCAGGTACTGAAGCCGTACAGTGCCCTGCGGAAAACAAAAATCTGGTACAAGAAGGTGGCCGTGTATATCATCCAGATGGCACTGTATAACGCTTACGTGCTATTCCGTTCTACCGGCCAGAGGGGGACATTTATGCACTTTCAAGAGGAAGTCATAAAGGGCCTAATATTTGGGAACCAGCAGGCAGAGGGCCCCAGTACTTCTAGTACTGGTCCCCGTATTGTACCAGGGCAGCATTTTCCTGATGAAATCCCCTCCACTGGAAAAAAGGGCAGGACACAAAAAAGGTGCAAAGTTTGCTATAAAAAGGGAATAAGAAAGCAAACTATTTTCCAGTGTGACACTTGCCCCGACAAACCCGGCCTATGTATAAAGGAGTGTTTTAAAATATACCACACATCTATGGAATATTAGGTTCATAATTTCACCGTGCTTCGGGGGTCTTGCTAATGCTACATAGCACCCACCATTCATTCCACCAGAATCTGAGCCGCAAAATCCAAAAATCACTCCTTCCCTTCTGAGTCCTGCCATGCACCCAACTGGTATTTTTTGGTCACATGTGAGGCATTGCCGTACTTGGGAGAAATTGGGGCACAGATTTTGGGGTGCTTTTTCTCCTTCATTCCTTGTGAAAATGAAAAATTTTGAGCCAGAACTGCATTTTTGTGTAAAAAAATGTAATTTTTCATGTTCACTGCCCACTTGTATCAAAATTGGTGAAACCCCTGGGGGTTTGAAATGTACACTATACCCCTAGATGAATTCCCTGAGGGGTGTAGTTTGCAAAATGGGGTCACTTGTGGGGGGGTTCCACTGTATTGGTGCTTGGGGGGTCTTGCTAATGCGACATAGCACCCACCAAAATACCACCAGAATCTGAGCTGCAAAATCCAAAAATCACTCCTTCCCTTCTGAGTCCTGCCATGCACCCAACTGGTATTTTTTGGTCACATGTGAGGCATTGCCGTACTCGGGAGAAATTGGGGCACAGATTTTGGGGTGCTTTTTCTCCTTCATTCCTTGTGAAAATGAAAAATATTGAGCCAGAACTGCATTTTTGTGTAAAAAAATGTAATTTTTCATGTTCACTGCCCACTTGTATCAAAATTGGTGAAACCCCTGGGGGTTTGAAATGTACACTATACCCCTAGATGAATTCCCTGAGGGGTGTAGTTTGCAAAATGGGGTCACTTGTGGGGGGGTTCCACTGTATTGGTGCAACATAGCACCCACCATTCATTCCACCAAAATCTGTGCTGCAAAATCCAAAAATCACTCCTTCCCTTCTGAGTCCTGCCATGCACCCAACTGGTACTTTTTGGTCACATGTGAGGCATTGCCGTACTCGGGAGAAATTGGGGCACAGATTTTGGGGTGCTTTTTCTCCTTCATACCTTCTGAAAATGAAAAATTTTGAGCCAGAACTGCATTTTTGTGTAAAAAAATGTAATTTTTCATTTTCACTGCCCACTTGTATCAAAATTGGTGAAACCCCTGGGGGTTTGAAATGTACACTATACCCCTAGATGAATTCCCTGAGGGGTGTAGTTTGCAAAATGGGGTCACTTGTGGGGGGGTTCCACTGTCTTGGTGCTTGGGGGGTCTTGCTAATGCGACATAGCACCCACCAAAATTCCACCAGAATCTGAGCTGCAAAATCCAAAAATCACTCCTTCCCTTCTGAGTCCTGCCATGCACCCAACTGGTATTTTTTGGTCACATGTGAGGCATTGCCGTACTCGGGAGAAATTGGGGCACAGATTTTGGGGTGCTTTTTCTCCTTCATTCCTTGTGAAAATGAAAAATTTTGAGCCAGAACTGCATTTTTGTGTAAAAAAATGTAATTTTTCATGTTCACTGCCCACTTGTATCAAAATTGGTGAAACCCCTGGGGGTTTGAAATGTACACTATACCCCTAGATGAATTCCCTGAGGGGTGTAGTTTGCAAAATGGGGTCACTTGTGGGGGGGTTCCACTGTATTGGTGCTTGGGGGGTCTTGCTAATGCGACATAGCACCCACCAAAATTCCACCAGAATCTGAGCTGCAAAATCCAAAAATCACTCCTTCCCTTCTGAGTCCTGTCATGCACCCAACTGGTATTTTTTGGTCACATGTGAGGCATTGCCGTACTCGGGAGAAATTGGGGCACAGATTTTGGGGTGCTTTTTCTCCTTCATTCCTTGTGAAAATGAAAAATATTGAGCCAGAACTGCATTTTTGTGTAAAAAAATGTAATTTTTCATGTTCACTGCCCACTTGTATCAAAATTGGTGAAACCCCTGGGGGTTTGAAATGTACACTATACCCCTAGATGAATTCCCTGAGGGGTGTAGTTTGCAAAATGGGGTGACTTGTGGGGGGGTTCCACTGTATTGGTGCAACATAGCACCCACCATTCATTCCACCAAAATCTGTGCTGCAAAATCCAAAAATCACTCCTTCCCTTCTGAGTCCTGCCATGCACCCAACTGGTACTTTTTGGTCACATGTGAGGCATTGCCGTACTCGGGAGAAATTGGGGCACAGATTTTGGGGTGCTTTTTCTCCTTCATACCTTCTGAAAATGAAAAATTTTGAGCCAGAACTGCATTTTTGTGTAAAAAAATGTAATTTTTCATTTTCACTGCCCACTTGTATCAAAATTGGTGAAACCCCTGGGGGTTTAAAATGTACACTATACCCCTAGATGAATTCCCTGAGGGGTGTAGTTTGCAAAATGGGGTCACTTGTGGGGGGGTTCCACTGTATTGGTGCTTGGGGGGTCTTGCTAATGCGACATAGCACCCACCAAAATTCCACCAGAATCTGAGCTGCAAAATCCAAAAATCACTCCTTCCCTTCTGAGTCCTGCCATGCACCCAACTGGTATTTTTTGGTCACATGTGAGGCATTGCCGTACTCGGTAGAAATTGGGGCACAGATTTTGGGGGGCTTTGTCTCCTTCATTCCTTGTGAAAATGAAAAATTTTGAGCCAGAACTGCATTTTTGTGTAAAAAATTTAATTTTTCATTTTCACTGCCCAGTTGGACCACAATTGGTGAAACCCCTGGGGGTTTGAAATGTACACTATACCCCTAGATGAATTCCCTGAGGGGTGTAGTTTGCAAAATGGGGTCACTTGTGGGGGGGTTCCTAAATTTTAGCATCTTATGGTGCCTAGAAACCTACATGGTGCCTAAAAAATAATCTCATAAAAAGGAGGCTCCAAAATCAAGTAGGTGCTCCTTCTATTATGAAGCCTGTGGTTTGGTCAACGTGCACACTAGGGCCACATATAGGATATTTATGAAAACAAAAGATTTGGGGGAATCAATTTTTAGTCACATTTCTCTAGTAAAATGTACTGTGTTCCTTAGAAAAATGTATTAAAATTGCAAATCTGCAAAAAAAATGAAATTTTGAAATTTCACCTACACTTTGTTTTAATTCCTGTGAAACACCTAAAGGGTTAACAAACTTCCAAAATGCTGTTTTGAATACTGTGAGGGGTGCAGTTTTTGAAATGTCATCATTTATGGGGGTGTCTCACATACAAGTCCCTCAAAGTCACATCAGAACTGAACTGGTCCCTAAAAAAATCAGTGTTTGAAATTTTCTTGAAAATTTGAGAATTTGCTATTCATATTGTAAGCCTCCTAGTGTCCAAAAAAATTAAAAGGAAGTTGAAATAATGATGGAAACATAAAGTAGACATATGGTCTATGTTAGTTATTAACTATTTTGAGTGGTAAGATTATTTGTCTCACAAGCAGAAAATTTAACATTTTGCAAATCGCTAAATTTTCCATTTTTTCACGACATTTTGGTATTTTTCACAAAAAAACACAGACTGTATCGACCCAAATTTACCACTAATTTGAAGTACAATGTGTCACGAAAAAACAATCTCAAAATCACTGGGATAAGTAAAAGCAAAAAAAAGTTATCCCCACTTAAGTGAGACATGTCAGATTTGAAAAAAATGGCTCTGTCAGGAACGCAAAAACTAGCTCTGTCAGGAAGGGGTTAAATCACTGAATTACAACCGAATACGTTGTATGGGGACTGTGGTATACAGAGATTTTGGAGACATCTGTGAGATGTCCTAGATAAAGGTGCAATCTTCTACTTCAAAAATATAGTCAACAGTAGAGATCTGTTTTCCCTTTTCACATTCACCAGAGCTCACAGCAGCATCAAATTAGGTGTCATTCTCCTTCCAGGCACTGCAGGGACCTGATCCTCATTCACCTCAATCAGTCTTCTCATTTTATTCTCCATAAAACATCTTATGCATTCAATAAAGTAATTGGACTCCAGCAACTGTCTTTTTAAAGCCCCCCCCCTCCCACACACACCCTTTTATTACCTCACTGATTCTTTAATTCAAATAAATAATGCTAAACGCTTCCGTCACATTACACAATGTCTGTAGATTTTTATGGGCCGGCCCTCCGCGGATGTCTTATCCCATGCTAGATTGGTTACCAATGTCAGCGTTTCATCTTCTGTGTCTTTAGCAACTGACATTACCCCCGGCAAGGAGCAAGAAATCCCTGGCAAGGAGAATGTAACCTCTGGCAACAAGCATGTAGGTAAAAAAAATCTGTAATTAATGTATGGGGTAGAACACTTACTATGGGGAATGATTTGTAAAGGGCATTTTTGCGTGTGAGCCATAAAATGGTGTCATTGGCAAAACTATGTGTGGCATAAAATGAATTACGGTGAGTTTGAGTTTAGTGCTCAATGTTGTTTGCTGCTTTTGTGTTCCATTACTGTGCCCACTCCCAGTAAGTTGTTTTCCCCTCTGAATATAAAATATAACTATTTTCCTGTAGGACTCAGAGTACAAGGATTGTATTACAATTGGTGCTTAATAAGACAAATTCGTGCATTGTGCATAATGCAATTAAAATGATAATCCTCCACACCGTTATACTATCTATGAACCTATTATGGTTTCAAATGATGTTACTGCAAGAAATGCCTTTTCACATTATTAATTTACAATAAGGGCTCTCAAAAATGTAAACCTACAAAGTCACAACACAGTTGCAGCCATGTTAACAAAGAAGAGTAGATTAATGGCCCAAGGTGACCCAATCCAGGAACGACAAAATGCTCTGGTCCTGGACCTCTTGCCAGCGGGGACTCAAGAGGTGGGGCTGCACAGTTCAAAATTCAATTAGTAAAGGCACACCAACTGCCAGTAAGTCCCAGGCTGTGGTGTATGGCACTGTTTGGAGTGGCAGTTGGTGCGGCTCCCCTATTTGAATTTTATTTTGTGCAGCAGCCCCTCCCCAGTGGCTGATTTTACTAATTAGCTGCAGTATTGCAGCCCTCCCAGTAAAGTTTGCAATCCTGCACTTGTTTCAATGAGATTTGCAGTGACTTCCTTTTGGAATTCCTTCCTGCCAGTCACCTGCAGGCAGTCACCCTCATGACAGGCAGTCTCCCTCCCTCTGGGACTGCCAGTTTGGCCTGCTATAAACAGAGAGCCTGCTACCTATAGAAAGTCACTCCCTGAGTTAATGTGCAGAGTTAGCCAACTTCTATGGCCCATACACACACACAACGATGTGTCACTAACGACCCATCGTTAACTACCATCATTCATTTTCACCCTTGAAGTGAAAATGAATGACCTCAGCATTGCAGTGATCGATGGTGCACGACGGATGACAAACGACCACAAACGATGCAGGACCTTTCTCTATTGAAAAAACAAACAGTGTTAAGGACCATAGCCAAATTGAGCTGCATGCATGGACGATGGCTATGGTCTTTAACGACCCACGGGTACGCGCATCGTTGGTAGTCGTCCGTCATTCACAGCATAAACATTAGAAGATGCTAAAAGATTCACCTCCTAAACGACCCTGAGCTAAGTCGTTCTGGGTTGTTCAGGAGGTGATTTATAATGGGGTCGTTCATCATCTTAAGAAGAGAATGTAGTGTGTGTATGGATCTTCACTGAACACATATGCGTAACTGGAAATGACAGATTTTCCAGTTATAGCAGTTTTTGCAGGTCATCCAATGGAAAAATAAGTCCCAATGATAATAACACAATGTCACACTTCAGTGCAGTTCCTTTGCTCTCTCCTTGGAAGCGTCTTCAGCACATTTTAAACCCTGTGCATGTGATTATCTTGTCTAATTCAGGTCCAATCAGAATGGTCCGAATTCGGCCCCGTTCTGATGGTGGGGAGTATGCGCCTATCTGCGCATGTGCAGACCATCTGTGCACACTTGCCACGGTGTTGGCACAGGTAGAGGAGGGAGAGGGGGCGGACATCGCCGGCCAGCACACACTGCCCTCCCCCCCCCGCTGGTCAGCCACAGCATCCCCCCCCCTAGGATGGGCAGCGGGCGAGTTCGGGTTTGTTTGCCTAGGGTGCCTAAAATTCTTGCACCGGCCCTGAGAGCAAGGGAATGTCCAGCATTTTATGGCCATTCCCATGAAAACACTGGACGTTCTCCTGGAACCGCAGGTGGGCGGAGTTTATTTCCTTTGGCCACATGGGAGGGGATGTGTTTACAGACACATCCCCTCGCATGTTATCGAGGGGATGCGGACAGAGCTGGCGGTGGGGGGCTGGGTGTTCATTGGGGCAGTGGGCGTTGCTTACCCACACGCTAGGCAGCAAATATACGCTTCCTAGTCAGCGGGCCTGTGTTTTTCTAACTTAGCTCTGTTCTACAATGTGTTCAATGCTGGATCATGGAGTCTGTTTCTTGGTGTTCCTTGTGTCACTTCCTGGCTATCTTCTGATCCAGATTAGTTTTCAGTGTCACTACCAGTGCTGGTTTTTACCTATGGGCTGCAGGGCTACAGCCCCCCCCCCCCTCCCAGGTAAACCCCAGCACTGTACTGTAGCCAGATGCGGTCAATGAGACTGCACTGGCTTCACTGTGACTGGCACTAACTTTCTATTGGAAGTCTGACCTGCCAGTCACCCAAGGCAGTCCCATTCAGAGGTGTTCACTCCCTCTGGGATGATTCTCTATGGGCTCCTGAGTGGCGACCCATGAAATCCGGGGTGCGCGGATGCACAGGAACGACATCGGTACTGGTCATGTGCTGGTCATCTGTATTGTACAGGCGCCAGGACAGTGATTTCCCTTCTATGGACTCTTCCCGAAGCAGCCCATAGAAACTGGCTGCATGCGCAGTACAGAGGTGAGTACTGCTCATGCGAATACTGTGGCAGGGACCGGAAGAAGCGGAAGGGGGGTGCCAGCATCGCAGTCAGCGGCAGCCCCCATCCTATTATAAGGTATGAGCCACCACTGGTCTCTACAAACATTCAGTTTCTGTAGCTTCTTGCTTATTTGTACTTAGGGGCCGATTCAGACCCATTCGTCTGGGTCCAAATTGGGGCCCGTTTTTGAATAATGAGGAGTGTGCGCATGCACGTATATGCCCATGTGCAGACCCCCTATGCAAACGCCTTCGGCGGGTATCAAACTCTCCGATGCGTTCCCACGGGTATGGGAGGAAGGGGGTCGAGCACGGGGCTGCATGAAAACACAGCGCTCCCAGTGGCGTAACTACATTTTGGGTGCCCCCCCGCCGTTAAAGGGAGGGCGCCCAGCCATGCGATTTATCCCATGTAAAAAAAACTGGGGAGCTGCAGGGCGGTGATGATCAGGCGGGGGGCAGCGGCGGTAGTGGGGGCGGGCAGCAGCAGGGGGTGCCGGTGACAGTGGGGCAGGCGGCGGTGATATGTGTGTGCGCCGCATTGGGCGGGTGCCGGCGACAGTGGGGCGGGCGACGGGCAAGCAGCGGCTATTACAACTTTAAAATAACATGTTAAATGACTGTCCGGTTTTTGAGCTATAGCACTCTCAGCAGTGGCGTAACTACCCCTCCGCCCGCCGCACCAACCCCCTGCTATCTGTGGGTACCTGGGGGAGCGGCAGGCGGCGCAGATGGAGACCGGGGGTGCGGCAGGAGAATATGAAGAAATCCTATTCAAAAGACCGGGCGGCCGCTGATTGGCTGAGCTCTCAGCCAATCAGCGGCCGCCCGGTCTTTTGAGTAAGATTTCTTTATATTCTCCCGCCGCGCCCCCGGTCTCCATCTGCGCCGCCTGCCGCTCCCCCAGGTAGCCGTCAATGCAGGTGGGGGGGACGCTGCGAGGCGGCTGGGGGGACGGACGCTGCGGGGGACACAGAGGCGGCAATTACTTACAGCTGAGCCGGGCAGGGGGAGCCGGGAGCTGTCACTGTCAGTACGGAAGAAAAAAAAAAAAGCCCATACAATGAATCGGCAGCCTGCGATTGGCTGAGCGCTCTCTCAGCCAGTCAGCAATTGGCTGAGAGAGCGCTCAGCAGCCAATCACAGGCTGCCCATTCATTGTATGGGCTTTTTTTTTCTTCAGTACAGACAGCTCCCGGCTCCCCCTGCCCGGCTCAGCTGTAAGTAATTGCCGCCTCTGTGTCCCCCGCAGCTTCGGTCCCCCACAGCGTCCGTCCCCCCAGCCGCCTCAATGCCCCCCTGCTCCCTTCACATTTCAGCTAACGTAACTATAGCACTGCAGCCCCGGCGCCCGCACATGCATAGCGCCCCCCCGCGGTCGCGGGGGCTGCGGTGCTATAGTTACGCCCCTGAGCGCTCCCCTGGGAACACAGGTGGGTTGATGCCTGCTGGGGGCGGGTGGCTGACGTCACATAATGCCCATATTATGTGATCAGTGTCGGAAATAAAAGTCAGCAACCCCCGAATGAGTTCTCTCCTATTCGGTCACATACGAGGGAATGTGCTCTCGTACAAACACCCTCGCATGGAGATCCTTAATTATTGGGGAAGTCCAGAAATAGAGTATTCTGTCCCTTCTGGAGAGGGTCATGTTGGGAGATCATTCATTAAATAGGTGCATATACCAACCGGGCTGTGTAAACCTGATCACCTTGGAAAACATTAGTAAGACAGCGAAACGCGTTGGTACCTAGAAGTACAATCTGTCAGACCTCATCTTTGAAAAGTGAAGGGTTTTGCAAAACAAAGATGGATAGTACAATGCTCATTACCTTTCTTCCAGTTGTTACTGTTACTATGAGAAGAGCACCAAAGAGTTTAATCAATGCAAGTACAAAAATCCCCAAATACCCAGGACCAGAGGCAGTAAGCTTCAAACGTGATAAAATGGAAACGGTACTTCTTTACTTTCACGGCGCCAGCATGGCGCCGCGCGTACTTCCGGGTTACGCTCGCCACTAATTAAGTTAAATAAACGGAGTTAACGCCATGCCAACATGGATAGTTCATACCTTCACTATCCATGTTGGCATGGAGTTGATTTTAATTAGCGTGGCGAGCGTAGCGAGCCACGGAGCCCGCAGCGTGGGTGAGCGAAGCGAGCCCCGCAAGGGGACTCTGACGCGCGGCGCCATGCTGGCGCCGTGAAAGTAAAGAAGTACCATGGAAACTGATAAACAGCCAGCCAATCAGCTCCTGCCTGCCATGTCACAGGAGCTGATTGGTTGGTTGTTTATCACTCTACATTTTATCACTTTTGAAGCTTAGTGCATCTGCCCCCAGTGAGGGAGAAAAGGAATGCATACTCTATCTATATGTCTGCAATTAATTCTTGGAACAGAATGCTATAGCCGGAGACAATCCACTGGTAACGGCCAGGCCCAGTAAAATATTCTTGCACTTGAAATTTTAGAATATTCGCAGTGGGTGCACCCTGCAATTGCACATGTGCAGAAATGCTTTTGTGCATGCACAGACGCACACCATCGGTCCTCCGTGCGAACGCACAGAGGACTTAATTAATCAGAATAAGGTCCTTAAACTGGTTAATTCCACCAGACACTGCCCTACAAATGCCGATAGGCATGCCCCCCCCCCCCCCCCCCCCCTCGCACGCCATTTTCATACGCATGGGATGCAAGTGGATGTTTAAACGGAGTACCCCAGGGATCTGTACTTGGACCGGTGCTTTTTAATATCTTTATTGGTGATATTGCAAATGGAATTGAGGGTAAAATGTGCCTTTTTGCAGATGACACAAAGGTATGCAACAGGGTAGACACACCAGGAGGGGTAAAACAAATGATTTAGGATCTAGGCAGATTAGAGAATTGGTCAAGAGAATGGCAACTACAGTTTAATGCCAAAAAATGCAAAATCATGCACTTGGGTCTCAGAAATCCAAAGACTCAATATAGTATAAATGGCACTATAATGGAAACTACTGAGGAAGAGAGGGATCTAGGTGTCACTATTTCAGGGGACTTAAAAGCAGGTAGGCAATGTAACAAAGCAATGAAGAAGGCAAGTCAGATGCTTGGTTGCATAGGGAGAGGTATCAGCAGTAGAAAGAAAGAAGTAATAATGCCACTGTATAGGTCATTGGTACGACCTCACCTAGAGTATTGTGTTCAGTTCTGGAGGCCATATCTCCAGAAGGATATAAATACATTAGAGACTGTACAAAGAAGAGCAACTAAAATGGTGCATGGCCTACATCACAAAACGTACCAGGAAAGACTAAAAGATCTTAATATGTATACTTTAGAGCAGAGAAGGGAAAGGGGGGACATGATAGAAACTTTCAAATATATCAAGGGCTTTAACAAGGTACAGGTGGGAGACATTGTTCACAGGAAGAGGAGCAACAGAACACGAGGACATGCACTGAAACTAGAGGGAGGAAGATTCAGGGGAAATGCGTGGAAGAATTTTTTCACAGAAAGAGTAGTAGATAAGTGGAATAGCCTCCCAACAGAGGTGGTAGACGCAAATACAGTAGTACAATTTAAACATGCTTGGGATAAGCATATTGATATCCTTACAAAAAAATAAGGATCAAATATGGTTTGAGGTAACATGTTTAAAAAAAGGGGCAGACTAGATGGGCCAAGTGGTTCTTATCTGCCGTCAAATTCTATGTTTCTATGGTTCTATGTTTAACATAATCATTCATTTGCAGGCTGTGGGGGAACACCCACATCATTCGATGGTCCCAGACCATCGAATAATGTGGAAGGCACACGCACATCTAAGGTTACTCTTAGATGTGTGTGGGCATTCAGAAGGAAGTGGGTGGACAGCTGACATCCGGTGATGTCAGCTGCCCGCCCTGCCGCCCCCGTCACCAGGCATTTCCATGGGAATACCATACAATACACACAATTGGGGATTTCCAAATCTGGGGCGCAATCAATCAGATATAGTGAATCACAATTGTCTATATCTTCTTATGTCTTCGAACTCCTCAGAAGTGTTCTCAATGATATATAGAGAGATCAGAAAAGTTTATGATTAGATGTTATCCCAAATTATAAGAGGTAAGGAACAGCGTGTGAAGGAAGGAAGATGGATGGGCGTACCCCACTCACGGTAAATGAGGCGATGTATAGGCACGTAGCGGTTACTTTTCTCCTCCTGCTGGAATGCTTCCTCTGGGTAGGTTCTTCGTCTCCGTAGTTTTAAGGGGTGTGAAAGAAAAAAATTGATCAATGTGTAGGTTTGTTATGATCAGTGCACTCTAGAACACCCTGTGAGTTTGGATGCAGTAGAAGAAGGTGTTAATCGTACCTTACTCACCCAAGAATGAGACAAGGTACATGTATAAAGGTTTCTTTATATATTCATATAAAATTTAGTTAAAGATGGGCGTACCCCACTCACTGTGAAAAATGCTGATATATACCCATAGCGTTTTCTTTTTCCTTTATGGTAGTGCTTCACTGTGATCTCAGATTTTTCTCCAGTGATGTGATGTGTATAAATGAAACAATAAAAAGTGTTGTATCAATAAATGTGTATTTTTTAAGTGCTAATATACCCCTAAATAAAGAGGAGGTATATATATATATATATATATATATACTGTATATATATATATATATATATGAAAGGGACAGTGGGGGACATTCTCTAAGCTAGAAATGCGGTAAAAACCCAGTTATCAGGCTTTTTTACCGCATTTTGGGATGCTGTAAGCATCCCCCGCCGGGTTATGCGGTCAATGAGACTGCACTGGCTTCACTGTGACTGGCACTGACTTTCTATTGGAAGTCTGACCTGCCAGTCACCCAAGGCAGTCCCATTCAGAGGTGTTCACTACCTCTGGGATGATTCTCTATGGGCTCCTGAGTGGCGACCCATGAAATCCGGAGTGCGCGGATGCACAGGACCGACGTTGGTACTGGTCATGTGCTGGTCATCTGTATTGTACAGGCGCCAGGACAGTGATTTCCCTTCTATGGACTCTTGCCGAAGCAGCCCATAGAAACTGGCTGCATGCGCAGTACAGAGGTGAGTACTGCTCATGCGAATACTGTGGCAGGGACCGGAAGAAGCGGAAGGGGGGTGCCAGCATCGCAGTCAGCGGCAGCCCCCATCCTATTATAAGGTACGAGCCACCACTGGTCTCTACAAACATTCAGTTTCTGTAGCTTCTTGCTTATTTGTACTTAGGGGCCGATTCAGACCCATTCGTCTGGGTCCAAATTGGGGCCCGTTTTTGAATAATGAGGAGTGTGCGCATGCACGTATATGCCCATGTGCAGACCCCCTATGCAAACGCCTTCGGCGGGTATCAAACTCTCTGATGCGTTCCCACGGGTATGGGAGGAAGGGGGTCGAGCAGGGGGCTGCATGAAAACACAGCGCTCCCAGTGGCGTAACTACATTTTGGGCGCCCCCCGCCGTTAAAGGGAGGACGCCCAGCCATGCGATTTATCCTATGTAAAAAAAACTGGGGAGCTGCAGGGCGGTGATGATCAGGCGGGGGCAGCGGCGGTAGTGGGGGCGGGCAGCAGCGGGTGGTGCCGGTGACAGTGGGGCAGGCGGCGGTGATATGTGTGTGCGCCGCATCGGGTGGGTGCCGGCGACAGTGGGGCGGGCGACGGGCAAGCAGCGGCTATTACAACTTTGAAATAACATGTTAAATGACTGTCCGGTTTTTGAGCTATAGCACTCTCAGCAGTGGCGTAACTACCCCTCCGCCCGCCGCACCAACCCCCGCTATCTGTGGGTACCTGGGGGAGCGGCAGGTGGCGCAGATGGAGACCGGGGGCGCGGCGGGAGAATAGGAAGAAATCCTATTCAAAAGACCGGGCGGCCGCTGATTGGCTGAGCTCTCAGCCAATCAGCGGCCGCCCGGTCTTTTGAATAAGATTTCTTTATATTCTCCCGCCACGCCCCCGGTCTCCATCTGCGCCGCCTGCCGCTCCCCCAGGTAGCCGTCAATGCAGGTGGGGGGGACGCTGCGAGGCGGCTGGGGGTACGGACGCTGTGGGGGACACAGAGGCGGCAATTACTTACAGCTGAGCCGGGCAGGGGGGAGCCGGGAGCTGTCACTGTCAGTACGGAAGGAAAAAAAAAAGCCCATACAATGAATCGGCAGCCTGTGATTGGCTGAGCGCTCTCTCAGCCAGTCAGCAATTGGCTGAGAGAGCGCTCAGCAGCCAATCACAGGCTGCCCATTCATTGTAAGGGCTTTTTTTTTCTTCAGTACAGACAGCTCCCGGCTCCCCCTGCCCGGCTCAGCTGTAAGTAATTGCCGCCTCTGTGTCCCCCGCAGCTTCCGTCCCCCACAGCGTCCGTCCCCCCAGCCGCCTCAATGCCCCCCTGCTCCCTTCACATTTCAGCTAACGTAACTATAGCACTGCAGCCCCCGGCGCCCGCACATGCATAGCGCCCCCCCGCGGTCACGGGGGCTGCGGTGCTATAGTTACGCCCCTGAGCGCTCCCCTGGGAACACAGGTGGGTTGATGCCTGCTGGGGGCGGGTGGCTGACGTCACATAATGCCCATATTATGTGATCAGTGTCGGAAATAAAAGTCAGCAACCCCCGAATGAGTTCTCTCCTATTCGGTCACATACGAGGGAATGTGCTCTCGTACAAATACCCTCGCATGGAGATCCTTAATTATTGGGGAAGTCCAGAAATAGAGTATTCTGTCCCTTCTGGAGAGGGTCATGTTGGGAGATCATTCATTAAATAGGTGCATATACCAACCGGGCTGTGTAAACCTGATCACCTTGGAAAACATTAGTAAGACAGCGAAACGCGTTGGTGCCTAGAAGTACAATCTGTCAGCCCTCATCTTTGAAAAGTGAAGGGTTTTGCAAAAAAAAGATGGATAGTACAATGCTCATTACCTTTCTTCCAGTTGTTACTGTTACTATGAGAAGAGCACCAAAGAGTTTAATCAATGCAAGTACAAAAATCCCCAAATACCCAGGACCAGAGGCGGTAAGCTTCAAACGTGATAAAATGGAAACTGATAAACAGCCAGCCAATCAGCTCCTGCCTGCCATGTCACAGGAGCTGATTGGTTGGTTGTTTATCACTCTACATTTTATCACTTTTGAAGCTTAGTGCATCTGCCCCCAGTGAGGGAGAAAAGGAATGCATACTCTATCTATATGTCTGCAATTAATTCTTGGAACAGAATGCTATAGCCGGAGACAATCCACTGGTAACGGCCAGGCCCAGTAAAATATTCTTGCACTTGAAATTTTAGAATATTCGCAGTGGGTGCACGCACCCTGCAATTGCACATGTGCAGAAATGCTTTTGTGCATGCACAGACGCACACCATCGGTCCTCCGTGCGAACGCACGGAGGACTTAATTAATCAGAATAAGGTCCTTAAACTGGTTAATTCCACCAGACACTGCCCTACAAATGCCGATAGGCATGCCCCCCCCCCCCCCCTCGCACGCCATTTTCATACGCATGGGATGCAAGTGGATGTTTAAACGGAGTACCCCAGGGATCTGTACTTGGACCGGTGCTTTTTAATATCTTTATTGATGATATTGCAAATGGAATTGAGGGTAAAATGTGCCTTTTTGCAGATGACACAAAGGTATGCAACAGGGTAGACACACCAGGAGGGGTAAAACAAATGATTGAGGATCTAGGCAGATTAGAGAAATGGTCAAGAGAATGGCAACTACAGTTTAATGCCAAAAAATGCAAAATCATGCACTTGGGTCTCAGAAATCCAAAGACTCAGTATAGTATAAATGGCACTATAATGGAAACTACTGAGGAAGAGAGGGATCTAGGTGTCACTATTTCAGGGGACTTAAAAGCAGGTAGGCAATGTAACAAAGCAATGAAGAAGGCAAGTTAGATGCTTGGTTGCATAGGGAGAGGTATCAGCAGTAGAAAGAAAGAAGTAATAATGCCACTGTATAGGTCATTGGTACGACCTCACCTAGAGTATTGTGTTCAGTTCTGGAGGCCATATCTCCAGAAGGATATAAATACATTAGAGACTGTACAAAGAAGAGCAACTAAAATGGTGCATGGCCTACATCACAAAACGTACCAGGAAAGACTAAAAGATCTTAATATGTATACTTTAGAGCAGAGAAGGGAAAGGAGGGACATGATAGAAACTTTCAAATATATCAAGGGCTTTAACAAGGTACAGGTGGGAGACATTCTTCACAGGAAGAGGAGCAACAGAACACGAGGACATGCACTGAAACTAGAGGGAGGAAGATTCAGGGGAAATGCGAGGAAGAATTTTTTCACAGAAAGAGTAGTACAGATGGGTCAGGTCCCATCTTGGCAGGGGATGGCGCTGGCATCGCCAGCCGCCATCCCCCGCCCACTTCCGACGGCGCTTCCATCCTTTCCCCCGGGTCCCCGCCGGCTTGCCGGCGGTAACCCGGGGTCCACGCCGCCTGCCCGCATCCCCCCTTACCCCCCTAACCCTATCCGTCTCCCTGAGGCGGAGACGGACAGGGTTTCCGTCGCGCTGGCGACGGAGACTGAGACGCGCGTGCGCGTGAGACGCACGCGCGTCTCAGTGTATTCGCTGGCGCGGCTGCTGGCGGGTCACCAGCGCGGACGTTCTGGCGACCCGCCAGCCAGGATGGGACCTGACCCATCTGTAGATAAGTGGAATAGCCTCCCAACAGAGGTGGTAGACGCAAGTACAGTAGTACAATTTAAACATGCTTGGGATAAGCATATTGATATCCTTACAAAAAAATAAGGATCAAATATGGTTTGAGGTAACATGTTTAAAAAAAGGGGCAGACTAGATGGGCCAAGTGGTTCTTATCTGCCGTCAAATTCTATGTTTCTATGGTTCTATGTTTAACATAATCATTCATTTGCAGGCTGTGGGGGAACACCCACATCATTCGATGGTCCCAGACCATCGAATAATGTGGAAGGCACACGCACATCTAAGGTTACTCTTAGATGTGTGTGGGCATTCAGAAGGAAGTGGGTGGACAGCTGACATCCGGCGATGTCAGCTGCCCGCCCTGCCGCCCCCGGCACCAGGCATTTCCATGGGAATACCATACAATACACACAATTGGGGATTTCCAAATCTGGGGCGCAATCAATCAGATATAGTGAATCACAATTGTCTATATCTTCTTATGTCTTCGAACTCCTCAGAAGTGTTCTCAATGATATTTAGAGAGATCAGAAAAGTTTATGATTAGATGTTATCCCAAATTATAAGAGGTAAGGAACAGCGTGTGAAGGAAGGAAGATGGATGGGCGTACCCCACTCACGGTAAATGAGGCGATGTATAGGCACGTAGCGGTTACTTTTCTCCTCCTGCTGGAATGCTTCCTCTGGGTAGGTTCTTCGTCTCCGTAGTTTTAAGGGGTGTGAAAGAAAAAAAATTGATCAATGTGTAGGTTTGTTATGATCAGTGCACTCTAGAACTCCCTGTGAGTTTGGATGCAGTAGAAGAAGGTGTCAATCGTACCTTACTCACCCAAGAATGAGACAAGGTACATATATAAAGGTTTCTTTATATATTCATACGAAATTTAGTTAAAGATGGGCGTACCCCACTCACTGTGAAAAATGCTGATATATACCCATAGCGTTTTCTTTTTCCTTTATGGTAGTGCTTCACTGTGATCTCAGATTTTTCTCCAGTGATGTGATGTGTATAAATGAAACAATAAAAAGTGTTGTATCAATAAATGAGTATTTTTTAAGTGCTAATATACCCCTAAATAAAGAGGAGGTATATATATGAAAGGGACAGTGGGGGAGATTCTCTAAGCTAGAAAGGCGGTAAAAACCTAGTTATCAGGCTTTTTTACCGCATTTTGGGATGCTGTAAGCATCCCCCGCCGGAATACCGCGGCGGGGGGCATCACCAGAAAAATCTGACGATGCCCCATAGAAGCCAATGGGCTTCTACTGCATCCCACCGCCACCCTGCAAGACCCCCCGCCGCCCCGCACGGACCCCCACTGCCCCGCATCGCCCCCTCCCCCCTTACCTGTGTCCGGGCAGCACAGAGCTGTGCTGCCCGGACCTGTTACCTCCTCCCTGCACTGATCCTCTTCCGGGTGCAGGGAGGAGGAGAGCCCGGCGCAGCAGCAGCAGCGCCGGGTGTGGGAGGGAGGTGGGAGCCGCCGGGACCTGCTGGGACCCGGCGACTCTCACCGCAAAAGACAGCTCTTAACACAAGAGCTGTCCTTTGCTATAATTATCGCATATGTTACAACATGTGCGATAATTATAATTGCGAAGAGAGGCGAAGGGGGGCGGAGATTCTTAGAGAATCTCCCCCAGTGCCTTTTATTTAAATAGAAGTGGTTAGAGGTACTGCTGGCGTACCGTACCTCACACTTGATTGTGTAAGAGAACACCCGGAAAGGTATCTTTTGTAAGTTAGATCTCCTCCACCATGTGCCAATAGGTGCTTTATAAGGATCAGAATATGTACCTCGAATATTCTCTAAGGACAAAGTATATGCGTACCCGACAATTATGTCAGTTTTTTAACCACATGTAGCAGTTTCTTTGCCTTCAGGTAATGATGTTTTTATGGAAATATCTCCCAAAATTACTGGCCAAAAAATCACTTAAAAAAGTTATTTTTATTGCACAGTAGAAAAAAAAAAACAGATAAAAAAATCCTCCATCCCAACAATGGAAGGATCCTAAAACATCCAAATGTATCCAAGAATGTCCACCACAAATAGGATAAAAAACAAAACAAAACAAAAAATAAAAAATAGAAAAAAATATATATATATTTTTTAAAAATACATACAATGTGTCCGATATACATCCAAATGGGAAAAGGTGATGGCTGCTCACTCTCCACAGTACTCGTCAACGCGTTTCGGTGTTTAAAACACCTTTTTCAAGACATGCCTGTGGAGGGTGAGTGTCCATCTTTTATACCTAGAGCAGCCTATCATCACTCACAGGAAGTGAGGTTTGTGATACAGATCCCAATAACACATTTTCATTGTTCAAAATGCACTTATTTACCATCCATAATAACAATAGAATTTACAGTAAAATATGTTGTAAATCAAGTTTTAAAAAACAATGCAGAAGTCCATAAAATCCATATAAAGAAAAATCCGACTGATAGCAGCATAAACGGTTGCCATGACAACCCGTGGGTTACTTCCGGTTGGCTCTTAATCAACGGCGCTGCTAGGAGGGCAATAGTGGTATAAGCTTGTGTGAGGAGGACTGGTTCTGTATATGGAGAGGATCTTAAAATCCTCCATCCGGACATACTGTGATCGCCGTTATCCAAATGTAAACATCGTGGTGGGGCTTCCATTAGCCTCTCCGTGTCACTTCCGGTCGCTGGACTGCAGACTACGGAAGCTCGGAGAGTGTGGGACGGCTGCAGCAGGACGATTTGTAAGAGAAATTTTTACATATGGCCCCCAAAGGATTTTTTCCCCATACAAATGGCCCTTGGCACAAAAAAGGTTCCCCACCCCTGCTTTATAGGAACCACTTCATCTCAAAATCGCTATTTAAACCACCAGGCACCAGTGTTTTACAATTGAAAATCAGATTAATTTCTAATTTAGCCAAAGGGGTAATGTCATCTTTATGTCTGATATTCTTCTTTACCACCTTTAGAGCACAAAAGGACACAATGTCTGCTGGAGAGCAATTATGTACACTTTTGAAGTGTGCTGATAAGGCATCTGCCTCAAAGCCATTCTTAATATTCCTAATGTGCTCTCCTAGTCGGGTTTTAAATGCCCTCGTGGTTCGACTTATATAATGCTTATTACAGCTGCATTCTATGGTATATATCACGTTTTTAATGTTACACGTGATGAAATCTTTCATTTCTATCTTATACCTATTTATCACATATTCTGTAATTTTATTGGTGCCTTTACTTTTTATATTTCTGCACCCTATACAACTCCCACACTGAAAGAAACCTTTTGTGGTGATTCTTGACATGTGGGGTTTAGTGGCATAATTGCTTTTTACCAGATTTGATCTGATATTCGGAGCCTTGCGGTAGATATGTTTTAGAAGTTCCGGTATCAGATTTTTTAATACAGGGTCGACCAGTAGAACTTTCCAATGTTTTCTAAATATTTTTTCTATCTTCTTGTGTTATTCTGTATATGTAGATACAAATGCCAAAGCAAAATTTTCTTTTTTTTCCTCCTTTTTCACTATGATTCGCCTGATTAATGATTTCTGTTGTTTTTAATGACTCTATTTCTCTTTCTAACTTAGAGTTTTTATATCCACATGCCATGAATTTCTAAAAATATTTTGTCGTCAGAACAGTTTCTCCTTAGGCGTTTAAATTGCCCCTTTGGTATTGAATTGAGCCACTGACTATGGTGGCAACTAGAAGATGGAATGTAGGTTCCTGAGTCTGTGGGCTTGAAGTATGTCCGGATGGAGGATTTTAAGATCCTCTCCATATACAGTACCAGTCCTCCTCACACAAGCTTATACCACTATTGCCCTCCTAGCAGCGCCGTTGATTAAGAGCCAACCGGAAGTAACCCACGGGTTGTCATGGCAACCGTTTAAGCTGCTATCAGTCGGACTTTTCTTTATATGGATTTTATGGACTTCTGCATTGTTTTTTAAAACTTGATTTACAACATATTTTACTGTAAAATTCTATTGTTATTATGGATGTTAAATAAGTGCATTTTGAACAATGAAAATGTGTTATTGGGATCTGTATCACAAACCTCACTTCCTGTGAGTGATGATAGGCTGCTCTAGGTATAAAAGATGGACACTCACCCTCCACAGGCATGTCTTGAAAAAGGTGTTTTAAACACCGAAACGCATTGACGAGTACTGTGGAGAGTGAGCAGCCGTCACTTTTTCCCATTTGGATGTATATCGGACACATTGTATGTATTTAAAAAAAAAAAAAAATTTTTTTTTTTTTTATTATTCTTTTTTTTATCCTATTTGTGGTGGACATTCTTGGATACATTTGGAATTTTGATGTTTTAGGATCCTTCCATTGTTGGGATGGAGGATTTTTTATCTGTTTTTTTTCTACTGTGCAATAAAAATAACTTTTTTTAAATTATTTTTTGGCCAGTAATTTTGGGAGATATTTCCATAAAAACATCATTACCTGAAGGCAAATAAACTGACATAATTGTGAGTCGGGTACGTATATACTTTGTCCTCAGAGAATATTCAGGGTACATATTCTGATCCTTATAAAGCACCTATTGGCACGTGGTGGAGGAGATCGAACTTACAAAAGATACCTTTCCGGGTGTTCTCTTACACAATCAAGTGTGAGTCACGGTACGCCAGCAGTACCTCTAACAACTTCTATTTAAATAAAAGGCACTGTCCCTTTCATATATATATACCTCCTCTTTATTTAGGGGTATATTAGCACTTAAAAAATACAAATTTATTGATACGACACTTTTTATTGTTTCATTTATACACATCACATCACTGGAGAAAAATCTGAGATCACAGTGAACCACTACCATAAAGGAAAAAGAAAACGCTATGGGTATATATCAGCATTTTTCACAGTGAGTGGGCTACGCCCATCTTTAACTAAATTTCGTATGAATATATAAAGAAACCTTTATACATGTACCTTGTCTCATTCTTGGGTGAGTAAGGTACGAGTAACACCTTCTTCTACTGCATCCAAACTCACAGGGTGTTCTAGAGTGCACTGATCATAACAAACCTACACATTGATCAATTTTTTTCTTTCACACCCCTTAAAACTACAGAGACGAAGAACCTACCCAGAGGAAGCATTCCAGCAGGAGGAGAAAAGTAACCGCTACTTGCCGATACATTGCCTCATTTACCGTGAGTGGGGTATGCCCATCCATCTTCCTTCCTTCACACGCTGTTCCTTACCTCTTATAATTTGGGATAACATCTAATCATAAACTTTTCTGATCTCTCTATATATCATTGAGAACACTCCGGAGGAGTTCGAAGACATAAGACGATATAGACACTTGTGATTCACTATATCTGATTGATTGCGCCCCAGATTTGGAAATCCCCAATTGTGTGTATCGTATGGTATTTTTGACGGGTTATTTGGTGATAACCTGGGGAAAGTACAGTCCATAGGTAGCAGTGCGCCATCTCAGGTCATATTCTATATATTCTTGCAGTTGTATTGATTTCCATGGGAATGCCCAGCGATTTCATGGGAATGCCCATGAAACACTGGGCGTTCCCATGGGTGCAACTATCCGCCGCAGCCCCCCGCCTTGGGTGCATGCATCGGTTTACTGTGGCTGCATGCTCCCGGTGTATGCACATGCGCAGAAATGTGGCTGCGCATACACAAAACATTGCTCCCCATGCGAACGTACGGTCCTTGCGAATGGACCAGAATAACCCCCATTGTCCTAGTCTTTGAAGGATTGCTGATGGATAAACAGATGGAGCGCCTCTCATCTTTGGCACTATTGCTCATTGCACCATGGGACTAGTCTGACACTGTGATGTAAGGTGCATAGATACAGTAGACTTGCCGGGAGAAGGAAGATTGTGGCGTCCTATAGGAGGAGGCTGAGCTGTACCTGGGCTCACAGAGGCCAGATCTCCCCCTGGTTAGGTCTAAATTAAAGTGGGCTAAGGGACCTCCTGACATCACAGCGGAGGAGAGGGGGTGGAGAGAGGAGGGGCAAGCTCAGAACAAGAGTCCCAAATGGACCCTTGCGGGCTCACTTCACCTCCCGGCCTTGCTCCTCCCCCTGGGCATGAAAGGTCCCTGATCCCACTACAATTAAGCAACAACCGATCTCCCCCTGGTGCATTGTTCCTCGGACTCCTGCATTGCAATCACCTATCAGGTGCAGCAGTTACCTCAGATCAGATGAATACACCTGGCAACCACATTCTGAACTCCCCCGAGCTGCTGGCACACAGGATGGGGAGCGCTATCGCCCGGCCCCTGCTCTGTATGAAAACCGTGATGTGCTGCTCTGCTCTGTGAACAAATCCCACTACTACTGTCTCCGCAGATTTCTGTTACCACCGCCACAGATGTAGGCTACTGCTGCCGATGCCTGTTACCACCAGTCAGTGTTTACTGCTGGTGCCTACACTGTAACAGGAGCCAGGTGCTGCATATAATGTTAAAGTGCTGCTGACAGCTCCTTTCTAGGGATGGTCATCATTGCCATTGCCATTGATGGTTGCCATCGATGGCAATTCTGCAACAGGCCATCGATAGTGCTAAACTATGCTATGGATGACCATCGATATTTTTACATATCGATGGTCATCCATTGTGTTTGTTTGATTGGCCTGTGGGCCAATCAAAATACGGGGAGGGGCTTCGTGGGTGTCGGGGGCGGAGCTATGCTCAGTGTCCCGGCACTTAAAAAAAAAAGCAAACCATCGTTTTGCTGTTCCATCGATAGAGGGAAACCATCTGGTTCTCCCCCATCGATGGCTAAAGTATTCGACATCGGCCATGAACCATCGATGATTTCGAATCATCGATGGTTGATGGCCATCCCTACTCCTTTCACCCCTCAGAGGATGACACTCGGCAACCCGTACTCCTTCCAATGATGTCACTGATATACAGCTTATATCTAAGCAAAAACAACAGGCTTAAACTACCAAAGGACACGTCACAAGTGTGTTGGAAAACTTTATGTATGTGAATCTGTTTTATTCACCATCCGAAAATCATTATAGTTAAAGGCTGCACTACCGACACAGCTGTTAACGAAGGTCAGGTTACAGTAAGTCATGGGACAGGACTGGAACGCACACGTTAAAGATCTCTCGCTTAGTTTTTTTGCTGACACAAGTATTTTGGAATGTTTAAATCTCACCGGGGAAAAGAGGAAAGTTATCTCAACAAATGTTTACTGTACAAAATGTTCTAACAATATATCACAGCTAATAACTGGGAAAATACTGTAACATAGCATAGTGAATAACTATGAATGAACATAGTTTTACAAGGCTCCTCAATTAATAGAGGGGGATCTTGTCAAATTTACATGGTACTCTAGAAATTAGAGAAATTATGGGTGCTAATGAAATCCACAGCCTGACAGGTCACATGCTATAGACCAGGGCTGGCCAAACCGGTCCTCAAGATCGGATAAGAGGGTATCACTGTCTAATGGTGTGTAAACACGGGGGCGATATGCCGTGCTATGCGAGTCCCAATGCGATCAGATCGCATCAGGACTCGCATTGCACTGCATGCATGGAGGGGCACAATTTAGACTATATAGTGCAGATCTGCACTATATAGTCTTGGCTGCCCTCTCTATCTGGCTGCCGATTTGCGCTCACACGGGAGAACGCATCGGCAGCGCATCGGGCTCGCAAGCCCTATAAAAGCATGCGATCTGCGTGCGATATGGCTTCCGATGTTCACTATATCAGCAACCATATCTTACCGTGTGTACACACCATAAGCTGGATCTTCCCACCAATAGTTGAAAATTTCTTCAAACCAATAAATGGATAAATCTCTAGTAAATGCATATATTACAAGAGATACATATCTTTTGCATGGTGTTTTACCAAAATTTAATTAATACTAAAAAAAAGATAAAGAGGGTAATCCAATTACCCGCAAAGACACATCAGGAGCAAAAAAAAAGATTTTCACGACTTTGCCTGATGTTTCTGATATTTATATTTTTGACTATCCATTTTGGTCACCCAAAAAATAAATAAATAAATAAAATAAAATAAATAAGAAACAAAATCCCTCAGAAGCCGCGGCATGCACTGGCATATTGGGGCTAATTGGATAGCCAAGGAGCCTTAATTACCCGCGACAAATGATCGCAGATAAATTGTATATGCCCAAAGACTACAAGGAACTGAACTAAAACATTGGGATAAATGTACTAAAGGTCGGTTTTGATACTTGGTTGATTTTCCCTTGAATTTTCTAACGGTTAATTTACTAAAGTAAATAAAAGATGTTAACTTGACCCGAAAAATCTGACAAGGTGGAACTTTGGACCAACAATAGATACTTTTTCATTGATGTTTATAGAAAACAGGGGGGACCCTTTCATTGAGGGGGTCCCCACTCCCCCAGGTACCCTGTCCAGGGCTGACCATTCACGTTGAGCATGGTACGGCCAGGGGACCTTATGTAAAAAGTGTCCCTTGGCTGTGGCATGACACTGCAGCTGTTGGAGCCCGGAGCTGGTTCCAAAATACGGGGGACCCCCTGTTCTTTTGTCCCCCCGTATTTTTGGAACCAGGACCGGTCCAAGATTATGGGGCTGGTTTAAGAAATACGGGGGACCCCTACGCTATTTGAACCCTGTAGTTTTGGAATCAGGTCCGGCTCAATGATCCCGGGGCTGGTTATGCTCAGGAGGGGGGACCCTACGCCATTTTAATTTTTTTTTACTAAATACCGCACACTTTCATGTTTAAAAAATTGCACATTATCATTGCTAAAAATCGCACTTTTTCCTTACTAAATCGCATGCATTTTCCAATGTCTAAAAAATCGCACCCTATTACATTTGCGAATTTTTCAAAAAAATTGTGATTTTTTTTTTGCATACGATTTAATGCGACTTTAAAACATGACTAAAAATCGCACCCTATTACATTTCGCCCCAGGTGTGGTCTTCAGGCTCAGATGCTATTCACACAGGACCACACATCGCTTTAGACTTGAAGTCAACAATTTGGACTCTTTTCATGCGATTAATTGCAGCAATCACATAAAAAGTGACCAAATCACAAGTAAATTGCCCTAGTGTTTTGGCAACGTAACATAACAATTCTGTATGACATGAAAATTAGATCCAGTCCAAGTCTCCTAAACTAATGTGATCAAGGTTTGGCTGATTAGCGGCACCTGTTGCTTCCTGTTATATGTGTGTCTAGGGCAGAAGGTCATTGCTCCCAA
The DNA here is from genome assembly GCF_055691185.1 of Crinia signifera. Classification (NCBI taxonomy): domain Eukaryota; kingdom Metazoa; phylum Chordata; class Amphibia; order Anura; family Myobatrachidae; genus Crinia; species Crinia signifera. The sequence continues at coordinate 304,090,200 of NC_139219.1, read as the reverse complement.
TGCTGAAAAGCAGCTTGGTGATAGACTGGTAATGTAATATTATGTTACGTGCTTTGGAGTGTACCCTGACTGTGAAATCAGTGGAAAACCCTGCATTGCTGTAAGCTTGTTGCCAATCTGTTAACCTGACATGCTGTTTACCTGCTACAAAATAAAGAACCAGACATCTACAGTATATCAAGTGTATGGGATTCCTTGTCATTATGTATAGTGAGGCCACCAGTGAGGTCCCCTTCTTTCAAATTTTGAAACTTGATAGCCATAATACTATCACATTGCTATCTGGACTCCAAGGAAAACTGTTTAAAACACAGTAATATGATAAAAAGCAAAGACTCCCCTTGTCACACCAGGGGTCTGAGTCGCGGAGACTGAGACCTCTGGTGGGGACCTGGATCGGTATCTGAACCGGGGAGGTTGCAGAGGACCCTTTCGCATGTGATGCGAGACAGTGCACCCAGAGCCAGTAAACAGTCAATGGTAAAATACAACCAGGTTTTATTTAGCAGATGGTTGTAGATAAACAGGCAGTAAAGTATGCAGGAGATATGATACAGTCTATGCAGATAGCGATACTTTACAGATGGATGATGATGTGGAATCGATGGTGGAACATCGGATACAGAGTAGTAGACTGTGGGTCCGGAATGACGGACGGAAGCTTGGAAGCAGGAGATCCGGAATATCGGACTTACAGGTGATGACGGAACATCGATGGTGAGCGATGATGGAACATCGGAAGGACCAGAGTCCCGGAGCTAGGCTTGATTGCTGGGCTGTAGAAGCAGGATCACAGGAGATGGAATAACCTGGACTTCACAGGAGATGGAATGCCTGGAATACACTGCAGCATAGAGAAGACAACACCAGCAGGAATACACTTGCACGGAGACAAGGACAGCTGACCATACACTGGAGACAACTGAAGCACTAGCAATGGTTCTGAGAGCTCCCAGCATACTTATCCCCACTGGGTGGCCAGGATTGGCCGAGGAAGTATGACAGGGAGATCAGAACCAACAGGATTGGACAGTGCAAACATGTGACTGGGAAAAACATGGCAGCCCCCATGTCTGCTATGGCGGGAAAGAGTGTTTGTACAAGCCATGCTTGTGGCCAGGAGCATTAACGAGTGCAGCTGTAGTAAGCTGATGCATCAGGTCAGACTGCAGGCTTTGCTTCACAGCTGCAGCATTAAGGAGTTACTGAAGAGACTGTGGAGAGGCACTAGAACAGGGCTGGGCAACACCGGCCCTCCAGATGTTAGTGAACTACACATCCCAGGATGCTTTGCATTAGTTTTGCTATGTGTCCATGCTGAAACTGATGCAAGGCATGCTGGGATGTGTAGTTCACTAACATCTGGAGGGCCGGTGTTGCCCAGCCCTGCACTAGAAGGTAAAATAATGTCTGTTTTATCCAGATCGTGACACCCCTGTGACAAGGTAATTGTACACTAAGCAGGACAATAGATTTGTATCACTATTTCTTATCTTCAAATGCCTCTCGTGTGTTCCGCCTGAGTCAGGCTAAATTATGCCTGAAAACTCGTTTCGCCTGTAGTCTTTGTAATAAAATAAGCAAATTTGATTTAAAAAATGTAGCTGTTGTGTGGTGTTTTTGTGTATGTGTGTGCGCTAGTATTAGTGACTGCGGTATAACTTGTCAACAGTGACCATGTCGTCATACATCATGTCTTCTGCTGTACGTCAACATGATGAACTGTTGACAAATCATCAATGGTGGTCTAGTATAGATGTGCCCCCACTCATCATTGACGCGATGCAATCGCATATACCAGTGATTTGCTGCATTGACGACATGCACCCAGGTACAAATTGCAGAACCTGTGATTGCACAATGCATTTCCTATGGATCGTTTTTTGGATAGTAGGGCATAACAGTGGTACACAGTGGTGTAAGTTTGTCCCAGTTGTCTGGAGACAAGATAAATATTGATGCCCCCCAAATATCTCAATCACTAAGGTGTCTACCTCCATTAGACAGGTCATGGATTCTAATACAGGGTGTGACACTTCCAAAAATTATGTTAGCAGGGGGAGTCAGGCACAGAAGCGATATCGACGGCTTTCAATCAGCTGATTCAAAATGGAAGGGGAGGAGAGGTGCCCCCTTGGGAGCAGGAGTCTCACAGAGTTACGCCTATGATGGTACAATTCAAATAATTATTATTATATTTTCATTTATAAGGAGCCACAAGTGGTACGCTGCGCCGTACATATATAACACATTAGAACAGTACAGGGTATACAGAACTAGACATAACAGCAACAGAAGAAAAAAACCAGAACACAATTAAAGCACAATTCTTAGTACACAATACAGCTGAGATATAGGGAAGTGAGTGAGAATAGATGCAGGTATAGATTGTAGGTGCTTAGGGCCAGATGTATCAAGCTTCAAAATTGATAAAATGGAGAGCTATAAACAGCCAGCCAATCAGCTCCTACCTGCCATTCCACAGGCTGGGTTTGAAAAATGACAGGTAGGAGCTGATTGGCTGGTTGTTTAGTACTCTCCAATTGATCACTTTTGAAGCTTGATACATCTGGGCCTAAGAGAGCTGTAATTGAAATGCAAGAAGAGTGCTGTGAGAACAGGATGGAAGAGGACCCTGCTCTAAGGAGCTTACAGTCTAGACTAGAGGGAGGGGGAGACAGACAGGTGACATGAGGTGCAGGTAAGGAGAATGGACAAAGTAGTCCTCTCCCTCCTCCTATCCTCCTCTCCCCCTCCACCTGAACAATTGACCCCTAACATCCCTGCACTGTGGCCCAAACCACAACACACCCTGCTAGGGGGCAGAGGCATGCAGAGTGAATAGGTATAGCACAGGATTAACGAACCATGGCTCAGGTACAACAGTGTAGTTCATAAGGCACCTATTGAATTATTGTGATTGACCTTTACCTTGACTTAACATTTATTACCCCTAGAAATAAATCACACGGACACATTACCTGAAATAACCACTGCTTAAGTTTAAAAGGTCAACAGTATTTATTGTTGGTATGACCCTATTGAAAGGGATGGCCAGGAGAGCGCTTGGAGACCAGCTATGTCACAAACGTTAACAATGGCGGCGACTACAATGCCCCAACTTGTAACCAGGGCGATGAACCCGCCCCCCATTGAATTCAAGGAACAGCCTGCACTGTGACGGTCTTACCGCCCCTCCTATTGCTTGGTGAGGACAGTTCAAGGAAGTGGCCATCGTCCTCCCTCGGGGGCAGGACTCACCAGCCGTCCTGGCAGAGGGTGGCAATACCGCACAGTGACCTCCTGTACCTCAAACTTGACCGCTGATCGAGAGCGCCCTCCCGCCAATTATAAATTGATATTTGTGAAGCCAAATTGTGTGAAGGCCGAAAGGCCAGGTGGTAATTGAAGAGAGCAAGGGAGGGAGGGTGGGAATCCAGACTGAAAGAGGAAGCAGAATCACCTGACTACCTCTTATATACCCCCTCTTAGCTACCACCCACTCTACACCTGATTGGCTACACCTACAACACTGGACTCTATGTAAGAAACATTTCAACTAACTTTATTATACCAATCACAAAATTGCAAGGCTCTTATATGCCCTCATGCCTATGCAGCCCTCGCTTAATCGAAAGATAGTGTCAAAATAGAGAAAATAAAAAGAAATACAGAATGAGTGTAAGTAGTGTGAGAAGCCGGTGTGGAGGGACATATACAGTGCAGCGTGAGAGAGAAGCCGGTGTGGAGGGACATATACAGTGCAGCGTGAGAGAGAAGCCGGTGTGGAGGGACATATACAGTGCAGAGAGAGAGAAGCCGGTGTGGAAAGACATATACAGTGCAGCGTGAGAGAGAAGCCGGTGTGGAGGGACATATACAGTGCAGAGAGAGAGAAGCCGGTGTGGAGGAACATATGCAGTGCAGCGTGAGAGAGAAGCCGGTGTGGAGGGACATATACAGTGCAGCGTGAGAGAAAAGCCGGTGTGGAGGGACATATACAGTGCAGAGAGAGAGAAGCCGGTGTGGAGGGACATATACAGTGCAGCGTGAGAGAGAAGCCGGTGTGGAGGGACATATACAGTGCAGCGTGAGAGAGAAGCAGGTGTAGAGGGACATATACAGTGCAGCGTGAGAGAGAAGCAGGTGTAGAGGGACATATACAGTGCAGCGTGAGAGAGAAGCCAGTGTGGAGGGACATATACAGTGCAGCGTGAGAGAGAAGCAGGTGTAGAGGGACATATACAGTGCAGCGTGAGAGAGAAGCCGGTGTGGAGGGACATATACAGTGCAGCGTGAGAGAGAAGCAGATGTGGAGGGACATATACAGTGCAGCGTGAGAGAGAAGCCGGTGTGGAGGGACATATACAGTGCAGCGTGAGAGAGAAGCCGGTGTGGAGGGACATATACAGTGCAGAGAGAGAGAAGCCGGTGTAGAGGGACATATGCAATGCAGTGCAGAGAGAACTGTGGAATCTGACACACTGAAATGGTTACAGAGAAAATGTGACTAGTGATATTAGCAGGGGCTGGCTGGCAACTTTTAGCCTGGGGGGCAAATCTAGAGCACTGGCCCATAAGTAACGTTAAATGGAGGTTTTTTGTTTAAAAAATATGTACTGTATCAATAAAAAAAGATAACTGGACACCACAGGCTGCTCCCCCTATATAATAACAGGCCATCACAGACTGCTCCCCCTGTCTTATAAGAATAAAAGGACACCACAGGCCACTCCCCCTGTATGATAATACCAGGACACCACAGACTGCTCCCACTGCATAATAATACCAGGACACTGCAGGCTGCTCCCCCTGCATAATAATACCAGGACACCGCAGGCTTCTCCTCCTGCATAATAATACCAGGACACCACAGACTGCTCCCACTGCATAATAATACCAGGACACTGCAGGCTGCTCCTCCTGTATAAAAACAACAGGACACCACAGGCTGCCCCCTCCCCCCGCTGCATAATAACAAGAGGACACCCCAGGTTGCCGCCCTACATAAAATGAACAAACACCGCAGGCTGCCCCCCCCCCCCCCCCGTATTAAAAGAACAGGACACCACAGGCTGCTACCTCTGTATAATAACAGGAGGACACCACAGGCTGCTAAAAATACAGAGCGGCCCCAGGGCCGGATTAAGGGTTCAGGCGGCCCCTAGGCACAATATTTTTTGCCACCCCCTGGACCCGGAGTATCGGCTAAGCTGAACCTGCCACCGGACCAGGACACGGGACCGCAAATATCATTCATGTGCACAGGGCTAGCAATAGAAATCTTGGAGCCCCATACACTGATATCTACCCCCTAGTGTAAGGCACTAGTGGGGAGGGTTCGGGTTAAGCCCTAGTGAGGAGGGTTAGGCTGCCCATACACGATGCGCACCATGCATATTGAACTAGATCGCATCGCATCTACATGCATGCAACGTGCTAAAGCACCGAGCATTTTGAACTAGATGCCTTGAGATCTAGTTAAAAGAGTACAGGCAGCAGACTTTTTGTACCGTGCGATGCACAGAAGCGTACATCGCCTCACATGGTACAAAACGTACCGTGTATGGGCATCTTTAGGCTGCGGGAAGGGTGAGTTAGAGGTGCAGGGGGAGGAATTCTCTCCATTAGGACGCTTGTGTCAGTACTGACCCTTGGCATTCCAACCACCGGACATACAGATGTGACATATACTGTACTTACACACATATAAACATACATATATACCTACACACATATATACATACAGTACATGCGCATATATACTGATACATATATACCTACACACGCATACATATGCATATATACCTACACATGCATACATATGCATATATACCTACACACGCATACATATGCATATATACCTACACACATAAATATGCTTAAAGGAATATACATACACAGACATGTATACATCTGTCCCAGGCAAAGATTGTCAAGATGGTGAGAAAGGGCCCTAGGACCCAGGAGTAACTCACTGTCAGTAAGGGGATGATGGTGCAGCTGCCGGACTCCTTGTAGGTATCCTTCATACCCGTCCGGGACCCTCTGACACTGTCAGGCTTGCAGGTTCATGGCCGAGTGGGCAGCAGTGAGTGACAAGCGGCACAGCCGCTCACTTGAATCATGTGTGCAGTGGCGCTGCTCATCACTGCTCGATCGGCAACGCTGGAGCTGCGGCACGCTCAGCCATCCACTCACACTTGCTGCCTGCCGCCCATAATAACCTACTGCCTCTAATGCGCTGCAAATACGGCCCAGCCCGCCCCTGGATATTAGGTTGAACAGAAAGCGATAAATAAAGAGATAATCAAATATTAAGCCCACATTACTTGTTGAGTTTATTCAGTTATTTCCAGAAAAAATGGGGCTCTTGAATTTTCAGTTTATTTTATTATTTAGAGGCAGGGCAGCCAAGAAGTGTGCAGGGCCTAGGTAAAATTGGTGGGCATGGCCTAATAACGGGAGGTGTGGCCACCTCTCGCTACTAGGCCACACCCCCAACATGATTATGGGGAGAGTGAAAACCCTCTAAAGTCGAGGGGGGAGTGTTATTATCCCCCACCTCTTCAGCAGCTTCAGCATGTCAGTGAGACGCTCATGCTGAGCCTGCTGTAGAGGTGGGTGCTGCTGCTGGGATGGAGGGGGTCGGACCAGGTCCCCCGCCGGGCCCCTCCAGTGAACCTGGGCCAGGTTAATGAGTACCCGCCCCCCCCCTCTCTCGGCGGCTCTGTTTAGAGGGGGGCGTGTGCCAGAGGACAAATGTAAATCAGCATTTTCAAGTGGTGAATGAAGTACAGTACCGTGGCTTTTATTATTCCTGCTCTGATATCTGAGTGCATGGCGGAGACCCTAATTGCTTCGTATGACGTATGGTTTGATTTGATTTAGTGCCACTTATTTACTTGTTAGGGTATGTCACGTTTATTTCTCCTATGCTGATGCGCCATCCATATACAGTAAAAGGTATTTGTTCTCCATCCAAGGACAAGCATTGAATTTACATAAGTCCAGAGATTCTTAGTAAATTCACCACATTATAAATATAATAAAGCCGAGAAGCTAGCCATGCTTTCATACATAATGTATTCTATAGCACTGATACAGTATTTCCACAGACGCTAAGAAATAGACTTTGTTACAGCTGCATTACCATGTGATCTGATGAGAATACTGTAGCGGTAACGAGCAGCCTCTTCTGATGTCAGCATCAGATCTGAGTGTAGTTTTCTTCCATCTAAACATTTGTTGGCTTTTTCTCTAAATGACATGGCTGCCCCCAGATATCTGCACATTTTCCCATTTACTGTATATGTATTTATATAAAAAGCTGAACATTCCTCACCTCTGAGGTGAAGTACCGCCAGTGACCACTGGATGGACCAAATTACTCCTAACAGAAAGTGAAAGCAAAAGGACCTGTTTCAAACTTGCTGGATATGGGCCCTTATTCTGGTTACTCGCAAAGGCAAATTATTTCGCAAATGGACAAAACCATGTGTACTGCAGGGGGGGGGGGCAGATGTATCATGTGCAGAGCGATTTAAATTTGGGTGAGTTATTTTGTTTCTGTGCAGGGAAAATACTGGCTGCTTTATTTTTACACTGCAATTCAGATCTCACTTTGAAGTAAAACCCCACCCAAATCTAATTCTCTCTGCACATGTTACATCTGCCCCACCAGCAGTGCACATGATTTTGTCCATTTGAGAAGGAATTTGCCTTTTCGAGTGAACCAGAATAAGGGCCATGGGGAAACATAGAAAGAAAGGGAGCTGTGAAGACAGAGATTGGCGGTAGGAGCAGATATTATTATGAATTAGTATAATAAGAAAAGAGGCACATTTTGCAGTATGATACCTGGGCATAAAAGTATAACAAATTTTCAGGGTGACATTTAATGGGATGCGATTTTTGGCGATATTTTCGACAAAAACGTCTGTTTTCGCACTTTTTCCCGAAATCACATACTTCGTGAGATGGGAATTGCGGCAAAAATCACGTATTTTTGCCACAAAATGTCACAGCGCTATAGAAGCTGTTAGCGCGGTAGGCTCTGTGCGTCTCCATGGAGCACATTTGCCACCCTACAATTCTTTATTTTTAATAAATCCTTTTTATTGAAGCAAAGTGTACATTAGATAGTCAAGAGATTCAATGCGATTTCAAGTGAATATTGTTGAGCGAAACGACAATGCAACTACATTAAATAATCAGTATAGATGGTTATAAGCAGTGGCGGTTTTTACCTATGGGCTGTAGGCCTGCAGCCCCACCAGGTAAAATCCACCACTGTCTCTGCCTAAGTGAAGTCAGATGCAGTCTGTGAGACTGCTCTGGCTTCAATGTAACTGGCAGTGACTTCCTATTGGAAGTCCGACCTGCCAGTCACCCAAGGCAGTCCTATTAGGAGGTGTACCGCAGACGATACTCTGCATGCGCCGGACCCTGCAACGGCAGCAAATGTATGTATGAAGTTACTGCGCATGCATTGGCCCCATTCAGGGAATCGGCAGGTGCAGGGAGTGTGGGGACGGCAACAAAGGGGGGCCCGCGTTGCAGCAGCTCCCCTCTGCCAAAAGGGTAAAAGGCCGCCACTGGTTATAAGTATACATTGTTGACAAGAACATTAATACAAATATGAGAATCTATTGTCAGTGAAGACATAAATGCATAAAAACATTGTCTCAACACTCGTAATCCAACATCTTATGATTTGAATAAAACCCAAATGTGTCTCACAAGGACACAAGGAAATAACCAGATCTGCAGATAAGGCTTGTGTCATATACCATATTTCATTGGTGAATGAGTTATGAATTTGTGTACGCATCTGGACTGATAGTGTAGCAATATAACTTTTCCAGACCTCCCAAAAAATGTGCACTTTAGCATTTCTTTCCGATATTACTCCCACCAACTCCATACGAACAAGCTAAAACAGGCTGGCTTTAAATAATTGTAGTGATGGCAGCTATGGTTTCACCCATATTTGCAAGATTGCTTTGCGTGCTGCTATTCTAATGGCTATCAATAATTTCTTAATGGCTTTTGGTCATTTACCCAGGGCCGGTGCAAGGCACCGGAGCGCCCCAGGCGAGTCGGGGTGGGGGCGCCCCGGTGCCGGGGGGAGGGAGGGGGGGGGGGGGTACCTGTCCTGCGGCGCTGTCTGGTGCCGGGGGAGGGGGGTACCTGTCCTGCGGCGCTGTCCGGTTCCGGGGGAGGGGGGTACCTGTCCTGCGGCGCTGTCAGGTGTCGGGGGAGGGGGGTACCTGTCCTGCGGCGCTGTGTATTTAAAGCTGGCGGCGGAGGCAGCGGGGGTCCCTGCAGTCCATTAGAAATAACGAGAGCTATCCGCCGGGCTATGTGGAAGCGCTTCTGTTGTGAAAACACTGGCAGCACGGTGCACGCTGATCTCAGCCAATCAGCGTGCTGCCAGTGTTTTCACAACAGAAGCGCTTCCGCATAGCCCGGCGGATAGCACTCGTTATTTCAAATGGACTGCAGGGACCCCCGCTGTCACCGCCGCCAGCTTTAAATACACAGCGCCCCAGGACAGGTACCCGGGTGGCACGGGGGGGGGGGCAAAATGCCGCCCTCCAGTGGCCGGCGCCCTAGGCAAATGCCTAGATTTGCCTAGTGGTGGCGCCGGCCCTGCATTTACCAGATTTTCAATTGCATCATTTCTCGATTTGCCCCCAAAAAGCCAAACTAATGGGCATTAACACAGGCAGGGGTACAAGTCCGCTTGTTGATGACCACACCTCCAACAATTGTCATTATTTGAAAGTCCAATTAAGAATCATCTGTGGGGGAGAGATTTGTTCTATGCGGTATATTAAATTACATTTCCTGATATCTAGAGGAAGAAAACATTTTGCAGATTTTGGCATGTGATTTTAAAAGCTTACATGTCTCCAGAGTGGGAAGTTAGTTTTCCGATTTGCTATACCTGTAGAATGCATAGAATAGTCTAATGGTATTTGAAAAAATTAGAAAGCTGCTGGAGAACCGATGTAATGCCGGGCCATTAAAAAAGCTATCGGGTAAGGGCCCACAATTGATAATTTTTCCGTTGTCTCCTGGAATGTGAGGAGCCTCCGGTCTTAACGATCCACCAAACTACCAGCATTTACAACACCCCCTGCCCTTTCAAATGTTGAACGGGTAACATGTGCCACCCTCCCTAAACTCAGGATTGTTAATAAATGAGAGGAATAAAGGTTTGTGGGCGTTAATGTTGTGGTTGTGTCTTACTCTGTTCCAAAGCTTTATCACAGACCACAACAAGGGGTTTTCTTTGATGAAGTGGGGATGTCCTCTTCATGAGAGTGTAGAAACTAGATCACCACTCAAAAAGTTGACTCTCTAGGGTTGTATTGGCATATTTTTCCTGGTTGTGTAACCAAACATGTAAGAATCTCATTTGTGAAGCTTGAGAGTACCATAGCACATTTGGAAAATGTAAGCCTCGTTATTCACGCTTTGTTAAAGTTTTATTAGCCCTATTCTAGCTTTTTTCCCATCCTAAATAAACTTTCTAAAGAAGAAGTTAAGACGTTGTATATCTTTGGGTGGTAGAATATTGGGAACTGCTTGAATTACATACATGTCTGGGGAAGGAGAAGATCTTTATTTAGGTTTGCTCTTCCTAGGTATGATAACTTTAAAGATTTCCAGCTGTCTAATTCTAATGCTATTCTTTGAATAATAGGGTTGAAATTAAGTTTGTACAGCAAATTTGGAATCCTGGGTATCTGAATTCCCAAGTAGATAATGTAATCGGATCTCCAAGTTTGAGGAATACCTTCAAATTCACTTATACAGTATTATGACTATCCAAACACAGTTGCATAGTTGATTTTGACCAGTTAATGCAATAGCCTGAAATATGGCCAAATGATTGTAGAAGTTGAAATATGTGCCTCAGGGGCAGATTTATTAAGCTTGGAGAAGAGATAAACTGGAGATAAAGCAGAGAAAAGGTAAAAGGAGATAAAGCACCAGCCAATCAACTCCCAGCTGTCTTTTTCAAACACAGCTGATTGGCTGGTGCTTTATCTCCTTTTACCTTTTCTCCACTTTATCTCCAGTTTATCTCTTCTCCAAGCTTAATGAATCTTCCCCTTATTGATTCCTTGGGGTTAGAGATATAAAGTAGTACATCGTTAGGTTAAGGGGCAGATTTATACCCCTTTTACACCGCCGAAAAATCCGGGTCAGCGGCGGGTCAGACCCGGATCTTCGGCGGTGTAAATCCCTAACGCCATGTCCCTTTACACGGGACTTCTACCCTGGTCCTGACCTGGGTAGAACATGGCTAGGACCTGGGTAGAGGGCGGTGTAAATGGGAACGCCGGGTCGGATGACCCGGCTCCCATTTACATGAATGGGGAACGTCCAACCTGCGGACCGCAGCCTCCGCAGGTTGGACAGATTGTCAGTCTGACACTGACAGCCGGCGCTGCTGTCTGCTATACTCTGCAGACAGCAGCGGCGGCAGGGGAGGGAGGTGAACGGATGCCTGTGTGCGGCATCCATTCACCTCCTGTCCAATGGCGGGGGGTGTGCGTGGGGACTGGGGGCAGCCTAGCAGCTTACCTTAGTGCTGGGCTGCCCCCAGCAGCGTTCCGGGTACGGCGGCGTCGATCGGCGCTTGAAGATGACATCGCGCTGTCATCTTCAAGCGCCGGGAAGGGGCGGGAGGGGGGTGCGGGGGTTTAAGCCCATCCGGTCTAAATGCCCCTAAACGCCGGGTCGCACCCGGCTTCAACCAGGGTCCAAAAAGCCGGGTGCGACCGGGCGTTTTGGTATAAAAGGGGTATTATTAAGCTTGGAGAAGAGATAAACTGCAGATAAAGCGGAGAAAAGGTAAAAGGAGATAAAGCAGCAGCCAATAAACTCCCAACTATCTTTTTCAAACACAGCTGATTGGCTGTGCTTTATCTCCTTTTACCTTTTCTCCACTTTATCTCCAGTTTATCTCTTCTCCAAGCTTAATAAATCTGCCCTTAAAACAGTAAGAAACGCAAAATCTAGAGAGAGAAAGAGAGAGAGAGAGAGAGAGAGAGAGAGGGAGAGACACTGTGCTCATTTTTTTGGATACAATACTACAATAGGTATGATTATTTGTGAGATACCCTCTTAAACAGGAGGTATCTAGCCTGTAGAATCTCCATTCTGCATGTCTGGCTTATAGAAAAACAAATAGGACTAATTATATCTCATTAGCTTTTATCATACAGTAGCTACAAAGTAATTAATTTCAAAATACAACAGCTGTGTGTTATTTATTGTTAATACTTTAAATATTCTTTCCCTGAGTGTACGCGGTATTATTTGGGATTAATATAGCCTGTTGATGTTGATGGTTTTTTTTATTTTTTCTTGGCAAATTATGATAGTTAACGAAGTCTGGGCACAAAAATCTAATAAGACGTAAAAAAAAAGTTTAGCAATAACAAAATAGTTTGGGAACTGAACTTCTACAGACTTCAAATGCAATAGATGCGTGTAAATCGCATCCATGTGATGGGAATCTTAGTTTGGCAAATGGCCGTAGAACGCACTGCAGAAAATGTTGGACCTATTCATTTAATCTGGCAAACGTTCATAGTGTTACAAAGATTCGTCTGTCCCTTTTAATTACAGATGCCCGTTGTTTATGAAAACACTTCTTTAATGAGCAAGGGTTTTAAGCCAAAGCGTAAGATCGTTTCCCTGGGAAGTCCTAGAACTTTAGAACACACAGCTGCAGTTGTGCTACTGCCAGTGACAACACTCATGAGTTTGCTTGTGCTCTAACCTATAATAATGTACTGTAAGAAATACAAATCCTAAAATTAATAATAATAATAATAATAAAAAATATATATATAAATATATATATATAAAGGTATGGGGGGGCGGCGGCACTCAGAAGAAATGACACATAAGACGGTTTTGGTGGACCGACGTTTCAAAGCCCGCAGGCTTTTTTATCAAGGTGCTGTAGGTGAGAACAACAATATACACTGTGTATATACAGTGTATATTGTTGTTCTCACCTACAGCACCTTGATAAAAAAGCCTGCGGGCTTTGAAACGTCGGTCCACCTACAGTGTATATTGTTGTTCTCACCTACAGCACCTTGATAAAAAAGCCTGCGGGCTTTGAAACGTCGGTCCACCCAGTGTATATTGTTGTTCTCACCTACAGCACCTTGATAAAAAAGCCTGCGGGCTTTGAAACGTCGGTCCACCAAAACCGTCTTATGTGTCATTTCTTCTGAGTGCCGCCGCCCCCCCCCATACCTTTGTACTATGAGGGACTAGTATCTCTCCTCGGAAGGCACCAGTACTTTTGTACCCCTATCAAGAGAGTCCTGGAGTGCCACCTACAGCACCTTAAATATATATATATATATATATATATATATATATATGGAGTTGATGTCCCCGGCACTCCGTTGCCCCCGAATCAGGGGTGTCTTGCCCCGGTGACCTCCGATGAGGCATAATAGCCACTATGTGTATATACTGGTGGATGCTGGCGTCACTCAGGGACGGGGAAACCAGTTTGAACAGTGATGATACTTTAATCTATGTTTCAGGGTTCATGACCCCTTCATCCTGATGAAGAGGTCATGAACCCCGAAAATAAGAATAAAGTTTCACCACTGTTCAAACTGGTTTCCCCGTCCCTGAGTGCGGCCAGCATCCATCAGTCATCACTGACTAAAGTAGTTGGGGTGCTTCTCCTGAGTGACGAAGACTCTTCCTTTGACGCTGTCCATCTGTCCGGTCCCGGCTTCCAGGCTCTGGCTGCATGCACGCTGTGCACCTGCCTGTGAGAAGGTCCTCTCCTGCCTCCCGGGTTTTTATAATTTTCCATGTATGTGAGCATTTATAACAGTAAAAGTGTTTTTTACATTTACGCTCATTGTGCGCCTTTCTGTTTTTTCTTCTTAAACAAACATTGTATATATATATGTAGTTTGGAGCTGACGAAGGGGCTCATGCCCCGAAACGTTCTCCTTAATACAATCCTTACTTCAAGTTGTTAGACTTCTTAGTGCTGTTATTTCCCTCTTGGGATTAGATATATATTCATATATATATATATATATATATATATATATATATATATATATATATATATACACCAAAGATCATATACAAGAGTCTTGTTATAATTGTTCCCCTCCCTCTTACAAATATATACCTCACTCTCACATAAACCCAGCCCTGCCCCAGTTACCTCTCTCACATTCATATACCCCAGTCACCTCCAAAATATATAGTCTCACACAAATATACCCCAGCCAGATGTAGGTACCCTAGTCCTGCTTTACAGCCAGAGTTTCCGTGTGCTAATTGAACTGCGTTGATTCTGCAGACATAATGTTACCTTATCTCTGACTATTATTAGACATGATGGTTTCTTTCATATTCCATATTGTTGGTTGTTTTGTCTCCACCATGATAGTGGCCATTTTTTTGAGGACTTCTATACCATTATACATGCGCTGTAGAGGTGGTCCGGGCCGCTTCTCTCTTCCAAGGTCGAGGACAAAATCCCAGAAGTCCCCTCTGATGTCAACCCTTTCCCACACTGAAAATAATTTATGGTGGTGAAATCTACACAGACATTAGTAAAAGCTCTGGCTTTGGTGTTAGAGTCTATGCACAGACTCTGACACCTTCAGAAGTGCATCCAGAACAAATTGATGATGGGAATAATGACAGGGGATGAGGTGGGGTATACTTTGCATTTGCCGAAGGCATGGCCACATAACTGCGTGGAAAAAGTGTGTGTGGCCTCACAACTGCATGACCTCACAACAAGGGGCATGACCTCAAAGGGAATGCCCTATTCATATGACAGAGAGAAGGTGATGGAGATATAGTGACACAGGAGAGAGCCAGAGGGTGACAGGGCGAGATAGTGGGAAATAAAGAGGCAGTGGGTGACAGGATATGGTGACAGTGAGTGAAGCCAGGGAATGGGTGACAGTTGGAGGAAATGGGTGACTCCAGGGGTAGTCAACATTGGGTAATGTAAAGGTTCACAGGGAGAGGCAGTGGATAACAAGAAAAAAGGTGATTGGTGGATTGTAGGATTAGAAGAAAGAAAAGGGGTAAATTAGGTTGAAAGAGTTTACTGAGATATGAATATTGGGGAAACAGGCAGAAGAAAAAAAATGGAGAGATAGGGAGAGAAAAAGAGAAATAGAGGGAGAGAGAAAGAAAGAGAAAGGGAGAAAGACTGTGATGTGTCCGCTTCAGTGCCATTGCTGGGGAGGATTCTTGGGGGACCCTTTATACCAGTGCTTCTCCTGTGGTGTAGTAAACTATAGGGTCAAATCTCCAGAATGTTTTGCATTCCAAAACTTGGTAAATCTGGCAGCTTCACACCCCAACAGAAACCTATGGGGCATGGCCTAATATTGAGGTGGTGGAACTCATTTCCCTTGCCGCCACCCCCCCCTCCCGTTTGCAGTTGCACCCATCTCCAGCTATACTAATAGTATGCAGACATAGCTGCGCTGCACTTTTTAGACTTGTTGGTCTTCTGACTCTACTCATGCAATGCGACACAACAGGGTAGAAGGAACTAGCATGCCACCTGGAAATGGGACCTATGGCTATACCAACTACAAGTCTCCCTGCTGAAATATGGCCTAAACGGGGGCTGGCCACAGCGTACTGTAATAAGTCAGTGTGACTCATTATTGGCACTGGGGCAAATACCACTACCTTCTGCTTCATTGTAGCGCAGACCTGTGCACTGCCCCGTTTGCATGGCCCCTCTTTCCCTCACAGCTGCTGCTCTCTGTGAGGGAAGGAGCGGCCATGCAAATGGGACCCTCTCCCTGGATCTGCCACTGCATGCCTTATATATTAACCTTTTGCAGTCCAAATTTTTTTGCTATTCAAACAGTGTAGTTTAAATGTTTAAATTGATTGTAGTTTTTTTTAAAATTAAAAATGGTCTACATTGAATGTTGAACGATGTTAATGTTCTTATTTTAAAGTGGCTCATCATTGGATCTGCTACTAGCGCTAGGGCTGTTGAGCCTGAGTAGATGTTGGACTTGAAAGGGTAAAAAACAAAAATTCCCTCATAAATGGGATGCCAGCATGCAGTCATTGCTTGCTTTGGGTGCAGGGCAGGCTAGGTCGGTTCTAAATTCCTTGGGCTCTCCAGTGCTGATTCCACAGCACCAGGGAATCAGCATAAACCATTATAGTGTTAAGCCCTTCCCCCGGACTCCTTTTTACTATGCAATGGTTTATGCTGATTCCAGGAAGCTGCAAGGGGGCCTGGAATCAGTGGTGGTGACCCCCGGCCTATCCTCTTCCAGCACTACCCCCAATGAAGGGGTTAATACATAAGTGAGGTTCCAAATGAGCAGTAATTTAGCAGAAAATGGAAATGTAATAAATAAATGGGATGTTATACTGTAAGTGATATAAAGTATTTCAGAGTGCCCAACAGCTGAAAATCCCCACAATGCATTGTGTTTGCAATTCAATGGGGTTGTCAAAGGTTATGTTGATTGAGATAAAAGTTACAGTTGCTGCAGCATTCTTACAACATGACACTGGGACAAAGAGAACTAATTAGTTTGGAAAGTTTGCAACTTAAATCTCTTTCGTTAGCCAATAAAGGGTATTGCGGCTCATTGTGTAGGGGACTGAATCCTTCAAATGCGGAAGGAGAAAGTCAGTAGTTACTGACTGTATGTATCTCTGTGTTATAGCTTCAGGGATAATTGAATCATCCTTCTTCCTATTGTGTTCTTAGTGAATGCGCTCAGTTGTCGTGTGTTATTTTGTTCCTAAGTGTAATAATGTAATTATGTCAGGCTCTAGTACAGTATGAGCTCTGTAGCTTTGGGAATACCAGCTGCCACTTTTATACAGGACTTGCAGGTGCTGTGATCCACTTGTGGGAGCTAGTGTAGAGGTCAGGGGTGGGGACGGGGGACACTCCCTTGGGATGACCCTTCTTTGTTTCAGCTATGACGTGGTATGGCCTCAGTGACCAAAGGGGCCCATCAATTCACGGGTGCTTAGCTCATGGTTAATATTAATAATTACTAATTAATGGTATGGACATGTGGACATTGGTCTAGTACAATGCTGGGCACCTGTGGCATCAGCTATTGAACTAGACAGCCAGTTTGAACATCCTTCAGGGGCAGTGGTGTATTTCTAATGGGTGCAGTATGGAAATCACCACTAAAATGTCCACTGTGCCATTTTCTTGAAGATCAGCACATGTGCTTTAGAGTCTGAGCACTCTAGTGCATACTTGCCTACTTTGGATTTCCCCTCTCCGGGAGAAGGCCGGATAGGCAACACATCAGAGGGGCGGGTGCAAGGCTGGAATCACTTGGCCCCTCTCCCATGTCGGAAAACGCTATGATTCGCAAGCAGTGGAGAGGGGCTGGGCTTAAATGACGCAAAAAGCCGCAGCCGCGTCATTTAAGCCCCGCCCCCTCCCAGCGGACCCATGATTTTGCAGTAATTAAACCAGCGGGCGGGGGGGGGGGGGCAATCACCAGAAAGCAGGAGACTTGCCCACCTTCCGGGGGGACGGGAGGCAGACCCGATTTCCGGGAGGCTCCCGGCCATTCTGGGAGGGTAGACAAGCCTGCTCTAGTGCCTAGGGCCCAGCAGGTCCCAAGGGGTCGAATAAAGATACCCTGGCTATCCAAAATGTACCCAGAGGAGCATTGCACAACTACCTTGTGACCTCATTACATCATGTGGTCCTGTCCACACTCTTAAATTCCCTTTGATGTTCTTTGATAGGATAAAAAATGCTTGGACACACAAAATGGTCTCATCCTCTGTATGTGGGCAGTCAGTTTACATTAAATGTGACACAGGTAATAACCCTACTTCCAAAAAACCTAGAGCCTGATTCAGATTTGTACATAGTGCCGATGTTCACGCAGCTGAGCGTTTATCAGTAGACTGTGCACACGCCAAAGTACTCTAGTGATGACGGCTGAAATCAGAAGCAAAAATATAGTGCTATAGATTGTGGGCCAGATTCTCTAAGCTTCAAAAGTGATAAATTGGAGAGTGATAAACAGCCAGCCAATCAGCTCCTGCCTGACTTTTTTCAAACACAGTCTGTGACATGGCAGGTATTAGCTGATTGGCTGGCTGTTTATCACTCTCCATTTTATCACTTTTGAAGCTTAGAGAATCTGGCCCTGTGTGAGGAGGGCCCAAATAGGTATATTGTCTAGGGCCCCATGAGGTCAAAATCCATCTCTGCTCAGACTCTACAGTGTTGCGCTGCTGTTGGCGGACAAGTAAGGGACTGGACGGAGGAGCCTGCACACTGGCCTCCTCTTTTCTTAAAACGCCCCTGTCTCTGGACCGTTCAGTGGGGGTGTTGCAGGAGTGTCGCAGGCCTTTCATTTGTCATATGCACAGCTGCAGGCGTAGGTGGCCATGTTCAGCCAATGAAACTGCACCTGGTTCAAGTGTCGTTGGTGTGAACGATGGTCAAACCAATTAGTATTACAGTGTGCATGGCCACTACATGTTTGTAGGAGTTTGTAGGCTACTGTATTTACATAAAGTCGATGACTGCCAATATATGTTGCTGTGTGTGTGCATTTGCGTACAACCCAAAATCAGGCCCAGTGGTCAATCGACACACCAGATCAGAGAGACAAAAGAGCAGCTGCCAGCAAGAAGAGATGGAAATGGGTTTAGAAAGCTTAGTTCTGTATCCTACTACAGTATTATGTAGGCAGCAGGGAACTTGTATTGTTGAAATCCACATCTGTAAGAAATCAACTCAAGAGGGCTGACCATACTGTGCATCTAATCGCTTGCTGTAAGCGCTGGCCTGTTATATGTTTGTACATATACAATGCACTTGTACGCAGGGCCGCCATCAGGGGGGTGCCGTGGGTGCAGCTGTCCCGGGCCCAGGGAAGGGCCACCCATTCTGCCCACCGTACCGCACCACACCCACCGGCCTCCGTGGGCTTCCTGCGCTAAATGCAGAGCAGGATTACTATGTATAAGCACCCCGTACCCCCTGCCCCCCCGCCACAAATTGGATCTGTTACTGACCTGCTCTGCAGCGCTGCACACCCATACACTGCTGAAAGCAGTACTTATACTCACAGCCGCCGGCGCCGCAGTGCAGGACTGGTATGACGAGCACGCTGACTACAGGGGACAAAGAGGCGGGATCCTTGAGGCGGCTGAGGCTTAAGGCTCTGTGTCAAGGTCGGGTGTAGTGCTCAGTGTAATCACTATATATTTATATATGGGGAGGGGGTCCCGGGGCCGGAGGTGTGTATTGTAAAACATTCGGAAAGACTTGTTCTCCAGTGGGAAATATTATACATATTATAATTATATTTCATAGGTCACAAGAAGTTTGCAATATAAAAATATTGAGCATTTGCCTCCCTCTCTATTAGCGCATATAGTAGGCAGAAACACAATGGGCTTCATTCAGACCCCATCTGACGGGGCCGAATTCGGTGCATTTACGATGGTGGGGGTCTGCGTAACCTATGCAAACGCCTTTAACGAGTATAACACTCGCTGAGGCGTTTCACGGGAGGGGGAAGGAAGGAGGTGGGCAGTGGCCGGCAGCAGGGCACCCCAGCATTTTAGGGGTCTCCCCATTAAAACACTGGTCGCGTAGCATGCTAACGAGGGGATGCGGGATGCACTGGCTGGCTGTGTGTGTGTGTGGGGTGTTTGCGGGCGTTCGGCGCATTGGTGGGTGGCGCTGGCCTGTTTGCTACGCTGTGAGTATATGCAGGTTTGAATCAGGCCAAATATTTGTGGGAGAACCGTGTGAGGGTTTCCGGTCTCGCAGTCGACTAACGTTTTCTAGAGACAACTGGACGTAATAGGGAAAGTGTACAGTACAATGGATGCATCTAGCCATAAGGTCATAGCTTCCGATGTCATTTCTATCAGCTGTGGCTGACTTACAGCATAACTATTCAGAACACGATTGTGAGGGTAAAACATACGATCATCCGAACCAGATGCGCGTAAGAGCTGTACAATACCTCATTGAATTGCATTGGTACAACAAAGTGACAGTGCCAAGGGCATGTTATTTAATAGCAAGAAAACAAGTGTTTTCTGTATAGGGTTGCTCAGCTGGTTTGTGTTAGAAAATATCTTTTCTGTTCCCATTGTAGCACTGTGACCTGATCTTGGCTATGTGGTTAATGTCTTTATTGCTCAATGTTACTTTACCGTAGTAACAAAGGTAAGAGCCTCATTATAACAGAAGAGATGCTATTCACAGTCTTATACCGAGCTTAAGGCAAAGGGGCCTTATCCCACAGAATCTAGGAGAAGAGGATTAAACTTTACCATAGGAATGGTGATATGGACATGCAAATCCCTCTACCACTAAAACCTTTGATCCATATTGTGCACTAATTAGATCTAACAAGACAGAAACAGGCTGTTTCCATGAACAAATGCTGGCAGAGCTACAGTAGATCCACATGTCATTTAGAACACGAGGGCTAAATGTAATAGGGTGTGAATTTTCACAAAAACTGCAAAAATCGCATGTTTTGATAAAACGAGGGCTGCATAGGCTCAAGTGCATTTAAGAGCCTGTGAACTTAGTGATTGTTAAATAAAGTTATTGAAGAAGGCAGATTATCCAGGAAAAGCTCAGGAGTGAGTAGCAGGTGGGTCAGCCAATCAAGTGGCTTAGGGGAGGTAGCTTAGAGAGGGGTATATTAGGTGAAGTCAGGGAAAGTGACTTCCTCTTTGAGTCTGGAACCCCACCCTCCCTGTTCCCTTTCTATCTCTGTGCTACCTGGTCTTTGGGCTATTCACCTAATTTGGCTTCTATAACTTTAATTAAAAATCGCTGAGAAGGCGCTCTCGACCAGCGGTCAGGTGAGGTGTCAGGTGGTCGCTGTGCGGTATTGCTCCCAACCCCTTTGCCAGGACACCTGATGAGTCCTGCCTCCGTGGGGGGCGTTGGACACTTCCTGGAAGTGTCCTCGCCATGCCATAGAAGGGGCAGGGATCCGACACAGCGCAGGCTATACCCCACGATAGGGGGTGTTATGGATTGGAGCATTTCAGTCACCGCCATGTTTAGCACCCCAGACTGGAGCTGGTCTCAAGTGTTCCTTCTTTTCCATCCCTTTTACAAATAAGTGTCATACCATTTTAAATAAATATATATGACCGTTTAAACTTATGCAGTTGGTGTTTGTGTCTTTATTTTAGAATGAGTTATTTCTAGGCCTTATAAAGTTAAGTAAAGGTTAAAGGTCAATCAGTATAATTCAGTAGGCGCCTTAATGAAAATCGCACATGTACAGATGGAACACCTGTCAGCCAGCCCGCAGGAACATCAGTCGTCCTGAGCTGGTGCAGGCTAGCAGACAGGAGCTCCATATGACAGGGACACGCCAGCATCTCACACGCTCACGCGTTCCCATCAGCAAGGCAGCATGGGGGCAGACAGGGGGAGCTGCGGGGGAGCTGGGGCGAGCTGCCGGAGACCGTCCAGTAGCAGCTCCATCGAGAGCTGCTTCATCTGTAATAGTGTGCGATTTGTGGTAAAAATCGATAATCGCATATAGATGTTTTCCCATGTTAAAGTATATACATCACACATGAAGTAGGGTGCAATTTTTTTAAATTGCACACTGAACATGACAAAAACATCACCCAAAATAGACCTGGGTCTGGCTGTCGAGCTTGACAAAGCATGCACCGATCTGTGATATCAATGCATGCTTTTTTATGTAATAGTGTATAAATAGTTAAAATTAAAAAAAACAGCATGGGTTGTCTCCCCTCACCTACGATCATAACCAGACTGGGGCTCTTTAAGCCTGATTGACTGAGAGGAGTCCATTGACTTACATCAGTGGGATTTCCCTTCAGAATTGCAGAGGAGCAGCATGTTTGGTTTGGATTATTAGGTTTGTTTTTTTAACCCATGGGATGCCTACTTGGACAGAAGAGGATGCGATCTACACTGGTATTAGGTGAGTTTTTTACACAGCTCCCACATAGTTTTCTAATGGAGAAGAGTACAGATCTACCTGGCAACATAGGTGAATATGTATGTATGAAGTGAGTGTGCATGCATGTTAATAAAATTATACTTTCTAGGGGTATGTGTATTATTTTACTATTGGTTGTGCAGTGAAAACTACAAATCCCAGTGGGGACTTTAATACTTGTGGTTCTCCAAGTACCTGCATGCGGGGAAGGCTTGCTGGGATTGTTCCAATAATATTTATTTAAATATTTTATTTTTTACACAAAAATTACTGGTTAATGCTTTGGCCATGGAAGCTTACATAAAAAGTTCTTCCCGGCTGTGGCATAACCATGATGACTGTTGGAGCCTGGTGCTGGTTGCAAAAATTTGCAAATACCCCTACACTTTTTGTCCCCCATATTTTTGGAACCAGGACTGGTCCAAGAGCCCGGTGGTGGTTTTGGAAATACGGGAGACCCCTATGTAACTTTTTCCCCAAATATTTGGAATCAGGACCAGCTCAAGGAGCCCGTTTTTTTTTTTTATACCCATAAGGGGGGGGGGGGGGACCCCACATCAATTTTTTACTTTTACCATACAAATGTACTTTCCTGTTACTAAAATATCACGCCTTGCCTAAAAAAATTGCACATTCACGTTACTTAAAAATCGCCAGAAATCGCCATTGATTTCTGGTTTGTGCTAAAGAAATAGCACCCTATTACATTGAGCCCAAGGTGACACAAAATTCTCTGATTAAGCAATTGCTGCAGTAGTGCTGCTGCACCTATTATTTAGCTATAGGCACATACTGTAGAAGAACATAGCCGTTATTTGCAGATGTAAGGGAACAGCAGACTGTGGGCGTGATAGACAAA
Source organism: Crinia signifera (assembly GCF_055691185.1). NCBI lineage: Eukaryota > Metazoa > Chordata > Amphibia > Anura > Myobatrachidae > Crinia > Crinia signifera. Next base: position 304,067,307 of record NC_139219.1, on the reverse strand, counting down.
GTTGACGTCAGCGCCTGCCCCAATTCACAGTAAACTGTGCAGCTGAAAAGTAAATCCTGGATTCCTTTGCCCGTATTTTGCCTCCGTGATCCGTGATCTGGTCTCAACCAAGCTCTCAATAGGGTGTATTGATATAATTGGCCATGTCTTTGCAAATATTGTTCAATGTTCTTTGTAGACAGGCATTAAAGGAAGCAATTAGAAAAAACCTTATCTCAGAATCTCAGAATGGCGGGAGCCCAGGGATGCAATGCGCTGCTGCCCGATGCTGATAAATCAGGCAGCATCGCATCCCCCATAGAAACCTATGGGGGAGGCGGAGGTGCAGAAAGAGCGTGGTGTTTTGGAGGCTAGATGGGTATTGCTGGGCCCTTACACAAACTTTGCTATAGGTGATGCAACATTTGGCCCCTGGGCTGTACTTTAATATATGCATGCACCACACACTGAGAGAGCTCAGCAACTTGAAAAAATCATGAATCAATCAGTCAATCAATCAATCAGCCAATTGGGTTCCCCTTTAAGGAAACGATCAATCTTATTTGATGTTATTTTTTTCCACAGACATGTGGTAGTAATTCTGATTATACAGGATGTTCTTCTAGTGCCTTGTATCTGTCAGGAACCTTTACGTGTTCTCCTTGCTCACTCTCGGCAGAATTACAAACCGTTAATTTGAAATCTGAGAACCTCTTGACTAACCATTCAATTTCCTTCACAATGGAGACTAAGCAGGATAATGGAATGAAGGTACAATGAGAAGTATTAAAAAATGCATTAAAATCTTTCCATATTACTCAGCGGCTTTCGTCATCGCCTACCTAGGATAAACAGCCCCTTCGTAAGTGTATTAATATATTACCCAATCTGAGCGTCAAAGTCAGCATTGCAAATAACATCTTATACTCATGAGAGGCAAAGCTTAAAGCCCTGTCACTATTACTGTGCAATTATTGTACATCTTGGTAGCAAATGGATTGTTATTTTCTTGACCAAAATAAATCTATTCAACATGATTGTGCCCAGATAAATGATCAAGCGGATTTTTCATGCAGAGCCTAGAAACACAGACATTGTAGTGCTTCTAATGTACAGACTCTTAAGGTATCTTATAGGATAATTGTGCAAGGTGTTATTATATCAATCTCAAATTAATGATTCCAAGCTATCACATTATTTTGATCCATTGTGTGTCTGCTTGGTAATAACTGAAATTCGTTTGGTGCAGCGAGGAGAATTTATAAAGCTCAGATACAAGGCTGTTTTTTTTTTTTTTTAGCTGCTCTGAAGAGTGTTTCTATAAATGGGTGAAATTCTATTTCTCTTCAACACAGGTGACCTGAAGAACAAAATACATATTTTGGTAGACACCACGTCCACCCCCGGCGCTTTTCCTTTGTTTTACAGGTGACCAGACACGTCCGTTCATGTATTTAAAATATTTTTGGTTTTTGTAAATTCCCCAGGAATATTTTTCTAGCTCTACAGATTTGCAGATCTTCTTGATGATTCATTTTTATTTTTATTATTTATTTTTAAGGCATAAGAAAAGTGTCCGCAGCATCGTACGAGCCAGTGGTGTCACTGCGGTCAGTGCCAACCAGTGCACCAAGTAGTCCTGTCGTGGAAAGAGGGTGGCCTCAGGACACCCCCCCATTTGGAGATACTGGGCTCCTCCTCTGCAGAGCCAGCTCCTCCTCACTGACTGGGAGATAGATGCTGTATGATAAGATCACTCTCAGTTATCAGTTGCACAGGGGAGCTGGTATTAGGGATGGACATTTAGGTTCAACTGGACAAGTCTGTCTGTTCCACTTGCTGTCTTGATAAAAAATGTTTTTTTTACAAGTCCTCCATAGTAACGCCGTCTTTCCTGTTGCTATATACATATATATATATATATATATATATATATATATATATATATATATATATATATATATACGGAGCACAGCAAGCAGGTTAAAGCCACCACGTCGGACACAATTTCTGATTGCAGAGAAGATGTCAGGTTCATACAATATACACCTGTGTGAATAGGTGTATATAACTTCAGCTATTGTAGGTGTATGGATGTATAATGGCTGAAGTCTATTTATAATAATGACTGGAACAGTAGTAAGCTGGAGATAATTTGAGACCTTCTGTACTGTGGAACCAAGGAAGGCAATAGCTTATTGCAAGCAGGATCTTGGTAGTCGGGATGTGACTTACTAGGAGGCAGATTGACATAGGCTGGACTAATGTCCAGAGAGCCGTTACATATAAATTACAGGTACAATGGGCCAGATTCTCTAAGCTTCAATAGTGATAAAATGTAGAGTGATAAAGAGCCAGCCAATCAGCTCCTACCTGTCATGTCACAGACTGTGTTTGAAAAATGTCAGACAGGAGCTGATTGGCTGGTTGTTTATCACTCTCCATTTTATCACTTTTGAAGCTTAGTGCATCTGGCCCTGTATCTGATTGGTTGCTAGTGTCAGCTGAGGTAATATGTACTCTAACGCTAAGAGCACACTATACAATTATCTGTCCAATCTGGTTGGTTGAAATAAAAATCTGGTAATGAATGGGAGTAGTTGGCAATCGAATATTTGCTCCCAAATACTGGAAATTGAACAAAATTGGTTTTGCAAACAAATTAGTTAAATAAAATGGATTTTAACAATTTGTTTGAACGATCGCTTTGTCCATTTTCAAGTGTTTGCCAGCCAATAGTTGATGTCATTTGCTTCCTTACATTATCAGATTTTGATTGCAACCAGCCAGATTGGACACATGGGGCGAAATGTAATAGGGTGCGATTTTTTAGACATGTGAGATTTTTGGTCAAAAACGACCGAAATCGCACATTTTCCGCACATGTTCCAGCGCTACAGAGGCTGAGAGCGCGATTGGCCGATACGTCTCCATGGAGACGCATAGCTCAGTCCTGATTGGCTGAGCTATGCGTCTCCATGGAGACGCATAGCTCAGCCAATCGCGCTCTCAGCCTCTTTAGCACTGGGACAGCGCTACAGAAGCTGATAGAGGCAACGGAGAAAGCCGGTTCTCCCCGCTGCCTGTCAGTGCGGGGGAAGCCGGCTGTAAAGCAGCCAGACCAGCGCTGGATCCAGGAATGGTAAGTATGCTGGTGTAAAAGTGAGGTGTGTGTGTAATAAACTATTACTTCTCTGTGTGTGTGTGTTTTTTATAAACATTCTTTTTACAGGTGGACTACAAGCCCCAGCGGGCCCATTAATGCCCCGCATGCTGGGACTTGTGGTTCTCCAAGTCCCAGCATGCGGGGGAGGTCTGCTGGCACTTGTAGTTCTCCGGTATAAAGCAATGTAACGTATGATCGATTTAACCCTATCAGGCCGGCGTCCACTGGCCACGGACACCGGTGACAGCCCCGGGCTTCAGCCCTGGACGGGTGAAGCCTGGGGGGACAGGACCCCTTTATTGGGGGGGTCCCCACTCCTCCAGGTACCCCGTCAGAGGCTGACCAGCCACGGTGCTCATGTTTTGGCCGGGGGACCTTGTATAAAAAGTGTCCCCCAGCTGTGGCATGACACCGCGAGCTGTTGGAGCCCGGTGCTGGTTTCAAAATATGGGGGACCCCCAGATTTTTTGTCCCCCGTATTTTTGGAACCAGGACCGGTCCAAGAGTCCGGGGCTGGTTTCAGAAATACGGGGGACCCCTATGCTTTTTGTCCCCCGTATTTTTGGAACCAGGTCCGGCTCAATGAGCCCGGGGCTGGTTATGCTAAGGAGGGGGGACCCCACGCCGTTTTTTTTAAACTTTTTTTTTAGCACAAAACCGCATTTATGAAAATGCGCACATTTTCATGACTGAAAATGCGCACATTTTCATGACTAAAAATCGCCCGAAATCGCGGCAAATCGCATTTTTTGCCGCAAATTCGCATCTTATTACATATGCGAATTCACGGCAAAAAATGCGATTTTTAAAGGTGCGATTTGGTGCGATTTTTTTTTTATCTAAAAAATTGCACCCTATTACATTTCGCCCCTATTGATCCGAGGAAATGGCTAAAACTGGGTATATCGGGTCATCCATAACTTTGCAAATAACTACATCTATAATGTGACATGAGGATGCATTGTTACCAGTTATCATTTATCATAATCCTTTTTTCTGCTTCATTGTAACAATCCAACACATGCCCATAAGATGCCTTTGCTCTGTTCCTATGAGTATGTCTAGGAGATGGTACACACCAAAAAATTTGCTGCCCTTAACCAATCGAGACTAAATAGTAAATCTAGTAGATAGTAGACCTCACAATGAAACCAATGTTGTTCTAGAAAGTCCCCCAAGCTATTGTTTCCAATTAGTTGCTTGGATTTTTTAAGTACACAAGGTTTCGAACGGAATCCCAGCTCGGCTGACTTTTGGGTCCAACTGAGTCCATACTCAGCTCATGCAGCTAAGCTCAGATCACAGATCTAAAAACTGAATCCCTCATGATTTGACACTGGAAATGACTGGAAATTATTTTATTGAGTTTAATAATTTTGTAGGAACAAAATAGTCCCACATTATAAGATTGTAGCTGTTTTTATACATTTTTAAAGAAATTCAATCAAAACCAAAAACACTTGAGGGTGGGTTTGCCAAATCCAAAACATAGAGGGTTGCTCGCATCTCTAGTTTTTAGTAGTTTGCACGGGATCCAGTGAAGATCCTGGTGGATGGGGTGATAGTAGTCACCAGCATTCCAAATTGGGGGCAGAAGACCGGCACTGGAATCCCAACATTGTTAAAAATGCCAATCCATAACTATGATATTAGCAGCTGATATAAGATTTTAATTGCCTGTAGAATTCAAATGCTATTATATCCGATACACCAATCGATATTCAAATGCACGTCTATTACTCGATTCTATTCCTCTATGGTACATGTAATTGTTGAGACTTACTGTATGATATTCTTTCTGTTTTTTGTAAAATTGAAAATTTGTTCAATAAACAGATTTAAAAAAAAAAAAAAATGCCAATCCAGACAGCTGGCAACCCAATCGTAAGTATGTGAGGCAGTTAGCATTTGTCACGGATGGCCGCGGCAACATGCGGTGGGTCCGATACTCACCCCTCCGTGCCCGCCACTGCCTGTCCGTTCTGGGGCTCCGGAGTGGGCATCCTGCTGGGTCCGGGTCTGCTGGGAAGTGTGGCTTACAGGCGCGGTTCCCTGAGAGTGCTGGGGGAGTTCAGACCAGGGAGGCGCCGGGAGGTCGGCGCCGCCATCTTGGAAGTGGGCAAAATGCAGATTGGACGCCAGGTTAAAGGTTTCCTCCCTCTCTGCCCTAATTAGCCAATGACAGCCGCCCACTATGATTTAGGGGATCTGTCTTGGTGAACTGGTGTCAGTGCAAAGGTTTCCTAGCCTTGTGCAGTTGGAGACTCCTGGCTTACTCCTGTCTTCTGCAGCCTACTCGTCAGTCCTCCCTGTTATCTGACTCCAGCAACCCTGACCTCTTGCTGCCTTCCAGGGCATCACCCATGGATCTCGTGGAGATTACCCGTGGGGCTCCTGACCACCCAGGATCCCGCCAGTATCTGTTGCACTGTCTTCTGGGATATACAATTCTTCAAGGTTATCCAGTCACAGTCTTCTCCATATCTTCTGGCTCCATCACCCATTTCTTCCTGTGTCTTTATTCCGGATTTCTTCTACCAGCATCATCATTTGTCTTCTGCCATTACCATCTCATCATCAAGCAAAAAATTCCCAAGGCCAAAGGTCAAGGGAAAGTAACAGGCGCTTGACAGGAAGTGTTTTTCGGGGTGTTAGCTGCTGCTCAAAGGGGGGATAGTCGGTCCCCACCACAAGAAAACACAAAGACCAATCACGCCGAAGCGTGTGAGCAGCGCTAAATGAAAGTGACACACACCAAATTATGATGTAATGATATTTTACTGGTTAAAACTGAAAAACATATAATAAAGTATAAAAATTCACAATAAAAACAATATTGGTACCATAAAAACCGATTCTTCACGTCACAAGCTGGGGTGAGCGTGACTGTATTAAGTCCAGTGTAGGACAGGGGATGTAAACCATGTAATAAATGGAAAAGGGAAAGGAGTGGGCATTTGATCACAGGTAAGTGCACATTACCATTTGGTGGACGATCTGTAATGAAACCACGGGTGGTAGTTGGAATCCTCACCCGGGTAGATGATGATTTTGGAGAGTGCTGTCGGTCGGCTTCCGCTGAAGATGTAACCCCTTGCAGATCCTGATGGTATTGGAGGGGGGGGGGGGGGGGATGGAATACCCCAACACTTTGTAAAAGTGTTGGGGTATTCCATCCCCCCCCCCTCCAATACCATCAGGATCTGCAAGGGGTTACATCTTCAGCGGAAGCCGACCGACAGCACTCTCCAAAATCATCATCTACCCGGGTGAGGATTCCAACTACCACCCGTGGTTTCATTACAGATCGTCCACCAAATGGTAATGTGCACTTACCTGTGATCAAATGCCCACTCCTTTCCCTTTTCCATTTATTACATGGTTTACATCCCCTGTCCTATACTGGACTTAATACAGTCACGCTCACCCCAGCTTGTGACGTGAAGAATCGGTTTTTATGGTACCAATATTGTTTTTATTGTGAATTTTTGTACTTTATTATATGATTTTTCAGTTTTAACCAGTAAAATATCATTACATCATAATTTGGTGTGTGTCACTTTCATTTAGCGCTGCTCACACGCTTCGGCGTGATTGGTCTTTGTGTCATCTCATCATCAACCCTTTCTTCCAGTACGTTCTCTCTCCCTCAGTATTATTGGCTCTTTCGTGAGTGATACAAGAATTATTGTATTTATTATTTCAAAGACTTTTGCTCAAAGACAGTATTTGGGACTTTTCTTTACGTATCTTATGTCAAAGCCATTATTTGAATAAGAAGATTTGATTTCCTTTATGAAACCGTCTATGATAAAGCCAGCTCGCTTTAACCCTACTCTGTCTGGTCCTAATGTAATTCCTGTGCACCACACGATCCAAACTAGTCCTCCAACTGTGACAGTTTGCACTGACCCAATGGAGTCGAGTGGTGATCAGCGGTTACCAGCAGACCTTCTGCAAGGGATCATGGGACGTCTTGAACAGTTAGAGGCTTCTCAACGGTAGGTAGCTCAATTCCTGCAGACTCTTACACCTCCCCAGCCAGCAGCACCAGCTTCCTCAGTCGCGTCTACAGCAGCTCCTCCTGCCGCCGCCTTGGCCGGGCCTCCGCCCGTGGGCACGTCGAGTCATCTCCACCTGCCCACACCTAACAAGTTTGACGGGTCACCAAAGGCCTGCAGGGGATTCCTTAACCAGTGCGACGTCCACTTCACCCTCCAACTTCCCCACATCCAAGTCGCAAGTTGCCTAGATTGTTTCCCTCCTGACAGGACCAGCCTTAGATTGGGTTTCACCTTTGTGGGAGAGATCGGATCCACTATTATCCGACTACCCAGGATTGATCTCCACCTTTCGCCGAATCTTTGACGAGCCCGGAAGGGTATCGTCAGAGGCATCCGAAATCCTGAGGGTGTGACAGGGTAACGGTCCTGTAAGTCAGTATGTGATACAGTTTCAGACTCTGGCCTCCGAGGTAAGCTGGAATGAGGAGGCACTCCTATCAGCCTTCTGGAACGGTCTGTCGGGTCGACTGAAGGATGAGCTCACTACCCGTGATACTCCTACCACCTTGGATGAGCTGATATCCCTCTGCAATAAGGTGGATCTACGTCTCCAAGAACGGCAGATGGAGAGAAACCGATCAGACCGCCTCAGATTTCGTCCCTCCTCCAATACACCAGCACCAAAACCAACTGTGTCTCCTGGCCTTCCTCCAGAGGAACCCATGCAAGTAAATCGGTTCCGACTATCTCCTGAAGAAAGGGCCCGCCGAAGAAAGGAGAACCTGTGTCTGTATTGTGGATCTCCTGCTCACTTGATCTCTTCCTGTCCTCGGCGGCCGGGAAACGATCTGTCCTAATCGGCAAAGTAGAGGCCAGGTTGGGAGTATTGAGTACCTCTCCTACAGTGTCGGAGTCCATAATCCTCGTCCAGCTCACACTTCCAGAAGGTACGGGTCCTGTAAAGGCATTACTAGACTCTGGGGCTGTGGGCAACTTCCTTTCGGCCAAATTTATTGCTCAGTTTCCCCTTCCAGTTTTTTCTTTGGAGCAACCATTATTCTTAACTGCAGTTGATGGCAGCCGGATTCCCAAGGGGAAGATTACCCACCAAACAGGTCAGTTACTCCTTCAAAGAGGGCTTCTTCATAAAGAGACTATTGAATTTCTTATTATTCCAAAGTCCTCCCATGACCTTGTATTGGGAATGCCATGGTTAACCAAACATAATCCACACATCCACTGGGGAACCATGGAGATCGATGCCTGGGGTACCAGTTGTTTTTCGTCCTGTCTTCCTCAAGTACTGCCACTTCACCAGACCCGGTCAGATGACCCCATTGCTTCATTACCTCCACAGTATTCTTCTTTCAAAGATGTCTTTAGTAAGGGAGGTGTGGACTCTCTTCCTACTCATCGCAGTTGGGACTGCCCCATCAAGCTAATTCCCGGGAAAACTCCTCCCAGGGGCCGTACAAACCCCCTATCCATTCCAGAGACTGAGGCGATGTCTATATATATCCGAGAGAATCTACAAAAAGGCTTCATTCGTCCTTCCACCTCTCCTGCTGGTGCGGTGTTCTTTTTTGTGAAAAAGAAAGACGGTTCCCTCGGGCCCTGCATCGATTACCGTGGGTTGAATGACATCACGATTAAAAATCGTTACCCTCTTCCCCTTATCACCGAACTGTTCGACAAGGTCAAGGGGGCAGTGATCTTCACCAAACTGGACCTACGTGGGGCCTACAACCTCATCCGCTCGGGGGATGAATGGAAGACAGCCTTCAATACCCGTGACGGGCATTATGAATATCTGGTGATGCCATTCGGGCTCTGCAATGCACCTGCTGTCTTCCAACAGTTTGTCAATGACATATTCCGGGACATGCTGTCTCACTCACTTGTAGTCTACCTCGACGGCATTCTCATTTTTTCTTCTGATCTTTTTTCTCATCGACAGACTGTTAAGGAGGTCCTCTCTCGGCTTCGGAGGAATCATCTTTTTTGCAAGCTTGAAAAATGCGTCTTCGAGGTGTCTACAATTCCTTTTTTAGGCCATATTCTTTCTAGCAGCGGCATCGAGATGGATCCCGTCAAAGTCAAAGCCATCCAAGATTGGACCATGCCAACCACCATGAAGGGAATCCAACGATTTTTAGGCTTCTCCAATTACTATTGCCGCTTCATTCGGGACTTCTCCTCCATTGCCGCTCCTCTCACGGCACTCACTCAGAAAGGTGCAGATCCCGCTCACTGGCCCCCAGCCGCAGTACAGTCTTTCCAGCTTCTAAAGCATGCATTCATCACCGCACCCATTCTTCTTCAACCAGATATCACCAAACCTTTTTTTTTTAGAAGTCGATGCCTCCGCTGATGGAGTTGGAGCTATTCTGTCCCAGAGAGGGGAGAGTCAGGAACTTTAACCATGTGCATACTTCTCTAAAAAATTTCTTCCTGCAGAGAGAAACTACCCAATTGGATAACAAGAACTTTTAGCTATTAAACTGGCCTTTGAGGAATGGCGGTATCTCCTTGAGGGTGTACGGCATCGAGTCACAGTATATTCTGACCACAAGAATCTTTCTTTTTTACGTAATGTACAGTGTCTTACCTCCCGACAGGCTCGCTGGTCCATGTTTTTCGAGCGCTTCAATTTCCAAATCATTTATCACCCTGGTGCTCAAAACCAGAAGGCAGATGCGCTGGCTCGGTCCTTTGATTCCTCTACTGAAGATTCCCCCAGGTTCCAGACATTACTGTACCCAACCGTCTTCGCCCAAACCAATGTCAATTCCACACCACCTCCGGGGAAGACTTTCGTTCCTTCTGAATTGAGAGGGAAGATCCTGACATGGGCTCACTCTACACGCCTCCGAGGTCATCCAGGTAGCCAAAAGACACTTTCTTTTCTTCAGCGATCCTACTGGTGGCCCTCCATGCGAGTAGACGTCTGCAATTTTATTTCTTCTTGTCCTCAGTGTGCACAGCATAAAACATCCAGAACAGCTCCAACAGGACCTCTGCACCCACTACCCATCCCGAGACGTCCTTGGACACACCTGTCCATGGACTTCATTTCAGAGCTGCCACCTTCCAAGGGACATACGGTGATCTGGGTAGTGGTCGATCACTTTTCAAAGATGGCTCATTTTATTCCTCTAAAGTCCCTTTCATCGGCTCCAGTATTGGCCCAACTTTTTATTCTTCACATCTTCAAATTACATGGTCTTCCCACAGAGATAGTATCAGATCGAGGAATGCAATTCATCGCCAAATTTTGGAGGTCCTTGTGTTCGTCTTTACAAATCAAGTTAAAGTTTTCTTCTGCCTACCACCCACAAACCAATGGACAGACTGAACGAGTCAATCAAGACTTGGAGGCCTTCCTCCGCTTGTACATCTCTTCCACACAAGATGATTGGGTAGATCTGCTCCAGTGGGCAGAATTTGCTCACCATTCATCTGCTGGAACCACTCCCTTCTTTATTGTCTTTGGTCAACATTCTCGTTCCCCGGAGTTCACAAGTTTGCCCACAGTAGAAGTTCCAGCTGCAGACTCCTTCCTACATCAGTTTTCAAAGATCTGGTCAAGCGTTCACCAATCCCTTCGAAAGGCCTCTACTCGCTATAAAAGGTTTGCTGATAAGAAAAGCAGCTCCTCGGTTAAAGGTGGGAGATCTTGTCTGGCTGTCCACCCGTAACCTTCGTCTTCGATTACCCTCCATGAAACTGGCTCCACGCTTCATCGGTCCCTTCCCAATTATCCGAATCATCAATACTGTGGCATACAAACTTAAATTACCATCTTCTAAGAAGATCTCCAACTCTTTTCATGTCTCTCTTTTAAGGCCTCTACGACTGAATCCCTACCATCCTAAGCCACCCAAGACACCCCCAGTCTCTACTGAGAAAGATGCGGAGTTTGAGGTAAAAAAGGTCTTGGACTGTCGCCGTCATCGTGGCCGTTTACAGTATCTGGTGGAATGTCCGGATATGGTCCAGAGGAGAATTCCTGGGTCGACTCCACCGATCTACATGCTCCAAGCCTGGTCAGACAGTTCCTCCGGAAGAATCCTCTCAAGGTTTGAAGGTACCTTGCTGGCACCCAAAAAGGGGGGGGGGGTACTGTCACGGACGGCCGCGGTGGCACACGGCGGGTCTGATACTCACCCCTCCATGCCCGCCGCCACCTGTCCGTTCTGGGGCTCCGGAGCGGGCATCCTGCTGGGTCCGGGTCTGCTGGGAAGTGTGGCTTACAGGCGCCGTTCCCTGAGAGTGCTGGGGGAGTTCAGACCAGGGAGGCGCCGGGAGGTCGGCGCCGCCATCTTGGAAGTGGGCAAAATGCAGATTGGACGCCAGGTTAAAGGTTTCCTCCCTCTCTGCCCTAATTAGCAAATGACAGCCGCCCACTATGTATTTAGGGGATCTGTCTTGGTGAACTGGTGTCAGTGCAAAGGTTTCCTAGCCTTGTGCAGTTGGAGACTCCTGGCTTACTCCTGTCTTCTGCAGCCTACTCGTCAGTCCTCCCTGTTATCTGACTCCAGCAACCCTGACCTCTTGCTGCCTTCCAGGGCATCACCCGTGGATCTCGTGGAGATTACCCGTGGGGCTCCTGACCACCCAGGATCCCGCCAGTATCTGTTGCACCGTCTTCTGGGATATACAGTTCTTCAAGGTTATCCAGTCACAGTCTTCTCTATATCTTCTGGCTCCATCACCCATTTCTTCCTGTGTCTTTATTCTGGATTTCTTCTACCAGCATCATCATTTGTCTTCTGCCATTACCATCTCATCATCAACCCTTTCTTCCAGTACGTTTTCTCTCCCTCAGTATTATTGGCTCTTTCGTGAGTGATACAAGAATTATTGTATTCATTATTTCAAAGACTTTTGCTCAAAGACAGTATTTGGGACTTTTCTTTACGTATCTTATGTCAAAGCCATTATTTGGATAAGAAGATTTGATTTCCTTTATGAAACCGTCTATAATAAAGCCAGCTCGCTTTAACCCTACTCTGTCTGGTTCTAAAGTAATTCCTGTGCACCACAAGATCCAAACTAGTCCTCCAACTGTGACAGCTTTAATTTAGCGGAGGGCTAGGCTTAAGCACTTGCAAGGGACTTAGGTTTAGTCTGGCGTTGGAGGGGGACAGGTAAGGGTTATGATGTAAGTAGGGAGGGTTAGGCATTTAGAAGGGGGGGTTAGGGTTAAGCTTGGACTGCAGGGAGGGGGGATAGGGTTAGGCACTAGTGGGGAAGACTAGAGTTAGGCTTCAAGGTAAGTGTACTAACCAGACCCATGTAGGCATTCCCTCCTTCGAGATTCCGGCGTCGGTATTCTGACTGCCGCTATCCTTACCACTGGTCATCCATATGTATTCCATCTGTTGGTGCACTTCAGGCGCCAGAATGGATGGGCTCACCAGAACATTCTAAGATGCATTCCTCATTTGCGGTACGAATATTTTTATCATACTGTATATACTCTAGGTATATCGGTTGCTCCTAAACCGTTTGCTGTGTTGTAATTTTATCTTTTTATCCTGCAGAAAGTTCTTTAGGGCCCTTGGCAGAAGAGAAAGTAGCAGTTTCAAAGCTGGTACCATTTTATTTACAACAGAAGGTACCATATAAAAAAGCAGTTTACTTTGTGAGAGGTGATCTGGTTTTAATGTTTGACATTGCCACACAAATGTCATCGGCTTTCTTCAGGGATAAATAAGAGGAGAAAAATGGAGAGAAAATGTGACAGTGCAGTACAATTATTTTCGCCTAAGCTCTGCTTTTGGGCAATAGATAATAGAATATAAAAAAAAAGCTACTCGCCAGACTTTGGCTCCTGCTGGAGGAAAGCTGGAGAACAATGGTTTCAATCAATGCTTTAGTACCTCCTGAAGCTGAATTCAGAGTGAAGATTCAGATTGAAACCTGAAGTGGAAAGGTATAAAGATACTTCAAATCTTACTGACAGATTTAAGGTTATTTTGTTTGAACAGTTAAAGTATATTTTCTTTTAAAGTTTCTGCAGTAGACAGAGCAAAAATGGCAGGTTTCCAGAACATTCCGGATGGTTTTCTAATTACTATTATTACAATTCTATTCCTGCGTAAGCCAACATTTGATGGTTTATGATGATTCTGAAAATGACTTTGCAGTTTTAGGAGATTTCCTATTAGAATTGCATCTATTCTCCGATGTCTGTGTTATGGAGGTAACTCCTGATTCTTGTGAGGATCCTTAAAGAAATAAGGCCTACACAAGGAAGGAAACCATGAGCAAAGCAAGACCATTCTGTCTGGACCATCACTTTGTCATGCCGCCTCTTAATTTCTGTGGTGAAATCAGAGCAAGGTTCAGCTTACTGCTGCCACCACTCCCCACACACCAATACCGACTTTCCAGAACCTCAGGCAAAAGCGTGGCGGTGGCGTCTTAGAAGACCAGTACCTGCCGTTTGCAGTAAGTTCGACAAGGAATCGGATGCCTCTCTCTCTGAGTCATCCTCAATTTTGTGATAGACTCAGGAGTCAGGTATGCCCTTCAGATTCTGGAGCCCCAAAGCAGCTGCCTAAATCTGGCTAATGGTTGATCCAGCCATGAGTGCAATGAGGTTTGCATGCCCAGATAACCTGATACCAGCCATGCGCTGATGAACACATTACTATAGGTCTGCCTATCCAACCTGCAGTTTAGATTGAATGTAGTCAGAATACTGACACTGGAATCCCGATGCTCACTGTGAGTTTTAGGGTTTGGGAAAGGTAGTCAGGGATAGGCTGCACGCAGTGCCAGATTAAGCACAGCGTGACCAGTAATTGCGGGTGGGTGGCAGGCAGCGGGTGGGGCAGAGCGGGGGGAGGGGGTCCTTGCAGCAGCTGGGCACTGCATTCAGTGGCGGGTTCCTTGATGGGAAGTCAGCAGCGGGGTCCCTGCACACAGATGGGAACTAGTAGTGCTACTAGTTCCCATCCGCCGCAGGGACCTCGCCGCTGACTTCCTATACGCCGCAGGGACCCCACTTCCCACATCCCTGCAGCCCACTACAGCTTCCATCCTGCGGGCAGCAGCTGCCTTCTCCAACCCTGCATCATTTCTGCACAGAGCCAGATTAAGGTCTAAATGGGCCTGGAGCTGAAAATGATCAAGGGCCTATTATGCACAATAATAGGGGTTGTGGCCAGCACCTAATAGTGTGGGGGACGTGACCAGTGTTCTGGTTGGGTGGTCTGCTCATGGGTGTGTCTGTATTTATGTAAATGCTTTCAACTAATTATATATGCCTGGAAAAGGCAGGGGGCTGGCATAGGAAAAATGCAGGGAGATATATTGGCGGGTGCCCTCCAATGGTGCACCCGCAGGATGCCGATGTCCTAAGATACTTGCGGGGTGAGGCAGCACTCCAGTCATAAAAAAAATACTGAAAGCCAAAACTTGGTAGACAACATTTCAGCACCTTTTATGTGGTCACCTTAGTTTACCACACCATATACCCCTTATACAAATCATGCAACACAATAGTAACCCCCTTATACTGTATTCAAATCTTACACATTATGACATATGGAATGAGCCAAAATTCACAACAATTGAGACAAAATTCACACTATGGCACACGGATTGAGTCAAAATTCACGTTATGCCACACAGATTAAGGCAAAATTCACATTTTGCCACATGGATTGAGCCAAAATTGACAGACTTAAAATCCTCTGTATCATGCTTTTTATACAGTGATAGATAATCAATACAGTTATCATTTTTAGTTAAAATATCAAAACAAGAAACCAAACGTTAAATATGATTGAAAAAGAAAAAAGATAGGATCTGTCCGTGATTAGAATTGCTGGAAAAGGGCAAAAAATGTGTAATATTCTGACTTGAGAGTATGTTAAAGGACCGGCACAATAATAAATGGATTTTAAAATAAGGGCATGGTTTTATCACGTGTAAATCGAACAGGTCTCACTATTTAAGTATTGAGATAAGGTCAGCTGCAGGTTCCGTATGCATGAAGGACAATTCTGTATTCAAGACACCACAGGGTAAATTTATTGAAGATCGGATGTTGCCCATAGCAACCAATCAGATTATATTTGTTATATTCTAGAAGTTGATAAATAAATACGAAGTAGAATCGACAATAGAACTCCCATCTTAGTAAATTTGCGGTTGTGTCTAGATCCACTTCTGCTTCTTGACCAGGAAGTGACGTTAGATGAGAGTGGAAGTTGTTAGATGCCCTTACAGTGTACAGTTTAAAATTGTATCTATAATTTACATAGGTGTAGCTTATTTTATTTTATTTTAGCTGGATTGTACCCTCCCTTTGATCACCACAGATTTATATCCCCCCTACGTTGAACCAGTGCATGATGGGAAAAGTAAAAAAAAAAACAGAAGTGGTTCTAGCCGCAACCGTAAATTTACCCCAAAACATTTACACGTGATTGGCCACCATTGTGTGATAACAAGGCGGTGGTAAGTTTTGATAGACTGGGTTGTAAGTATCAGCAGTACCCTTGTGGCACCGAATCAGTCCTCTTTTGTTCTTGGAAGACAATTCATTTTTTAATTGAATTTTTTTTAAGATCTTAGGGGCGTGATATAATTAGATGCTAATTTTTTAGACAGCTAAGAAATCGCTCCTTTTCGAACACTGTAAACGTGAGATTTTTGGAGCATTTTCACAAATGTAATTGTGTGCGATTTTTAAGCTCAAAGTATTATCCGCATGTGATGTCATGCCATTTTTGTTAGAATGAATTTGGGAGTTTTGGTAATTGTGCAATTTTTAGAACAGGAAGCATGCGGTGCAGCATAAGAGAAACGCATTGGACCACACACGTCCCCTACATTACGCTCATAGGCGTGCGCACGGGGGGTGCCAGGGGTGCACAGGCACCTCCTAATGACCCGGCACCCCCCACAGGATTGCACGCAAAACAGATTTTCAGCAGCACCCTCGGCGGTCAGGACTGCTGCATGACTTTCCTTCCGCCGCCGGTCTCCAGCACGCCAAACAGATCACGGCGGCTGGGTACATAATGGGTGTCGCTACTGTGTGGATGGACCTGCGGCGCTGTCTCGCTCAGCTCCATAAGGTCAGGCCCCGCTCTGACCTTTAGACGTCATGGCGCACAGCGCGCACAGCGCGCACACCCGCTCCGTCCCACAACCTGCCTGTCGGGTCTCCTACCTGCTCCATCCAACGTCCCGCCCGCCTGGTCTCCCATTATGGTAGGTGGCATTATGCTTGGTGGACATTAAAGTGTGTGTCAGTATGAGGAATGGGCATTACAATTTGCGGCATTATGTGAAAAGAGCATTTTGGTGTGTGGCATTTTGTGAGATGGGCTTTAATGTGTGGTGGGCATTACAGTGTGTGGCATTATATGGAATGGGCATTACAGTGTAAATTTTTGCAGCCCGCCTTTGGCACGCACTGTCCAGATTTCTAGTGTATTTAAGGGGTATGATTCTTTCTACAGTGCATATACATAAGTCACCTTGTATTTTGTGTGCATTGATGCCCAATAAGAGTTTATAGACACGCCCAGAAGGCGGTGATGGACACGCCCAGAAGGCGGTAATGGACACACCCCTCCAATGGTGCACCCCCTAAAACAATGGGCTGCGCACGCCTATGATTACGCTTCACAACTCCTATATAAAGCCCACACCCTTCAGTTTGTTCTTTGATAGAATGCCAGGAGATTGTTTGGAGCATGAGCAAGAGATTGAGAGAGAGAAGCAGAGAGGGCATGTCTAAGCGTGCAGTGCCTGTGTGGAGACTGTGGAAGGAGGAGGATGATTTCAGCCACACTGTGAGGGAGCTGGAGGAGCAGGATAAGGAGGTACTGTATATATGAGGCAGGCTGAGAGTGAGCAGGAGGAGGTGGAGGAGGAAGACACTGGTGAGCCAAAGTATCAGGAGGAGGATGAAAGCCAGGCTGGTTAGTAGCAGGAGTAGGATGAGGGCCTGGTTGTGGAGTACCAGGAGGAGGACGCAGCAGCGCCTTTACCAGAATGGACAGCAATTGGTCAAAATGTTTCTCATGTGAGGAGAATAGTGCTCTTGTCCCGGCAATGGTGCCTGTGTTTCTTGCATTGCTGGCATCGGGCCATGTGAATTCTGCAGCGGTGTCATGAGCCAAGTGTGACACCCAAATCCTGAATCCCCTGCATTATAAATGAAGTAGGTGTGATTAATAATATATTACCAATGGCAACACAAAGTAAAGCAAATGAGAAAAACGACAACACACGGCTACAGTCAATATTAATGACATTTCAAAACATAACATTGCATGACTGAAATAATTGCATTGTACATAAATAAATGTAAGCAGATAAGAGTGAAATAACGTTTATAGAAGAAATACAGTGGGTACTTGTGTAGTTTCACGGCGGCAGTTAAGTAGTTAGCGTAGTTTCCCTGTGAGAATCATACTGCTTTCACATTGCAGAAATGGGTAATGACACGGTATTCTTAAATGGGACTTTAAAACGGGTCTGAGCCTTGAGACCTTTCACATTGCAGGGTAAAACTGTTTTAAAAATCATTTAATACCATTCAAACATTCAACACGTTTAACCCCCAAGGGACACGTTTCAAGCCATTGAAATAGAGCTGTTCAAACTGCCCAAAAAACGGCTTTAAAACGTGTAGGACTCTGCTTTTTAACCGTGTTGAAATACCGGTTAACTTTAACCGGTAAATCAACTCTGGCACTTTCACATTGCAGCCTTAAACGTTTTAAAATGGAAAAAAACTGCAATATACCGTTTTAAAAGTGCGATGTGAAAGGGGTATCAGTGTGGTGTTCCCGTGGCCAGCGTAGTTAGTGTCCCTGTCAGAATCAGCGTAGTGTTCCCGTGGCCAGCGTAGTCAGCATCCCTGTCAGAATCAGCGTAGTGTTCCCATGGCCAGCGTAGTCAGCGTCCCTGTCAGAATCAGTGTAGCGTTCTCCTTAAATAGTAAGCGCAGTCAAGAGAGCATGTTCCAGTGGCCGCTTAAGTAGTTAGCCTAGTCAGTCAGGCCTCCCTGTCAGTATCTGTTCCCGCCGATTCGCGGCTAGCCGGAGCTTACGTAGTTAGCGTAGTCAGTCAGCGTTACGCAGTTAGCCTAGTCAGTCAGCGCTTATTACATTGTGTGGGAACCATTGACCATTTTAACCTGCCTGACATGACAGGTGTGAATGTGTTCCTGAAAACCCCCCACTATCAACATGTGCCCGAAGCGTGGCGAGCGTATCGAGCCCTGCGAGTGAACGCCCTCCGAACTTGTTCATACCCCCACTATCCACATCGGCGTAGAGTTGATTTTATAAAGTGTGGTGTGATGCCCGAAGTGTGGCGAGCGCAGTGAGCCCCGCGAGGGGACGCAGAAAACACGTCAAGTAATCCGCGCCCCCTCGCTGCGCTCGCCACACTTTATAAAGTCAATTCCATGCCGACTTAGATAGTGGGGGTATGAACAGGTCGGGAGGATGCATACCGCCTTCCCTTGCTGGGCTCACTACGCTCGCCATGGTTCGGGCTGGTGTGGATAGTGGGGGTTTGAAATGGAGGCATTTGCCAGTATGTAACATGGAGCACTGCCAAATGTGTCCTTTATTGCACCGCACCCCCTGCTACCGAACCCCTAACCCTGTCAGCAGGGTTGCCGAACCCTGCCACAATATTTACTGAGACGCAAAAGCGTCTCAGTAGATAGATAAAATTTACCCCACCAAGTAACCATCCCTCTGGCATTTCTCCTCAAAGAAATTTGTCCGAGAGGCATAAGTGACGTAGGGTATACAGAAGGCATCATGGCTTGACCCTGGGTAACCTGCAAGCACACTGAGAATACGCAGGTTAGCATCGCACACCACCTGCACATTGAGGAAGTGATGCCCATGTCTATTCACATAGACATACCCCCTCGTGTATGGTGCTCGTATCCCAATGTGGGTGCAATCTTTGGCTCCCAGAACATTAGGGAATGCTGAGAACTAATAGAAATTCATCTTCAGGTCCTGCCAATCGGACTCAGAATGTGGGAATGAGATACATGTACGCTACAGCTTCTTCAAGGCATATAACACCTGAGTTAAATCCAGATGCAAGTTTTATTGTGCGATTTTTTTGGCACGGTCACCCGCAAACCCCACCATACTACATGTGCGATTTTTGAAAAGCGTGCGCATACATCCGTTTTTACCCCCAAAAACACACATCTCTAAAAATCGTACCTAATTACATCTTGTTCTATATGTCAAAAGCAGATGTAGAAACCTCTTGCATGATGAGATTGCCATTGCATTACTTTAATAAACATGGAGATTGGTTATTATTTTTTGAATGTTGGGCCAGTACTGTTCATTTGGGGAACCTTACCACACATGCATGTATTTATTAGAGATGTGCACCAACCACCACATTTTTGTTTTGATCTTGATTCTAATTCATCATCCGATTTTGGTGTTGCCAAAACAGCAATCATTGGTTTGAATTTAGGATGTGCGTGAAAAAAATTGATAAACAGCTAAAATTCCATAATGTGGGTCATTTTTGGTTCAGACAGTACTTTTAACCTCTTTAACATTAATTTCCAGTTGTTTACAGTCAGCATTGACAACCTTACAGCTCTCAATATTGTTTTCATAAAAATGATGGCCAAAGGCTGTAGTAAGATGGCTGGTCACTGAGGGGTAAATTTATTAAGCTCGGTGAAGTGATAAAGTGTCTGGTTTTTATCACCAGCCAATCAGCTCCTACCTGTCATTTTTCAAACCAAGCCTGTAACTTCACTGTTAGGAGCTGATCGACTGGTGATAAAGTACCAACCCCATTATCACTTCACCGAGCTTAATAAATCTGCCCCTAAGTAACATAGCAGCATCACAAACACGTGGCAGTTTATAGCACATCTACAATATGAAATATTGACACACAGCAGTGGCAGAAAACATAAGTGGTACAAGGTAGAATTGTCCTTGGGCATTCACAAGTACTCTTATGTTTATAATTAAAAAGGACAGTTTAACAAACCAAGCTCTTCAGCAAAATAAACTGACACTTTGTGGATGAAGTGCTTGGTTTTTTGGGCCCCTACAAAATAAGCTACCAATTGGCTTAATGCAGCTAAGCTAAAATTGCTGTTAAAGAGAAATTATCATTCTCATCCTAATTAGTGTTCAAATCATCTCCAAACATTATTAATTCATCCACGATAGAATCCACAATTACAGAAGTCTGTGCACTTTGTTGTAATTGCTGGTAAAGGTCTTCCTTGTGGAATTTTCAGTTAATTTTGGTGAACATTGTCTTTTCCATATTTTGATGAAGGAACCCTGAAGGGAGAGTTGAGTAGAGTCTGCTCAGTTGGCACCGAGTAAAGGGTGTTGGCAGTTTTTGGGTAATGGCACATGATGCCGGATGTCTAATCTGGAGGCCTGTACTGCCCACTTATTATTGGCATTTAAACCCAAAACATAAATTTAGTACAGATCCTAAATCAAAACTTGTTTTCAGCCATACGGTACAGAGACAAATGTGCCATACAGTACAGCCAAGGCATTCATTTACATTTTAATACAGTATGAACCAGTAATGTTGTTACTTACAATATAAAATCTATTTTTGGAGCATTTGAGATAACAAACAGTAGTTACAGTTGTTTCTGAGCCAGCAGGGGACGAGGGAATAGGGAAATGATAGCTATGGTATTTTCCTTTCCGTACATTGCTACAAAACATGGCAGAATTCATGGAGTTCTAGCACTAAAACTAGAGATGTGCGGGCTCGGATTTCAGAGATCCGAGCCCCCACGGACGTCATCATTCCGAGCCCGATTCCGAGCAGCGCTCGGAGATTCCCGCCTGACTCG
The DNA here is from genome assembly GCF_055691185.1 of Crinia signifera. Lineage (NCBI taxonomy): Eukaryota > Metazoa > Chordata > Amphibia > Anura > Myobatrachidae > Crinia > Crinia signifera. Next base: position 304,046,288 of record NC_139219.1, on the reverse strand, counting down.
GTCCGTCCGCGTGATTAGAACATCATCTCCCGGCGTCGGATTTCGCGAGGCTTTATAAGCAGCTGCCGCGCCCCGCCATCTTCACTCCAGTCAAGTAGTGGGTTGGGAGAGGGTGTGTTGGTGCTGCTGCTGGGGCTTAAACTTGAGCTTGAGCTTTTGCAATCGCTGGTGCTGTCTCTCAGTGCTTCTGTGTAGTAGTCTAACTGTGTACTTGTAGTACTACTGTCTCCTCTGTGCGGTCTACCTCTGGTGTGCTGTGCTGCCTGTAATTGATTATTTTATTTGCTGGGGCTGTCTCCCTCAGTGCTGCTGTGTACTCTGTTCTCAGCTTAGGACAACAGTCTAACTGTGTACTTGTAGTACTACTGTCTCCTCTGTGCGGTCTACCTCTGGTGAGCTGTGCTGTAATTAATTATTTTATTTGCTAAGGCTGTCTCCCTCAGTGCTGCTGTGTACTATACTATGTTCTCCTCTGCTTAGAAGAACAGTCTAACTGTGTACCTGCCTGTAGTACTACTGTCTCCTCTGTGCTGGGGCATACATCTGGTGCTGTGCTGTGCCATTATTATATATATAATTATTAATTATATTAAATATAAATATATATAGTCCACTGGTGCTGCACTGCTGCCTGCACTGAATCTGCCAGTCTGGCGGTCTGTGGTCTGGGGCTCACTGGCTATACTGCCGTATGTACCGTCTGGTCTGGGGCTCACTGGCTAATAAATAATTAAATACTGTCTGCCTAATAAATAATTAAATACTGCCGTATATCTCTACCTTTGTGGTCTGGGGCTCACTGGCTATACTGCCGTATGTACCGTCTGGTCTGGGGCTCACTGGCTAATAAATAATTAAATACTGCCTGCCTAATAAATAATTAAATACTGCCGTATATCTCTACCTTTGTGGTCTGGGGCTCACTGGCTATACTGCCGTATGTACCGTCTGGTCTGGGGCTCACTGGCTAATAAATAATTAAATACTGCCGTATATCTCTACCTTTGTGGTCTGGGGTTCACTGGCTATACTGCCGTATGTACCGTCTGGTCTGGGGCTCACTGGCTAATAAATAATTAAATACTGCCTGCCTAATAAATAATTAAATACTGCCGTATATCTCTACCTTTGTGGTCTGGGGCTCACTGGCTATACTGCCGTATGTACCGTCTGGTCTGGGGCTCACTGGCTAATAAATAATTAAATACTGCCGTACAGTATATCTCTACCTTTGTGGTCTGGGGCTCACTGGCTATACTGCCGTATGTACCGTCTGGTCTGGGGCTCACTGGCTAATAAATAATTAAATAGTGCCTGCCTAATAAATAATTAAATACTGCAGTATATCTCTACCTTTGTGGTCTGGGGCTCACTGGCTATACTGCCGTATGTACCGTCTGGTCTGGGGCTCACTGGCTAATAAATAATTAAATACTGCCGTATATCTCTACCTTTGTGGTCTGGGGCTCACTGGCTATACTGCCGTATGTACCGTCTGGTCTGGGGCTCACTGGCTAATAAATAATTAAATACTGCCTGCCTAATAAATAATTAAATACTGCCGTATATCTCTACCTTTGTGGTCTGGGGCTCACTGGCTATACTGCCGTATGTACCGTCTGGTCTGGGGCTCACTGGCTAATAAATAATTAAATACTGCCGTATATCTCTACCTTTGTGGTCTGGGGCTCACTGGCTATACTGCCGTATGTACCGTCTGGTCTGGGGCTCACTGGCTAATAAATAATTAAATACTGCCTGCCTAATAAATAATTAAATACTGCCGTATATCTCTACCTTTGTGGTCTGGGGCTCACTGGCTATACTGCCGTATGTACCGTCTGGTCTGGGGCTCACTGGCTAATAAATAATTAAATACTGCCGTATATCTCTACCTTTGTGGTCTGGGGCTCACTGGCTATACTGCCGTATGTACCGTCTGGTCTGGGGCTCACTGGCTAATAAATAATTAAATACTGCCTGCCTAATAAATAATTAAATACTGCCGTATATCTCTACCTTTGTGGTCTGGGGCTCACTGGCTATACTGCCGTATGTACCGTCTGGTCTGGGGCTCACTGGCTAATAAATAATTAAATACTGCCTGCCTAATAAATAATTAAATACTGCCGTATATCTCTACCTTTGTGGTCTGGGGCTCACTGGCTATACTGCCGTATGTACCGTCTGGTCTGGGGCTCACTGGCTAATAAATAATTAAATACTGCCGTATATCTCTACCTTTGTGGTCTGGGGCTCACTGGCTATACTGCCGTATGTACCGTCTGGTCTGGGGCTCACTGGCTAATAAATAATTAAATACTGCCTGCCTAATAAATAATTAAATACTGCCGTATATCTCTACCTTTGTGGTCTGGGGCTCACTGGCTATACTGCCGTATGTACCGTCTGGTCTGGGGCTCACTGGCTAATAAATAATTAAATACTGCCTGCCTAATAAATAATTAAATACTGCCGTATATCTCTACCTTTGTGGTCTGGGGCTCACTGGCTATACTGCCGTATGTACCGTCTGGTCTGGGGCTCACTGGCTAATAAATAATTAAATACTGCCTGCCTAATAAATAATTAAATACTGCCGTATATCTCTACCTTTGTGGTCTGGGGCTCACTGGCTATACTGCCGTATGTACCGTCTGGTCTGGGGCTCACTGGCTAATAAATAATTAAATACTGCCGTATATCTCTACCTTTGTGGTCTGGGGCTCACTGGCTATACTGCCGTATGTACCGTCTGGTCTGGGGCTCACTGGCTAATAAATAATTAAATACTGCCTGCCTAATAAATAATTAAATACTGCCGTATATCTCTACCTTTGTGGTCTGGGGCTCACTGGCTATACTGCCGTATGTACCGTCTGGTCTGGGGCTCACTGGCTAATAAATAATTAAATACTGCCGTACAGTATATCTCTACCTTTGTGGTCTGGGGCTCACTGGCTATACTGCCGTATGTACCGTCTGGTCTGGGGCTCACTGGCTAATAAATAATTAAATACTGCCTGCCTAATAAATAATTAAATACTGCCGTATATCTCTACCTTTGTGGTCTGGGGCTCACTGGCTATACTGCCGTATGTACCGTCTGGTCTGGGGCTCACTGGCTAATAAATAATTAAATACTGCCGTATATCTCTACCTTTGTGGTCTGGGGCTCACTGGCTATACTGCCGTATGTACCGTCTGGTCTGGGGCTCACTGGCTAATAAATAATTAAATACTGCCTGCCTAATAAATAATTAAATACTGCCGTATATCTCTACCTTTGTGGTCTGGGGCTCACTGGCTATACTGCCGTATGTACCGTCTGGTCTGGGGCTCACTGGCTAATAAATAATTAAATACTGCCTGCCTAATAAATAATTAAATACTGCCGTATATCTCTACCTTTGTGGTCTGGGGCTCACTGGCTATACTGCCGTATGTACCGTCTGGTCTGGGGCTCACTGGCTAATAAATAATTAAATACTGCCTGCCTAATAAATAATTAAATACTGCCGTATATCTCTACCTTTGTGGTCTGGGGCTCACTGGCTATACTGCCGTATGTACCGTCTGGTCTGGGGCTCACTGGCTAATAAATAATTAAATACTGCCTGCCTAATAAATAATTAAATACTGCCGTATATCTCTACCTTTGTGGTCTGGGGCTCACTGGCTATACTGCCGTATGTACCGTCTGGTCTGGGGCTCTCTGCCTAATACTGCCGTACCTGTCTGGTGTGTGGCTCACTGCCCAATACTGCCGTATCTACCCTCTGGTCAGGGGCTCACTGCCTAAATACTGCCGTATACCATTATCTACCTGTCTGGTCTGGGGCTCTCTGCCTAATACTGCCGTACCTGTCTGGTGTGTGGCTCACTGCCCAATACTGCCGTATCTACCCTCTGGTCAGGGGCTCACTGCCTAAATACTGCCGTATACCATTATCTACCTGTCTGGTCTGGGGCTCTCTGCCTAATACTGCAGTACCTGTCTGGTGTGTGGCTCACTGCCCAATACTGCCGTATCTACCCTCTGGTCAGGGGCTCACTGCCTAAATACTGCCGTATACCATTATCTACCTGTCTGGTCTGGGGCTCTCTGCCTAATACTGCAGTACCTGTCTGGTGTGTGGCTCACTGCCCAATACTGCCGTATCTACCCTCTGGTCTGGGGCTCACTGCCTAAATACTGCCGTATACCATTATCTACCTGTCTGGTCTGGGGCTCTCTGCCTAATACTGCCGTACCTGTCTGGTGTGTGGCTCACTGCCTAATACTGCTGTATCTGTATAACTGCCTGCTGGTGCATACTCACTGACATATATAATTGCACTCCAGTGGTTCTGTTCTGTGACATAACTCCACAATAATAATGGAGATCCAAAATATGGAGGTTAACAAACAAAGGAAAGATGAAGATGCACTTCCTCATAGTTCTGAAGCTGCTGCCACTAGTCATGACATAGACGATGAAATGCCAACAACGTCGTCTGCCACGGCCGATGCCCAGTGTGAAAGCAGAGGGCATGTACAATTGAAACCAAACTTCCGTAAAAGGAATAAAAATATTAAATGTAAATCGTTGGAAGAGAAACTTAAACTTGGCAATATGCCATTTACGACACGGAGTGGCAAGGAACGGCTAAGGCCATGGCCTAACTTCATGACTAGTGGTGCAGCTTCAGATGACGAGGAAAGTCCTCCTCCTCCGCTCTCCCCGCCCAATAGGAAATCAAAGAGAGTTAGGCTGACACCGACTCAAAAAAGTCTGAAAAAATTTCAGAAAAAAAAACAGAAAAAAATTCCGAAAATAAATCTGGAAAAAACTCATCCTTCTAAAGACATATCCCAAATCCCCACGGAGAGTTCGAGGGTGGCGGTGGTTGTGATGCCGGACCTTCCCATCACTGTACGTGAAGAGGTGGCTCCTTCCACCATTTGCAGTACGCCCTCTGCATATGCTGGAAGGATCACCCACAGTCTAGTTCCAGATTTTATCAGTGAAGGTGATGTTGTACACCAGGAGGAGGATATTGATGTAGCTGGCACTGAGGAGGAAGTTGTCGAGGAGGATGGAGACTTGGTTTGCTTAAATGACGCACCAGGGGGGAATGAGGCACCTTTGGGGGAAAAAGTTGTTGTCCATGGGATGAAAAAGTCCATCGTCATGCCTGGACAAAGGACCAATAAATCCACCTCTGCGGTCTGGAATTTTTTTTATCCGCATCCGGACAACAAAAGTATTGCCATTTGTAGCTTATGTAAAACTCCAATAAGCAGGGGTAAGGATCTTGCCCACCTAGGGACAACCTCCCTTTAACGTCACCTAAAGACGCGTCATGGTTCAGTGTTTAGTCCAGAAAGTGCGGCTAGCAGTCCAGCGACAACTAAATCACTTGGTCCTCCTTTTGGAGCCAAATGCTTGAAAAGCACACCACCAACTCCCTCCTCGACAAATTCCTCCTCGATCCGGATAGGGGGGAGTCCTGCAGTCCATCTCACCTGCATGAATGACTCCATAGATTCCTCCGGAGGATCCTGCAGCACTACGCCTACTACTACTGCCGCTGCTGCTGCTGCTCCTGGAAGTCAGTCATCATCCCAGAGGGGAAGTCAGTCATCATCCCAGAGGGGAAGTCGTAAGACCGCTACATCTTTCACTAAGCAATTGACCGTCCAACAGTCATTTTCCATGAGGATGAAATACGACAGCAGTCATCCTATGGCAAAGCGGATAACTGCGGCCTTGACAGCTATGTTGGTGTTAGACGTGCGTCCGGTGTCCGCCATCAATGGAGTGGGATTTAAACGGTTGATGCAGGTATTGTGTCCCCGGTACCAAATCCCGTCTAGATTCCACTTCACTAGGCAGGCGATACCCGCGATGTACAGTGAGGTCAGAAAAAGTGTCCTCAGTGCCCTGAAAAATGCGGCTGTACCCACTGTACACTTAACTACAGACATGTGGACAAGTGGATCAGGTCAAACTAAGGACTATATGACTGTGACAGCCCACTGGGTAGATGCATCACCTTCCGCAGCAGCAGCAGCAGCAGCAGCAGCATCTCCTGCATGCCAGCTCCTTCTTAGGCAGGCTACGCTGTGTATCACCGGTTTCAAGAAGAGGCACAACGCCGACAACCTCTTAGAGAAACTGAGGGAAATCATCTCCCTGTGGCTTACCCCCCTTAGACTCTCCTGGGGATTTGTGGTGTCGGACAACGCCAGTAACATTGTGCGGGCATTAAACATGGGCAATTTCCAGCACGTGCCATGTTTTGCCCACACAATAAATTTGGTGGTGCAGCACTTCATAAAAAATGACAGGAGTGTGCAGGAGATGCTTGCGGTGGCACGCAAAATTTGCGGACACTTTCGGCATTCTGCCACAGCCTGCCGAAGGCTGGAGCGGGAGCAAAAACTCCGCAACCTGCCCTGCCATCAGCTGAAACAAGAGGTGGTGACGCGCTGGAACTCCACCCTCTATATGCTGCAGAGGATGGAGGAGCAGCAAAAGGCCATTCAAGCCTACACAGCCACCTACGACATAGGCAGAGGAGCGGGGCTGCACCTGACTCAAGCGCAGTGGAGGCTGATTTCCGTGTTGTGCAAGGTTCTCCAGCCGTTTGAAGTAGCCACACGTGAAGTCAGTTCCGACACTGCCTGCATTAGTCAGGTGATTCCCCTGATCAGGCTGTTACAAAAGCAGCTGGAGAAAGTGAGGGAGGAGCTAAAGCGGAGCGATTCCGCAAAGCATGTCGCTATTGTGGATGAAGCCCTCCATACGCTTTGCCAGGATACGAGGGTGGTCAGTCTGTTAAAGTCAGAGGAATACATTTTGGCCACAGTGCTCGATCCTCGGTTTAAAGCGTATGTTGTGTCTCTGTTTCCGGCGGACACAAGTCTACAAAGGTGCAAAGACCTGCTGGTCAGGAGATTGTCATCTGACGGGGACCGTGACATGGCCCCAGCTCCTCCTTCATTTTCTCCCACACCTGTGCCTGTGAGGAAACAGCTGCGATTTCCCACACAACCCGCTGGCGGGGATGCAGGGCAGGCAGGAGGGAGTTTGGACATCTGGTCCGGACTCAAGGACCTGCCAACGATTGCTGACATGTCTACTGTCGGTGCATTGGATGCTGTCAACATTGAAAAAATGGTGGATGATTACTTTGGTGTCAGCATCCAAGTAGACATGTCAGACAGTCCTTACCTGTACTGGCAGGAAAAAAAGGCAGTTTGGAAACCCCTGTACAAACTGGCTCTATTTTACCTGAGTTGTCCCCCCTCCAGTGTGTACTCCGAAAGAGTATTCAGTGCAGCGGGGAACCTGGTCAGTGAGCGGCGAAGGAGGTTGCTCCCGAAAAATGTTGAGAAAATGATGTTTATAAAAATGAATTATCACTTATTCAATGAAGAGCAGGAATTGCCTCCAGAGATTATAACTGGACCTGTGATTGTGGAGTCCAGCGGGGACGAATTGATAATCTCTGAGAATGAGGAAGTACACACTGAAGGGGGCGAGGAATCAGAGGAGGAGGAGGAGGAGGATGATGATGATGATGATGAGTGACGATGACATCTTGTTACTGTAGAGCCAGTTTATACAGGGAGATATTATGAATTGTTTTATTTTTTGTGGGGGCCCAAACAAACCAATCATTTCAGCCACAGTTTTGTAGGCCCTGTCGCTGAAATGTTTGGTTTGTTAAAGTGTGCATGTCCTATTTTCGCAACATAAGGGTGGGTGGGAGGGCCCAAGGACAATTCCATCTTGCATCACCATTCATTATTCCTACTGCTGAGAGTCATTCATATGTGGGACTTGTCTTTTCAATGCATACAACTGTTTGCATTCCACTTGATTGCTGCACCTTCATGGGTGAGAATGTGATCTCCCTGACCTGGGGGACTCAGGGCTGGGGCAGGAAGGCTCAATTACACTTCTTTTTTTGGGCGGCTAACCTTTTTTTACCTGTCTGGTCTGGTGCCCACTGCTGAGAGTCATTTTTAATGAGGGAATTGTCTTTCAAATGCATATAGCTGTTTGCATTCCACCTCATTGCTGCACCTTCATGGGTGAGAATGTGATCTCCTTGACCTGGAGGAGTCAGGACTGTTGCCGGAAGGCTCAATTACACTTATTTTTGGCCGGCTACACTTTTTTTTACCTGTCTGGTCTGGTGCCCACTGCTGACAGTCATTTTTAATGAGGGTATTGTCTTTCAAATGCATATAGCTGTTTGCATTCCACTTGATTGCTGCACCTTCATGGGTGAGAATGTGATCTCCCTGACCTGGGGGACTCAGGGCTGGGGCAAGAAGGCTCAATTACACTTCTTTTTTTGGGCGGCTAACCTTTTTTTACCTGTCTGGTCTGGTGCCCACTGCTGAGAGTCATTTTTAATGCACATCAGGGTCAGGATCAGGCACATCATAATTAATAATCAATCAATCATAATCAATCAATCATAATCAATCAATCTATCATAATCAATCAATCATAATCAGAATCAAGCCTGGGCGGCTGCAATTAAAGTTCTTTGTGGGCGGCTAAAGTTTTTTTTAGTTTTCCAGTTACTGCAGTTTTATACATAGCTTGGTTTTTGTAAGTTGAAGACTTGTCAGTGCAATTTTCTTTTACAATATCCTTTATCTTTGCATGGACTTTGTGTATTTGGTTAGCATTCTGAGGTGTACACTGACTGCCTTCACCTTGAGCATGATCAGTTTCTGAAGCGGCAAAAATCCTTTTGTTTTGAAGATAGTCACTTTCTTTGCCGTTAGTTGTACAGGCTGACCTACTAACAGACACAGTTGCTTCGGAACAAGTTGTTGGAAATTTTTTAGGAGATAAAGCTGTACAAACCTTCTGGCCCCCCTTTTCAATTTTTAATTGATTTGCAAACATTTTGTAGTATTTGTCATATGTGCATAGCCTTTTAGAGAGAACTGCTTTTTCCTCATCAGATAACCTTTGTAATGATTTGACCTTCGCATCTCTCTCCTTTTTATTTAATGACAAGAACGATGAATACTTCTTTAATTTCTTCATCAACTGTTCTTTATTCATGAAATGGTCCGATAAAGCCTTTCCTCAAAACTTAAGTAAAGTTATGTTTCCTTGATAATACTTTCACAGCTCACAAAATTCTCATCACTGGCTTCCTTTTCTTTGCCACTTGATACCTTGTTTTCACAATAAAGATTGATTTATTTTTGATGACCAGTTGGGTACAATTAGTTACACATCTTTTTGGGCGGCTAAACTTTTTTGGGGAGGCTGCATTTAAACTTCTTTGGGGGCGGCTGCAATTAAACTTCTTTGGGGCACAGGGGCACAGGGGGTATCCTGTAGTGGGCTGCCACACATTTTTTTAAATATGGATCTTTCAGCACAGAGACAAACTGCACATCAGGGTCAGGATCAGCCAGGTTGTTAAACGGGGTTTCGACCACTGTTGGAGCACTCCTCTTAAAGTAATCTTTTCACGAGCGTCCATCACTTTGATAGGCTTGTCTCCTGCCATGATCTGTTGCTTATTCGAATTCAGCATTTCACGGGCGTCCTGCACTTTACCCCTTATGCGGAAGCGAGCATCTTTGGCCACCAACTTTTCACGGGCATCTTTTATCCCTAGTTTTTGGGGTGCATCAGTCACACCAATTTTCTGACGAGCATCAAATGTTCTCTGAAAACTGGTGGCAAGTGGCCGATTGTTCACAGATGGTTGGAGTCTGGATCTCACGTTTCCTATACCTCCCCTGTTACTGACCCTGCGGTACATCCCGGTGCCCACGGACATTCCCCGTTTCCTGATCAGTTCATCCAGCGACACGTCGGCCATATTCCTCCAACCACACAGCTGCTATATCTAATTTGATAAAAATAATACTTGTGCTGTGTGGGACTGTAAAAAAGAATTCCATGCTGCTTGTGCACTGACGTCTGCCACTGAAGGCCACGGCCAAGCAGTACCTAATAAGAAAATTAATTATTATAAATTCTGCTGGTGCACAATACTAGTATTGCTGACGTATCTACCTGTCTTGTGCCTAGTACTACTGTCTTATCTACCTGTCTGGTGCCTAGTACTGCCATATCTACCGTCTGGTCTGGGGCTCACTGCCTAATACTGCCGTATCTACCTGTCTGATCTGGGGCTCACTGCCTAATACTGCTGTACCTGTCTGGTCAGGGGCTCACTGCCTAATTTTTTTTGGAGCCTTGAGACTTTTAGGGATGCTGTACTAGCCGACACCTTTAGGTGGACTCTGGTCTGTCTTGTATCAAGCACAGTGGTCTCATGTGCATGAGATTGTTCTCTGTCCTCTTTTAAAATTGTGTCACCATCTTCATGGGTGAGAATGTGATCTCCCTGACTTGAGGGAGTCAGGGCTGGGGCAGGAAGGGTACAGGCTGAGTGGGGGTAGGGCACCCTTGTACTCTGCTGCTTTTGCCGGCTCCGGCCGGTAGCGTCTCCCTGGTGTCACGGCTGGCACTCTGCAGGGCCTCCCTCTTGCCTTCCTCATGATGCTGGCTGCTGGCTCTCTCTGTGTGCGCTGCTGTCCATCACCGCCGGGTCTCCTGCACGGAAACGCTGCCCGGCTCTCTCCTCTCTAGCGGGTCTCACTTCTGCACGCTTCCAGGCTGCGCACTCTGCTGCTCTCCTCTCTGTGGATCTTTAGGGTGCCCAGCCTGTCTTCTCTCTCTAAGCACGTGTCATCCTCTCTCACGCTGCTGCAAACCCTCCTCCGGCACAGTTTCATTTCACCTCTGACCTCTCCTTTTGCGCTCCTGTGCCAGTGCCCCTGTAACGGTGTGGTGCAAAATAGTACCTGAATCTGGAGCTGATTACGGCGGCAGCTTCTGGATTCCTCACGGCTTCTTCGGGAGAACCTGTGGCAGGGAATGGCACAACCCAAGGAGAACCCACAAAAGACAAGGCTACTACGGCTAGCAGCAACAAATATTTATTTAAAGGAGGAAACGCTGCCCGGCTCTCTCCTCTCTAGCGGGTCTCACTTCTGCACGCTTCCAGGCTGCGCACTCTGCTGCTCTCCTCTCTGTGGATCTTTAGGGTGCCCAGCCTGTCTTCTCTCTCTAAGCACGTGTCATCCTCTCTCACGCTGCTGCAAACCCTCCTCCGGCACAGTTTCATTTCACCTCTGACCTCTCCTTTTGCGCTCCTGTGCCAGTGCCCCTGTAACGGTGTGGTGCAAAATAGTACCTGAATCTGGAGCTGATTACGGCGGCAGCTTCTGGATTCCTCACGGCTTCTTCCGGAGAACCTGTGGCAGGGAATGGCACAACCCAAGGAGAACCCACAAAAGACAAGGCTACTACGGCTAGCAGCAACAAATATTTATTTAAAGGAGATATGTAAATGGGTTGCTGCAATACACTCACGTACTTATGCAAAACAGTCACTTTATATCATTCAGTAATTAAAGCTATAACTAATCAATGACCAGATTAAAGAGAGAACGATTACGCAATAAATTACATCACAACAATAACAATATGACAGAATAATATTACGTCACAACATGTCCGCCAAGTGGCGCTATGCACCCTATATACACTGCGCGGTAGTCCCTGGTGCAAAACAACACAGTTCCTGAATTTGAATAACGGTCCCGCGAAGGAAATCCTCACAAGGTGATTAGGCCATAACTTAGTGTGCACACTACTTTTATGTATAACAAAAGTGATTAAAAATCCTCTCTAAGAGGGGCAGGCAGATTCCCATCCCTTAGGGCAATCTCCTGTATCAGAGGCAAACAGGCAGTCCTGTTAGTGGGGGTATCCAACACCCCAGTACCTGAACAATCAGCTGCAGTTGCCAGCTCCTGCTGGTCACGACTCCTGGCTGGCCACTGCCTGTCTTGGGTGCTGTGTGGTCCTCTGGGTGACTCCCAGATGGGCGACAATGTCCCTCTCTGCCTAGTTCCGTGCTGTAGGTCTCTGCAGTCACTCCTACTGGGCTCTATCTCCCTTCACATGCTGCTCACCCCTTCTTCTGGTCAGCAGTGCTGGCTGTCATTAACTGCTGGGTCCTTGCTCCCAGTGCCTGGTCTCAGATGTGTGCTTCTCTCTGCACAGCATCTCTGTCTGCATGCTTCCTGGCTCAGGATACAAGCTCTTCACCCCTCTGCACACTTTCTCTCTCTCTCACACACTGCTGCTGGGATCACCTCTGACCTCCCAGCTTCCTGTCTCATGTGCAGGGGAGCTGGGACACTAGGACACTAGCTGAGTCTGTTAACCCCTCACAGACCTGCAGCTTCCACAAGCAAAGGAGGTTTTCCTCTGAGCAGCATTGGCTGCAATTAAAATCTCTTTGGGGGCACAAGAGTACACCAGGGGTGGACTGCCACACTCCCTGGGCAGCCAATCAGGGGGGTGTCAGGCTCCCTGCACGTGGACTGAGCTGGGGCTGTTTAACCCCTCACATCCCTGCAGTTTTCCTCTGAGCAGCATTGGCTGCAATTAAACTTCTTTGGGGGCACTCCAGGGGCACAGGGGGTATCCTGTAGTGGGCTGCCACACAAGCCCATTCACATTTTTTGAAATATGGCTATCCACAGGTTGTTCAGTCTGCCATTTGAGATTGGGATCTTTCAGCACAGAGACAAACTGCACATCAGGGTCAGGATCAACCAGGTTGTTAAACGGGGTTTCGACCATGAATCAATCACATCAAAAAATTAATTAATAATCAATCAATCATAATCACAATCAAGCCAGATAGGGGTCTTGTTAAATATTAAACTGACCAAAACAGATACACACACAACTAATACTGCCTCATCTACCTGTCTGGTCTAGTGCCCACTGCCTAGTACTACCGTATCTACCGTCTGGTGCCTAGTACTTCCTAGTACTGCCTTATCTACCGGTCTTGTGCCTAGTACTGCAGTATCTACCGTGTGGTGTCTAGTACTGCTTCATCTACCTGTCTGGTCTGGCGCCCACTGCTGAGAGTCATTCGTATGAGGGACTTGTCTTTTAAATGCATACAACTGATTGCATTCCACTAATGAGAGTAATTGATTGCTGCACCAATCGCCCACTGCTCCTCGGCTGCACTGTGTAAACAGTGCACAATCAAGCCAGATAGGGGTCTTGGTGCTTGTTTTGAGGTTGTAGCAGGGGAGTGCAGCTACGAGTCGTAACACCTTGAGAGAAGATCAGTACTTCTCTTACGGCAAAGGACATCCTCCTCGACAGAGCGCACAGCTTCACGAGGGACGCATGTGAAGCAGTGAGCAAAGGGAACACCCGCCTAGCGAGCCAGATCACCTGAATCCACCCTAGCGATCAATAGAGTTACAGAAGTCGCAGCCAGATAGAACTCTTCCAGCTGCCACCTAGTCATTGATTAGCCCCCTCCACTCCACCCATTAGGCAATGATTGACGAGACGAATGGTAATAATAAATAATAAATGAATCACCAAATTAAAAATCAGATGAAATTAATTATAAAAATAATCATAATCACAATCAAGACAGATAGGGGTCTTATGAAATATTAAACTGACCAAAACAGATACACACTCTGCACCATCGAGCAGGTGATCACTGACATGCCAGGTGCAACGGTCTTTAGCACCCTGAATGCCAAGTGTGGGTTTTGGCAGATCCCTCTGGACAGAGCCTCTTCCATGCTTACTGCCTTCATGACCCCTATTGGGTGCTACGTCTTCCTACGCATGCCCTATGGCATCACCACGGGCAGCGAAGTTTTCCAGCGCTGCATGGAGCAACAGTTCGCTGGCTCTCCCTTTGACATCATCGCTGTCTGCATCCTCCTTATCTGCACAGCCGGGTCCATCAGTTACTGCCACTGCTGCAACCAATGCTAGTGATGGTTACGCATGCCCTATGGCATCACCACGGGCAGCGAAGTTTTCCAGCGCTGCATGGAGCAACAGTTCGCTGGCTCTCCCTTTGACATCATCGCTGTCAGCTTCCTCCTTATCTGCACAGCCGGGTCCGTTAGTTACTGCCACTGCTGCAACCAATGCTAGTGATGGTTTACATTACATTACATCTTCCATCTGCCACCTTAAAATTGATTAGCCCACTCCCCTACACCCATTAGGCAATGATTTAAGAGACGACTGGTAATAATAAATGAATAATAATCACAAAATTAAACAATCAGATTACATTATCACACAATCAAGCCAGATAGGGGTCTTGTTGGATGTTAAAGTGATCGAAACAGTTACACACTTGCAGACAAACTCTGTGCTGCACAAAATGCCCACCGCTCCTTGGCTGCACATGGTAAACAGTGCATGATCAAGCCAGATAGGTATCTTTTATGGACCTATTTTTTTAAACTGCCATCATGTCTGCCGCTGCAGTGCCACTCTTACATGAGCCACGTGTTTGTGCCGCACACTTGTGTGGCTTAGCATAGTTATCCAGCTACCTCAGTGCAAACTTTGGCAATAAAAACAATATTGTGAGGTGTGAGGTGTTCAGAATACACTGGAAATGAGTGTAAATGAATGTTATTGAGGTCAATATAGTGTAGGAGCAAAAAAAACACAAAATTCTGCAATTTTTGCTGTTTTTAGGCTTTTTTAACAAAAAAATCAGAACCCAAAACCCAAATAAATCCAAACACAAAACACTTAGGAGGTGTTTTGCCAAAACCCATTAGAACCCAAAACCTCAAGGTAATTAGAACCCAAAACCCAAAACCCAAAACCCGAAAAGTGGTCGGTGCACATCTCTAACTAAAACTACAACAATGTAGAAGTTTTTAAGGAATAAAAGAAATTGTAACAGTAAATCACACACGAAGAGTAGTTGAAATGTTTAACTGTGCATATTATTGTGTCTTAAAATTCATATTAAGTCTTTTTTAATAAATAAAATAAATCAATAACTTTAATATGAGTGCTTGTTCCTAAGGTTAAGTCACAGTGGTATTGCAACTAAATTAAATTCCCACTTTGTTTTTTCTGTTTAGCACTTCAGGCCCATAACATGGCAAAACACATCCCAGTGCCGATCTTGTCCCCCGAACATGTGATGTCATGGTGTCAAAATAATCGGACCGGACCACCAGTACTAGGAAGAAGCTGATCATCTGCAGATGCTGCTGTCTCTGTATGAAATCCCTGTGACTGCATAGCCAATAGGAGTATTATTGGCTGAGACTGTCATGGCCTCCATTCCGCTGCTGCCAGCCGAAGACAGAGATCTGTTTTAAGAGGGGCATGGGGAAAGGGCCAGGTAGGGAGTGCAGTGTCACTTATGCTAAGACCTTGGACCAATGAATATGGGTGGGCATGGTGTCAATTGCTGCAGCCTGCTCTCCTGCCAACCTGCACAGTGCTCTGTAGTCACTGAGGCGGATGCTGCTTGACTGCCATGGCTGAGGGACTGAAAACTCTGCATAATTGGCTGAATGGGATGGAGCCAGGGATGGAGGGCCTTTTAGAGGCACTGGGCAAATTCTCAATGGGCCACCATGCATGGTGCCCCAAGCCAGGGCCGCTGACAGGGGGGTTCCATGGGTACAGCTGTCCCGGGCCCCAGCCTCTGGGAGCCACTCCCCCACCTCTCGCAGCCAGGCAGGCAAGCACTCACACCACACAGGGCAGCCTGCAGAGCGCTGAGCCCAGAACACAGAGGGGGAGAGCCTATTAGCATCATCCGGACGCTCCCCTCTGTGTCCCAGGCTCGGCGCTCTGCAGGAATATGCACGACCGAGGAGATGCCGAGGGGATGAAGGAGGGTGACGCCGCGCTGCTGCCACCACCACCGGGTGAGTAATTGAGGAGGGGGAAGGCAGGGGGGAGAGGTGGTATTGGCGGCGTCGGGGGCAAAAATCAGTCCCAGGCCCCAAAATTCCTGGCGGCGGCCCTGCCACAAGCCTTATTCTATCGTCATGTGCCGGATAATACAGGACACATTTAGAGGTCTCCTTGACTGTGCAACAGCATTATACAATATATTGCAGGGACATGGATAAACATGGCTTCTTGGTTTGTTTCTATAGAAATGACACCAAGATCCGCCACCCTGGCAATTCAGTTTAGTAGTTGTATTAACATATTTATATGTGCTCAGGCATTGTACTATTCATGTTGTCTGAGGGTTATGTCCTATGTAATAGTTGCCCAATTCTCATAAGCATGGGCCTTTATCGAAGCTTTTCACCGGTGGACCCTTCATGTTCCAGTCCATTACTGGCTAAAGCACCTTATAACACGGAGATCCCCACATGCGTTCAGCCTGCTTTAGCTACATCCCCCACATATTAAAGTCCTGATGCTGGGCATTTAATTGGAGATTTTGAATTCATTTGGAAGTCTACCTGCATATGGTGGTAGAAAAAAAATGGAATTAGAGTAAACATTGGCAAGGTGAAATAAAACAAAAACAATTACTGTAGACTGGACCTCCGCAATGTGATGTATTGTCCTGGCATAAAGCACCGTAGTAATTTATTTTGATGAGACTTTGATGCTCCTATGGTCAAACAAATGCTTGCTACATCTGCACAACAAGAATAGAAAAATACAACTAATCACCACCAAAGGGAGGGGGTATTTCAATCTTGTCTGTTTTTTTGGAGCTAAAATACTCGGACATACCTATTCAATACGGCCTTTCCACCGATGCAGCTAGGACTTTGTATAAAGTCGAAAGCTGCATCTGTGGAATATTGTCAATAATGTCTGTATTTCCAACTATAAAACATATGGGGGGAGGAAGATTAATAGGATGAGATTCAGAAATTGAGAGATTTGTTAAGAAATCTCCAGGTTTTTTTAACCAGTCTGATTTTGCAGTGTAAATGATTGCCGTTTTAAAAAAACTGGAGATTTCTTACCAAATGTCTCACTTTCTGAATTTCTCATCCTATTAAATTTCACCAATCCATGTGTTTTCCGACCATGCCAAACTTTCAGGTCAGTACTTGAATTGAATAGGTCGATTGCAAATTTATTCGAAAATTGTTGAAAGTGCCAATTTTCCGAAAGTGGCAAAATTTCCATTGGATTGAATACCTCACAAGTCTTAAACGTAAGCAGACATCAAACTGTAAAACAAATAGATACCTAAAATATTCAGTTTTTCCTTACTCAAATGTAAATATTGAGGTCGTTACATTTGGTATTTTCAAGGACCAATTAGGATAGATTCATACCATACCCCTTGTTCTCATCTTGGTTCATTAATGCCTTAATACAGGCCTATTTCTGTGAAGTGAGGTTACATGCACTCAGCTCCAGTGAACCAAATCATTTATTAGCAATAAAAATGAAAATAAAAAATAAAAAATAGATAGAATTCTAAAGACAAATCATTGTTACCATCATAAGGCATTTGGCACAATTCCGAATTCTCTTCCCTGCATGATACACACCACTATCTTCCAATTATTCGTCCGATCTTTTTGTAACTTTTTTTTCCCATCCAACCGATTGCGAAGATGATCTCAATGTGAAATCTCCTTCCAGCCACTGAGCATGCCACAGAACAGAACTCAGACCACTTATTTGAGGCCATTATTTATTTACACTTGATCATTGGTAATAATAAATGTAATTCTGTGCTGAGCGCTCTGAGAGTATAATATCAAGCCTTCCGCTCATGCTCTGCTTCTCTTCTGATGAGCCAGTCTGTAGGGGGAACATTGCCGCAGCTTAAAATTCAATTTTTGCAGTGCAGTAAAAGAAGATTAACTAATAAACAGAGTGAATATGATTCGTAAGTCATTGAGCAAGCATTGAGCCCAAAGGTCTCATCATTTAAAGTGCTTCTACACTTTGCAATAATTCCTGGAGAAGCTGCCTATACTGTAATAGTATTATAGCCATACGCTTTAGGGTTGTTAACAAAGGCTTCCTCTGATTGAAATGTTTTGCAAATAGAAGACAAGTTGCTGATCCCAACAATTCTCAATTAAGCTACCATATTTCCTCTTTTTGCAGCCTGACAAAGGAAATTTCAAGGGACGCATTTTCAGACGTCAGTAGTAATCTTCCGGAGGAACACATCTAGCATAGTTTTATTTTATATCTATAAGACGAGCATTTTGCTGCAGACTATCCCAATAACTCGGAGTTAAATTCCCACTCGCTAGGAAGAACATGAAAATGTAATGACATTTAAGGCCCAAAAATATTTGAGATGCCTCTTTCTTGCTGGTTTTACAGTATGATATGTTACTTGGCAATGGAGATCTGGAACCGCAATGTTCATTTAGCTACCTCCCTTTCATTTCCATCGTTATCATATAATATCGGATGAGAAATATTGAATAAATTCTACTTTTGATTAAATAGTTTAAATCACTATTGCCAGGTCTATCTATCTATCTATCTATCTATCTATCTATCTATCTATCTATCTATCTATCTATCTATCTATCTATCTATCTATCTATCTATCTATCTGACACTTAAAGAAACGAGTGAATGTATAAGGTGCGCACTAGCTGCAAGGGTGGTTATATCCCTAGGGTGTTTCTCTGGCACCCAGAAGACAATAGTGTGAAAAAAGGAAATGGGATCAACCTCCACCAGCGCTATAAAAGTAGAGAATTTACTTCCCTTGTTGTGTATCAGATTCCACCTTGCGGGGTACCGGTAACACAGCTGTATCCTTCAACTCTCAGTCAAATAAACATGTGGAGAGAATACATAATCCACATAGTGTATACCAGTATTTAATCACACAGCATAAAATTACATAGACACAGAAAATACAATGAAATCAATGTATGCACACAAAGTAAAATCCAAAGTGCAAGTGCAGAGTGGCAAAATACATGAAGGGAATTACCAGATGTAATGTGAACCATATAAAATATAGTTCAATCTGCGCATGTGTATAGTCACCATATGGCCCGGGCACCAACAGGATCAGAACACAGCAGTAGGCAAAACGTCCTCCACGATCTGTCCAGTCCCCCTTGCTTGGCCGACGCGTTTCGGACCCTGTCTGGGTCCTTTTTCAAGGCATGTTGAGTGTGCATATACAGAGTCTTTTTATAGTAGTCCCACGACGTCACGTACTGCCGGCATTCCGCCCGATACTTCCGGGTTTATCGCGGCAGTCGCGTCATTAACGCAATGACGCGCACGCTCCTTGCGTCATCGCGCTATCCAGAGCTGGTGCTATGGGCGTCTCTCTGAACTCTGTCATGTGACCGCACGCGAGTCACATGATCGGGAGTGAATGCCACTGTCCATGTCCTTAGAAGATAGCAGGTTTACCCCACGTGGGGTCACCTGATCACCAGGTTTGAGATCCTGATAGGTTGATTTTTGTGGGCACTTCCGCCCTCACTTCGTAGCAATACTTATCCTAATGACCTTTAAGGGAAAACATAAATATAATAAAATGAGTTCATAAATATGTTAAAAATGACGCATCATTTTGCTAAAATTCATAAAAGGCAGGAAACTTCTAAAACTTTAAATAAACCACTTCAATTCAAAATCGGAGTTAATACCATGGGGTTTTAAAGTATTGAAATTATAAATCATCTGCATTTCCAGTTTAGCCAACTGCGCATCCATATCTCTCCTACGGCAGTGTCCCTCCACATATTTGATCCCCAAAAATATTTTTATATGTGTAGGGGAGCTGCCATGATATGTTTTAAAGTGCTGGGACAGTGAATGGGTCTCTACCCCCTTTTTTATGTTCCTAATATGTTCACTTAATCTTATTTTCAGGGGGCGAGAAGTTCTTCCTATATAAAATAGGTTGCAGGTACAACCCACCAAATATACCACATTTTTCACATTACATGTGATAAACTCTTTTATATGGTGTTCAATTCCATTAATAAGGACTGCTGTGGTCGGTCTGTCTGTCTGTCTGTCTGTCAAAAACAAGAATCGGCACTCCACGGACTTAGGTAATTCAAAATATATTCACAACAAAGGTGATAGTGACACAGTCATAGCGTCAACAGTTTCTTCAGGATGACTGACAATGATAAAGTGCAATGTGCTAGTTTCTTTAGCGCTAGCACATTGCACTTGATCATTGTCAGCCGCCCTGAAGAAGATGCTTCAGCCTCAAAACTGTTTACGTATTGATTGTTGACCTAGAAACTGTCCCAATTTTATATGGATCCACCTCCATGAAAGGTTGGGTTCTCTGTATTATATACACAGCACTCCGTTCCTGACAGTGTTGGCGCTGGCAGTACACACAGACTGGTCTCCAGGGGCAGTCTGGCATCACCGGGTCCACTTGAGCGACAGAAACGGGGGTTGGACTGCAAGGCCATGCCCCCTTTTCATGAAATCTATTTTAGTGGCCAACAGCTACAGTGTTCTCATGGAATCTTGATGGTCACCAAGACTAGTGATGCCCCTAGGCACAGGGGTCTTTGGGGCTCAAAAGGGGTCCTATTTAACTGATGTGTCTCCAGGCATGTTCCACCTAACCCCCTACCTGATTAACCAATAGGCTGAGTAGGCTGCAGCCTAGAAGACCAGGACTGGTGGCGGTGCCTTGGAGGTAACAGTCGAGGAATAAAGTAAAGACCTAATGCATTCCATGTTCTTAGTTATCACATGTGCCGATGTACTGTGGGGGAACGCTCTTAAGGCGGCTGCCAGATGGCTGTGCCAATGTAACTTACTGATGGAAGCATTACATTATGGGGGTTTTTCTGGTTGGCTCAGAACGGGGTGAATTTGGCCCTGTTCTGAAATTAGGGGGACTGCGCATTCACATGGTCAATTATGGACATGTGCAGGCCTCTTTTGCAAATGGCTTTGTCAGCTTGCATAGTTGCTGAGCCATTCACATATATTGGGGCGTCTTTGTCCCGGTGCTCGCAAATAAAAGTCAGTTTGTCGACCATCAAATGATTTCTCCTGCAATGGAGACATGTCAAGGGATGTGTCTACGTTACATATACATTTGCATGTTAATGCGGGTATTCGGCGGCTGTTCGGCGGGGCAGCGTCACAGGTGCACGGTAAGCTGCGAGGCGAGCCAACCAGAATGACCCCCTATGTACATTGTGCTACAGCATCAGCCGGGCAGCCTAAAGCCAAAGTCTCCTTCCCACGCCACAAGCATTAGATCCTACATGCCAGTTGTAAAACCTTCCTTACATGCACATGGGCAGTAAGAATGGTGAGACCGTGAGTGCCCATATATGTGTGTTTAGCAGTATTACACGGGGGGCTACATGTGTACTAGCCTAGGGCACATGGAACCTTTACTCAGGCCCTGCCTATCCCTCTATAAGGGTAGCCCTATTTGTAAGAGGAGACCCGATATTGGCATGTCAGGGGGGCGCGGTGGGACAGATGTCATCAAGCCCCGCCCCCATGGTCGTCAAACAATGCAATTCGCAGGTCCGCGAATTGGTGGAGGGGCTAAAATGAAGTGAAATGACACAATTCGTGTAATTTTAGCCCCGCCCCACGCAGCGGACCCGCGGAAACCAGCATTTTGTGCAGCAATGAAGGGGGCTGCGGGGGGCTGCCAGGGCATTGCGGGAGGATTGCCCACCTTCCCGGGGGGGCCAGGAGGGGGACCCGATTTTCGGGAGCCTCCCAGCAATTCCGGGAGGGTAGGCAAGCCTGATTATGCGGTGACAGTTTTTCCATTTCTAGTTCCACCTTAATAGCATTACATAGTAAATGTAACAGCTTTGTCACTAAAGGGTAGAGCACACAAAGTAACTACTGTACATGGTAACCCAAACTACTATGCAGTCCTACTTCCTATCAGAAAGTAATGGAATCCCATAACTCAGTAAGTCTATAATGGACAAGTCCTAAAGGACCTGCAAGAACTCACTACACAGAAAACTCATTTTACAGAATCTGGTGTCCAGTAATTATCTTATAATTACCACAAATTGCCCAGAGCATTACCCACAGTTAACACTTCAGTTGAGTAGTGATGATTTCTGTTATGAAATATCAACATTAAAAAGAAATTAAAATGATCCGGTGTAGTTCTTCTGGTCAGTTGCGTAGAGCCTTGTAATTATGTAAACTTTTGTGAAATGCTCCTGAAAAGACATTGAAGTACCCGCTTATGGGCACTTATTTTGAAAACCGTATCATACTTTAATCTAAATATTGATTTTATAGGGAAAACAATTTTGCTTCTAGTTGCAGGCATTAGCCTACAGTTATTTTTAAGGCCGAAATAATATGATGTTAAAAAAAAAAAAAACAGGTCAATAGGAGATAAAAATGGCAGCTTTGCATTGCATAGGCGGCTGTCGACACGCTGTGTACCTCGTTATACAGAGCAGTATGGAAATGAGATCCAATCATATTGCTATCAGTAGCACCTGTGGCGGGGGATGGGGGTGTATTATCCAGAAACCTCTCCAGACAGAGGAGAGAGGCAGGGCATGACATCACAAAGCCCCTCCCATCAGCTTGCAGCGATTTGCGGGTCACTGAGTAGGGGGCGGAACCAATATGATTTGATTCCATTAGAATCGCAGTACTTTGCAAGGAGGGGACGGCCTTCTCCAGGGTTACACTCTATTCCCGTACCAAGATGGCCACCGCTATTACTACTGCACATGCTTGGCACCATGCATGAGTGACATAGTAGGAGATGAGCTACAGAGACTTGTGACCTTCCACAGTACCTGCAACACCGCTGTACCAGAATTTGCACTTCATTCCCATCATAGATGCAGTCACACTGTATTCCAGGCACACTAGATTTGACTATGAATATGGTACAAAGTCACAGATTATGTGGCGGAATGCATGGCGTGGGTTACTCTTGTCAGAACTCTGGGCCTAATTTACACCTGATAGCAAGCCTGCAAATTCTCAGGCCGGGCATTGATCAATAGATGCCAAGGGGCTTCATGCTCGATGCCAAGGGGGACTGAAATTGCTCGTTGCCAAAGGGGGACTGAAATTGCCCATTGCCAAGGGGCACTAAAATAGCTAGTTTCCAAGGGGGACTAAAAAAGCTCGTTGCCAAGGGGGACTGAATCCTGCTGCAGCCTGCTCCCACACCCGCCCAGCTTGACCGCTCCCCGCAGTGCCCGGCTGTCCGCCGCTATTTTCAACTCAAGTCTCTCTCTGGATCGCTAGCCAATAGGCACTCACAGTCCAGCAGCCACCAATGCTGCTTCTGATTGGCTGCTGGACCGCAAGTGCCTATTGGCTAGCGGTTCAGCGGGAGACTTGAATTGAAAATAGCGTCGGACAGCAGGGCACAGCGGCTGTATGTGTGTGTGTGTTGGAAGTGTGTATATATAGTGTGTATATATCCTATTTGTGTGTGTCTGCAACGTGTATGTATAATGTTTGTGTCAGAAAACGGGGGTGTGCCCTCATGAAATTATAATTTATACAATTTATAGGCCATGCCCCTTGCCATGAGGCCACGCCCCCTCATTTTGGCGGCTTGCCTTCAGGGCGCAAGGATGTCCTTCCTTTTCTTCAACAAAAGTTGGGAGGTATGCTATCATCTGATTCGCCTCCCAGCAACTGTGATTTTACACCCCTGGCCTGGCAGCGCATGTCATGAGACTCATGCCGCAAGTTAGTGCTCCCATTAGTTTAGCTGTACACAGCAGCTATGTATAGCCTTAACAAATGGGAGCACTACCGTGTGGTGGGCAAGGACAGCTGGAGCCACCCATGTACTGCCTCCCTCCATGCCCTGAGTATTGCAACAAGCATGCAACCCCTGGCAATAAACATGCGGCCACAGCTTACGCCAGTTATGTAAGTCACTTTCAGAATAGCACCACTGTCCCCTCGATGGTGGGGTGGTGTGGACATAGGAGGGTTGTGTGGATCCAGGGTAGTGTAGGTTACGCTAGTTCCAAAGCATAAGATAGAGAAGTACCAATAATGTATATGTTCATGTTGGGCGGGGCGGGGGGGGGGGGGGCAGAGACCTTTTTGGCTTGGGGGAGCAAAACGTTACGCCTCTGGACCCTCTGCTGTCTTGTCTGCCTCGTGGAATGCCGCTAATGCTTGTGCTTCCTCCATCCGTGTCAGTGCGGGGCAGATGATCGCTGATGTCTGAGAGCAGCGTGGGTAGCTCCCAGTGGATTGCTGGTCAAACAAAAGCACAAGGAGATGCTGATGACGCTGCAGGCGGAACCGGAAGTGACGCAACGTGGTATGTCTCTATGGCAATTAGAAACTTGTTCTGCCATTGGGAAACTTCCTCTTCCACCATTAACAGGATTATTTTCAAGTACCCCAACCGGACTGCAGAGTACCCCCCCAGGGTACAAGTACCCCAGATTGGGAACTGCTGATATAAATCATCAACTAAACAAAGCAGTAAATTAGTAGAAAATACCAAAGATTCAATTAAAAGAGGTTGGATGCTGGACACCGGTGAGCCATTTACAATGCACCCGAAGACCTTGCCTCCTCTAAGGGGTCAATTCCGTACTGCAGCCATGACGATTATCAGAGGACCGCGCATGCACCACAGTGCGCATGAGTGAGCCCACCGTGTGGCCACAGCCAGTGATGGCCTGTGATCGCAGGCATTATGCTGGCTGATTGACAGCTGGGCAGCATTTGTGGGCGGCACCCCAACGTTTTCTGGGAGTGCCACACAAAAACGCAGATGGGCTCCTCCATTGTCAGGGAGGGCCACTGCCGTCATCAGAGACCCCGATCTCCCCACGGCAAGAGCTGCATGCGAGGGGGGAAATCCATTCGTTGGTGAGTGGATTTCCCCCTCTTCGCACAGGGCTGCAAAAAGTTGCAGCCCTGTGATAAGAATTGAATCGGCCCCTAAGTACGACTGTCCCCTGATGTGCTGTGGGTGTACAATCGCAAAACTGGTGCATTGTGGGTCATTAATGCATCATTAAAATACTTCTGTTCCTATACAGTGACCTTTATGCTTGGGGTATATCTGTTTCTTCGTTTTATATTTTCAAACACTTTCAGCATAAAGAAATGACTGTGGATTTGAATGCATATTTGCTTAGCAGTGCAAACAGGAGCATGAATAAGTGCAAGTGTACAAAGGTTAAGCATTTATAAATATTATATTATGATAATGCCACATGTTTGACAGAGTGATGAAAAGGAAAACATTTCCCATTGTCTTTTGTTTTGTTACGGAAAAACATTTCCAGTAGTCACAAAGCTGCACCTGTCGCCAGCACAGAGCACATGAAGTTGCTTTGTGAGCTGAACCAGCACCTTTAAGATTTTTTTTCAATAAAGTATAAAGCTATGTACAGGTACTAATTGTCGGAATCAGAGAAGGCAGCTGTACCGTATTTGCTGATTAGAGTGCAGCTGAGACTATTGGACATTTATATCTGAACCATGTGCAGATAAAACATTTAGGGCGAGATGTATCAAACTGAAAATGCGGTAAAACCCCGGTTTTACCGCATTTTCCAATGTATCAAAACCGATACCGCATTGAAGGGTATCAGCACCTTTGGGTGGTGATACCCTATAGAAGCCTATGGGATTCATTTCGCCGCCCTCCGCCTCCGACGCAAACCCGCCGCCTCGCCGACCCCCCCTCTGGCTTACCTTCCTGAAGGGTCCTCCTGGACCCCAGAAGGTAAACCCCTCCTCCCCCTAGTGAAGCAGCCGGACATCCTTCCAGCCTGCTTAGCTGTCCCCGGTCTGAGGGGAGAGCCAGGCGGCAGGGAGGTGACGGAGACCCCCCGCACACCAGAGTACAGCCGGCGAAGGGCGGCAATGTATTTTAATGCATCCCGCCCTAAGGGCCAGATGTTCTGAGCTTCAAAAAGGGATAAAATGGAGAGTGATAAAGTACAAGCACCTAAGTGTTATTTTCTCTCTTTTTTAAGCTTAGTCATACCTCCCAACTTTTTGCCTCATCGTCGCAGGACACATGCGCTCACCCACCCAAATTTGGGGCGTGGCCTGTCAGAAAGGGAGTGTGGCTTACAACTCATGTCATTTCGCTAGGCCACGCCCCCCATTTTGCCGCTGTGGGGGCATGGCCCAAAGGCTCTGAGAGCTTCTCACCAGGTGACAGGGGTACTCCCAACTGCACCCCCCCCCCACCCCCGCTGCGGGACACTGCTGCCCCCGGTGGGACACGGGAACGTCCCCAACACGGGAACGTCCCCAACACATGGGACGTTCCCGCAGAAAGCTGGACAGTTGGGATGTATGGCTTAGTACATCTTGCCAAGAATGAGATGGATTTTCTAACTCGTATGAGTTGCCAAACCCAGCTCACAAGATCTTCCTTTATTCCAATGAGGCTCCTGGAGTTGGATCAATGCCACCCACCCCAGACAGAGCCTCAACTGTACAGCGGTTCAGAGGAGACTTGGCTGAGTACTGTAACAATGCAGCAACCCCCCACATACCTCCCAACCTTCACGGAGCGGCAGGAGGGACGTTCTCACGCACAACGTAAATTTATGAGGCCAAGCCCCAATTTTTACCTCTGTGGGGCATGATTAGATGCATGCGCACAGCTTCTATTCAGGCGACAGTGGGGACTCCCAACCACCCCGTGCGGGACACTGCCAGCCCCGGGCGGAATGCGGGTAATGTCCCCAAAAACCAGGACGTTCCCACGGTAAGCAGGACAGTTGTGAGGTATGCCCACAGCACAGCACCCTTCTCAATACAGCATCTCTCACAGCACAGTGCAGCACCCCTCTCCCCTCACAGCACCTATCACAGTACAGAACTCCTCGCAGCACAGCACCCTTCTGAATGCAGCATCTCTCACAGCACAGTGCAGCACCCCTCCCCCCTCACAGCACCTATCACAGTACAGAACTCCTCGCAGCACAGCGCCCTTCTCAATACAGCATCTCTCACAGTACAGTGTAGCACTCCTCTGCCCTCACAGCACGTATCACAGTACAGCACTTCTTGCAGCATGCCATCCCTCTTCCCTCACAGCATAGCACCCATGGCTGGATGAAGCCATTGGGGGATGGCTGTGCCCCCACATAAGCTTCTACCTCCACAGAAGGGGAAAGAAAGGTCTGTAAGTATGGTGTGCAACTTTCTAACCTGGGCCCAGATTCCCCTAAGCCTCTGGGACCCATAACTATAGCACCCCTTGGTCCCATTATGGTCCAAATTCGTCCCTGTCCCAGGCAATCCACATGTGCAAACCCTGCAGCGATCATGGGGTCCACTGAGCGTTTCATGGGCGTGTCCAGAAAAATGGTTACCTGCCTGTTTGGGGCGGGCAAGTGACATCACATGATTTATCGGAAAGCGTTCAAGTCCAGTCTTACTTTTCACAACGAACAGAGGAAAAAATCATACGATGCTGAGGAACCATGAAATGAACTCTGTGAGAGCACATACGAGCGGATGTGTAAGTGTACACATCCGCTCAAAGTGTAGCGCAAGGATTTGGGCAGCTGGTTGTGTGTGCATTCGGCGAGGCGGCGTTGACCTGCTTGCTATGCAGCGGATATACGCAGTGTAGCGAGCGGGTCTGAATCGGTCCCATATGACTAGTTTCTCCATGAACATAGCAAACCCAGGTACAGATTTAGGGCTATTTCACACGCTCCGGCTCCTGCCGGGCGGCGAAACCCCGCACGGCGAAAAGTTAATAATGGACACAAATGTCCATTCACACAGGACGGGCAAGGCCAGGCCGCCTGGTTGCAGCCGGATCCCACCACTGGAAGGGACGGCTGCCGGGCTGTGGCCATGCCCACCATTGTAAACTGCTGTGGCCATCCCCACCATTGTAAAGATGCACGGCTTCCTGGCCGTGCGGGGTTACGCCGCCCGGCAGGAGCTGGAGCGTGTGAAATAACCCTTAGGATGGGGGAAGGATGGGTGTTTTCTTTTTATGATTCATTAATAAAGCTTTTTGTGCTTCAAACACCAGACATCAAACATCCTCATATACAAGTGTTATATTACTAATGCATACCTCCCAACTTCGGTCCTGACGAAATAGGGACACTCGCGCGGCTTCGCTGCGCGAGCGTCCGAAAAGGGGGCGGGGCATATGCAAATGAGGTTGTGGCTTATGCTAATTAGCCGCAACCTCATTTTCATACGAGAATAGACGCTGTGCGCATGCGCACAGCGTCTATTCTACTAGATTGGGGGGTCTCCCAACTGCCACCCCCCGCAGCGGGACAATGCCTGCCGCGGGTGGGACAGCGGGACAGGACCCGAAAATCGGGACTGTCCCGCTGTAATCGTGACAGTTGGAAGGTATGCTAATGTCCTGCACATAATGTATATCTTCCAGTTGTTGTTATGCTGGTAGTGTACATGTAACCTGTCCCCGGAGCTTGTGCTCCGGCGTCCCAGCGAGTCTCAGTGTGTACAGACGCTGCGCACATACTCCCATTCCCTCCCTTTATGAAACACTTACGTCAAATCTTGTCCAAGTTATTTTCCTCTTAGCACTACCCCTCCCCGTCTCACACGTTGCATCTCATTTTATTTCTTCACATCCCTATGTCTGTTCAGGCATGTCCTGGGCGTACTGCACCTGCCTGTATTTTATTAGTAATGTCTCTTCTGGAATTCCTGGTCTTTTTCATTTCTAAACAGTTCTCTACTCGTCTTACTCTTGTTCACAAATATTAATACACAAAGGCCCTTATTCTGGTTCAACCGCAAAGGCAAATTCCTTGTCAAATGGACAAAACATTGGCCCTTATTCAGATCTGATCACAGTACAAATTTGTTCTCAAAATGGACAAAACCATGTGCACTGCAGGTGGGGCAGATTTAGCATGTATAGAGAGAGCTAGATTTGTGTGGGGTGTGTTGAAACTGAAATCTAAATTGCAGTGTCAAAATAATGCAGCCAGTATTTTCCCTGCACAGAAACAAAATAACTCACACAAATCTAACTCTCTCTGCAAATGTTATATCTGCCCCACCTGCAGTGCACATGGTTTTACCCATTTTGAGAACAAATTTGTACTGTGATCAGATCTGAATAAGAGCCCATGTGCACTGCAAGTGGGGCAGATGTAACTTGTGCAGAGAGAGTTAGATTTGGGTTAGTTATTTTTTTTTCTGTGCAGAGTAAATACTGGCTGCTTTCTTTGGTACTTGTTTCCTAGAACGGCGCCCATCGTGGGCATCGCATGTACATCGCATGCCATTATAATGGCATGCGATGCGACCGATGCGATGTCCGCGATTTTACATAGAAATGCATGGTAAAATGTAAATCGCGTCGGTCGCATCGCATGCAGCCAAAAAATCGCATGAGATGCGACCGACGCGATTACCGATTTTACATAGGGAACAATGTTAAATGGCCCAATTGACCCAATTTCACATAGGGAACAATGTTAAATGGCCCACAGACCCCAAATAGCCACCCTGAAGTGTGAAATGGCCCCCCCAATTGTTAACGCCACCCCACGATCAACGTCAACCCGAAGCGTGGCGAGCGCAGCGAGCCCACGAGGGGCGGCGGTACGCGTCCTCCGACCTTTTCATACCCCCACTATCCACGTTGGCGTGGAGTTGAGAATAGAAAGTGTGGCGAGCGCAGCGGGCCACCGAGCCCGAAGCGTGGTGAGCGCAGCGAGCCCCGCGAGGAGACGCAGATACCTGTGGCTCGCTGCGCTCGCCTCGCTTCGGGTTGACGTTGATCGTGGGGTGGCGTTAACAATTGGGGGGGCCATTTCACACTTCAGGGTGGGTATTTGGGGTCTGTGGGCCATTTAACATTGTTCCCTATGTGAAATCGGGTCAATTGGGCAATTTAACATTGTTCCCTATGTAAAATCGCAGTAATCGCGTCGGTCGCATCACATGCGATTTTTTGGCCGCATGCGATGCGACCGACGCAATTTTTTTCCTTGCGATGCCTAAGATCAATATCGTGGGCGCCGTTCTAGGAAACAAGTACCCTTTCTTTTTACACTGCAATATAGATCTCACTTTGAAGTAAAACCCCACCCAAATCTAACTCTATCTGAACGTTACATCTGCCCCACCTGCAGTGGACATGGTTTGTCTATTTGAGAAGGAATTAGCCTTTGCGAGTGTACCAGAATAAGGACCAAAGTTCACCCACAGCACCAACAGCTCCAGTACACAGTGACTATGTGTATCCAGAGCTGGCCATAACCAATTTGATGACTTAGGCAAGATTTTGGCTGGTGCCCTCTAGCACTGGCACTAGATTCACTTCTGACCCAGCACATTGATTGGTAATCGCAGTATACACATAATGCCAGACAACAATGCCCCTCACACATTATGTCCCACA
Source organism: Crinia signifera (assembly GCF_055691185.1). Lineage (NCBI taxonomy): Eukaryota > Metazoa > Chordata > Amphibia > Anura > Myobatrachidae > Crinia > Crinia signifera. The sequence goes on along the minus strand of NC_139219.1, from coordinate 304,016,075 downwards.
TTAGTAATGCCCTTATGCACAATGCCACACAGTAATGCTAGTGAAGTAGGCAGAACACAAATAATTACAGTGGCTCTGCCGAGGGGGTGGGACTTAATGACACCATTATATGCTAATTGCATAATTTTACCTCCGCCAATATGCAAATTTCCCCAGGGCCACTTTTAGCATCTAATCCACCCCTGCGCCTTGCAGTAAGGTGGAGATGCCAGAGAACATCATTAGAATGCTCCGTACAGTTTTGTACTTCCCAGAATCGCCGGCCTGGCTCCCTAGGCGTCACAGCATGACATCACAGGTTTGAGGTTTGGTGATGCAAGCACGGGCGCCGGATGACTTTCCAACAGTTGGCATCTTGGCGGTCACAGTGCCGACACCAAAATCCTGACTGTTCAAGATGACGTGGATACTGGGGGGGGGGCATAAATAAATGACATTATATGTCATTTAATGGTATAGTACATTAAATGCCTTTATAACATGTAAAATCGCATCTAATTTCACTACGTTTGCGTACGTAGTAAAATCGGGCGCCGAGCTAGGAAACAAGTACCTTTATTTCTTTATTAATTAGCACCAGAGCTGCGGCATCAGTTAGGGGCTGCTTTATTGTCACTTTCAAATACAGGCAAATTTCACCATGATTAACAACCTTTAAGCCAAAATTTGTCAGAAGTCGTGATAAACAGTCATCCCGGGGTATCCCAGAACCTTACCTTCTGCTTCCGCCTTACTGCAGAGAAGCGACTCATTAAGCGACATTGGATTATTTATATAACACCGGTTAATATAATGTGCAAAGTAGTAGGATCATTATCAGAGTCAGGCATCTGTTTGTTTTGGGGGAAACAATGTGGCACTGTGTCTATCAGGCGTCTAGCACCGTAATTCTGCAGATGGCACGAACGGCGAACTCTCTCTTGTCATGAGATCAATGTTTGCGCTGTTACTTACAGCCTTCTGTTTGTGTTCTGAATGTCTTTAATTTATTCTAGTGTCTGTGCTGCGAGTACGTTGCCCATTTGATTTTCTAATGATCTTTGTTGTGCAATGTTCTAATGTAATAATATCGCACATATTAAAATGAAAAGCAATTTCATTTCCGAGTAACCTGATCTCAAATTGATCTGCAATTACTCTCAGGACTTGTTTGTTTTTGGAAATATCACCGCCGAGTATAGAAAAGTTTAGAACCGAAATCTTATTATACCTGTAGGCGTTTATTTGTAAGAAAAATGTCAGGGAAGATGCTGTGCTCGGAAGAAATCTGATCAAGGGTTATTGGCAACACGGGATAACACAATTTGCAAATTTCTCAGGAACAAGCAGCTGAAGGCATATGGGGAGATTTACTAATCTGTAGTTTGTCCAATCAGGAGCAATCTGTATCTGTTATGCTCGGTACACATTAGCCGATGTGATCCCAGTACGACATTGCATCAGCAAGTGCATTCTGTAGCGCAGAGAGAGAGAGAGAGAGAGATCTGCAGTGATTACTGTAGTTCAAGATTTTTTTTATTACATTATTAGGAAAAATTATTTTACAAAATGATGGTGTCAATACTATTTAATTATTAAAACACTATTTTGATTTGGCTAAAGGGGGGGCATGAGTAGGGAATGACATGGAACCCATCACCCAGATGGGGCACCCAGGGGCTACTCTGCAATGGGCCAGGTGCAAAGGCGAAACTCTGGGAGGCAATGGAGTCATCTGCCGCCGGGCTCCTGCTTCCAAGGGAGCACCTCTCCTCCTCCCCTGTAAGTTTGAATCAGTATATTGAAAGCCATCAATATCGCTTCTGTGGCTGACTCCCCCTCTAGCAGGACCATAGATATCACACTCTCTTTATTAAACATAATATACGGGTTGGGATCATTTGGTCTATTGCATTATGGGCGAAAGTCATTAGGTCGACATGCTAAAAGGTCGACATGACTCTAGGTCGACATGGGAAAAGGTCGACATGATTCTAGGTCGAAAGGTCATTAGTTCGACAGGTCATTAGTTCGACAAGGTCATTAGTTCGACATTGTCTATGTCGACATTCACAAGGTCGACATGGGGTTTTTCACTGTTTTTTTACCTGAATGTCAACACAGTCGACATGGACACAGTTTAAAGTGCACTGCATCCCCTCGCATCGCTCGCTGCGCTCGCTATGCGTCGGGCACGGTGCCTCGCTACGCTCGGCACACTATTTTATTCTCCCACCACGCCCTAGTGGATGGTAGGGCATGAAATACCGCCTGTCGGCACATGTTGGCTCAAAAAACAGTGAAAAACTCCATGTCGACCTTGTGAATGTCGACATAGACAATGTCGAACTAATGACTTTGTCGAACTAATGACCTGTCGAACTAATGACCTTTCGAACTAGAATCATGTCGACCTTTTCCCATGTCGACCTAGAGTCATGTCGACCTTTTAGCATGTCGACCTAATGGATTCGACCTAATAACTGTCGACCATAATGCAGTAGACCAAATGACCGCATCCCTAATATACACAACATACATACACAAATATATTTATATAAGGTGACGTGTGTGAGTGTGCAGGGGGAAGGGGGCACCAATATTTATCTTGCCTTCGGGCAACTGGGACAAATGTACGCCACTGGCCCAGGTGTGTGGGCTTGATAATGATTTTGCTCCCTCCAGAGGACTGCATGCAATGCTCTTTAACTGTGGTCACATGCACAATGCAATGGAAAATCCGGTTTTACCATGTGGTTTGCCAGTCCAATGGTCGAGCAATGTAGCGACACGGGATGCCATGCTGCATTTTGTAGGGCCACCATAAGACATAGGGCACTTCAGAAGACATATTTAATGGCAATTGGGGCCAAACACACTGCTTGATATGCGCCAATGTGAACAAAATGTAATTTCAATCCACCAAATCGGACAATGTATCATCTAGTGTGTACCCAGCTTTGGAGAGACTAGTATTCTACCAACCAATCAGCTACTAACTGTCATTTTTCAAACACAGCCTGTAACATGACAGTTAGAAACTGATTGGCTGATGCTTTGGGTTGGGTACGAAATCCCAGCACATGGGATGCCAGCAATCAGAACACCTGCTTAGCAAAATCCAGACACCTGATGGATAAGTATGCCCCCCCCCCCCCCAGCCTAACCCTAACCACACCCTTCAGCCGCAGCCTAATCCTAACCTCCCCCATACTGCCTGTATGTCACCAGTTTGAAGGCCCCAGACATGTTTGTGCTACAATCACCAATAGTCCACAATTTCATGTTCAACAGTCAGGGTTCACATTCCAGGTTACAGTCTGTGTTAAATGTAGACTTTTTAATTAAAAATATTAGTAAATAATATGTTGAATTTAATACAAAATAGTTTTAGAAACTGAAATGCAAATAGTACAGTGCCCAAAGTTTGAGATTTGAGATTTGATGTTCAGTTTGGGGATCATAGTTCTCAATAACAAAACCGTCAAACATTTCAAATTCAATTGTTTTTACGCCATCTGTAAATAGTTTTCCTAATAATTGTACTGATATTGAAGAACTAGGTGATTCATCGCGCCCTACGGGCGCTCTTCACACCGTCGTAAGGGGCTGCGCCCCCTTAATTTGTGAACGTTTGTATATGAGAAATATGGTTAGAATTGTATGAACGATGCCCTGTTTTGCAACTTGGGTGTCCGCGAATTGCGGGAGGGGGGGTCGCGGGGGTGCCGCGAATTGCAGGACGGGGCATCGCGGGGGGTGCCGCGAATTGCGGGAGGGGGGTTGCGGGGGGTGGTTGCTGCGAATGGTGGGAGGGGAGGGGTTGCAGAGAATCGCGGGAGGCGGGGTGGCGGGGGGTTGGTTGCCGCAAATCGCGGGAGGGGGGTTGCGGGGACAGGGGTTGCAGCGAATCGTGGGAGGGGGGGTCGCGGGGGTGTGCCGCGAATCGCAGGAGAGGGGGTCACGGGGTGGGGTGCCGAGAATCGCGGGAGGGGGGGTCGCGGGGGGGTGTGTGTGCCGCGAATCGCGGGAGTGTGGGTTGCGGGGGGGGGTGTGAACACAGAGAGGTCAACACATGTAAATGTTGACATAAGTGTGGCACTTCATTGGTTTCCATGTCGACACATGAGAATGAATATGAAAACATTCAAAAAATGAAAAATAAATCATCAAAATTGGCTTGAATCTCAGCCAATCAGCATGCGGAATGTTTTCAAACCCAGCAGCGCTTCCCGCGCCGCCGCCTGGCTGCCGGATAGCACGCATCACTGCAGGGACCCCGCCGCCAGATCACACAGCGCCGCAGGTACCCGGCACGGACACCCCTGCAGCCTCCATGCGAGAGGCGAGGGGCGAAGTGCCGCCCTCCAGTGGCTGGCGCCCTAGGCAAATGCCTAGATTTGCCTAGTGGTGGCGCCGGCCCTGCAGAGAACCACACAATGGACTGGGACCCAGAAGCTGCCAATGTAACCACCAGGATGAAATGTCAACACGCTAACAAGTCAACATTTCAAAACTGTCTACATGTTGAGTGTCAACATGCTTAATGTCAACATTGTGGTCATGGTGATATTCTTAAGTCGACGTGATGATCAACATTGCACCCAACCCCTAGTAAGCCTACAAGTATGCAAGGGGTTTTTATTCCTAATCCGCACCTTAACGCATACATACTGCATTACAGCATGGGCATATGCAGCTGCTGAAGGTTTATCTTTGACCAGCAGATAAATGACAATAGCGGAACCCTTGACAAGAGGCAAAGCTTTACATTGATTTCTCCTGTGTGTAACTGCTGGTTAATTGAGAAAAGTTGAGAAAAGAGACGTTTCCGGTAATAGAGTTTTCCTCAGCCTTATGAATAGTCCCCAGATCGTACAGCACTGTCATGGGCAAGTAGACCTATATGCCAGCCTGCTGGCAGGAGCGCTTTAAGGAATGTGCTTCCTCTTGCCAAGGAGATCATGGCCAGTATGAGCCTGCTTTGACTGTAGCTCAATCAGACTTCCTGTAATGGAATGTGAATATTGTTATCCTGCTGGCACGAGACGGCATCGTTTATATTTTGTTAGATAATGTGATAAACCAGCCTGATCCACCTCTGGCTTCATATTGTGTAAACTAAAGCAACTAATGTCCTGTGCTAGCTTAAGTTGGTGGATATGATCTTGGGCATGATTCCGAGATGGGCACTATGTCGATTCAGTGGAGCATTTTTATTTTTGGGCACTGCGCATTCCCCTATGTCTCCCTGGTATTGTGACTTCGGTCATAGTGAAAATGATTGACAGCCAGAGGATATAGTTTGCGGTCGGTATCAGGGTGCGGTAGGCAATCAGCCACAGGAGCCGACATTGCAGATACAAGGATAGCCCAGCATTTCTGGGAATACTGGCGCGCAGAGTGATGTCAGCTGGATTGCCTGTGAGCATATTTGCCTACTTAAGCTGGTGCCTTTTCAGTAGAATGGCGGGGGGGGGGAATCAATCAAATCATCAATGGTTTATGGTTGAATACTTTCGCCATTGATGGGGAGAACCGTTGGCAAGGTGCCGGGACATGGAGCATGGCTCCCCCCCCTGACAACCCTGAAGCCCCGCCTCATGTTCTGATTGGCCCACACGCCTGTCAGTCAAAGAAAATGGATGACCATAAATATGTAAATGTCACAAATGTCAGATGGCTGTTCCGTTGCGGGTTGGCTAGTCAGAACAAGTTTTTGTGGGTCATATATATTGCCTACCCATATGTGGATGCCTCAGGGCTAGACTCACGAACGGAGGTGCAGAGTTTAACTGGACAGCAGTATTCAACAGGGATCACCACAAGGGAATTTGGGCTTCGCTGCATCTGCCCAGCATATCGGAGCCCTTCGAAGAAAGTATCCCTGAGGCCCTAGAGAACTGAGGATGGTGGTAGACGATAACTAAATGGGGCCTTCTTGGCTGGTATAATGGATAACTAAAGGACAATTGAAGAATAGCCTCACTGGCAACTTAGGATAGCCCAACTGGCAGTTAACAAATAATCAAAGGATAACTGAAGATTAGCCTTACCGGCAACTAAGGATGGCCCAATCGAAAAATAATGGATAATTAAAGGATAACTGAAGAAAATGAGGAAAGCAGGGAATCATGAAGGAGCGGACCTCTCCAGACGGTTGGCAGCTGGAGTTCTGAAAGGACCAGAACCTGGAGCTAGGCTTGGAACCTGCATTCTGGACCATACCAGAGAACCAGGACCAGATTGAAGAAACCAGACTCCTGGGAGCTGAATACTGTGCAGTCTCTCTGGGAATCCAGAAAGTAGCATCAGCAAGAAGGGCCTACCAGGATTGGTTAATGACCTTTATAGGTAGCACCAGAAGCTTATCAGAAAATGCCAACTCCAAGATGGCGGCGCCCATACCGGCGGGGATCACCGGACCCGCCGGAGGACAGCCACCCGGATGCGCCCGGTAAAGGGGTACCCGGAGAGGATCCAAGAAGCCGGGCGGTGAAGCAGCGCCGACAGTGCCTGTCTTGGTGAGTACGAGATGTGGCGCAGGTCCCGGTGCATGCGGCAGCTGCGGCGGGACCTGACAGTAAAACTATCGATGGTCATACATCACATAGTTTCTTTATTATCGACGGCTGGTTGCAGTATTGTCATTGATGGCAATCAACCATGGCGACTGCACCAATGGCCATCGCTACCACTTTGTCGTTTCCCACTTCGGGTAAATTTCCATCAGTTGTTTATTTTATACCACTAAGAGCAGCAGCTATCAAAATCCTTCATTGTAAATGTAAGTGTGCACTGATTATTCAAGAATCATTGCTTATACATCTAAACATTTGCGATGAATATGTGCTGAAATCCCCTTATTGGTAACACAACTGACCAACTCAGTATATGGTTATAATTAACACATGCAAGTACTTTATGTCAGAGCTACTGTACTCACATCAAGAGCGTTTCCTCGCCTGCAACTATATACATTTGCAATGTATAGATCATTTATTCTGCTGCACACAATACTTGGCTGACAGGTTCATTTGAACAAGTGAAATTACCTTTCGTTTTCACCTCTTCGTGAACAAAGACACAGATAGCATTCTAATTGAATATTTTCTTAGTACTATACAATTCTATTTCCAATTAACACCAAACCGTATGCTTTTTCGCAATCAACAACGAATGCACCACTTTGCGCCCATATTTCATTAATATAATGGCACAGATGTTGTTTTGTGTCATAAAAAAAACACGTATTCTCTGATGGAACCTAGGCAGCCTGATAGATGCTGTGGAATTTATACGTTTCATAAATAAACCCATTTGTGCATTGAGAACTTAAGTGTAATATGTGCACAAAGGACCTCAGGCAAGAACGGGCATCGGGAAGAATAAAATGGTAGTAAAGTTGGTATAATCCAACTATTTTATTTCACAAACGACAAAAGTTCACATTACGCGGAGAAACGAGAAATGTAAAAGTACAGGTTGTACAAAATATAAAAAAATGATGGAACCCGCTGTAAGCAATGTGGATTTTGGCAAATATTGCCTTGACGTGGATAAATATAATTATTTTTTTTCAATAGCGAGATAGTTGGGGAGACCGGGGCCTGCTCAGTGATGCAATAAAATCAATCTTATGCTGGAAGTGGGAACACAATGCAAGATAGGAGAACATGCAGGTGCTCGCTTATTTTGTAATTTGTCCATTTTCCCTACCCCACGGTTAGCATACATACACTGCATATTTTCTTTTCTGTATAATGTAACTTGTTAATCTACGATGTTCATCTACAGTGGGGAATTACTAGAGAGAGCTCTAAACTCCCATTAACCACAGCTTCAAATGTCACAGATGTCATTAACCTTACAGTTTCTATTCATGGAATATAGTTGTATTCTGGTTGAAAGGTTTAAAGTAATGTTACAGAATTATAATGGTATAGATAAGCGATGCCTTTGGGGGAAGCCAGCGCAGCACACAAGAGGTCTATGTCAATTACATACCTGAGGTGCTCTGGACAAATTTCTAGTTTTCTCACTGTGATGATTTTCTCAGTTACTGTTCTACTAAAGCAAACATTATATTCTATCATTTATTTGGCTTTATTTTTGCTTTACTGTATGACTTGAAAGCTTTAAAAGCAACTGTTTGACGGCATATTGGGTTCTGATTTGAAAGCCTAAAGTGGTCCTTGGGAGATGGTGGAAGACGAGGCGGCGGCCATGCAAAAGAGGTCAACGATTGCCGCACCCAGGTAAAGGTGCAGATAAATAAAAGATTAAAACAAAAAACCATATGTAAATATTACGATGAATCCTGCACCCACCGCCCATGCAGTGTGGGGGATGGCCTGAGCTTCATCCCAGGCCTGGGGTGCCCTGGAGAAGGGGGAAACCTATATTTGGGGGAGTCCCCACCTCCCCAAGAACTCCTGGCATGGGCTGACTAGTTAGGGTGGGTAATATTTTGGCCATGAGACCCTATCAAGTGTGTCGCCTGGCTATGGCATTACACCCCCTGCTAGTGGAGCCTAGTGTTAGTCTAAAATACGGGGGACCCCAAACTCATTTTGTCCCCCTGTATTTTGGGAACCAAGGCTAGCTCCAAGAGCCCGGCGATAGTTCTGAAATACGGGGACCTCTACTCATTTTTCCTGCCAAAAACTGCTGCATCCTGCTAAAGGGCAATGTGTGGCCCAAGCTTTGCACATAATATCCACAGTATAGAGAGCCATAGTACCTTGTGATGGCATGACATCACATACACCGTGCCAGAAAAGGAAGCTGCTGGAACAGTCTTTTCTGTTGGAATTACTGTGTAGGGCTTTGGTGGAGTGGGAACTAATTCCCCTACCATTAGAGGTGGTAGAACTCAGTTCCACCAAGTTCTCCCCCACGTTACCTCCATACAATCAATTAAAACTGTACAGTGCGTGCAGAGTTGCAGCAATTTGTACTATAAGTAATCCTGGGTAGACAGCAGAACAACAGATCAGCCCTAAGTCTGATCCTAGATAACATTACACACTTGCCAAGCCGCATCGGGCATAATTCAGGTAGTCACCCATCCTTGCTTCCAAGGATGCAGCAGTGATAGTAACTCCAACCACATATGAATCAGGCCCAGCAAGCAATGGTAATGAAGGACAGAGCAATCACTGTTCCGTCCTACATGTAGCAAACATGTTGTCTGCAGCATAGTCACTAATTCTGTGGGTGCTCCCGGGCCTGAGCACCCACAGAAAGATTCTAGCCGGTATCAAGGGGCCTGTGGATAGGCCCCAGAAAATCGTCACTAGCCCTCACACAAGGAGGTCACATTCCCAGAGGTGCATTGCGGGTCCGGCGTGTGTCGTGCCATGATGTCATGCAGCTCTGCGAACCCGTCCCCACTCAGAGAACTGCCTGTGCAGATACGGCAGGCATTGAGGGACTGCCAAAGCCACACCAGCCAGCCCCAGCATCCCATTGGCCACACACACACACAGCTGGGATGGACCACCAGCACAACTGCAGAGACAGGTAGTTGGAGGCCCTCTGTCCTCTAACAACCATTCCGGGACCCCAGAATGCACCCCCTCTCCGGCAGCGCTTCACTTATTGAGCACCCACCAGCAAAAACATAATCAGCACCTCTGGTCTGCAGCACGTCAACCCCAAAGACATCACTAGCGACCTGCGGGTACCTGCATTTCAAGCATACACACTGCCCGATATGCACAAATGGGAGAGGCCTATCGCTCAGTGTGTACCCAACTTTAGGGGGCGGTAAGACAGAGTGGAAGCAGAGAACTTTTATCCTTCAGGGCCAAATTCTCTAAGCTTCAAAAGTGATAAAATGGAGAGTGATAAACAGCCAGCCAATCAGCTCCTGTCTGACATTTTTCAAACACAGTCTGTGACATGGCAGGTAGGAGCTGATTGGCTGGCTGTTTATCACTCTCCATTTTATCACTTTTGAAGCTTAGAGAATCTGGCCCCATGTCTGAGGTAATATCCACACTCACTGATAGTGGGGCGCATAAAGCATCAATCTTCAGATACCAAAAGGGATTTAATGTACCTGAACGGACACTGGTCCTTCATGGTAATCTAGTCTAGCAGCCCCATTAATTAAAGTGCAGAATGTTACAGACACTAGTTTATTAAGAAATTGGGTTAGCCCTGACAGAAATTATATTATCTAATGATATACTATACAGCAGATAATGACTCCAATACTAAAGCTCTGAGGATCAGTGTAACGTCTAATCCACACATTCCAATGGTTACCTTTACTAAAGCTCCCAAAAATGAAAAGATTCTGCCTATCATTTTCTAGGTTGCAATAGAAAATTGATATATATCATCTGATTGGTTGCTAAGCCAGCATGACCGCTTTTCATTTTCAGATTTTTTGTGTGTGTAAATTTACACCAAGAGTTTGGAATTTATGGCCTAATTCAGACCTGTTTATTAGGCTGCGTGTAATGGCAGTCTAGCGAACATGTAAATGCCGCCCGGCGCCTGGCCGGACATCCACCCCCCCCCCCCCCCCCCCACGGCCGAATCCCCCGCCTTCAAATACGGGGCCGTTTCCATGGTTTCTATTGTTAACATGGAGGGCCAGGTGCACTAAGCTTCAAAAGTAATAAAATGGAGGGTGATAAACAGCCAGCCAATCAGCTCCTACCATCCATGTCACTGGCTGTGTTTGAAAAATGTCAGTCAGGAGCTGATTGGCTGGTTGTTTATCACTCTCCATTTTATCACTTTTGAAGCTTAGTGCATCTGGCCCTGTGTCTAAGATCAACATGTACAAAAGGTCAACACGGTTAAAATGTTTTTGTTTCGTTTTCGTCCAAATTTTGCCCATCTCATAGCTTGTTACCACGATTAGTGAAAATATATACCCATGTGGGCTTGATTCGCTTGCCACACTTAGGTCAAGGTGACTATTCCCAATCATAGTCCATGTGAATGGTAAATGAAGCAAAAGTTGAAAAAAATTGTGTTGACCATTGTCATGTTAAGCTTTCGGATTTGTAGGCCTTTTGCAACTCAGCGATTTTGACCATGTAGATCTATTGCATGTCGATGATATAGGGACAACATATTCACTGTCTAACTAGATACTGGGGCACATTTATTAAGCCCGGTGAATTAATAAAGTGACTGGTACTCTATCACCGGCCAGTCAGCTGCTAAATGTCAAGTTACAGGGTGTGTTTGGAAAAATGACAGTTTGGAGCCAATTGGTCAGTTTATCACTTCACCAGGCTTAATAAATTTTCCCCACTGTGAGGTCAATTTACAAAGATAGTTCTATTGAAGATGGGATGTTGCCGATAGCAACCATTCAGATTATACTTCCTATTTATCTAGCACCTTCTAGAAGATGTTAGATAATAGATAAAATCTGATTGGCTGCTATGGGCCCAACATCTTCAATTGAACTCCCATCTTAGTCTATACATTGGGCGGTATTCAATGAGAATACCTGCGAGGTGCAGCGAATCCTTTTTAGGATTCGCTGCACATTCGCCACATTCCGGAGCCGGCGGGCTCCGGTATTCAACGTGTCAGTGGCTCGCTGCCCCTGAATGGTGAATATGAGCTCCTGCGGCGATTGCCGCAGGGAGCCTGAGGACAGTGCCAGGCAGAGAGAAGGAAGTCTCTCTGCCTGCCCCAGAACTTTGTGGGGGGTAGGTGGGCTCCCCGGGTGCCAGGCAGCACAGGCTGCCCCCCGGGGGTACCAGCAGGGGACCTATTTTCACTATACCCGATCGTAACGATCGGGTGCAGTGAATATATGAATATGTAATGAGCGGCTCGGCTCCCGCGCCCCCTGCACATGAATAAAAATAGCATGCCCCTCCTCAGAATAAAATTCCTGATTTTTTGACACCAAATATAAAAAACAAAACACTTTATTTTAAAAGTTCACATTCCACTTCACCATAAAAAGATAGTGATTGCTACTCAGTGAATCATAGTGAAAAAAACCTTGAAATGTATTCGCCATGTGGTCATTGAATAGAGTGATTCACCGTTTTAGTCAGAAATTCGCCAAACAGCACAAATTCACCATAAAAACATGGCGAATCAGGCTCATTGAATACCGCCCATTGACTGGAAAATGGGTGGAGGCACCGAGGATTTTAATATAGGGGAGTACCGATATATCAGTAGACTGTGCCACACTCTGCTAGACAAGCTACGTCCATCTCATGCCTCTAACTAATCTGACACCGATATAATAGCTTAACTCAGTCCGCTGTAAATAGGCACCAAAATGGCTGCCAACATTGGGCATGAGTAACAGAACGTTAAATGACAATGGGATCTGTACAGTGGAGGAATTGAGCTTACAGGGAGGAGATGCAGTGATCTATGACGATATTACAAAACAATGTGATGTTTGCTCAGGATTCTACTGGAAAGATATATAAGATCCTGCTCTGTACGTTCTCACCAGTTTCTGGCATTGTTTGCCCAAGGCAAGCACTCTGTTTATCTCAGCTGATCCACATTATGTTTGCCCTCATTAAACATTCTCTGTTTGCACAATATATCCAATATACTGTACTCACTAGCAGTGTATCTGTGCATTGCCCTGCATGCCATTTGTATTAACCAGGGCTGTAAATAGTGGTGCTACTGCACACCCCCATCCTACAGAGTTGGAGCCTCCAAGCCTTCCCTGATGTACTGGAGACCAAGTCACTCTATGGATGTACATACAATATTATATTTACAATATTGCAGCAACCCACAGACGAATATTCAAAGTCCCGGGTTGGCACATGCACAGTAACATCCTTTGTACTGCACTTGTGCAGAACCCATTTTATGGGTTGCCATGCAGCAGCCCACATAGAGGCATCCTGGAGTGAGGGAACACCTCCCAATTGGACTGCCTTGGGTGACTGGCAGGTCAGAATTCCAATAGGAAGTCACTTCCAGTCTTGGTAAAGCCATTGCAGTCTCACAGATTGCATCTGGCTTCACACAGTGGCGGATTATACCTGGGGGGGCTGCAGCCCTGCAGCCCATAGGTAAAAAAAAAAAACACTGGTCATGAGCAGGAAACTGTAATGGCAACCACTAGTTTCCTGCTCATGGCACAAGTCCTCAGGGTCCATTTCAGGATGCTTGTTTAAACAAAAAATATAATTTTCATCTCTATGTAACTTGTCATTGCAGTTTTAGATCATATAAAAAATATTTTCTATAGTATATAAGTTTAGGGAAAGAGTTGTTGTTTACTACCTAGCAGTCTCAAATGACAACCACACTGCTGTGGCAGCCAGGAGCAGGAGAGATGCACAGCAGCAGTGAGAGAGCAGGAGGCCAGACTCAGGGAGGGGCCAGATTCTCTAAGCTTCAAAAGTGATAAAATAGAGAGTGATAAGCAGCCAGCCAATCAGCTCCTGCCTGACATTTTTCAAACACAGTCTGTGACATGGCAGGCAGGAGCTGATTGGCTGGCTTTTTATCACTCTCCATTTTATCAATTTTGAAGCTTAGATAATCTGGTGGGCTGCCTTCTGCTGACCACTGCTGACTGACTTACCCAGCTGAGACAAACAGGAACTATGCTGAGGGCCTGCCACAGCCAGAGCTGACCCATCACCCTCGTCATAAAATAAATCGTATTTTATTTGTATGGGCCACATAGTTACTATCTATTTTGTTAGACAATTTTCACTTATTCGCACTTCTGTGGTATATGATGAAAAAATAATGCAGCTAGTGGTTTCCCAATGCCTTTGCCTGAGACTCTTGGGAGCCATAGTACATAACTAAATAACTAAATACCCCCAGCGCACTATGAGGGTGCTGGAGATTTGGGGATAAGACCTTGCCCCTCCCATTGTGATGTCACGCCACCTTTTACTGACAGCACTTGGAAAGGAACACTATACCATGTCATGTGGCTTCGACCCCATTACCAATATGCCGGCTTCCCCGGGAGTAGGCAATCAGCTTGACATGTTGTGGGGCGTGTCAATTATTTATTTATTAACAGTTTCTTATACAGCGCACACAGATTCCGCAGCGCTTTACAGACAACATTTGAACATTCACACCAGTCCCTGCCGCAGTGGAGCTAACAAATCTATATTCCCTACCACATGTACACGCACCAACAGACATTCTAGGGTTAATTTTGTTAGGAGCCAAATAACCTACCAGAATATTTTTGGGAATGTGGGATGAAACCGGAGTACCCGGAGGAAACCCACGCAAGTACGGGGAGAATATACAAACTCTGCACAGTTAGGGCCATGGTGGGAATCAAACCCATGACCTCAGTGCTGTGAGGCAGTAATGCTAACCATTACACCGTCCGTACTGCCCATGTGACACCATGGGTGTGTCCGAGCATAAGTGATGCTGGCTAGGGGTGGAAAGAGGGCTTCCCACAAAATCACCAAGATTACAGGCATGGTGGAACAGGAGACGGGCCAGAAGGATGCATTTCAATGTGGTGTGTAGTGGCGGGGGGAGGTGGGGGTACAAAATAGGCAAGTGTGGGCTTAGAGATGCCGCTGAATACCCTCAACAGTGTCAGTGATATTCCTACTGATTTCTTAAGTACATTGAGAGAGATGGATCAGATTTTACAGAAGTGGCACAAAATGTTTGTTGGGATTAGCGCTAATATTTCAATCTATTTACAGTTAAACAGACCTTTCACCGATTATCCTCCTCGTCCTCTAGCTGTAGCATACAGTTCACTTAAACTCTGCTCCATCTGTAACTTTGAAAGAGAGCGCTGGATGAACATTTGACAACGTTTTAGAGGGCTTTGAAGGATGGAATTGAGATGGATATTATTTGTTAAGCATAAAAAAACAAATACACTTCAAAGTCTGTTTACACATCTCATGTAAATGAGACACCGCGCCATTCCTTACTTCCAATTTGTGCAGTGTTTAAATCAAAGCATGGTGAATTACGTTCCGCAGCAGAGACGCACTGCCCGGTGCCGTACAGACCGGCTTAGGATTCTGTTTTCCCAGCTAGATCTGGCATGTGAAATACAATTATATATAGCCGCACATGCTGTGAATTTTAATTAAGTTTCCTTATCCGTCTAACGGCTTTTGTTCTGGAAATCTAGTTTCACATCATGTCGTCACAATAAAATAAAAATTGGAAAATCTTTTTTTGGAATCATATTGAGCTTATTTGGCCATATGTGGATAATTTGAGTTAAAAAAATGTGTATTAAATATATTTATTTATATTGTTCGAACAAAACTTTTTAAGTGCGTACTGTATTTCTATATATGTAGTGTTTTAAGGAGCATAATTCAGGGAAATGTGCAATAAATGGAAATACTGAGGCAGTCGGGGCCTAGTGGAAACTTCTGCAGCGTCCACACTCACAGCTGATAAGGACCCTTGCCTGGCAGGTGACAGTCGGAGTAGGGGTGTGATCATTTCAGTAGGGTTGATAGGCAGGGAGAGATTACAGCCTCCCTGTATGGTAATCAGGGCTGGGGTAATTATCAGAGCAGTCCAGATCATATGGGGTCCTGGGAGACTATAATCCTCTAGTTGAAATAAAAGAAAATAACATACACATACATAAATAACAGATAAAATAAAAAGCGCTGTGAGGGCAAAAAACTTCCGCCCTCACCTATTGTCAAATCCTGGTCAAAAAACAGAAGTGGATCTAGACACAATCTTAATCTCTCCCTCCCCGGTGATGACAGCTGTCAAAGACACCTTCTGGCTATACCCAATCACACTTCTGTAAATGGGTCCCAGATAACTTGAGTTACCTGTGCCCTACCCATGTCCAACCCTAGATTCCAAAGTAGGAGATTTATTTCTTTTTGGAGGGGGGTGGGGGTCAATTTCCACCAAGCAACCCCCCCCCCCCCCCCCCCCAAAAAAAAAAAAACTGATTTTTTAAGGCAGTGGAAATGGGGTATAAGACAGAATTAATAAACTGACATCCTTATGTTTGAAAGTGCTTTATTCATTTCACTACCTGGACATTGAAACATTTATACAGTAACAATTCTGTTCAGCTGGCATCATTAAACTGTTAAATTGTTAAAAGTATACACTGACACGCCGCCAGCTCAGATACATTACAGGAAGAAGCCCTTTGTTTGCACATAGTGGTAAGGCGTTCACAGAGTAACCCAGGAGAGAGGACGAGAGATGGTCGAGGTGTTTGCGCAGGTAGGGGAGGGAGGGGGGCTGTTAGGGGCCAGAGCAGGGGAACGGCCAGTATTTTATGGGCGGGGCGGGTGATGCCTGCCAGGGGGGGTGTGGCTGACGTTGTGTGCTTTCTCTTCGGTGGACTCTGACGGAAATACAAGTCAGTTCAGATTGACTTTTCTGAAGGAGCTCAAAATTATTCAACCATTAAATGATTTGCCCCCGTTGGCCAAATGTTTGTGCACTTCCCCTCACATGGTACCAAGGGAATTCGGGGGGGGAGGGGGGGTACATAGTACTAATAGACTATAGCCGAAGAGGTTTTTGTACTGCATGCAGGTACTATGAAAAATATAGTATGATAACTGCTCAATCAAATTAGTAATGCCCCTCAGGTGCTGAAAGGGAGGGGGTGTTAACCCTCAGCACACCGAAGGGCATTAGTAATAAGATTTAAAAAAAAAAAACATAATAGAAGGTAATTCAGAGATCGTTGTTACATATGTTTTGCAAAAAATATGATAAGCCTCCGATTCTCGGCAAGTAAACAATAACACAAGTGGTAGAATAGAATTATGACCATGCAATTTTCTTCTTCTATTTTGTACTCGTTTTATGTTATTCTATGTATTATTAAATGTATTACACAATATTGTATTTCCACTTTTGTTTTGTTTTATCTATGTTCTAAAAATGTTTATAAAAAAATAGTAGTTTCCCTGGAGGGTGCCGGACGCGTTCCCGACAGTCAGGATCTCGACAGTCATTAACCCAACGTCGGGATCCCGACTGTTAAAACACCGACGGCCGGGTTCCCAACGGCCGTCGGCTATTTTCCCTCGTGCGGGTCCATGACCCCCATAGAGGGAGAATAGAATAGGTGGTGAGCGTAGCTTGCCATCGTGCCCGCAAGGGGCTTTGTTGCGCTGGCCACGCTGTCTGAGTCCGGCCAGTCGGGATCCCAACTGTCGGATAAACATACCACACCCTCCCTGGATGCTGAATGTTGATGGCAGGATCATCATAAACAGGGATGTATATCATTTTTATTGTTACCTCAAAGAATATTTGAACATCAGTCCCTGCCCAGTGGAGCTTACACAAATAATTTATTCACCTTGGCGGCTCACACACAGCGGTTGCACACGCACATAGATGAACGTACGGGGGACCGATTAAATCAGAATAACCCCCAAAATGATCAGTCACCATGCATACAGAGGCAGAACTCTGGGAGGCAATGGAGTCATCTGCCGCCGGGCTCCTGCTCTCAAGGGGGCACCTCTCCTCACCTGCAAGTTTAAATCATTCAATAAAAAAACATTAATATCGCTTTTGTGGTTAAGTTCTGAAATATATATATGTTCTCTCTCTATATATATAGGGGACACAAATATATACAAGTATCTTGCCTCCGGGCAACTGGGATGAACTTATGCCACTGCATGCATACATACCGGGTAGTTCTTAAAACCTCCGAATGTTGCATGATACAAACCCCCCACACAGATATCATACCGCACTCATCCAGACCTGCACCCAATAACACAATATATTCTATACTAATAAAGCCGGAGCTGCTGCTGTTTGATGCGTCTCGTTTCTGTTCTCACTGCACTTCTGTTTCAGCATCTCCAAGGTGTATACACCGAATATGAGAAATGTTCTGAAAAGCAGAATACAGATCCCTTGTTGTGCTAAATTAAGTTTTATTTGGAAAGTACAAAAGAATAAACATCTGCTTCCATCTGCCTTCCCTGCGCTGTCACTTGTGTTTAATTATACAGTAGCTTATCATCGGCTATATATGAAACATACAGCGCATTAATGATTACCGGAGACTAGGAGAGTTTACTGAAGGTGTAATTACTTTCCTTCAACCAACAGAGAGATGGAGCCGCTCCATAAAGCTTTGTAAACTATCGCATTTCTGCAGGACCTTTCCATCGCAAGAAATGGAGTTATTTCAATGCAAATATTTCAAATCTAATTTGAAACTACAATTGCTGAATTCATCTAGCCGGCTAAATGGCCATATTTATTTGTCACTGCCCAGGGCATTGTCTGTAAGTACGCCTTCAATTTATGTGACTTTGCTTCATTATTTCCAGCTTTAGAATAGGTGTGACATACGGTATGGTAATACTTTGGGCCTGATTCAGAATGATTAGCAAGGCTGCAATTTTTGGAGGACAAAACCATGCTGCACTGCAGGTGGGGCAGATGGAACATTTGCAGCGAGAGTTAAGCTGGGCATACATTACTGCGATTTCTCGCAGCGGTGTATGCCCAGCCGAACACCTGCGACCTGCCCAGGACCTTCCCAGGCGGCAGGGTCATGTGTAATCCATCACACGTGGTCCTATACTTGTGATGGATGGCATGCTCCCCGCCCAGCCCTCCGACGGGATAGAGGTCCGAGGTTGGACACAGGTCCGATGCGCATGGGACCGCGCATCGAACCTAAGGCAACATCATATTGACTCAATTTGCTCCGATTTCTCATCCTGCTCCATCAGGAATGGGTGGAATCGTCCCTAATTGCGTTAGTGTATGGGGGCCTGGGTGGGGGGTGTTCAAACTGAAATCTAAATTGCAGTGTAAGAATAAAGCAGCCAGTATTTACCCTGCACAGAAACAAAATAACTCCCCCAAATGTAACTTTTTCTGCACGTGTTACATCTACCCCACCTGCAGTGCAGCATAGTATTGTCCATCTGCTAAATTTCCTTGCTAACCGGTCTGACTCGGGCCCTTTGTCTTTTAAATATACCAACTGTCCTGAATTTTGCGAGGAGGTCCTGTTTTTTGGGGACTGGTCCCGCTGTCTCATCTGCATGCAGCAGTGTCCCGAATTGAATGGGGGGGGGGGGGGGGGCAGTTGGGAGACCCCTCCTGATACAGATGAGGAGCCTGAAGTGGTGGAGGATTTAGATGAGCCCTTACAGGACTCGCACTGAACCACTCATTATGGCCATTAGGGATGTGTTAGACCTCCCTTTAACTGAGTTTGTGGTGGGGGACTCATTTTTTGGAGCCCAGAAAAAGCAGCCTATTGTTTATCCAGAATAGGTTCTTCAAATCAGGCCACCCTGTTACAGGCAATTCAGAGACTATTACTGTCTCGGGTGGTTATCCCAGTCCCTCCTCAGGAGAAGGGCAGGGGTTACTATTCCAACCTATTTGTAGTACCAAAACCGGAGGGTTCGGTACGGCCAATTTTAAACTTAAAGTCTCTCAATCCATTCCTAAAGGTAACTACTTTCAATATGAAGTCCCTGGGAGCGGTCATTGCGGGATTGGAGCAGGGAGAGTTCCTAGCATCCCTCGATGTGAAGGACGCTTACCTGCACATCCCAATATGGGTCCCACATCAGGCATTCCTGAGGACCATTATTAATTTCAGGCCCTTCCCTTTGGTCTGTCCACTGCACCCCGCGTATTCACAAAAGTGATGGCAGAGATGATGGTCTTACTCAGAAAGAGGGGGATAAACATCATACCCTATCTGGACGACCTCCTAATAAAGGCCAGGTCAGAGGAGGCTTTGAATCTGGCAATTCAGTTATCTACACAGGTCCTCATTGGTGGTTACTGAACCTTCCCAAGTCCTCACTGATCCCATCACAGTGGCTGCTGTTTCTGGGCATGGTTCTGGATACCAGGGACCAGAAAGTCTTTCTGCCAGGGGACAAGGTTCAAGCGCTCCAGATCCTGGAGCGCGATCCTTTGGCTGCGGTACAAGTCTCTGTCCATCAATGCATCCGGGTCCTGGGCAAGTTGGTTGCCTCTTTCGAGGCGATCCCATACGGGAGGTTCCACTCCCATGTGTTCCAGTTAGACCTCCTAAGCAAATGGTTAGGGTCCCACCTGCAGATGCACAGGAAGATTTTCCTGTCCATGAGATCCTGGGAATCACTGAGATGTCCTGCATGAGGGAGGTCACCAAGATCCTCAGTTGGGCAGAGGCTCATCTGACTGCATTGTCGGCCATTTTAATCCCCGGGGTGGACAATTGGGAGGATTCCTTATTAAATCCCGGCGGTCGGGATCCTGGCGTTCAAAATCCCGACGCCGGAATCCCGACCGCTGAAATCCCGACAAGGGGGGGACGTGGATCGCCCCCCCTTGTGGGCTCGCTGCGCTCGCCACGCAGCGGGCTCGGTGCCTCGATACGCTCGGCACACAAATTTATTCTCCCTCCGAGGGTGTCGTGGATTTACACTGCATCCCAATTGGGAGGCGGACTTCCTGAGTCGTCACGACCTTCACCCGGGGGAATGCAGCTTGAAAGACCAAATCTTTGCACGCATTGTGGATCGGTGGGGAAACCCACAGATAGATCTGATGGCGTCCAGACTCAACAAGAAGTTGGCTCGGTACTGCTCTAGGACCAGAGATCCTCAAGCGGAGGCAGTGGATACACTGACAGCACCTCATTTTGTACGATGCCCAGAAAAAAAGGTCATTCGGCCTCAAAGCAATCCATTGCTCGCTGGCTTTGTGGATGGCATGCAATGCGATTTTAAATTGTACAAGCACCCTGATGGGTGATTACTATGTTAAATGCACCCCCATTGTTAATGCCACCCCCACTATCAACGCCAACCCAAAGCGTGACGAGCGCAGCGGTACGCGTCCTCCGACCTTTTCATACTCCCACTATCCATGGCGGCGTGGAGTTGATTTTAGATAGTCTGGCGAGCGCAGCGAGCCACCGAGCCCGAAGCGTGGCAAGCGCAGCAGTTTACTTCACATGTAATCCGCGGCCGCTTGCCACGCTTCTTGTTCGGTGGCTTGCTGCACTCGCCACACTATCTAAAATCAACTCCATGCCGACGTGGATGGTGGGGGTATGAAAAGGTCAGAGGACGCGTACCGCCACCCCTCGCGGGCTCGCTGCACTCGCCACGATTCGGGTTGGCGTTGATAGTGGGGGTGGCGTGGGGGTGCTTTTAACATTGTAAGCACCCATTACGGTGCTTATACAATTAATAATCTTATAGGGGGGCCATTTAACATTGAAAGCACCCATTAGGGTGCTTAGACAATTTAAAATCGTATACAATCGCATTGTATGCCATATACAATGGTATACAATTTTAAATTGTATAACATCGGGTACCATCCCATCGCATCGCATACCATTGTAAGGCTTATGGTATACGATGCGATGGGCGCCGTGCTAGGAAACAAGTACCTTTTATTGTTATTGGTCTTTTCTAGTGACATCACAATTTGTCATTCAAGCACCGTACAGATGGGATATTACAATACAACTAGCTGTATGCGGCAGGTAGGGCAGAGAAAAGTGAGAGTTTTAACGGACACCCTTGGCTTTTGTTTTGACCCGATCCTGTAAGCTTTTACAGGAAACATCTATTTTAGATTTAGCAGTGTGAACAGAGAATTCAGAGGCGCGCGGAGCACTACTGTATGTCTCATTGCTGAAGGCACATTCATTTGGTGTGATTCCATAAATTGTTTACAGACTTGCAAGCTGCTGCTATATTAAGAAACATAAAATATTGGCAGCAGTATTGCTCCGCCACCGCTTATCAATCTTGCATGAATATTATTAAAATACCTGAAGCACAAACAACACAAAGCTGGTTCTGTACCGGCTGTACTGATGATCAAGTCTTAAATCTGGGCCTCGTTTTAAGTGCTATTTACAGAAAACCGTACGACAGAATATTAAGAGCCTGTAGTAAATAATAATTAACAAAAAGATAATGTAAACCTGTATGTATTTGACCTTCAAGATCTGCATTATGTGGAATTAACATTCACATTTTACTGCTTAAAATAAATCTACGGACTACTGCTAATCTGTGCAAGAATGAATCAGGGAACAGTAACGGTGATTTACTATGTTCTCATAAACTGCAACACTAAATCCTTATAGACTTCAATGTATTTATTAAGTAACAAGAATACGATAATGCGGTATCCAGGAAAATCAAAATGAAGATGTCAAGAGGGGTGTTACTGTAAAAAAAGTGACTCAAATGTACAGTGAAGCGGTTCAAACATTACTGCGACTTCTCAGAGGGGAGAAGTCGCAGCATACCACCCCCGAACCGCACGGCAGGTTCCGGGGTGGCAGGATCTCGTGCGGTATATCCAGTGGCGACTCCTACGGCTTTTGGGGAGGTAAGCTGCCGCAGGCACCCCCTGTCACCGCCACCACTTTCCTCGTGTCCCCGGCGCCTGTCCTATGATTGCAGGTGCCGGGACTGGCACATGCGCAGTACAAACATATGTTCTGCGCATGTGGCCAGCTTCTATGGGCTGCTTCGGCAACAGTCCATAGAAGGAATCTTGGTCCCGGCGCCTGTACAATATAATTTACAGGCACCGGGACCAGCGCGTGCGCAGTACTGATATAGGTACTGCGCATGCACATCTGCCGTTTTTTGTCTGGCAGCCCCCAGCAAGGCGTCCCGGAGGGAGGGAACACCTCCCAATGGGACTGTCTTGGTGACTGGCAGGTCGGACTTCCAATAGGAACTCACTGCCAGTCACAGTGAAGCCAGTGCAATCTCACAGACTGCATCTGGCTTCACTACAGTGTCAGATTTTACCTGGGGGGGGGGCTGCAGCCCATAGGTTAAAAACCGCCACTGGGTATATCACATGCGGTTCTTTTGCATGCGATCTCAGCAAGTGCTGCCGGAGCTTGTCTAATCTGACAGAGCCTTAGAGGAGGGATTCAATACCGGCCGCTACTGTATTTCCGCTGGCGCTGGCGGAAATAGTGCACCTCGCCTATTCAATGCTGCCATTGCCAACGGCATTGAAGGCAGTTCCTCAAAAAACTGAACCGATTTTAAAACAAGTCGGATTTGTTTTTTGTTGGAAACGGTTGCGGATTGTCAAATTCACGGCCATTTTTCAACATTCTGTGGCCTTTCTCGCCGACACGCGGAGTTTCCGACACTCGACCGCCGGAACATTGAATTCCAGCTGTTGAGTTACAGTGAAACGGAACGAAAACAGACATGGGACCGCGCATTGGATCGGATCCAAAATGCACGCAATTTGCCACTTTTCACCCGATTCCTTGGCCCGATGCACCAGAAGTGTTTGGCCAGATTTAGGGACACATTTACTAAAGTTTAATAAAAAAAAGGAGGTGACGTTGTTCATAGCTACCTATCAGATTATGTCTATCATTTTCTAAGACGCAAAGAGAGAAATGATGTACAGAATTTGAGTGGTTGCTATGGGCAACGTCACCTCTTTTCATATTTAGAAGCTTTAGTAAATGTATCACTTAGTGGTTTATTTACTAAGATGGGAGTTCTATTGAAGATGGGTTGTTGTCCATTTCAACCAATCAGACTCTGCTTATTTATTTAACACCTTCTAGAAGATAATAGAATCTGATTGGTTGCCCATAGCAACAGCCCATCTTCAATAGAACTTCCAGTAAATAAGCCCCTAAGTGTGCAGGTTACTGGTCATAAGGGTTTGCGTTACGCACCGAGGGCCTAATTCAGATTTGGTAAGGAACTGCAATATGGTGTAATCAAAATGTGAATGCAGCAGGAGAGGGCGCAGGTAGCCAAGATGGCTCCCGAAGAGGCATAAAGAGGAGGGGCAGTGGTGGACCGAGGTCCGAACGGCGGGAAGGTCTGGGGGCAGGCAGGTATGCCTGACCAGTGACCCCCTTTTCACACATGGAACCCGGACCAGCCAGTTAGGAGAAGTGGGGGGAGTCTGGCCGGGAGGGGTTTAAATAACCAAGCCAGTGGGGAGGCAGCATTCAGCACAAGCAGAGCCAGGACACAGACCGAGGGAGCGTTTGTAGGCGATAGATGCCTCCGACATTTGCGAGATCTGAGTGCTGTGCATGAGGACGCATCCCTCGAATCATCATGGCGACCTTCGTGCGCGATTTGTGATGTTTGCAGATCACAGTCAGCCTGTGTAAGCCGTTACGTACTCAGGCTGGCCGGTGGATCCGGACATCCAGGTCCATTAAGTTTGCGTCCGATGTGGCAGACGGGGACCCGTCCCCCCCCCTGTGATTGAGAGGGGACTGCAACCAATATCAAAAGTATCATTGTCAATGATGCAGTACCTCTGTCCATGCACCCTAGTGTTTACTGCCAGGACAAGCAGATCAAAATTGCAATTTCGATGGGCATTTCTGAACGGCAACTGGTGAGGGGAGATGACTAACTGTCACAGGTTTGACCGTATCGGCGTTTGCATACAAATATGCAATTGGACTGAACATCGGTGACCAAGGTTGCTTGGATAGTCTTCACCTGATGCACCGATAGTGTGTATTTTGTACGCACATTAGCGGATTTGTGCTACATAGTACATTGTGCCGCCGCCACCTCTGGTAAGTAATAGTAATTGGGGGGTGGGGTGCCGGCGCGCGCGAGGGGGGTGTGCCGCTGGGGGCCCAGGCTGAAGGTCAGTCCCAGGCCCCAACATTACTAGTGGCAGCCCTGTCCACCTCCTGAATCACCCCAACATACTCTATGCAAAAATTGCTGGTTAATTGCTATGGGTGCGGCCACACAGTGAACTTTGGAGGTAAATGAACTCCCCGGAATTGTGCAATATATAGTATATTATATTATACAGTACAGCAGTGATGCTGGTTATTCAGTATTCTATGGGCGGAGATACAACCACACACTAGACTGAATTTCCTAACTCTTTAAAAAATTACATGGAGTTTTATCTTGCTCATAACATCGTGGGGCATAAGCAACAAGCACAATGGTCCTGATTCAGACCGGTTTGCTAAGCAGGGTATTTTTGCTGTAAACACCACCCTGCCGAATGCACGCCACCAGCCGAGCGAATACCTGCACTAGTGTTACACATCCGCTCGCATGCGCAAACATGGAGGAAAAATTCGTGCTGGCAAAAACCCACATCATCGGCCGGGGAGCAAATTTGGACCTGAGCAATCAGGTTGGAATGGCCCCCATTGTTTACAGAGGAGCGTAAACACTATATAAGAATGTTCAACTAAATGCACGATAATAAAATGACCCTCTGTGGTCGGTGCATGCAATAATATCCTGCCTTTAGCAAAAAACAGGGATGCGGTCATTTGGTCCACAGCATGATGATTGACAGTCATTAGGTCAACACCATTAGGTCGACATTGGAAAAGAATGACATGGTTCTAGGTCGAAAGGTCAACATGGGGTTTTTCACTGGGGGTATTTTATGCCCTACCATCCACTAGGGCATGTGGAAGAATAAAATAGTGTGCCTGACGCATATCGAGCGATGCGTGGGGATGCGGTGAACCTTAAACTGTGTCCATGTCGACTGTGTTGACATTCAGGTAAAAAAAAACAGTGAAAAACACCATGTCGACCTTTTGAGTGTCGACCTAGACATTGTCAAACTAATGACCTGTCGAACTAACGACCTGTCAAACTAATGACCTTTCGACCTATAACCACGTCAACCTTTTCCCATGTCGACCTAATGGTGTGGACCTAATGACTGTCAACCATCATGCTGTAGACCAAATGATCCCAACCCCGAAAACAGAGGCGTAACTAGATATTTATAGGCCCCATAGCAAAGGTTTGTAAGGGCCCCCTATTTCACAACTGATGGTGATAAATGTATGCAAAACATATTACTCAGACAGTAAAGATGGGCCCCCTTCAGCTCTGGGCCCCATAGCAGCTGCACCCCTTGCACCTATGGTAGTTATGCCCTT
Organism: Crinia signifera; assembly: GCF_055691185.1. NCBI lineage: Eukaryota > Metazoa > Chordata > Amphibia > Anura > Myobatrachidae > Crinia > Crinia signifera. Next base: position 303,990,214 of record NC_139219.1, on the reverse strand, counting down.
GCCCGAAAACGACACCGTGTTAGAAGGCAGCTCAGGATGACATCACCGGGCGATATCGTTCAGTGTGTATGCACAGTATCATTCGCCTGGGAGCACCTTGAAAAACACTACTGCTATCGCTCATGGAACATATCGCATAGTGGATCTTATTCAGGCCCGTTCCCATTGGCCCCTTCGTTCGCACGCTTCCGATGTTTTGCAGACGCCTTTCTGCGCATGTGCAGACGCCTGGTGTGTGCATCCACGGCGAACAGGGTGTTCGCTGGGTACATGCACCCAAGTGTGCGGGCGGGAGGCCAGCCCATTTTCATATTCGAACGCCCAGTGTTTCACGTGCATTCCCTTGAGAATGCCGGGTGTTCTCATGCAAATGCCCCGATGACGCGGATGTAGGGGGCAGGCAGCTGACATCACCCGAGCATCCACGCATATATATAAGTGACTTGAGAGTCAGTATTATTTGCGCGCACCTTCGCCATCATTCAATGGTCGCCGACCATCGAATGATGTGGGTGGATCCCCCAAAGCTGCGAATGGATGTTACTGTCAAACATCCATTCGCAGGCCCTGTGAGGGAATCGGCCTTGAGAATGGGGGGCGGCCAGGCCACCATTCGGAAGGCGAGGTTTGGCAGGCTTGCGAATCACCCAGAATAACTCCCCGTGTGTATGGGGCTTAACTTACAACACACTCTATAGAGTGTCAACACAAAATAGCTCCTACAGAACCTCGCGGCTAATTTGATAGATTCCTATAATGTGATATGATACAATAGTAAGTTCAGTATAGTACATGCACACACATACTGTAGATACGATAGATAGATAGATAGATAGATAGATAGATAGATAGATAGATATATTATAGGGTTAATTTGCAAACTGGTGCTAGTTATTGTAATTTGCATCAAATTTGAATATATGATTTAAATATAGAAGTAGCTCAGACTCTTCCTTTTCAATAAAGCCAAAATAAAAAAAACAAGCAAGGAAATAAAAAACAAAAACACCCACAGTGTTTTTTTTCCACTAAGACACAAACTTTTGCCAAGGAAAACTCAGGTCTCTGCTCACAGACTGAACTAACTGTCATTTTTTTTTCTTGTGTTTAATTATTGTGAATACAAAAGCACACACACACACACACACACACATGCAAATCCCGTGCTCCAAGGATGGTGATGACTTGCTCAAGGTCACAGGAAGCTGGCACTAGATACCAAGCTTTCGCCTTCACTTCTGTGTATTTCCAAGAGAGAAATCAGGTTTCTTTGTTCAGCGTTTCTCTTCTTACACAATGCACATTACTCGGAAGCTATTGCTACAGACAATGCTGCCAATGCCGTAATTCTGGGCTTTAGAGCCATGCGAATGACATGTGGTTTTAAAAGGAAAATTACAGTGCTTCCTTATACAGGAACCGCTTGGAGGACTGGCATTATAGAATGTGGCATTACAGAAGGTGAGAGTAACATTAACGTGTCAGTATAAAGGATCCTACAACTACAAGTATACTGTGGAAATCTGACATCTGGTAACACATCACAGTACCCATTGCTTAGTCCATAATGCTGCTAAATAAGCCTCTAGTTCTTAGAGAATAGTCAATGCCAATATTTAAAATAAAAGATGCTCAGTTCCTTATTTTGGGGCTGATTTATTAAGCCTGGTGAAGTGATAAAGTGAAAGGGGATAACGTAACAGCCAATCACATTGTCATTTTTCAAACCTAGCCTGTAACTTCAGTTAGCAGCTGATTGGCTGTTGCGATATCAGCTTCCAATCACTTCACAAGGCTTAACACGTAATTCATCTCCCCCTTTGTTCTTTAATATGTCCTGGAATTATCGACATTACAACAGTAGAAGGGCAGATAGTTAGGGGTCTATTATGGAAGCTGTACCCATTAATCTAACAGAACAAATTGCAATATTTCACTATACTCAGTCTGCATACTCCTTGAACAAATGTGTTCTGATATTCGGAGTCAGCTTCAAGATTAAAGAGCAGACATAAAAGCCCCAAGTGGTTCATTCTAGAAACACAAGAGTACTGGCATAGGCAAAGCCCAATTGAATCCCCCAATTCCTGATGCTATGACACTCTAAGTGGTTAATTTACTAAAATGGGAGTTCTATTGAAAATGGTATTTTGTCTATAGCAACCGATCGAATTCTATTTTTTTTATTTAGCAACAGTCTAGAAGATAATAGTAATAATAAACTGACTTATGGTAAACGATAATAATAATAATAATCTCTATCTTGCTTATTTGATTTTCTAAAAATCCTAAAAAAGGTAGCTTGGCATGTAGAAAGACATTAAATGCATAATTTTTATCTAAACATTGTTGTATTAGTTCTGCACCGTAAAGTAGAACACAAAAAAACAAAACAAAAACAAAAGCGTTAAAATGATCTGTGATTCATTCACAATCCACAACAAATGAAGGCGGATTGATTGGATAGGATAATAAACAGTAAAGAGCGACACTATATATGCAAATAGAGAAATTCAATTTATTGGCCTCTGGTTAAACAGTCATGGAGTAAAGCCATGAAAATAAAAAATTTCAATTTGAAATTTTATTTAGCACGTTGCTAAATGCTTAATAAGACATCAACACTACAGCCAACATACTCAAGATTTGTTGTTGCTTTTTTGTTTTTAAATACGTGGTGATACCCATGTTGTAAAAGCCAAAAAACAAACAGTGGCCATGGTGTAATGCTGGTTTCAGAAATGCTGACATGATCCTTACAAAGGTGTCCAAAAAAGGTGCAGCCTGATTTGGCAAATCTTGGAACGGAACCTCCATCCCAGTTCTCCTCACTTTCTCTCCACCATGGAGAAGTCTTGTCCTTACTCCTTGTTCTCCATCATGGAGAGTTCCTTGATGACCCTTAGCTTCCCACTAGCGTCCAAATTGCGTTTCTCCCGTATAAGCTCCTCCAGGCTGTTAAACCTCATGGTGTGGATGTGGTTTTCTTCCAGGTGGAGCTTCAAAAAGTACTGGAGGTTGCCCGAATGGACCTCGCCACCAGCTTTGAACTCCCTGTTGCCAAACCTGCACCAGGCCGCAAAGCTCTCAGAGTTAGTCCAGCAGATCTCCTCGCTTCTTAAGCCAAGGTGTCCACATGCGTTCTGAAGGACCAGCTCAGCAGTTAGGGGCCTATATCGATACCAGCTGCTAACCACCCTGCCCATGCAGCCTCCTCCAACTTCGAAAACACTGTCTTTGCGGATCTCCCCATGGTGCAAGTGAATGATCTGTCCCTGCCCGACATAAACTGCCCAGTGAGGTGATGGTGGAGGAGCATGGTCTGCATTGGGGCAAATAAAGATCAGCTCCAGGAGATCTCCTGGTTTGCAGAAGGTCAACAAGCCTTGCATAGGGTAGACGCTGAGGTCTTGGCTGCCCCTGAGCTTGGAAAAGATGCATTCTTGGCAACTAAAGGCTGAGAACTCAATCTCATTGAGTAGAATGTGACCCTCAATCTCGCTGGGACTGGGGTCCCTCACAGTGTACCGCTCAGACTGTCCTCTATCGTCCAGGTCCTCCTCCTCATCAGAGAAAAAGTACGCCACCCCAACTCGGAGCTCGTCCTTTTCTATACCAGACGGGTCCCCTGTCGGCAGTTCATTATAATTCAGGTGAGTGATGCGATCTAGTTGATTTCCCATCAATGACAGGGCAAGGCAATGTCAGTAGGAACGCCAGTTCTGAAAGGAAAGTGAGAAACACATTAATATAAATATAATAAAAAAGCCTTTTATACATATACAATACATAGCATAAACAAGCATCACGAGTACTGCAGATCTTTACCACTGGAGTGTGGGAGTGAAAAAGTTAATTGCGCTTCTCAGACATGGGTGGATCATGATACTTAGACAGTGGAGTAGTAATAAAGCACAATTACTACACGCTAAACAACCAAACTCTGCTCTCTTATATGCTATAGAGGTAATGAAACTTGCAGCAGCTCTGGGAGAACAGGTGTAGCCTGGGATATCTCATTGCCAGGGGCGAGCAGTGAAATCAAATCACCTTTATCTAAATAAAACTTGCTTAACTAAGCAACATGAAAGCGTTTCACTTGCAAGCCTTGCATTCATGTATTACCATGCATGAGGATACCAGGTACTGTACAGGACTCCATCAATACAAGCAATAAATGACTATCTACTTCCAATATCATCTCGAATAAACTACAACAGCTTTGTGTGTCAGCAAGAAGGAGCAAATCACACATCCAGTCCATTTATTAACCATACAGACATAAAGGCTTTCTACCTGTATATACCTCCAGCTGTAGCATATACGACACTGGGCACACAAATGCATGATCTACTGAAAACAGAGATATATTCCATGACATATACTGTATGTTCACAACCATGTATACCATCAAACCCTATATGTGCTCTCAACAATGCATGGTGAACTGCAATGTGCCTGGTCTTCCAATGCAGTTCTGTAGCTTTCCTTAAATGTTATTCGTTGGGTGTTATCTGATGAGCACCCAAGCGAGGGCAGCATGCTAGTGAGGGAACAGGCAGCTAAATACTTCTCACTCCTTTGTGCTGCATTGTGGAATTATTTCATTTTAATTAAAATAATAATAATAATAATAATAATCGTAACTTTCCTAATAATTATAAGGAGCGAGCATCAAGGTAAGGACGACGTGAACTCAATCAGAATGCCCAATATATCGGCCACACACAGAGATGGCAGGGAACTGGCAAATATTATTGTGATAAAGGGCACAGCTAGGTACTGTGCTGGCATGAACAAGATGTAATTCAGACGCGTCGCTCACCTACGCTGGCTGCTTTCGGTACAGCAGGAACCCTACAGATGGATGGCATGTCAGACAGGGGATTGCCACAGTATTGCAATAATGATTATGTACAGTTCTGTAGCTCAGGTGACAGCAATGGCACACAATACTGCAACCACAGAGGTGCATTTCAGCATGTCATCCCTGTACAAGGCATGGTGACACACATGCAGTTCTATATGTGGAATATTGGAAGGGGTGTATGGATTGCAAGGGGTTAAGTCAATGTCCTAATACCATTGTTCTAAAGATAGGGGGGCAGTGCTCTTGTTAGAGGAGGGTAAGTTGCCAGTGGCACTAAACTTGTGCCCTGTACAATGGTTAGACCAGACTGGCTGGGTGGATGGTGGGAATGGCTGCTTGGTCCAGCTCACTTTGCTGCACCCCCCCAAATATCTGTCATCTCCCCAGCGATAGTGGAGGGAGAGCCCTGCACTTGCAGCTCACTTTGCTGCACCCTACCCAGTTACAGGAGGCAGCTGCCCAGTGAAGGGCACTGCACCTTCACCACTGCACTGGGACTTCCCTAATAGCTCCAGGCAGGGCACAGTCTTTGGGTTACATCTGACAGCACAGAGCATGCACATGCAGAGCACTTTGGATGGAAGCAGCTCTGCATTCTGCATGCACAGGGAGAAGGGGTTGCACAGTGCTGCCAGATGACAGACCTGTCCCCCCCAATATTCAGCAGTTATTACCAACATTCCACAGCATAGAATCCTGGCACAGACAGACGCACCCCCCTCCCCCTCACTGCCACCTAGATGCCCATACACTTCAGCAGCACAGGAGTCATGCACAGGGATGCAGAGGTGGAAATGCCATCTTACCCTTGTGGATGAGCCAGCAGTGGTGGGAATAAAGCTCCTACAGACCCCCTCTTCTCGCCATGGGGGCTCCTCCTGCAGCAGAGGTGTAGGGATCCGACCCCCGGCCACTGCTCCCCTCCTGCAGCTCAGCGTCCTCCACCACCTGCGACAAGAGGCAGCAGCTACACTGGGCTGGCAGCCCCGGAGTGAGTGCAACTACAATGGGCTCTGACTTGCCAGCCTACGCCCCGCTCGCCTCTCATTGGCTGCCGGGTGCAGGAGGGTGTAGTAGGGGGGGAGTGTGAGCAGTGACCCTACTACTCCCAAGCTGTCACTCACAGGGAGGGAGAGGAGAGGGGCTGCCTTACCCTGGCTGTGTGACTGTGATCCGAAAGTAGTGTGTGGCACGGGCAGGTAGGCAGCAGCAGTGCCCGGGGATCACCGGCTGCAGGCAGCACGTATAGCACACGGTATAGAGACTGGTAAGTGCCTGCCTGCTGCACGTATGGCACACGGTATACAGCCTGGTAAGTGCCTGCCGCTGCCTGCTGCACGTATAACACACGGTATACAGCCTGGTAAGTGCCTGCCCAGGGGGATCTCTAGGGAACACAGATGTCACTTCAAATAAACTGCAGCAGGATAATAATGAGTGTGAGCTCTTCAGGTTAGATCTCTGCTCTCACCTATCTGATTGCACACTCTTCTATATTATCCTCTTGTGGCATTAAGTAAATTACTTTGGGAATGAAAAAGATACAGTGTGATATGTGTGTCTTCTGCTGAGGGAAATACACACACATTTAAGTGTCTAGAAATCCTATGTATGCAACTACACAGATGTCTGGAAAACATACATACATACATACATACATACATACATACATACATACATAACAATACATACAATGAAACATTCTGTACTCAGATGTCTGAAAAACATACATACAATATATACATACATACAGTACACATAGTTGCCTACCTTCCTGCATTCTACAGGAGACTCCCTGAAATGGCAGCAATCTCCCGCTCTCCCTGATTAGTCTAGCAATCTCCCTCATGTCACCTAGCCCACATTACACTGTTACATCATAGTTACCTCCCCTCCTGCATTCTGCAGGAGACTCCCTGAAATAGCAGCAATCTCCCGCTCTCGCTGATTAGTCTAGCAATCTCCCTTATGTCGGCTAGCCCCCATTACACTGTTACATCATAGTTACCTCCCCTCCTGCATTCTACAGGAGACTCCCTGAAATGGCAGCAATCTCCCGCTCTCCCTGATTAGTCTAGCAATCTCCCTCATGTCACCTAGCCCACATTACACTGTTACATCATAGTTACCTCCCCTCCTGCATTCTGCAGGAGACTCCCTGAAATAGCAGCAATCTCCCGCTCTCGCTGATTAGTCTAGCAATCTCCCTCATGTCGGCTAGCCCCCATTACACTGTTACATCATAGTTACCTACCCTCCTGCATTCTACAGGAGACTCCCTGAAATAGCAGCAATCTCCCGCAGCCCGCTCTCCCTGATTAGTCTAGCAATCTCCCTCATGTCACCTAGCCCACATTACACTGTTACATCATAGTTACCTCCCCTCCTGCATTCTGCAGGAGACTCCCTGAAATAGCAGCAATCTCCCGCTCTCGCTGATTAGTCTAGCAATCTCCCTCATGTCGGCTAGCCCCCATTACACTGTTACATCATAGTTACCTCCCCTCCTGCATTCTGCAGGAGACTCCCTGAAATAGCAGCAATCTCCCGCTCTCCCTGATTAGTCTAGCAATCTCCCTCATTTCACCTAGCTCACATCATGTACTGTAGCTGTTACATTTTGGGGGAAAAAAGGAATGAGAGATAGATACATTTACATTGAATCACCAGTACCATTTCCAGCATTGGTGATAAAGCACAATGGTCCCTATGGCTACATGCATGTCATGTGGCCATTTATACGGGATGCGGTCATTTGGTCTACAGCATTATGGTCGACAGTCATTAGGTCGACACCATTAGGTCGACATGGGAAAAGGTTGACACGGAAAAATGTCAACATGGTTCTAGGTCGAAAGGTCATTAGTTCGACAGGTCATTAGTTCGACAGGTCATTAGTTCGACATTGTCTAGGTCGACAGTCAAAAGGTCGACATGGGGTTTTTCACTGTCTTTTGAACCGACATGTGCCGACAGGCGGTATTTCATGCCCTACCATCCACTAGGGCATGGTGGGAGAAAAAAATAGTGTGCCGGGCGTAGCGAGGCACAGTGTCCGGCGCATTGCGAGTGCAGCTTTAGACTGTGTCCATGTTAACTGTGTTGACATTCAGGTAAAAAAACAGTGAAAAACCCCATGTCTACCTTTGGACTGTCGACCTAGATAATGTCGAACTAATGACCTGTCGAACTAACGACCTGTCAAACTAATGACCTTTCGACCTTTTCCCATGTTGACCAAATGATCACAACCCATTTATACGGAACCATGTGTAAAACACAATAGATGAACAATCTCTGACACGTATCAGTGACTCTTTTTACCAAGTATAGTAGCTCTTACTAACTGCTTTTGGGCCCCCGTGGTGGGTTTTGCTGGGGCAGGACAAACCTGCCCCAGCAAAACCCACCACTCAAGGGGTTAAGCGCCCCATTCCAGTCTACATACAGATGCAATCCATTTTCTGTACACTTATTGAAAAATGTGTGTGAAGCGACCACCCAGAAATAAACAGAGACACCCACCAAAGCCATGCACACTGTCAGCTACTGCCTACCCTCTCAGAATGGAGTGGGAGGCTCCTGAAAATCGGGACCCCGGAAAGGTAGGCAGCCCTCCCGAATACCGGCGGCACCCCCGAATATCTCTCTTGCTGCAGCATTAAATTACCACGATTCGCTGCTTTTCAGGGGGAGGGATGGGGCTAAATATGCAAATTGCGTAATTTAGCGCCACCCCCTCCTCAAAGACCCGCAAATTGCAGGATTTGACGTACTGGGGGCGGGGCTTGATGATGTCTACATCAGGCCCGCCCCCCGAAGTGCTGCTGACAGTCTCCTCTCGAGATTATCCCGGAGAGGAGACTTTAAAAGTAGGCAACCCTACTTTGAACCAGATGGTTTCCTTACATTGATGGAACAGCAGAAACGATGTCTCTTTTTTTTTTCCAGGTGCTGGGACATGGAGTGTAGCCCCGCCCCTGACAACCCTGAAGCCCCGACCCCACATTCTGATTGACCTATGGGACAGTCAGTCAAAGAAAATGGATGACCATTAATAGATACAATTAACAATGGTTGTCCATCACATACTTTGTTCCTATCGATGGCTGGTTGCAGAATCACCATCGATGGCCATCCCTAGGAGAAGCACATTTGAAACTGATTTGCTCATTAGCTCCCAGGCACATGGTGTGCATCAATAAAAGCCCAGCTGGCTGCGGTCACATCCCATTTGACTGTGGTTGCAATAATGGTAGTTGCACATTAAAAAAAATTGCAAAAACACCAGATACAAACTATGGGGAGGAAATGGTAATGAGCAGCGGTTGTTGTCGCGGCCTGGTTTTGCGGCAAATATTGACAACTATTGGCATTTTTTACAATTAACGTATTAACCCCATGGTCTTATTATTGCATTATTAAATTTATTCATGTAATAAATGTGCTTTGCATACTGAAGGGATATGTCCGATATACTCAAGCTAAGGTTTTCATCAGAGCAGCAATTTTCCTCTAAGAGTTATAATTACCTGGATAATTACAAGCCAGTGAAAGGCTGTGACTTATTGAGTCATCAGGGTGGTGTTACAGCGATGCCCTCAGCACTAGCGCTATAAAGCTCTATCGTTCCACAGTGCTCAGGTGCCTTGTGCTGACACATTAAGAAGAATGAGGAGTGCTCATTCCCTGTCACACAGGGCCGATTACACTGAGGAAACTCTGCAAGCTGTCACTATGCTAGCTGTAACCTCACCAGCGTCACCCCCACAGGCTGGAGATACAAGACATTATTACCAATGTTCATAACAATGATGAAATAAGATAATAGTACTTTACTAACAAGAGCATTTTGTACAACCCTGTGAAATGCGACTTAACCAAAGTCACCTGTAATTGCTCCCGGGTTCCGTTCATGCAAGTGACGGGCAGCTGTGTCTTTGGGTGCAACTTCTGTATGTAAATATGTCAAAGCTGCAGGTTCCTTATTTAAAAAGGCTGCAGGCTTCAGTGATCTGCTGCTGCCTCAGAAGACTCAGCATCGGATCATCTGCTAGAACGTCATCAATAGTCATCATCATGCACTTGCACTAGCCTATATTATGTGCAAATAATACCCATGGAAACCGGCATACAGTATTTATGGTTCCAGACAACTTGGCATATCCCACAGTTTTATCCAGTGGCATAACAATAGACTCAGCGGTGGCGGGGAGGCGCTGAGCAAGTGTGGGCGCGGGGGTCTGGGGGCTATGGTTATGCCAGTGCCACCTGCCAGGACCTGCCGTGTCTGCGGCCGGGGCCCGCAGATTTACTTGTCTGCGGTCCCGGCTCTCCTCATGAAAACTGACGGTCACAAAATGGCTGCCCCCATACAGCAGACAGTTTTTGAGGATGCAGATCTGAATAAGGGCTGTGGTCTAGGGTGTGTGTTATGGGGGCATATTACACCTCTATCTAGGTAGACATGACCACTATAGTAAAGTCTGTGACATCTACTCCAGGGGTTCTCAAACTCGGTCCTCAGGACCCCACACAGTTCACGTTTTCCAGGTCACCCGGTAGGTGCACTGTTGGTTACTCATTGACACGATTCTGTGAGGAGACCTGCAAAACATGCACTGCGTGGGGTCCTGAGGACCAAGTTTGAGAACCTGTGGTCTACTCGAACATTTGTTAAAGGCTGTGCGTAGAGCAATTAACATTCCTTCCACGCAAACTTAATTTTACAACGTTAAATTTGGTTGATTTACCGGAACAGTGAAAAACTATCAGTGGGATTGTCAAATACATGTTTACATAGAACAATTACAGGGCATTGATGTTTTTTAGCATAGAACGAGTGCCAATATTGTGTATCGTCCCCTAGGATGTTAGAAAAACGAATTTTGTAAAAAAAAATAATAAAATAAAACAAATGATGTATTAGTTTCTATGCCTGGATTTGATTGAACAAACCTGTTTCACATAATTTTCCACATCATTTAATGTAACGGCCCTTAACTTTGGAATCACAATCCAACAATGGGTCTCGCTGGCCTGAAAGGCTAAGGCTATTGTGTGCTATCAATTAGTGCACTAATTACTGTTGATAGAACAATGCTATTTTGTTGGAGGGAAGAATTTCCCAGCAGACCAAAGTTAGTACAGATAATATTCTTATCTTGTTGCCAAAGGAAATATACGCTTCTGTAATTGAAAAGTGAACCATGGGATTCCAAAACTGAGTCAAGGTTAAAGGAAGTTAACCGCAGGTGTAATGGCTTGCTAAGCCCTCTAGTATCTTAGTCCTGGGTTTTTCCCAGGTGCCACCATTTCCGCTGAACCAGGCTTGCACTGTACTGCCGTTGGACTGGGGAATTCACTGGTGGGCCCCTGTGATTTATGACCCACCAACTTTTTAGGGGGTGATGCAGCATTTTTCAAGATAATGCCGCCGGGCAGTTGACTAACCTAACCCAGCGGCGGCAGGCTGATTTAAGCCAAGTGGGTAGACGTGACGTTGCATCATGACGTCATGCACTTGACGCGCTGCCTACATTCCCCGGTGTTGTTACCACCTAACATTCCAGTCCGACACTGCACTGAACCATGTAAAAAATGGGAAATCCCAGGCCCCCTATACACTATATGTGACTTCTTCCCTCTCAGAAGTAACATCCAATCCCCCTTGAGCTGCCCGAGACTTCAGGCCCAAATCGCCTAGTGTATGGGGGCCTTAAAACATGAAACAATGGAACAGTTTGGATGTAAAATGCCTGATTATGCTCCATGAGAAAGACTCCTATGGACTCCACAATTGAATAGGCAAAATCTGGTGGCGTGTTGCTGATCCTGCCAGTGGACTTCCATACCACTCTATAAGCACATATCACCAGCCAATAAGGTTTTGAGCGAGGAGCAACTCTTTTAGATTAATTTATGCACTTTATTCGTATTTTGTGCATTGTGTCATTTTGTGGTCATTTAACCCCTTCCCGACATTTGACGTATATATACGTCATGGCCGGGATGTACTTCCCGACACATGACGTATATATACGTCATGACTTTAAACTGTCCCCGCGTCTATAGACGCGGGGACAAAGGGACGATGTCTGCTGTCCCTGACAGCAGACATGTCCCTGCATGCCCAGGGGGGGCTGCGATGCCGCCCCCCCGTCGGCGATCGCTGTGATTGGCTGTTCAGTGTGAACAGCCATTCACAGCGTTTTCCTGTGTTACCGGCGAATCAGACGCTCGGTAACACAGGTGTCAATCACCGCCGGGCGTCAGGGGGCATGAGGGGGTCATCGGTGACGACGACACCTCACCCCACCTGCCCCCAAGGCTGTGATTGGTCCGTGGGACCCACGGACCAATCACAGCCAAGGCGCGTGATTTAAACTAACGGTGACTGCACTGCAGACGCCATTCCGGTCTGGAATTGCGTGCAGAGCGGTCACCGTGCCAATCTGTCGTGATACATACCTGATCCTTATTTTACGAAAAAGGGAATTTCACTCCAGGCGCTGCAATCTTTAGAGCTGCATATGTTACTTCAAAAAGAGGTCACCGGACCTCAGAAAGACAATACTACAACAGACAAGAGAAGTCTCACGTGCGCTAAAAAGTCCATATGTATGTAATCCTTGAAAGGATTAAATTTCTTTTCTTTCTTCTTTCCCGTTTCACACAGTTCCGTATATATGGAGAAACAGAAAAAATATATACCAATTAGCGATATATAAACACTGGTTACTTCTTTTCCTTTCCCAGTGGGATCTAGAAGAACAGAGAGCGTGTTCCCAAGATTTCCAAAGTGATCCAAAGCAGTTTATAGGGTCACCCCACTCGTGTGTATAGGGACTATGCTCACATGTATGCTTACACAAGACAGGGTGTGTGAACTCTTATAAAGGTATCTTTTTTCCTCCAAATATGACTCCAATAGTCACGACAAATACAAATTCCTTTTTATTCTTTAAAAATCACAGCAGGGCAGGGATGATATAATGACAGCCTTTCTACCATATAAGATGTAACCCGGGTGTAGAATATGGTACCAGATACTGCCAAATACTGCTCCACAAACTCTGCTGCTCACATGAATTTGACCAGACACTAAGTTTTCTACGCGTTTCAGCACGCTGCGGTGCCTTTTTCAAGATAAAGTGTCAGACGTTTTAGGTCAGGAAATATGTGGGTATCCAAAGAGGTCCTGTGGAGACACTCCAAAATGTGTCCTCAGATCCAGAACATACCTGATCCTTGCCTGAAACTTACCTGATCACCGCTGATCACCGCTGATAGCGTGCTGCCAGCAGCTGGATACTTCCTGGATCTTGTGACTTCTGTGTGTGCTGCTGCAGCAGTGTCATAGAGTCACAGATCGTGAGAGATAGGGACAGATAGTGACAGAGAGAGATAGAGAGTGATAGAGAGTGCTATATTTTGTGTCTGCTGCACCCCCTTTTGTGCTGATCACTATATCTGAGGTGATCAGCAACTTTTTGGGGGTGCAGAGGTTTTTTTTATATATATATATACCTGTCAGTTGCAGCAAAGGTTGTGCTGCCTGTGCAACTGACTGCTGCCCCCCCCCCCCCTGCTGCCCCCCCTTTTGTGCTGATTGTGCTGATTAATTAACTGATCAGCAACTTTTTGGGGGTCCAGGTTTTTTTTTTTTTTATATATATACCTGTCAGTTTCACCAAAGGTTGTGCTGCGTGTGCAACTGACTGCTGCCCCCCCTGCTGCCCCCCCTTTTGTGCTGGTCAGTTTAAATTAATTAATCAGCAACTTTTTGGGGGTCCAGGGTTTTTTTTTTATATATATACCCTGTCAGGTTGTGTGTCTGCTGCCCCTCACTGCTAATCAGTGGTGCATCACTGCATCACTGATCTGCAGTTTTTTTTTTTGGGAGAGTGCAGTGGGGTTTTGTTTTTACACCCACGTTGCTTGTGTGGGTGTCCTGTGGCCGCTGAGCGCTGATCAGTGACGTACAATCACTGAACAGCATTTTTGGCACAGGGTTGATATCATTTTTTTTTCTGCAGTTTTTTTAAATTGTTTTTTTTTTTGGAGAGTGCTGTGGAAATTTTGTTTAAATTGTTTTTACACCCACGTTGCTTTTGTGGGTGTCCTGTGGCCGCTGATCAGTGACGTACAATCACTGAACAGCATTTTTGGCACAGGTTGATATCATTTTTTTTCTGCAGTTTTTTTGAAATTGTTTTTTTTTGTTTTTACACCCACGTTGTTTTTGTGGGTGTCCTGTTGCCTTTGAGCGCTGTTCAGTGACGGACGGTACTGACCAACATCTGTGCTCAATTTTTGGCGCAGGACCTTTTTTTTTTTTTTTTTAACCCCTTCAATTTTTTTTTTTTTATTGGGATCAAATTCCTGTATAAAGTATTTTTTTTTCTGCACTACATACACACTACACACTACATACCCCCCGTGTTGAAATAAAGTTTGTACCCCCCCTACACTATACACGTGTTGAAACATTACACTTACAGAAACACAAAAATAAAAATGGCATCCCAAATGTCATCCCAAATGTCATCCCAGTCATCCAGAAGAATGTATTCAGCGGAGGAGGCATATGCCATGCTTGCCTCTGACTCTGACTCTGACACAGCCAGTGATGCAAGCGGGGAATTTGAAGGATTCGCCTTAAGCTCCTCTTCCTCCTCTGCTGATGAGGGACCCCCTCAAAGATGCCCCCGTAGAGCAGCTGAGACCCCCCCCAAATGATTGATCCCATATGGACCCCACCACCAGACAATTTTGAGCCCCAGGTTCCTGAGTTTTTGGCCATCCCAGGAATCCAATTTGATTCAGCAGGTCTCAGAGAAATTGACTTTTTCAAATTATTTTTCTCTGATGATTTTATCAATTTAATGGTGGACCAAAGTAATTTATATGCCCAGCAGTTTATTGCTCAAAACCCCACGTCATCATTTGCTAGGTGGACCCCTGTAGATGCAGTAGAGATGATGACGTTTTGGGGTCTGGTGTTACATATGGGCATAGTAAAAAAGCCAGAAATTAGGCAATATTGGAGTACAGATGTTCTGTACAGCACCCCATTTTACCGTATGGCCATGACTCGGACTCGTTTTGAGATAATCCTTAAATTTTTACATTACACCGATAATACACTGTGCCCACCCAGAGATGATCCCACCTTTGACCGGCTATTCAAAGTCAGGCCGGTCATTGATCATTTCAGTGCCAAATTTGCAGAGATGTACATCCCTGAAAAATTTATTTGTATTGACGAGTCCCTTATACATTTTAAAGGAAGGGTTAAATTCCGCCAGTACCTTCCCAGTAAGAGGGCAAGGTATGGCATAAAAATGTATAAGCTGTGTGAAAGCACCTCAGGGTACACCCACAGGTTTAGGGTATATGAAGGGAAGGATTCAAGAATTGAACCGCCAGAATGCCCCCCCTCCCTCGTAGGTGTTAGTGGAAAAATTGTCTGGGATTTAGTGCACCCCTTCCTGGATAAAGGTTATCACCTCTATGTGGATAACTTTTACACTAGCATCCCCCTGTTTAAGGCCCTTGGTTCAAGAGGTACAGCAGCTTGCGGTACTGTGCGTAAGAACCAAAGAGGCCTCCCAAAAACGCACATTGCCCAAGTAATGAGAAGGGGTGAAAGCAGGGGAATATGCACCGAAAATATGTTGTTGGTCAAATATAAGGACAAGAGGGATGTCCTTATACTGACAACAATTCATGGAGACAGTACCACCTCCATCCCTGTACGAGGTACCAGTACCCACACCTCAAAACCTAATTGTATCCTAGATTACAATAGGTACATGGGCGGAGTGGATCTTTCAGATCAGGTACTGAAGCCGTACAGTGCCCTGCGGAAAACAAAAATCTGGTACAAGATGGCACTGTATAACGCTTACGTGCTATTCCGTTCTACCAGCCAGAGGGGGACATTTATGCACTTTCAAGAGGAAGTCATAAAGGGCCTAATATTTGGGAACCAGCAGGCAGAGGGCCCCAGTACTTCTAGTACTGGCCCCCGTATTGTACCAGGGCAGCATTTTCCTAACGAAATCCCCTCCACTGCAAGAAAGGGCAGGACACAAAAAAGGTGCAAAGTTTGCTATAAAAAGGGAATAAGAAAGGAAACTATTTTCCACTGTGAAACTTGCCCCGACAAACCCGGCCTATGTATAAAGGAGTGTTTTAAAATATAGCACACATCTATGGATTATTAGGTTCATCATTTCACCGTGCTTCGGGGGTCTTGCTAATGCCACATAGCACCCACCATTCATTCCACCAGAATCTGAGCTGCAAAATCCAAAAATCACTCCTTCCCTTCTGAGTCCTGCCATGCACCCAACTGGTATTTTTTGGTCACATATGAGGCATTGCCATACTCGGGAGAAATTGTGGCACAGATTTTGGGGTGCTTTTTCTCCTTCATACCTTCTGAAAATGAAAAATTTTAAACAAGAACTGCATTTTTGTGTAAAAAAATGTAATTTTTCATTTTCACTGCCCAGTTGTATCAAAATTGGTGAAACCCCTGGGGGTTTGAAATGTACACTATACCCCTAGATGAATTCCCTGAGGGGTGTAGTTTGCAAAATGGGGTCACTTGTGGGGGGTTCCACTGTATTGGTGCTTGGGGGGTCTTGCTAATGCGACATAGCACCCACCAACATTCCACCAGAATCTGAGCTGCAAAATCCAAAAATCACTCCTTCCCTTCTGAGTCCTGCCATGCACCCAAATGGTATTTTTTGGTCACATCTGAGGCATTGCCGTACTCGGGAGAAATTGGGGCACAGATTTTGGGGTGCTTTTTCTCCTTCATACCTTCTGAAAATGAAAAATTTTGAGCCAGAACTGCATTTTTGTGTAAAAAAATGTAATTTTTCATTTTCACTGCCATGTTGTATCAAAATTGGTGAAACCCCTGGGGGTTTGAAATGTACACTATACCCCTAGATGAATTCCCTGAGGGGTGTAGTTTGCAAAATGGGGTCACTTGTGGGGGGGTTCCACTGTATTGGTGCTTGGGGGGTCTTGCTAATGCGACATAGCACCCACCAACATTCCACCAGAATCTGAGCTGCAAAATCCAAAAATCACTCCTTCCCTTCTGAGTCCTGCCATGCACCCAAATGGTATTTTTTGGTCACATGTGAGGCATTGCCGTACTCGGGAGAAATTGGGGCACAGATTTTGGGGTGCTTTGTCTCCTTCATTCCTTGTGAAAATGAAAAATTTTGAGCCAGAACTGCATTTTTGTGTAAAAAATTTAATTATTCATTTTCACTGCCCAGTTGTACCACAATTGGTGAAACCCCTGGGGGTTTGAAATGTACACTATACCCCTAGATGAATTCCCTGAGGGGTGTAGTTTGCAAAATGGGGTCACTTGTGGGGGGGTTCCTAAATTTTAGCATCTTATGGTGCCTAGAAACCTACATGGTGCCTAAAAAATAATCTCATAAAAAGGAGGCTCCAAAATCAAGTAGGTGCTCCTTCTATTATGAAGCCTGTGGTTTGGTCAACGTGCACACTAGGGCCACATATAGGATATTTATGAAAACAAAAGAATTGGGGGAATCAATTTTTAGTCACATTTCTCTAGTAAAATCTACTGTGTTCCTTAGAAAAATGTATTAAAATTGCAAATCTGCAAAAAAAATGAAATTTTGAAATTTCACCTACACTTTGTTTTAATTCCTGTGAAACACCTAAAGGGTTAACAAACTTCCAAAATGCTGTTTTGAATACTGTGAGGGGTGCAGTTTTTGAAATGGCATCATTTATGGGGGTGTCTCACATACAAGTCCCTCAAAGTCACATCAGAACTGAACTGGTCCCTAAAAAAATCAGTGTTTGAAATTTTCTTGAAAATTTGAGAATTTGCTATTCATATTGTAAGCCTCCTAGTGTCCAAAAAAATTAAAAGTAAGTTAAAATAATGATGGAAACATAAAGTAGACATATGGTCTATGTTAGTTATTAACTATTTTGAGTGGTATGATTATTTGTCTCACAAGCAGAAAATTTAACATTTTGCAAATTGCTAAATTTTCCATTTTTTTACGACATTTTGGTATTTTTAACAAAAAAACACAGACTGTATCGACCCAAATTTACCACTAATTTGAAGTACAATGTGTCACGAGAAAACAATCTCAAAATCACTGGGATAAGTAAAAGCAAAAAAAAGTTATCCCCACTTAAGTGATACATGTCAGATTTGAAAAAAAGGGCTCTGTCAGGAAGGCAAAAACTGGCTGTGTCAGGAAGGGGTTAAAGTAATCCACATTTTGATATTTGTTCTATAAATCTCCAAAATTTCCCCAAACCACAAGGTGTAATCGTGGACTCTAATAAGTTGTTTGTTGAGAGGTCTTTCAGGGATAAGCACAAGCTGAACAATTATACAGGCACATTTCTATATTTACTATTCAATTGCGCATATGTCCTTTTATCTAAAAACCTGTTTTTTGTGCATGAAGTGATTCCTCATTCATCTATAAGTGAATGGGTCCTGCAGAAATACTGGAAGACCCCCATAGAGAATAAAACCTGCGGTGAGCGCAATGAGCCATCGAGTCTGCAGCAAGGCAATCGCAGCAAGCTGTAAGGGGCTTCTTTGTGCTCGCCCCCCTCGGAGTACCGGCGGCCGGGAATCCTGACTGTCAGGCCATCATAGCACACATGTTTCTGTATAAAATGCAACTTTGTACACGGCCACATCTAATGATTATTTGCAGATTAACAAGACAGCTACAAAATCAGTCATGTAAAGTAGAACGCCAATGGCATAAATCTCATAATCTGACTGATTTCCTCACATATAAGACTATCTACCACTCCTACTGCAATGCTTTGGACACTGCCAAACAAACGTACTTCCAATTTCTCATCTCCTCTCATGCCATCAACCCTAAGCGACTTTTTAACACATTTAAGTCTCTTCTGTACCCTCCCCCTCCTCCCCCACCGGCTACCATCAGTGCACAAGAACTTGCCTCCTACTTTAAGGACAAGAATGATAACATCCGAGATTAAATGGTATGCTCTACAACCTCTAACCCTCTTTCTTCCCCACCTGAACCCTCTGGCACTTTCTTTTCATTTGGGCCCACAACTGAAAAGGAAGTATCCACACTCTTCTTATCCTCCTACTCCATTATCTCTCCTCTTGATCCTATAGCTACACAAGTCATTAAGGGGGGGATTTATCAAACAATATTTGCGGCTAAATCCAGGTGTTTTCAGGGGTTAGCCGCAAATATTAAGTATCACTGTAATGTACCAAAGGGAAAACGCAGCAGGAATCTTTGATCCCTGCTGTGATCCCCCCTGTACCACCGCCGGCTGCATCCCCCATAGGTTTCTATGGGGGATGCAAAGCTGGCCAATGTATCAACATTGGGCAGCCCGGCTTCACATCCCTGGGTTATCGCCATTCTGAGATGGCGATAGCCCATTGAAGCGTATGAACTGCTGATCGCACTGCTGCCAGGCCAGCGGGGTCGGTGGGGGGTCAGCGATAACCGCGCATGCGCAGACCCTCTGGTTTCCGGCTGAGTGCATCGCAGGGATGGGCACCTTTGGGAGCCCTGTCCCTGCGAGCGGAGAATGATACATTCCAATGTTAGAATCACATTTTACAATGTGATCCTGGTTGGTAATGTGCCACCCAGATCGCATTGTAAATGTGATCAATGATAAATGGGACCCTAAAACTCTTATCTCCTGGCCTTATCCCAATCCTAATTAAAATTTGCAATCTCTCTCTTGCTACTGGTACTTTTCTTTCTCTGGTCAAACATGCAGGGATTACTCCCATTCTGATAAAAACACATTTCTGACCCTAACCCTCTCTCTCTAACTACCGTCCCATCTCTCAGCTCCCATGCCTCTCCAAGCTGCTTGAGAGTCTTGTCTACTCTCGCCTCACACACTTTCTTAACTTTCACACCCTATTAGACCCACTTCAGTCAGGCTTCCGTTCCCAACACTCCACTGAGACAGCACTGACTAAAGTGGTGAATGATTTGATAACTGCTAAGTGTAAAATATTTACTCACTACTCATTCTTCTAAATCTTTCTGTTGCCTGACACTGTTGATCACATTCTCATACAAATACTACACTCCCTAGGTCCTTAATGATACAGATCTTTCCTGGTTCTCATCTTACCTACAGTATCTGATTGTTCTTTCAGTGCTCACTTCTCTGACTCCACCTCCTCTTCACTACTTCAGTCGGAGTTCCGCAAGACTCAGTCTTAGCTCCTCTGCTTTTCTCAATCTATACCTCCTTGCTTGGCAAACTAATTAGCTCTTCAATATCACTTGTATGCGGATGATACTCAAATCTATCTATCAACCCCAGAGTTGTCACCAGTGGTTTTGGGACGAGTCGCTGAATGTCTCTCTGCCATCTACTCTTGAATGTCTTCTCGCCACATCAAACTCAATGTTTCCAAAACAGAATTACTTATATTCCCACCAGCCAAGAACAGTTATCATCCAGATATCTCCATAACTGTTGACAACTTGACAATCTACCCTACCCCACAAGCTCGTTTTCTAGGGGTCATCCTCTGAACTGTCATTTGTTCCCCACATTCAATCTGTCTCATGTTACATGCATCTAAAAAACATATCCAAAATACGACCGTATCTCACACAAGACACTGCTAAATATCTTATCCATGCACTCATGATATCCTGCATTGATTATTGCAATAGTCTCCTAACTGGTCTTCTCAAGAACAGACTCTCACTACTGCAATCAATTTTAAATGCTACTGCTAGGCTGATATTCCTAGCAAGACGCTCATCGTCTGCTGATCCCCTCTGACAGTCCCTCCATTGGTTGCATGTAATTTACCTTATTTAATATATAATACTTCTACTAGCATATAAAGCTATCAACCATACTGCACCAGCATATATCTCCTTACTTATCTCTAAATATCTCCCCCCAAATATCTCGGCCACTCCGCTCTGCAAAAGATCTGTGACTCTGTGGAGAGTCTTATTGGCATTCCATAGGGTGGGCTGCTCCCACCCTATGGAATGCCAATAAGACTCTCCACTAGCCTCCAAACTTTCAAGCATTCCCTGAAAACTCACCTCTTCAGGCAAGCCTATCATATTTAAGAACCACATGCATAACCCTCTGAGGCACTTATGTATTATATAGCTTCCCTTTTGACCTGCAACTTGGTGGGACTGCTATGCTATTACTGGTTCCTGTCCTTGTGTTTCCCTCCTATGTTCCTATAGATTATATAGATTATAAGCTGGCAGCAGAGCCCTCCTATCTCCAAATCTGTTATTACCCTGTTTGTTTTATCCCTGTCTACAATTGTAAAGCGCAACGGAATCTGCTGCGCTACATAAGAAACTGTGAATAAATAAATAATGAGCATACGTTACTGGCTGCATATGCATTTTTGTAACTTTCTGCACGACACAGAGCAGCAGGGGTCTCAGCCGTTTCTCTGCAAGAATGCCAATGCATGCAAAAGATGCGTCATCTCAGTCATGCATATTGTAGAGGCCACATTCAGACAGACCTCATGTACCTGCTGTAGCACAGAGTAGGTGTAAGTGCTGACAAAAATGTTGCTGCGCTTGCGTACAGAAAGTGGGGCAGTGTGATTGGATAGATTGCTCTGAATCGTGCCTATAGCCGCATTAGCATCCTTTAATTCATTTGCATTTCATTCCGTTCGCAGCGGACGTCCGAAGATCAAATAACAAATTTAATCTGAGAAAAAGTTATTGAAAATCACCAGTCAAGGGAAGAATATAAGATGGTTTGAATTACTTTTATTATCCGTCAGAGCTTTCATAAAGAAATGGAGAATATGACACAACTGTTCATTTGTCTGGAACAGCCCATACTACAAAGTGCAGCAACACTGCACGTCTAATACACCTTTCACACTGCACCTCAGATCCGGATAATTGCTGATGTGTTGACTTGGATCGAGGTGCTTTGTGAAAGCACCAAAGCAAATAAGCTGGATCAATCAACCCAGCACTTCGACCCGGGTTGTAAGAAGGGTTAAACCCGGGCCACCATGTGTATAATGGGCGACCCTGGTTTAATGTAAAAGCGATGTACGTCGGTATGACCCAGGATCGTAAATGGGGGAATGTGTGTGTGTGTGTGTGGGGGTGTTTCAAGGAATGAGGCCACACCCCCTACTCACAAGACCATGCCGCACTTGATGTCATCAGAAGTGGATGCGCCACTGGAACTTCAGACACCTGCACTTTAAGCATTGTTGGTTAAAACTAAAGCAAAAACCATTGCGTTCAGTTTATAAATTTGAATAGAATAGCAAATACATCAAGTTGTCTATTAGCAACTTCATATTGAGTCATAGGACTTTCCTGCATTTCAAATACTTTTGTTCTTGTGAATTGATTCTCAGGATCAAGGTGACCATGAGCTTCCTCGTCTATTGTTTTATATAATAGTTTGTGTGCGCCTCATTGTCTGGATTTTCCATGTCCCTATTTTTACGGGTAATACAGGAACCAAAATAGAGAAACATGGCTGTTTACTGGTTTCATTTAATATGATCAAAAAATGGATTATTCTGCCATATTCCTCAGTTATATACCTGTTATGTGGTCATCACGTGATACGTGTAATTCCCAGTGAATGACAGGACAGGACATTATTGATACTCTAATTTGGTGGAACTGATTGCAGCCTCACCTCAAGATCATAAAATGCACCTGGTAGAAGGGATTAGCGTAAGAAAGACATCAGCACTGTTATCTTGACAGTGAACATAGAACCCACCAAAAAAAAACATGTTGTAGACTACTTTACGTTCTATGGTACAGTATGTATTCAGAGCTTTCTGTGGGCTGGATGTACTAAACATCACATTTTGGTGGTAATAAGATAGAAGGACTTCTAGGTTCATGACCGGAGAGTGCCGTGCATGCGCAGAATGATGCACATGCCAACTGGCTCCCACAAAGGAAGAATAGGAACAGAAACCAATAGGATTCTACCTACCGAATCCAAACTCTAGAATGTATCGCAATCTGGAAAAATTCAGAATGGTTTGGCCCACACAATCCTGACCCTGAAAATAGGTAAAGAAGTAAAGGGATAATAAATCATATTTTTCCTGACCTTTATTATTGTTTGTGGTCTTGTCCTCTAGTAATAGCCTTCTGGCTTCGGGTCTCATGATTTGCCGTGGATCACCTACTGTAGTTAACCTCCTACTTTTTTACTCAGCCTGTGTCATACAAGGAATACTGCCACGTGGCTGATGAGTATCTAGTCGCAAATTCTAACCGGTGCAGCCACTTAATAACGTATAAACACAAGTACAACCTAGGTTGTTATGAGTGCTGAAATAAACTGTTAATTAAAAATAGCAGCTGCTTTATAAAGAGCATAGTCAGTCCTCAAAAATACAGGTATGTAGTTATATATACAGGTTGGTGAGAACTGTATATAGTGAAGCAGTGCTAAACCATTAATGATTATCAATATTTAGTTTAATAAAAAAATAACACAATACAGTATATAATTAATACACAATACACATGATTAAAAATTTATTTGGGGTATGATAAAACAACGATGGCTGCTTCTTCCTATTGTGCCTGGAACAAGAATAAATATTTACCAACTGGTCTCCACAGAGGGAGATTGATGGGTATTACTTCTTTGTGGATACATTCTGTGTTGTTTCCTCCCAAGGTTAGTACGCATCCAGTTGATGCAGTAGGCAGTTCTCCGAATGCAGTTTGTACCTCAGCAAAGTTCTGTTCTGTTGGTTGCTCTTGTTAGTGGGGCTTGTATGCTGGATGTTTCAAAGCTGGTTCATGCCAGATGTTCTAAGGCTGGTTCAAGCGGCAGAGTATCTTTGAGTTGAGGTGTGGCACCACTTAACAACATATTACAGGTCTGGATTCAACCTGGGAAGAATCCTTTCTCCTTCTGTAAGTAAAAACTATTTTCATTGTTTAGAATAGATTGACTAGAGATCTGTGGCCAACAAGTCCAGAAGTGATAGGTTTATACATCTCCCCTCTACAGGCAAAACAACTGCTTTCTCGAGGATTTTCTTATACAGCAGTGGTTCTCAACCTCGGTCCTCAGGACCCTCCAAAAGTTCACATTTTTCCAGGTCTCCACACAGAACCACAAATGAAGTAATTAGCCCCACCCGTAAATCTTTTTAAATGTGTCAGTGAGTAATGAGTGCATCTGTGTACCTGCAGGGTGACCTGGAAAACGTGAACTCTTGGGGTGTCCCGAGGACCAAGGTTGAGAACTACCGTTCTACAGTACCTTGTGGTATTCAAAAAGACTTGTGGGCAATGATCCCTCTTAAGCATCCAGACTCATCTCTGCCATATTACTTACGTTGCCATTGGAGCCAAAGACAAAGGTGCCACTTTGGCCCTTATTCTGATTGAGTCAGATGGCTCCAAGTGCGGACGGACGGCCGATGGTTGGTGTTTGCGCATGTGCAGAGGCGTATCTGCGCATGTGCGAACGCCTCACACGTACGAACACGGAAAATGATTGTACGGAAACATCCGAGCAGGGGGTGGAGAGGGGCATAAAGGGCTGTTTGGGCTCATTACCATATACGTAAGCCCTGCGTTTCATGGGCGTTCCCATGAAAACGCTGGGCGTACGTATGGTAATGCGGCCGTGACAGCTGACATAGCCGGATGTCAGCTGCCCGCCCATATCCCTGAGAAATGTCCGAGTGCTCTGGGCGATGGTCGGTGACCATCGGAGGATGGGGGATGTTCCCACAGATGGAGGAGGTGTTCACATGAAACATCCACTCGTGGTCCGTTCGGTCGGCATTTTACCGCATTCGGACGGTGTGAGCGTTCCGTACGATAGGCGGGGCTAAGAACACTCGGTTCCTGTCCGAAATACGCATCCGTCCGATTCAACTAGAATAAAGGCCTTTGTATCATATGACCCTAGTGTTGATGTGAACGACAGCAGGTGATTTGACTGTGATTTGGCACACACGGCAGGTGCATCTGGAACTGTGGCGGACTAGTTAAGCATAATGCCTTTGCAGCTTTTCATCACTTGGTAAATAGACACAGCACTATATTGAAATGAGACCAATGGGCTTATGTATTAGGGTCCGGATACGCTGGAGAAATCGCTAAAATAGGAGTTATCTCTTCTTGATACATATGACTCACGTATTTTAACACCTAGGGGTAAATTTAATAGAAAAAGAGATTCAGAAAGTGAGAGATTTGGTAAGAAATCTCCAGTTATTTTTAAAGCAGCAATCATTTACACTGCAAAATCAGTTTGATTGCCGCTTTAAACAAAACTGGGGATTTCTTACCAAATCTCTCACTTTTTGAATCTCTCATCCTATTAAATTTCACCCATAGGGCCTTATGAGATCTGAGCACAGTACAAATTTGTTCGGAAAATGGGCAAAACCATGTGCACTGCAGATGTAACATGTATAGAGAGAGTTAGATTTGTGTGAGTTATTTTGTTTCTGTGCAGGGTAAATACTGGCTGCATTATTTTTACACTGCAATTTAGATTTCAGTTTCAGCACACCCCACCCAAATCTAACTCTCTCTGTACATGTTACATCTGCTCCACCGGCAGTGCACATGGTTTTGCCCATTTTCCAAACAAATTTGTACTGAGCTCAGATCTGAATAAGGCCCTTAGTTTTAAACTGGAACTTTAAAAAATCTGTATTTAAAAAAAAAAAAAAAAAAAAACCTTAATTTGTAAACATAGACGCTGTTTATGTGTTAACCAAATGATAATGATGCCAAATATATTTTATCCCAGCAAAATGTCACCCTTATCGCACACAATGGAGGCAAAAGAGAGACAGATGAGAGTAATTACAAGGCAGACGCGTTATCTCTGATGTAACAGGTTGAGGTAGGAGAGGGATACATAAAGATACAAGTTGAAATGTGACAAGTGGATGGGAAGATGTGCCACATGAAACACACGCACGGAAGACTGATGGTATAACCATAGTACAGAATGAGGGCGTGTTTGCTGCAAACAGAGAAACATTAGGAATATATGAAAGCCGGATCCATTGGTAGAATCTCCTATATATTTGGCTACATCTGTCACTCAAATTGGGTGTCTGTGTCTATAACGCTCTGTTCCTGGACTTTCCTTTTTAATGTGTGATTGCCTTCATCTGTGCTGAACACCTTTCTGAGAAATTAACCTGTTTAAAACAGGTGATGGCAATCATACATTAAGGGGAAGTCTAGAAACAGAGCATTGTGTCCCTCCTGGAGAGGGTCATGTTGGGAGGTATGTGACAGAGAACCAGCCCAGTGAGCCCACAGACAGTGCCAGACACCCACTGCCTTCCCATGTTGCCCAGCACTGCTACTCCACAGCCACCAGGTGAGCGCCCCCCTCCCGCGATTTGCGGCAAAACCTCCCCCCCCCCGCGCGCCCCCCCTCCCGCGATTCGTGGCAAAAACACCCGCTCCCCCGCGACCCCCCCTACCGCGATTCACAGCAATAACACCCCCGCGACCCCCCCTCCCGCAATTCGCGGCATAACCACCACCCCGCGACCCCCCCTCCCGCGAATCGCGGAAAAAACACCCCCCCCCGCGACCTCCCTCCCGCGATTCGCGGCAAAAAGAACCCCCCCCGCGACCCCCCCTTGCACGATTGGCGGCACCCCCCCTGCGACCCCCCTCCCGCGATTCGCGGCACCCCCCCCCCCCCCCCCGCAATTCGCAGCAGCCCCAGGATTAAATGGCACATGCAAAACACTGACATGGCTATGGTCGACAATGAAAAAGGTTGACATGAGTTTTTGAAGATTTATTTTTAATTTTTTTTAATTTTTTCATATTCATTGTCATGTGTCGACATGGACACCAATGAAGTGGCACACTTATGTCAACATTTACATGTGTTGTCCTTTCTGTGTTGATTTTTTCTTGTGGCGATTCGCGTCACACCCCCCGCAACCCCCCCTCCGGCGATTCGCGGCACCCCCCCGCGACCCCCCCCCCTCCCGCAATTCGCGGGAACCCCCATGAACCCCGCTCTCCCGCAATTCGCGGCACCCACCCCCCGCAACCCCCCCCCTCCCGCAATTCGCGGCACCCCCCCCCCAGTGATTCGCGGCAGCTCCAGAATTAAATTGCACATGGAAAACACTGACATGGCTATGGTCGACAATGAAAAAGGTTGACATGAGTTTTTGAAGATTTATTTCATTTTTTGAATGTTTTCATATTCATTGTCATGTGTCAACATGGACACCAATGAAGTGGCACACTTATGTCAACATTTACATGTGTTGACCTTTCTGTGTTGATTTTTTCTTGTGGCGATTCGCGTCACACCCCC
Organism: Crinia signifera; assembly: GCF_055691185.1. NCBI lineage: Eukaryota > Metazoa > Chordata > Amphibia > Anura > Myobatrachidae > Crinia > Crinia signifera. The sequence goes on along the minus strand of NC_139219.1, from coordinate 303,962,946 downwards.
CACGCATCCCCCCCCTCCCGCGATTCGCGGCACCCCCCCCGTGACCCCCCACCTCCCGCAATTTGCGGCACCCCCCGTGATTCGCGGCAGCTCCAGAATTAAATTGCACATGGAAAACACTGACATGGCTATGGTCGACAATGAAAAAGGTTGACATGAGTTTTTGAAGTTTTTTTTTTTTATTTTTTGAATATTTTCATATTCATTCTCATGTTTCGACATGGACACCAATGAAGTGCCACACTTATGTCAACATTTACATGTGTTGACCCTTCTGTGTTGATTTTTTCTTGTGGCGATTTGCGTCACACCGCCCCCCCCCCCACAACCCCCACTCCCGCAATTCACAGCACACACACACACACCTCCCCCGTGATTCTCGGCACCCCACCCCGTGACTCCCCCTCCCGTGATTCACGGCACACCCCCGCGACCCCCCCTCCCATGATTCGCCGCAACCCCCGCCCCGTACCCCCCCCTCCCGCGATTCGCGGCACCCACCCCCGCGACCCCCCCTCCCGCAATTCGCGGCACCCCCCCGCGATTCGCGGCAGCTCCAGAAATAAATTGCACATGGAAAACACTGACATGGCTATGGTCGACAATGAAAAAGGTTGACATGAGTTTTTGAAGTTTTTTTTTCATTTTTTCATATTCATTCTCATGTGTCGACATGGACACCAATGAAGTGCCACACTTATGTCAACATTTACATGTGTTGACCTTTCTGTGTTGATTTTTTCTTGTGGCGATTCGCGTCACACCCCCCCCACCCCCCCCGCAACCCCCACTCCCGCGATTCACGGCACACACACACACCCCCGCGATTCTCGGCACCCCACCCCGTGACCCCCCCTCCCGTGATTCACGGCACACCCCCCGCGACCCCCCCTACCATGATTCGCCGCAACCCCCGTAACCCCCCTCCCGCGATTTGCGGCAACCCACCCCGCGACCCCCCTCCCGCGATTCTCTGCAATCCCTCCCCTCCCGCGATTTGCAGCATCCACCCCCCCCCCCACAACCCCCCCTCCTGCAATTCGCGGCACCCCCCGCGACCTCCCCTCCCGCAATTCGCGGCACCCTCCGCGACCCCCCCTCCCGCGATTCGCGGACACCTAAGTTGCAATACAGGGCATCTTTCATACAATTCTAACCATATTTCTCATATACAAACGTTCACAAATTAAGGGGGCGCAGCCCCTTACGACGGTGTGAAGAGCGCCCGTAGGGCGCGATGAATCACCTAGTTCTGTAGTATGCAGTTCTCTTATGCATTTTTTTTATGTTCTAATATATATATATATATATAGTCCAGGGTTCCCACACAAGTGTGTGTAGGATATAGGGCACTCGCCGGAATTATGAGTAGCAAACTCAATAATCAATCATCAAAGACATGTGTTTATTTCACAGAAAGGTGCTCCATATGCTCCAACGTTTCGGTCCCTGCCTTGGACCTTTGTCAAGGAGCTTTGTATGGAGAAAGAGCCAGCGTAGTCAGGAATGGAAGGAACCTCCAGGATACGGAGTCAGCACCTACTAGGTGCTGACTCCGTATCCTGGAGGTTCCTTCCATTCCTGACTACGCTGGCTCTTTCTCCATACAAAGCTCCTTGACAAAGGTCCAAGGCAGGGACCGAAACGTTGGAGCATATGGAGCACCTTTCTGTGAAATAAACACATGTCTTTGATGATTGATTATTGAGTTTGCTACTCATAATTCCGGCGAGTGCCCTATATCCTACACACACTTGTGTGGGAACCCTGGACTATATTTGGGTGTATACCTAACAATATGCACCTCTTATAAGGCACCCCAAGTTGCACTGGATGAGTGCGAGTGCGGTCTTCCCCCCGACTATATATATATATATATATATATATATATATATATATATATATATATATACACACACACACATATATATATATATATATATATATATATATATATATATATACATACACACATTATCAGTTTATTTCATTGCAATAACAATCGCTTTCATTTTTTGGGGGTTTTGGTTCTAATTAATCTTTTTATTTGGTTCAAATTTTTTTTTTTTGTGTTTTTTGTTTCATTTTAGATTTAGGGCAGCATGGATAGTGTAATGGTTAGCATTAATGCCTCACAGCACTGAGGTCATGGGTTTGATTCCCACCTTTGCCCCAACTGTGCGGAGTTGGTATATTCTCACCGTGCTTGTGGGGGTTTCCTCTTGGTACTCCGTGTTTCCTCCCACAATCCAAAAATATACTGGTAGGTTAATTGGCTCCGAACAAAATTAACCCTAGAATGTCTGTGTGTGCGTGTACATGTGGTAGGGAATATTGGGCCTTATTTTGGTTCATTCTTTCTGACAAAATCCTTCTTAGATGGACAAAACCATGTGCACTGCAGGGGGGGCAGATGTAACAGGTGCAGATAGAATTAGATTTGGGTGAGTAATTTTGTTTCTGTGCAGGGAAAATACTGACTGCTTTATTTTTACACTGCAATATAGATCTCACTTTGAAGTAAAACCCCACCCAAATCTAATTCTCTCTGCACATGTTACATCTGCCCCACCTGCAGTGCACATGGTTTTGCCCATCTAAGAAGGATTTTGTCAGAAAGAATGAACCAAAATAAGGCCCATAGAGTGTAAGCTGCACTGGGGCAGGGACTGATGTAAATGTTCAACTATTCTCTGTAAAGTGTTGCGGAATATGTGTGCGCTATATAAATAACTGGTAATACATCAATATTTATTTAATATCGATAACAATCTATAAAAAAAAAAAATATTGAAATTTGTATCTACTTACTTGCTATTTAAAATCTGTTTGGCTTTTAAATCTGAGTTCTGAACAGGCAAAAGAACCTAGCCGGCATTCCGTTCCACTTAAGTTGGAACCCCAAAGTGCTTCAGAGATGGGACGCGATTCAACTTGGAAACCCTAAGTTTGTGTGTATTTGTATTTCAGGAAAACCAAACCTCACATCTCTAGTGGCTTTATTTGGGGGGTATTCAATCCTGGGTCACAGCTGTTGATCCGTGACCGTGGCTTGTTTTGTTTTGTTCGACCGCGGATCGCCAGGCGCGATTCAATGTCCCACCTGCCGATCGTCGAAAAGGGGGCGTGTCCGCATAAACGTCCGTGAATTATTGATATTCGGGAAAGACAGCATTGAATAGGCGATCACCGCTATTTTTCCTGTCACAAATAGCGGCTGAGAATGAATACCCCCCATAATCTTTTATAACTATAACATTAGACTTGACTTGTCTGCTTTTATGTAACATATGCAAAGTAATATGCAGAGGGGCATCTGAAGAACACACTTGCATTATCGTAACCTGTGTATACTTTGCTAATGAAGCAATTGACTTGTTGCATATTAGTTTTACGCAACACATGGTAAGTAATTAGGTGCCATATCCCTCTAGATTACCTACAAACCCAAATCCATGCATGTGTCTCCTCTGCGCTGGGTAACTATGATGTTCTGTATTCATCTCTACCAGACACGGAAGACCTGCACCGAATACAGATGGTACAGGCTGTCACAGCCAGACTACTAACTAACTATCATCGTGGATGAGAATGTATTATAAGACTAGCTCGCTTACTTTTCAATCTCTGACTATATGAATAAAACTGCTGGACCACCAGTCTATCTGAAGGGTGCAGCGGAAAAAGGACGTGTGTAAAAATTTATATAAGCAATTTGTGTGAGATCACATTAAAGGTGGCCATACACACGCAGATTTATCTTCAGATCTAGATGGTTGGAACAAAAATATGGTTATGATGAGAGCAAATGACAGTTGACCATTCGCTTGGAAATGCTGGAAAACTGACAAACTGTCACTCATCCATAACCATGTTTTTGTTTCAACCAGCCAGATCTGAAGATAAATCTTACCAGTGTATGGGCACCTTGACTCAATCTGCGGGGGTATGAGTCATAGGGTTAATATGTTGTCCACTATTGGTCGACACAAGAAAAAGGTTGACATGTCCAATAGTATTGAACCTATTGACTGTCCACATTTTTATTGTCAACAATCTCATCCCATCTACAGGTATTTCTTATATATGATTAAAATAATAAAATACAAAAATAGTCGACTCCTAGTTTGCGATGAGCAATATTGGCTAGACCTTTTTTTTAAAGACACAGGGGCCCATTTATCAAGTAATATTTGCGGCTAAATCCGGTGCAAACACCGGCACCAAACGGCTTCGGCGAGTTACACGCTCACTGGGTCGTTCGTTTTGGGGAGGGATAGCCGGGGGCGGACGTGGGTGGAAACAGGGCTACGGCAGGGGAACCCTCCGCTTTTTATGGGCATCCCCGTGAAAAGGCTGGGCATTCCCCTGGGAAAGCAGATGGGCCGATTCCTGTTGGGGGCAGGCATCTGATATCACATGTCATCAGCGCCTGCCCCCTCGCCAGCCGACACCGTCAAAAATAAAAGAAGAGCGCGGTGTAAGTAATTCTATATATTATTTTGATGATGATGATGATGATGATGATGTTGTAAGCCAAGACTAGGATGAAGGAAGATAGGGGCTGATTCAGTTCTGTTCTCACAAATCCGAATTCGTCCCTTTGCCCGATGAAGGGGGGGGGGGGGGGCTGCACATGCGCGAACACCCACAGCGAGTGCCTTCGGCAATTTTTTTCCATTCGCCGGTGCACTCGCTGCCTGATTGACAGGCGGGGGGGGGGGGGGGGGGTTCCGGATGGGTACTCATCGTTTCATGGGTGTGCCCTCAAAAACATTGGGTGGCCCATAGAAACACTGGCGGACCCCAGAAAATGCAGGCATGGCCCTACAGATGATGTCACATAACGGCAATGCCCGCCCGGAATTCATCAAAATTTACTTGGCTTACTTTTCACAGCAAACAGAGGAAAAATCATTTGATGGTGAGTAATCACATGTGCGGGTGCATGTGATTGGATGTGTAAGCGCACACATCCGTTTGCAATGTAGCGGAGATGCCGAGCCCTGTGTGCCTTCCTTTCCACTGCATTTATGGGGAGACGACAGCACTGCAGGTTAGAATTCAGCATGATCATTCATTTCTGTGACAACATACAGCAAGAGCCCCGCCCACAGTGTGCATGACAATGAGGCAAGCAGGAGAACAGTGCGTACGGTATGGGGGACCTGCAGCAGCTTGCAACAGGTTTTATTTCCTGCGGGAATGTCCTTGTGACCTGTACGAGTAAGGGCGCAGTCATGTAATTAGGGCATGGCAGAGTGCAGCTAAGGCAGGAGTCAGCAAGCAGATGCTGTCAGTTCTTTATCTATATAATACAGTAAGTCTCAGATAAACACATATTGGGGGTTATTTTCAGTGGCGTAACTAAGTTTTGGGCGCCCCCCCGCCGCCCCGCCAAGCACCCCCAATCCCCCGCCGCCCCGCCGCCCATGCAAACCCCCCCCCCCCAATCCCCTGCAGCCTTACCTATCGCGCTGGTCCCGGCGGCTCCGTTCTTCTTCTGCTGAGGACCACCACAAAATGGCCGCCCCCATACAGCAGACAGTTTCAGAGAACTGTGTGCTATATGGGGACGGCCATTTTGTGGTGGTCCTCAGCAGAAGAACGGAGCCGACGGGACCAGCGAGATAGGTAAGTCTGCGGGGGATTGGGGTGGGGGGGGTGTAACTATAGCACCGCAGCCCCCGGCGCCCCCACATGCACAGCGCCCCCCCGCGGTGGCGGGGGCTGTGGTGCTATAGTTACGCCGCTGGTTATTTTAATTCAATCGGACCAGTCCCCCGCACGTTCGCACGGGGGACCGATTGTTTGTGACTGCGCATGTGCATAGGTTTTTATGTGCATGTGCAGCCGCTGTGGGCCCACAACGCTCGCACACAGAAGTACGGGTGAGAGGCGTGGAGGGGCGCGGTGCAGCAGGCTTGGGATTTTGCCTATGGGAATGCCCAGAGTTTCATGGGCGTTCCCATAAGAACTCTAGCGTTCCCATGTTAATTCCCTAATGATGCGGGTGTGGGTGGCGGGCAGCGGACGTCAGTGGATGTAGGCTGCCCGCCCGCTTCCCGCTCAGGGTGCGCGCAGATCAGAGACACCATATAGGGTGGCCATGCGGGCGGCGTCTGGGGGACTCCCGAGGCTGCGAAATTCGCAGCCTTGGGAGTCAACCAGAATAAGGACCATTATCATGGGCCAGGGGTAGTCAATCATCTAGAAAGATGACAAATCTAAATTTAACCATTTGTGCTTTCAAAGTATGTGAAACTGCAAAGTGCATCTTTTTTGTGAAAGATTAGCGATAACATTTTGAAACGAGGAACAATGGGGCAGATGTATTGAGCCTCAACAAGAGATAAATGCAAGTGAGATAAGGAGAGATAAACGCCCAGCCAATCACCTGCTAACTGCCATGTTACAGCCTGTGTTTGAAAAAAGTCAGTAAGGAGCTGATTGGCTGGACGTTTATCTCTCCTTATCACCCTTGCATTTATCTCTTGTTAAGGCTTAATACATCTGCCCCTATATAACATACATAAGTTTATGTAGTATGCAGTCGAATGGTCAACAGCATCTAGGTTAACTGTCATTAGACCACTATTGGTCAACAGTCAAATGATTGACACAGAAAAATGGTCGACTTGCATCAGGTCAACTTTTGCAAAATGTCAACACAAGCAAAAGGTCAGCATGGAAAGGGGTCGACATGAGTTTTTCATGTTGACCTACAGATGGAACCTGGCTCATCGAGCCTGCTCCCGGCGCACCAGCTGCCATCCAGCGCGCCCACGGGTCCTAGCGCGCCAGCCGCCGGATATGGGAGTCTTGTGCTCCAGCAGAGCTGATAAGTACGGCTCTATCTGTATGTTGGCATAGGCACCAAAAAAGTGAAAAACTCATGTTGACCTTTTCCATGTCAACCTCCGCTTGTGTTGACCTTTTGAACACATCGACCTAATGCATGTTGACCTGTTTAATGTGTCAATATTATGACTGTTGACCAATAGTGGTTGAACTAATGACTGTCGCCCTAGACCAGTGATTTTCAACCTTTTTACCTTGCGGCACACTAAATAAGATTTTCAAATTGCCAAGGCACACCATGAGATCCCCACAGGGCAAAACACATTGGCCCCCACAGGAAAAATCCAAACCTATTAGCCTCCTTATAAAAAACAATCACAGTGGTCCCCACAGGTAACAAAACTAAAATACATTGGCCCTTTACATGAAAAAAAGAGACCAGTAAATAACAGTTGAACCGGTGGTGGCTGTAAACTGATTTGGGCATCTCTAGATCTGGGGGAACACTTGGGAGCAGCTCAAGGCACACTAGTGTGCCATGGCACAGTGGTTGAAAAACACTGCCCTAGACACTGTTGACCATTTGACCAGGGCCGGTGTCAGCCCTGTCAGCGCCCCAAGCAACCCTCCGCTCGTGCGCCTCCCTCTCCCCTCCGCTCACCCACTCGGAGGTGACTGTCCAGCACGGGGGGGTTGGGGGCAGCAGGCGCCTGCCGCGGAGATTGCCGCTCTGACTGTCCAGCACGGGGCTCCAGGGGGTGTGGGTGCGAGCGCGGGGGGCAATGGGTTTAACACTGATGCCGGCAGGGAGGGGTGTGGACGCTCCCCACAGGTTACCTTTCTGCGACATCACCAAGTAGGGATCAGCGGTGGCTGCGTGGATTGTCTGCTGTCCAGCACGGGGGGATGGGGGGAAGCGGGCACCTGCCTCGGAGATTGCCGCTGACTGCAGGGTTTAACGCTGATCCCGGTGGCGGGCGGGGGCATACAGCTCACCTGCTCCCTGCTGGATTCCATCCTGGGTACCCTGGCCTGCTGCAGCTTTTTATTTTTGCTCTCCTCGGCGGCTCAGTACCGCCCTCCAGTGGCCGGCACCCTAGGCAAATGCCTGGCCCTGCCTAGTGGTGGCGCCGGCCCTGCATTCGACCCATACCTGTTTATGTAATAGATGCAGTCAAGGGTTGGATACAGGATCCCAACATTGACAATACCGGCAGGCAGAATACCTAATGGCCACAATCCCAACAGTTTTGTGGTCAGTATACTAATCTTCTCCCCTACTTCTGCTTAACCCCATCCCTCCTTTCCCGCAGCCTTACCTTAACACTCTCTTCCTGCAACTTATCCGCAATCCTCCCCCCTTGCAACCTTACCATAACCATTCCACCTGCAGCCTAACTGTAACCTACCCTTGATACTTGGATTGGGATTTCTGCATCGGTATTCTGACAGGTAACAGAATTCCGGTGCCGCTATTCCGTCTTCCGACATCCTAAGCATCGGGATGTCAACTATATCCAAAATCATATTTGGGGGGGGGGAAATATAATACTGTAGCCTGTGAACTGCAGACATCATCGGGTTCCATGAGAGTCTTTTCAATGTTATAAAGTAGCAATTATTAAACAGATAATACCAGTTTGTTTTTTCTGTTTGTAATGACTGCTACTTTAAAACAGTTAGACTTGCACGGAACCGTGGATGCCTGCAGTTTGCAGGTCATTACATTGACCCCATAGACTCAGAAAGAGATATGTAACCACAGAATGACCTTATTATGCCACTGACCCGCACTACAGTCCAATAATACTGTGTTTGAAGGTGACAACTGTCCAGATAATTTAATGCAATGTTCAAACACAAGTATTAGTTCTGGGTGACTGGAGAAGTTATCTGTGAATAGATATCGACCTGGTGGAAAGGAGATGTTAAAGTTGACCTCTTAATATGTAAACTTGATCAAAGAGTATAGATTCATTGATTTGAAAGCTGGGTGGACAAAAAATGAAGTCACGCGCCAGCGGGCACATGGCATTGCTGCATCGGGGTTGTACATTTAATGCATGTCTGCGGTTTTGATCCTACAGTCTCGGTGATAGGTATTTTGATATTACTGATTTATACTCTTCTACATTTAGGCATCATACTGCAATATCTGATATTTATAGATTAAACAAGATATGCTGACTTCAGCTGCCAAAGATCGGTGGAGCCGATGCATCGTCTGGTAAGATATCTACACAGATTTGGCATTAGAACATTTGCTGCAATTATCAGGTACTGTAGGTATTCTGTTGATTTTTTTATACAGTAATTTGACCACAAAGGATAATGGTGCCAAAACTCACAGCAATTTCACCATTGATTACTTTGTTCGTTTTTTTAGATTGCATTTGTTTGGTGAACTTACTAAACCGCATTATCATCTACATTTTCCAATAATCTTGAGTTGAAATACACAAAGCTACTGTATAGGCTACTGACAGCAACTGCAAACATCAGCAGGACTTGGACTCAATCCCTCCCACCCCCACTCACCCAGTATGGGCACAGTCGAAATGCAATACACAAGGCTATTCTGTTTTCTTTTTTCTTACATTGAATCAAAGATGTTTTACAAAAAAACTGGGAGAGGAATATGCTTTTGATGTCATTGGGGAGAAGCATATGCTGCAATTTTCTCTGTAAACTAATTCTGTTCAACATAAAAATGAACAATCTCAAATTGTTTGTTGTTTTTAAAATATTTGTTCTGATTGTTCAACAAAAAGAAGAGCTGGGGGGATGTGGTCAGTATCCCGGTGGACATAATTCCGGCAGCTTCAATACACATGGCGGCATCCTAAGTACCGCCAGAATGTTGATATTGATGTTGATATTGATGCCGATGCTGGAAGCCAGACTGCCGGCAACCCAAACTTAAGTATACCAGGCAGGTTAACAGGACGGAGGGGGGAGCGGGGAGAGGAGACTCCATTTAGGGCTGCTCCATCTGTATTAGGATGCTAGCGATATTGTGCAGCACATCAAACATGACGACATTGCTAGCAACCATGGGCATGTGCATATCGGGCATACATGGGCATATACCCTACACGATATGCTTCAAAGTGATCGATATGTTGTCTGATTTGACTAATTGGACTGATGTTTTTGCTTTACATTTTAGCCCAGGTGTTCCCATTGTGAATGATCTCTGATGTCATTTAGTTTGTCCATTGTTTTTGGGGTCTTTGCCTCTCTGATTTTTTTTTTTTTAACAGTGTAGCGATGTTCAGCAGCAATGTACAGATGGTGTAATGGTTAGCATTACTGCCTCACAGCGCTGAGGTCATGGGTTCAATTCCCACCATGACCCTAACTGTGTGGAGTTTGTATATTCTCCCCGAACTTGCGTGGGTTTCCTCTGGGTACTCCGGTTTTCTCCCACATTCCAAAAATATACCGGTAGGTTATTTTGCTCCTAACAAAAAATGAACCCTAGAATTAATGAATCTGCATGTACCTGTAGTGGTGAATATAGATTGTAAGCTCTATTGGGGCAGGGACTAATGTAAATTTCTTATATGGTAATAGGGCCGCCCGGCGCTCCTCGCCCTTCACCACCCCACTCACGCCATCTAGGGTACGTGCACCCGGAAAACCAAAAGTCTTCCGTGGGTGCACGCACCCTACGTCTGCACATACACAGAAACGCGCATGTGCAGACGCGCAGCATCGGTCCTCCGTGCGAATGCACGAAGGACCAAAGCAATTAGAATAACCCCCAGAATTTCCAGCTGCCTGGATTTTAAGAAAGTGGTTTATTGAGTCTTAAAATTTAATTTGACTTTCGTGACATATACCTTTACCCAGGGGTGTCTTTGTGATCAGTTTACAGCAGCTGCATAGTATGACTCGGGGAGTTTCTGCAGGGTAGTATTATTGTATGCATTACACTATGTCACATTTGCATCTTTATTAGTTTGGAATTTATAAATATATCTGCACTTGCACTAAAGGCATTTTGAGTGTTGACTATTTAAGGGAGTGGAGTCGATTTAACCCACTAGGGTCCATCACAGGACTACATATACAATCGCTAATTATTTAAATTTGCGGGCTTTTAGAACAACCAATATTTAATTTACATATTACAGGTTGAGTATTATCCAAAATGCTCGGGATCAGAAGAATTTTTGGATAGCGGATCATTCTGTGTTTTGGAATTTTTTATATTTGAATGAGGTATCTTGAGGTATCTTGCCTTTATGTTGTACAAACACATCAAACACGTGAAATGCACGCAAATATATTTTATTTGCGCATGAAACAAGGTTTTAAAACATGAAGCTAAGTTTGTGTACAATCCTAGATACTGAATTTGAATGCCAAGCAATCATGTCCTTGATTCAGTGCCAGTGACATGTTATTTCCCCAGTAGTGCCAGTTACAGATGTCTCCAGTAGGTTTTTAGCAAAAAAAAAAATAATAATAAAAAGTACATTTTGTAGACTATGATTTTTGGAATAATTTGGATAACGGATATTTGGATAAGGGATACTCCACCTGTACTTAGATCTGTATTTTTTAAATCAATATGTTAGATAAGTTATTGCTGTATTTTCAGGTGCTGCGGATCTTTGAAGCCAGTGACATCACCTAAGCTGCATCATCATTATCATCTGGGGTGTAAATCATAGGGCGAGAGTCAGGGCTGGTGCAAGGCCCCGGAGCGCCCTAGGCGAGGGGGGGTGGGGCGCCCCGGTGCCTACGGGGGGGTACCAGCGGCACTGTGTGATCTGGCGGCGGGGTCCCTGCAGTGATGCGCGCTATCCGGCAGCCAGGCGGCGCCGCGGGAAGCGCTGATGGGTTTGAAAACTCGCTGCATGCTGATTGGCTGAATCTCAGCCAATCATCATGCGGAATGTTTTCAAACCCAGCAGCGCTTCCCGCGCCACCGCCTGGCTGCCGGATAGCGCGCATCACTGCATGGACCCCGCCGCCAGATCACACAGCGCCGCAGGTACCCGGCACGGACACCCCTGCAGCCTCCATGCGAGAGGCGAGGGGCGAAGTGCCGCCCTCCAGTGGCTTGCGCCCTAGGCAAATGCCTAGATTTGCCTAGCGGTGGCGCCGGCCCTGGCGAGAGTAAGTAGGTCGACAGTGTCTAGGTGGACCCCAAAAAGTTGACATACATAAGGTCGATATGGCAAAAAGGTCAACACAAGCAAAAAGGTCGACAGGGAAATGGTCAACACGTGTAAAAAGTCAACATACGTTTTTCACTTGTTTTGATGTCAGGGGGATATTTACTAAGAAGGAAGTTCTATTTCAGATGGGATAGTGATATGGGGAACCAGCCAGATGTTCTATTATCTTCTAGAAAGTGCTAAATAAAATATTAAGTAGATTCTGATTGGTTGCCCCTAACAACATCCCATTTGATAGAACTCCCATCTTAGTAAATTTCACCCAATGTGTACAGTTGAGCATGTAAACCCCCCAAGTGTGCTGCACTCGGAACAGTTTATTGTTCCCAACTGTAGTCCACGTAAAGTATAAAACTAATCAAAAACAAAAATTAAAACATTTATGTAAACATTTTAAATACATAAATAATACATACATTTGTTCACTGGGAAACATGCTAGCAATAACCTCTCTTGAATCCTTCAAAAACAGACTCAAGACTTTCCTGTTTACTCAAGCATTTCCTTAATACCCTTAAGTATTGTTTATGAAATGCTTTTCTGTACTTCATTGTTCCTGTACTGTATTACATTCATTCTACCTGTTAACCGCTTTGAGTCCTTTTGGAGAAAGAGCACTATATAAATAAAATTATTATTATTATTATTATTATTATTATTATTATTATTAATAATAATGAAGAAGGTCTTAGAGAGTATGGTTGCCTGCACCACAGGCAAATGTCCCCTTAGAGTGTAACAGTATTTGGGCCCCTTCCCTGCATGATCAGGAGGGTTCCTCTGCTCTTCTACCCTAGAGCTATAAAGCTCTTTAACAATAGGAGTCATTAGTCTTCTAGGCTAGTTAAAGACATTTTCTATAGCAACCAGTTTCCACCAGTCTTGTATCTAGTACCTTCTAAAACAATGATATCAGATCTGATTGACTGCTATGGGCAAAACCAGCATTTGTCCTATTTATAACTTGGTTTTGATAAATGTCCCCTATATGAAGCATAAGGTCTGGATAAATGTCCCCTGTAAGAAGCATTAAGTCTGGATAAATGTCCCCTATAAGAAGCATAAGGTCTGGATAAATGTCCCCTATAAGAAGCATAAGGTCTGGATAAATGTCCCCTATAAGAAGCATAAGGTCTGGATAAATGTCCCCTATAAGAAGCATAAGGTGCATAAACGTATAATGTTCATAATAAACCCAATTTTAAACTGGAATAGGGGTGGACCTTCTATGAAACTAATGAAGATTAGGCTTTAGGCGCCCTTATCGGAGAAAGGGCGCCTAAAACAAGAAACAAGTGGTCTGCTTTGGCTGCAGCCCAAATCACGGCCCAGGTGCCTGTACAATGCAGGTGACAGGCAGCAGGACCGGCACATGCGCAATATCAGCCTCAGTACAGTGTGTGTGGTGGGAGTGTGTGTGTGTGTGTGTGTGTGGGGGGGGGGGCAGCAAAGCATGCATATGTTGATCCAATAAGCTTCTCTCTGTAGAGAGTAGATGTAGTGGAGATGATAGACAAGGTACTGTAGGTGACAAGAAGGTTGATGCCTGTGAAAAGGTTTCCAAAAGTAATCCCCAATACTTTGTCCCCCAATGGCTCAGCCAGGGCCGGATTATAATGGAGGCACAAGGGGTCAGTGCCCCTGGGCCCTCCACTAGCTAGGGCCCCCCTGTGGTTGGCATGTATTTTTAAAAAGCTGAGCTCTAATTGGTGGAGCTCATTACATGCCCATGGAGAACAGCAGCAGTAGCTTAGTCATGGGAGGGTTTTTAATCAAAGGCAGCACTAGGACTGTGAGGTCTCCTACAGAGTAAGGTGCAGAGGGACAAACACAGGCTTTTCATATGGTATGTATTTATGTGTATGTATGTGTGTGTGTATGTATGTATGTATGTATGTATGTATGTATGTGTATATATATATATATATATATATATATATATATAATATATATATATATATATATATATATGCAGTTACCCATTGACCAAGTTTATACTGCCTTTACTTTGTGTTTTGACAGTGTAATATTCTCCCATGCCGTATGCGGCCAGTAATGACAAGTGCAAGGGGCCCCCCTGGCTAAAGTACCCCGGGCCCCCCGAAGGCTTAATCTTGCACTGGGCTCAGCTATACTGCAAATATACAATAGTTTATTTTGTTCACTGGGAAACAATGGCCCTGATTCAAGTTTGGAAGGGGACAAATTCGTCCCCGTTCTGATGTTGGGGGTCTGCACATGCGTAAGTGTGTATTTGCGCATGTGCAGACTCCGGCAACGAACGGCTTCAGCGAGTTACAAACTCGCCAGGCCGTTCATTGCGGGAAGGGAGGGCCGGGGGGCGGACAGGGTCGGAAACGGGGATCAGCCATGGGATTGCAAGCGGGCCAATGCCTGCCGGGGGGGCAGGGGGCTGACGTCAGCACCCGCCTCTTCTTCGGCGGACACCGAAGGAAATAAAAGTTGGGTTTTACTGACTTTTATTTCTAAAGGCAGCAGAAATCACTCGATGGTCGGCAACCTCACACGGTACCAGTGTCGGGGGGTGGCGGTAGTTCGGGGGGGGGGGGGCAGCAATCTTGCCGAGTCAAGCTGAAACAGGCTCAATGTTTCAGGGGGAAATTCAAAACGTCAAATGTCCCATTTTATCCATTTGAATATTATTATTATTATTATTATTAATATTATTATTTGGGGGGGGGGGCTTTCTGTTTGTTTTTTGTTTACATGCCATCTAATATACTGTATGTTAAGATGCCCACGGGGACCTTGGTACTACAGCTGGTGATGAATGCAGGAGGTCAGGCGTGAGCCCGTAGCCGGGACCGCCGGTTAGGACGGCCACAGCGGATGCTACTCTAACTCTGTTGAGACCCTGAGGCAGATGGTAAACCCCTGCAGAGCTAGGCTTCACCTGTGGCCGCCGCGTCCGAAGGAGCGAGTTAGGCCCGCTCCAACCCCGATGCAGCTAGGTCTTATGTTATGGACAAAGGGTAGACGATCGCCACAGGGTACTCAAAAGGACTGCTAACTACTGGGCCTAGCTGGGAGATAAGCCCCTGGCTGCCGGCACCTGGCCAAACCGGGGAGCGACCGAGTCACAGACACAAGTGGGCCAGAGGAGGAGTCCCCAGCAGGAGCACAACGGGGAGGCCGACTCCTCAAAACACAGAAGACCAAACGGAAGGTTCCCTGCCTAAAGAGTCCTAAGAGGAGGTATAGATGTAGAGACCCGAAGGGATAAATACTACAGAACCCACGGAGGGGCACGGCCACGGCGGGCCACGAGAATATGCTGGACAATGGACGCTGAGCCCACGGAGGGACTAGACCATGGCGGGCCACCGACTTCAAGAGAAAGAGACCCAGGCTCCACAGGAGCACTTACGTGACCCACGAGAGATGGAAGATGAGGGCCGTCCGTAAGCGCCCACTGAGGCTGGATCCAGGAAGAACAAGGACTCCGGAGCACTGGATACTGAAGAGCCGGATACTGGAAAGCTGACAAGGAGAAACTGGGACACTGGAGATGGGACAATGAAAACAGGGACTCTGGAGATGGGACAAATAAAACTGGGACACTGGAAGAGAAACAAAGATCACTGGGGGACAGGATCGAAAGATCCAAGACCTAGGGAGCCTAGGGGACCGGGTAAGTAAACAGGGCACAGAGCGATTAACTCTGGGCATCTAAAGCTATAACCGGCGTCTGTGCCCAGCAGACGCCGGCTATTTATTTTGAAACTCGCGAATGTAAGTCTCTATCCGAAACCCAAGACCTCTCCTCTGGACCGAACCCCCTCCAATGTACGAGAAATTGCAAAGAACCCCTCACAAGTCTGGAATCAAGGATTTTCTCAACACAGAATTCTTGTTGGCCTTGCACCATTACTGGGGCGGAGCCCCTCCTCAGCCTGCGCGGAAATCTTTGTGAAAAGACCACTGGCTTGAGGAGCGAAGCGTGGAAGGTACTAGAAATTCTGAGGGACTTAGGTAGAGCAAGACGGAACGCTACCGGATTAACCCTCCTGACAATCTGGTAAGGACCAATAAACCGAGGCCCCAGTCTCGCCGATGGTTGGTGAAGCTTAATATTACGGGAGGATAACCACACCCAGTCACCAACTTTGAAACGGCAAGGACGTCTGGATTTGTCAGAAAATACCTTTTCTCTAAACGAGGCTTCTTTAAGGGCCAGATGGACCTTTCTCCAAATAACTCTGAGTCGAGAGGCTGCTGAAGAAATAAGGTGGACAGTTCCTTGGCCGAAGGTAACTGTTTTAAGGCCACAAAGTGTGCCATTTTGGAGAATCTATCGATCACGACCCAGATGACCTGACACTGGGACGAGATCGGAAGACCAACAATAAAATCCATGGCCAAATGAGACCAAGGCCTGCTGGGAACAGAGAGAGGCAACAATTCTCCTAATGGTCGGGCGCGTGGAACTTTATGACAGGCACAGTCCGGACAAGACAATACAAAGTCTTTATTATCCTTGGCCATCCCTGGCCACCAGACCACACGAGAGAGGAGAGCGAGCGTTTTATATACTCCTGGATGGCCAGCAATTTTGGAGTCATGACATTCTGCCAGAACCCTGCGTCTTAGTAACGGAGGTACGAACAATCTGTTCTCTGGTGTTTGGGCTGGAGCTTGTCCCTGTGCTTGACGGAGGAGACCCTCCAAGGTTTGACTCACTCCAGCATGAATACAGGACGTGGGAACGATGGGCCCCAACTTGACTCTACTCTCCTGTTGAGGTAGAAAACATCTAGAAAGGGCGTCAGCTCTGAAGTTTTTTGATCCAGGTCTATACGAAATAATAAAATTAAATCGCATAAAGAAAAGAGCCCACCGAGCCTGACGAGCGTTTAGTCTTTTGGCTGACTCGATGTACTGTAGATTCTTATGATCCGTTAAAACAAGAATCTGATGAGCTGCACCTTCTAGCCATTGTCGTCACTCGTCAAAGGCCCATTTTATGGCAAGTAATTCCCTGTTGCCTACGTCATAATTGGACTCTGCCTGAGAAAATTTTCGGGACATGTAGGCACAGGGGTGGAATTGTAAAGACTCAGGATCTCTCTGAAAGAGAACCGCCCCGGCCCCTACTTCCGAGGCGTCGACCTCCACGACAAAAGGCAGCTCGGGATTGGGATGTTTAAGAATCGGCGCCGAAATAAAGGCTTGTTTCAGAGTCTTAAAGGCTTGCTCCAGCTGCGGACTCTACACTGATGGATCCGCCCCTTTTTTGGTTAGGGCCACCAAGGGTGCCACAATAGATGAAAAAGAATGAATAAAGCGTCTATAATAATTGGCGAAGCCAAGAAACCGCTGGACTGCCTTTAAATTAGTGGGCCGAACCCAATCAAAGATGGCCTGCAATTTCTTAGGATCCATTTGGAATCCCCGAGAAGAAATAATATAGCCAAGGAAAGATACTTGGGTCACCTCGAATTCGCATTTTTCAAATTTAGCGAACAACTGGTTCTCCCTCAGCTTTTGTAATACCTGGCGCACTTGTACTCTATGTGAGTCCAAGTCTCGGGAAAAAATTAAAATATCGTCTAAATAGACCACTACAAATTTGCCCAGGAATTCTCGAAGAACGTCGTTTATAAAATCCTGAAAGACGGCTGGGGCATTGGAGAGACCGAATGGCATTACTAGGTACTCGTAGTGCCCCGTCTGAGTACTGAACGCCGTCTTCCATTCGTCCCCCTCCCTGATTCTAATCAGGTTATAGGCCCCTCTCAAATCTATTTTAGAAAAAATAGTAGCGGATCGTAGCTGGTCAAACAGAACCATAATCAAAGGAAGGGGATAAGTGTTTTTTACCGTAATTTTGTTGAGGGACCGGAAATCTATGCAAGGCCTCAACGAACCATCTTTCTTTGACACAAAAAAGAAACCGGCACTGACAGGAGATTTTGAGGGTCGAATGAAACCCTTAGCCAGACTTTCTTGGATGTATTCATCCATTGCCTTAGTTTCTGGACCAGACAAGGCGTACAGCCTGCATTTCGGAAAAGGGGCATTGGGGATCAATTGGATGGCACAGTCATATGGCCGATGAGGAGGCAAACTAACGGCCTTGCCTTTAGAAAAGACGTCACTAAAATCCTGGTAAGGAACGGGAACCCCTGCTAATGAGATGGAATTTATTGGGAGTGAGGAATGGAAGCACTGTTGCTGACAATGGGAACTCCAGTGAGCAATCTCCCCCCGATGCCAATCAATGATGGGATTGTGCTTCTTCAACCAGGGGAAGCCCAATACGATGGGCACAGAAGGACATGATGATAAAAGAAAGGTAATCTCTTCCTGGTGAAAAATACCAATGGGGGACAGGATCGAAAGATCCAAGACCTAGGGAGCCTAGGGGACCGGGTAAGTAAACAGGGCACTATAACTCTGGGCACCTAAAGCTATAACCGGCGTCTGTGCCCAGCAGACGCCGGCTATTTATTTTGAAACTCGCGCCGCCTGACTGACGTCAGGCGCGCGCGCTTGTGTCCGACAGGGGGATGCTCGGGGACGTTGCCTGGCAATGTCCCGACGCCTTGTCCCAGAGCGAGGCTTGGATCGCTGCCCGGCAGCGTCCACGTCCTCCTCGCTCTGCCTGCCGTCCGCCGTCCGTCCGGGTGTACTGTAGCCCGGACGGCGGCTCGCAACACTGTATATTTAATATATTCATAATAACGTGCATTTTTTCATTTTGCTTCTGTGCAAATGTGACATGTTTCCTGTTGCTTCCCTTGTACCTCTTATTCCATCACGTCCTGTCACCAATATTGCGACATTATTTCCTTTTCTTGACTCCTCTAATCCGCAAATGAAAAAAAAAAATATGTCTCTTTCATTGTAAATAATAAATACATTTCCATTTGATTTAATGCCGGCAGAGATGCTGGAGACAGCTTCTATTTATATTCCCAGATACAGATCTCTTGTTATTGATGTCATTACCATCACACTTCTGTATGTTTGCAGAAATACATTCAAAGGGGAGTCAAAAGTGGCTTCATACAAGGTCTTGTATTAACTGAGCGAGGCAGCAGCGAGCATAAGGTCAGCCGGTGTAATGGCCGTGTTTGCACATGGAGTGTCACATTCGCTAAATATCTTTTCAGTCTCACTTTGATGCTGCTAGCAACTTGTTGGTGGTATAAATGTACATTATTTCTAATTGCGTGCCGCTATTTAAGGTCTAGAATACACACACACACAGTATATATGCACTGAATAATAATGTTATCTTATGAGAGTGAATATCAAGTAGTGTTTCAAGTAAGGGGTTCAAAGGGATTAATACAATAGAGAATTGAAGAGTGTTTGGTGCTATAGAGGAGACACTTTTCTGTTATATAATGACTTGCTTCTGTAACCCTGTTGCTTGTATGAGATGAGCATATAGATATTGCACAGCCTATGGCTAATATATGAGTAACGATACAGTACATTGGCACATCTGGCTGTGTGCACCGTTGGTTCAACGCCGCCTGTATACTTGCTGCAGGGGCAGATGTCCAAGCTGGGTGGACAGTTTTCTGACCAGCACATTGAGCAGCCGCTCGGTAAGTGTGTCTACTTAGCTGAATCGGTTGCTCTGTTTGCGTGACGGTGGGTCCACTACCGTGTCTGTCTGTTGTGTAACCAGTCTTACTCTGTGCTGCTTCTCAGTTTTATTTCTGCAGCTTTCCTCGCACAGCTTTATATAAGTCGGCCTCTCTCCAATTTGCCACATGCCCGATTTCTATAAAACACTCTTTATCTCTTTATCACTGCTCTATCGCTCTATTTATCATCTCTGTGTCATTGCTCTGCGTCTCTATTTATCACATCTCTGCATCTCTTTATCATTGCTCTGCATGTCTATTTATCACAGCTCTGCATCTCTTTATCTATGCTCTGCCTTCCTTTTATTCACAGCTCTGCATCTAAGTATTATTGCTCTGCATTTCTGTATTATTGTTCTGTATTTCTATTTATCACATCTCTGCATCTATGTATCATTGCACTGCCTTCCTTTTAATCACAGCTCTGCATCTGTGTATCATTGCACTGCCTTCCTTTTAATCACAGCTCTGCATCTCTGTATCATTGCTCTGCATCCCGATTTATCACAGCTCTGCATCTCTATACCATTGCTCTGCATGTCTATCACAACTCTATTTTCTCACAGCTCTACACCTCTATCACTGCTCTGCATCTCTTTACACAGCTCTGCACCTTTATCGCTTATCTGCATGTCTTTATCACAGCTCTGCATCTCTATTGCTGCTCTGCATGTCTCTATCATTGTTTTGCATCTTTATTAAAGCTCTTTATTTATCAATGTTCTGCATTTTTTTATCACAGCTCTACATCTCTGTATTTATCTTTGTTCTGCATCTCTATCCCTGCTCTGCATCTCTTTATTTATCACTGATCTGTATCTCTCTCACTGCTCTGCAGATTTTTATTTATCACAGCTCTGTATCTATTTATCACAGCTCTACTTCTCTATCACTGCTCTGTATCTCTGTCACTGCTCTGCATCTCTTTATTTATCACAGCTTAGCTTCTCTATCACTGCTCTGTATCTCTATCACTGCTCTGTATCTCTATCACTGCTCTGCAGATCTTTATTGATCACAGCTCTACATCTTTATCACTGCTCTGCAACTCTTTATTTATCACAGCTCAGCTTCTCTATCGCTGCTCTGCAAAACTTTCTTTTTCACTTCTCTGTATCTCTATCAATGCTCTGTATCTCTTTATCATTGCTGTACATCTTTATTACTGCTCTGCAGCTTTGCTTCTCTGACACAGATTTGCATATCTTTATTTGTCATTTTTCTCCATCTTTATTACTGCTCTGCAGTTTTGTTTATTACCGCTCTGCATCTCTTCCTCACAACTGTGTATCTTTATCATCACACCTATGCAATAACTCCCCTCACGTTTTGTGTCTCCCTTGATGCCCCGGATGAGCTGCCCCCCTCTGTGTCTCCCTGACAGGAATCACCTTTGTCTCACTCTGACCCTCTTTCTCTGACAGGGCAAATCACGCAGCGTTGTATCACTCCGACTCGCTCTTCACACTACCTCAATACACTTCCATATTTCTATGAGTGCAATATCTAACAAGTAATTATCACACTTATATGCCATTACATTGTGCAGCAGGGCTCCTCGCAGTGCCATTTTATATACAGTATATTATTAGTGAGCAGTCACAACATAAAGACAGGATCGCTAATTGCTACAATGTAAATGCATTTTTAACTTTGTTCTACAAATTTAGTTAATATCATAAAACTGTCCATTCAAAGTTCTTAAAATATCTAACTGCATATGTTATAACAAATATTTTGACTTAAGTTACTATAAATTGCTTGTTGCAATCTATTAATTGGTACTTGTGTATTATCACGGGGCCCACGATATTAAGTTGTACGACATATAATCGCATCACATAGCATGCCATACACCCGATGCACACCAATGCGATTTTAAATTGTATAAGCCCCCTATACGATTTTTAATTGTATAAGCACCCTAATGGGGGCTTACAATGTTAAATGCACCCCCAACTGCACCCCCACGATAAACGCCAACCCGAAGCGTGGCGAGCGCAGCGCGCCTGCGAGGGGCGGTGTTATGCGTCCTACGACTTTTTCATACCCCCACTATCCACGTCGGCGTGGAGTTGATCTTATATAGTGTGGCGAGCGCAGCGAGCCGCCGATCCCGAAGCGTGGCATGCGCAGCGAGCCCTGCGAGGGGATGCGTATTACTTTACATGTATTCCGCGTCCGCTTGCCACGCTTCGGGTTTGGTGGCTCGCTGCGCTCGCCACACTATATAAAATCAACTCCACGCCAATGTGGATAGTGGGGGTATGAAAAGGTCAGAGGACGCCTACCGCCGCCCCCCCCGCGGGCACGCTGCACTCGCCACGCTTCGGGTTGGTGTTGATAGTGGGGTGCCGTTGGGGGTGCTTTTAACATACTAAGCACCCATCACGGTTAATTATCTTATAGGGGGCACTTTTAACATTGAAAAACCCTTTAGGGTGCTTATACAATTTTAAATCGCATACCATTGTATATGCCGTACAATGTCATACAATGCCATACAATGCGATGGTATACAATTTAAAATTGTATAACATCGTCTGCCATCGGGTAACATCGCATCGCATACCATCGTATGCCTTATGGTCTGCGATGCGATGGGCGCCGTGCTAGTACACAAGAACCTATTAATTTATTGATTAAACAATTAAACTGAATTATATTTCTGCACATGTTTACAGGGAGGACATGGGTGTTACTGCGCATGATGAAAACATTGGGGTCACTGCTCCTTCCACTCAATCTCCAGCTCTCTTTGTCTGTGAAGTTATAACCTCCATCTGCTGTCTGCTTCTTCTACCACTAATATACTCGTTACCAGCCTGACACAAGTGCCCGGACTGCTGTATACAGATACCACATCTGTATGCCACAAGCCCACAACCCAAAAATCCAGAAGGTTAATAATTTTTGCAATTGGTTGGCATCGTTAGTCCTTTAAGATTGGTTTTATACTATAGCTTGATAAGCCAGCCCCATGCTTTCTTACTTATATGATACTTCATGTAAGTACTATGGGGCAGATGTATTAAGCCTAAAAAAGAGATACACATGAGGGTGATAAGGAGTAATAAATGCGGCAGCCCCTAACTGCCATGCAATGTTTGAAAATGGCAGTTGGTGGGTGATTGGCTTGATGTTTATCACTTTTTAGCACCCTCTCGTGTATCTCTTTTTAAGTTGTAATACATATGCCCCTATGGGCCAGATGTATCAAGCTTCAAAAAGTGATAAAATGGAGACTGATAAGCCAATCGGCTCACAACTGTCACTTTTCAAACCCAGTCTGTAACATGGCAGTTAGGAGCTGATTGGCTGTCTGTTTATCACTCTTTATGTTATCACTTTTTTGAAGCTTGATTAATCTAGCCCAATATTCCTTAGGTTCTGTGACATAAGCACGTACTACGAACACTGTAAAGCCACATCACCTGATGTAAAATAAGCCGTATATACCATACTACTGTATTCTCCTGGGGTGACATTGTACACACAGAGGTAAAGGGTTACTTTTACTAAAATGAATGTTCTATTAGAGATGGGATGTTGCCCATAGCAACTAATCCGATCATACTTCTTATTCATTTATCACCTTCTAAAATATAATAGGTACAACCTGATTGGTTGCTATGGGCAACATCACCTCTTTTCATTTCTAGAAGCATTGGTAAATTTACCCCACAGTGGGGCTGAAGTTGAACCGGTTCACAGGCAGGAAAACTCTCCACCCTGTGCTATTCTCACCTAGTCCTTCTGTACCCTGTACTGCCATTGCCCTGCTCCTTACAGTCAGCTGTGTTGTCCGTTGTTCCCGCCACACTTACCTATTAAGCCTGGTCACATGAGGTGGCATGGTTGACAGGAATTTGGGCTGGTTGGCGGTGTGACCAAACAATTGCATACCCTCCAATATGACCCATTCCATTAGGTACAAAATGCTCTGTTCCTGGACTTCCTTACCAGTGGCAGTTACAGAGGTTGGACTCCAGCGCAGTCCAAAATTCAAAGAGGGGGGTGGGGGGTCACCTCAACTGCCAGTGAGTCCAGGACAGTGATGTTTGGAGTGGCAGTAGGTGTGGCTCCCCTATTTGAATATTGGACTGTGCTGCAGCCTCACCTCTGCAACTGCCACTGGCAGGGAAGTCCAGAAACAGAGCATTTTGTACCTAATGGAATGGGTCATGTTGGAGGGTATGCAATTGCATCATCATGGTTCCGCCCCTACTATACAGCATCATAAATACAGGCCTTCTATATTGGGGGTCGGGGCTACAATGATACATCGAGTCACCTTTGGTTCCCTCACTGTGTAGGTGGGTGACTGCGGAATACTTGTCCACCTCTCCAGGAGGTACAGGGGAAGGGCCATCTGATTTTTAGGAGCCTCCCGGCCATTCCAGGCAGGAATGCTTCACACATGTCTAACCATCTCTAATGGGTACTTACCATACCTCTTAACTGTCCCAATTTTCGCAGGAACGTCCCCACGTCCTGCCCGTCACCCTGTCACCCACTGCACAGTGATGCACATGTGCACAGCATCTATTCCCGCAGGCAGAGGGGCTGGGGGCATGGCCAGCAGCTCCCCACAGAGCCACTGACCATGCCCTCACAGTGACAAAGCAGGGGCATGGCCTCACAGGAGCAACACTATTTGCCCTTCCCCTTACCAACAGGTCGCGCCCCCAAATTTTGGCCACGCAGAAGAATCCCGCCGTGGATTCCTGTAAAGTTGGAAAGTATGTCTTTACTAAGATGGAAGTTCTATTAAAGATGGAATATTGCGCATAGCAACCAATCAGAATCTGAATATAATCGATAGAATCTGATTGGTTGCCAATGGCAATATCCCATCTCAGTAAATAAACCCCTAAGAATCACACACTTGTTTTCCAGACCAATGATCCGCTAGCATTACATTATACCGATGACATTATACCAGAGCTTTGTAGTGCATTAAACACCTATAATCTGTGTATTGCTAGATACAAATGAAAGAAACATTATTCTTGTCTTCACTGTATCGTTATTGTGTTTTCAATGGAAAAGGCAATTAGAGGGCATTGTTCTAATGCTATGAATAAGGCAAGAGAAATATGTTACTAAAACAATTGTTAGTAGCTGCACCTGCGGCTACAGCCGGTATTTACAATGCACTAGCCTGGAGTGGAACGAGGTTGGACTTATATGCTAATTACTCATCGTTTAACATGCCAATAAGCTTCTGCCATCTGCCTTTTACAAGCCATGTAACCATATTAGTTCCACTCAATATGTTCTCTCTGTTTCTGATAACAGCTCAGGTTGGTTAACTCAAAACATTGCGATCTTGACATATTACTCATCTAAAGCAGCAAAATAAACATTATTATTAGATATCAGCAGTATGTAACTGCATGTGTGGTTCAACAAGGACTCCAAAAACTTTGTGAGTGTAAATGGTCATTCAGAAAAAAAATAGTTTTATACGGCGCCACAAGGGTTCCACAGCACCTTACATGTATAAACGGTACAAACAAAACCTATATTTCATAGATATTCATTAGCATATTCATTAGCATAACGATGCCACCCAGAGCAAACGGTGGAGTGGGAGCCACCATAAGGGGGGCAGGTTCCATGCGCTCTAGCCGCATTCAATTTGTTTAAATTTGTTTAGATAAAGGCCCTCCAAAAATGGCCACTGCCGGAGGTCCTAATGTTCATTTCTTTCTAAAGTTTTGGTGCAGACAGAGGAGGAAAATAAAAGTGAATAGGGTTCATACTGTTTTTTATTATTGCTTCGTATATTGCATAACTTTTTCGTGAATACTGCCTCACAGCACTGAGGTCATGGGTACGATTCCCACCACGGCCCTAATTGTGTATAGTTTATATATTCTCCCCGTGCTTGGGTGGGTTTCCTCCCGGTACTCTGATTTCCCCCCACAATCCAAAAATATACTGGTCGGCTAATTGGCTTCTAAAAAAATTAACTCTAGAATGTCTGTGTGCGTGTACATGTGGTAGGGAATATAGATTGTAAGCTCCACTGGGGCAGGGACTGATGTGAATGTTCATATATTCTCTGTAAAGCGCTGCGGAATATGTGTGCGCTATATAAATAACTGGTAATAATAATAATAATAATAATAATAATAATATTAATAATAATTTTGTGAGTAGAGTTTATTGGGGGACTTCAACTGATCGAGGTAAAATGTTGCACAAAAACTGGGCATTTACCACCTTTACTACTAAATGGTGTTGCGGACCGTTTTTTTGTGCTGTTATTGACCCTTTTTGAACAAAAGCACATGGATTGAGGATATGTTTTCTGGATGCATCTGTTTATGTGATAGTGGATGCGAAAATGGGTCCGTTATGAACACACACCCATCACCAAAGTCAGGATGTGTTGCTGCCTCGTTTCCGCTCATTTTAGGCAATTTAAGATCTAGACCCATCCAACTCAGAAGTAATCATTGATATCAAAACTTGCCAAAACTCACTTCAGCACCAGGTAAAACTGCGCCTGTTACCGGACACACATCCAATTCAGAATCAGCATTATCATCTCTAGTAATTAATCTAGAAAACCGCAATCCCTTCTAGACTTTTACTTCCAAGTCTTTTCTCATCTTCTAAACATTGTGCTATAAAACTAGTCTAGAACCGGTCCAGTAAATAAAAAATTAGGTATGTACAGGACGCTTGCAAGGCTGGGACAGTGTAATGCAAATTATAGTTGCTTATCTGTTTTCAAACACACAATGATTGATACAAATATATATTTTGCATTGTAGATCACAGAAGAAAGTAATTCAGATGTAATTCTCATTAACCCGTTGAGTGCCACGCACATGCAGAATATCCTCTAAAAATGCCAGCGTCGCTCACATTTGTTATATAAATTCAAATAGAAAAATATTGTGTAAAAAAAAGATTATATTCCCTATATCAGGTAACCATTACAGGTCTTTATGGTGAATAGGAACGTTTGCTTGGCAATTTTTACACCTATTTTGACAAATTCACTTGGCACACTAAGGGTTAAGAAATGGAAGACTGGGAGGGTGTTCACTGCGCCCAAACACAATATATGATTTCATTGTCAGATATGTGACTTTATGTAATCCCATTTACAAGAAGAGACGCTTGTTCTTAGTCTATATGTCCTTTGTATATGAATTCTGCTCTCTTTGGCCCTTATTCTGAATCGTGCGGTACGGCCCGCGTGCGGCCGTACCGCCGATGTTTTCAGTCTGCACATGCGCAGAGGTCAATCTGCGCATGTGCAGCCCAATTCGCTGCAGACGTAGTTCGTCCGCCGCAAAGGGGGCGTATAGGGGCGTGAGGGGCTTCATACCCTCATTTCCCTATGCATACGCCCCGCGTTTCATGGGCGTTCCCATGCAAACGCGGGGCGTATGCATGCTAATGAGGGTATGACGCCAGTGATGGGGGCGGGAAGCTGACGTCGCCGGATGTCAGCTCTCAGCCCCCATACAAGCTATCACACGGACGATTGTCCGTGTGGTCTCAGCTTGCGGGACCTGGTGGGGCGTGCGGCCCTGCCTTCGATGGTCGCCGACCATCGAATGCAGGGGGCAGCTCCCACCATGGTGGAGGCGTACGCCCCACCATTTTCTTGCGGATCGCCAGCCGTCCGTGTACGGACGGCCGTGGCGATCCGTATCGTGGGCGGGGATTGGTTTGTGCGGCCGGAGCACCGTGTGCGGCTCCGGCCGCACAGATCTGAATAAGGGCCTTTATGAGAAAGCAACTCCCTGTGACTCCTTGTTACTGTATACAGTTACTGTACATTGTTCAGAAGAAGCACAAGCAGAAAGTTCATCTCTGTGACTGCATTCATTACATTCAGGAAAACCAAGCATACACTTAACACTGTGATCCTACCCTAAAATATATATCTTTATACAGCATTATTAATCCTGAGCTTCCAGATGGAGCAGACTTTGCTGTAGTGGACCATTGCTAAGGTTTAAAAGCATTTCATCAGTATCACTATTGTTGACTTTTTGCATGAATCCTGCTTCACGTGTCCTTATTAATCTCCCCAGGGCCACCATTTGAGGGGGGGGGCTGTGGGTACAGCTGCCCCAGGCCTGGCTTTTCTGAGAGAAAGGCCCGGGGTACTCATTATGCCCACCACCCCACCCCCCTCCGCTCTGTTGTGCTCAGTGACGTAACTATAAATTTTGCTCCCCCCTGCCAAAAAGTTTGTGCCCCCCCAGACACTGCTGCTTTCCTTGGCTCTTACTCATCGCAGGCCCTCCTGGCACGCCCATCTGCCCACCTATCCTGTACACAGTAGCCAATAGCCAGCTCTGTGTACAGTCAATAGAATCAGTGGATTCAAGTGCATGTCAGTGCATCGAGCAGGTGCCAGCGCCCACACAGACCCCACTGCTGCTTGCTCCCCCAAGCAGCAGCTGGGGCTGCCTTACAGTAGTTATGCCACTGGCTGTGCTACCTGTGCTGCTCAGTGGCTGAATGAAACCCAGCTCCCAGAGCACAGGCTTCTTCATATCAGGACGCTGGCAGCCAGTTAATATGTGGCACCGGGTGGTGAGCCAATCAGAGCTAGTGTACCATTAGCCAATCAGGTACGCAAGCTCTGATTGGCTCACCACCCGGTACCGCATGTTAATTGGCTGCCAGTATCCTGAATCTGATGTCTGGGAGCAGGGCACCGTTCAGTCACTGAGCAGCACAGGCAACACAGGGAAAGGGGGATCTGGGCGGCAAGTGAAAGAAGAGGAGGGGAGGGGGGGCACGGGTTTCGACGGTGCATGGGCCTGGACTAGAAATCAGTCCAGGGTCCCATGTACGCAGTACACATGTACAGTCTTTTGATAATCGAAAGGCTTGTGAATGCACACAATAGTGATCAACTCAAATTTGCCCCATTGTCTAGTACGTACATCAGATTTGTGCATTCCCTCTATCATTAGGAATGTCTTCTGGCCAGTCCTGCTACAGGGTCAGAGGACACCGGTAGAGATACCATGATGCTGGATGCAGCATGTCATCCCTTGTCGCTCCGTTGCCCCCAACCCCACTCCCCCACCCCCGCATCGCCAATGCAAGGTCCTATGACCTGCCTGATCAGTCAGCTACACATAGAGCCATAGAGCAAGCTACAGATGACTCTGAATAGAGGAAGTATAAATGTGACCGCCCTGGATAGATGTAAAATACAGCATCTTTTCCCTTCAGTACATTTTATTATACTGAGCATAGAATGACAAATGAAAGTTAGTGGACACCATATATCCTGCGTTTAATTTATATGCTCGATGTCCATATATTGAGTGTAAAATCAGCTGGGAGATAGCACTGGCTAATGACCCAAAAAGTCATTAAACAATTGCTTAAAGTCAATAAATTAGTTTTGCTTAATAATTGTTTTTCTGTTGCCCTCCATCCAGCGGACGGCATGTTCTCCTAAATGAGATCAATAGCATTGGGGTTTAGGGCGACTCTTCTACTGCAGCAGCAGGAATGAAACGACATTGCTTCTAAAAATAAATGTTATTGAACAAAAAAATCCCACTAAAGGCTTCAGAGGGATTTTTAAATTTTACAAACTACCAAAGCACTATGGGGGTGATTCTGGTTGACTTGGAATATAGCGAGTTCGGCCCCGTCCCGATGTTTTGGGGACTGGGCATGGTCTATAATGTACATGTGCAGCCCTCTTTGCGAATGGCTTCGGTAACTCGCATAGTCACCGAGCCATACGCAATCATCGGGCCAGGCCAGGATCAGAGGGCTCGCCCATAAGAACGCCCAGGGTTTTACAGGTGCCCCTTGAAAGCGCTGGGCGTTCTCATGGGTGCGAGGGCAGGCCGATGCCTGCAGGGGGGCGGGCGGTTGACATCACAGGACGACAGTCGCCCTCCCCATCTTCGTCCATGCGCAGGCAAATAAAAGTCATTTTTCACTGACTTCTATTTGCGAAGGTAGGGGAAATCATTTGATGGTCGCCGACCATTGAATGAATTATCCTGCAGCGGAGGATGTGTATTCATTAGACATCTCACATGTTACCAAGGGGAATTGGAGGCGGTGGGGGCGGGCGTTTGGACGGGAGGCGTCTCAAGCGCTTGGTAAGATGCGATGTTCGTATTTTAGAGCTCTATGGGGCAGATTTATTAAGCTTGGAGAAGAGATAAACTGGAGATAAAGCGGAGAAAAGGTAAAAGGAGATAAAGCACCAGCCAATCAGCTGTGTTTGAAAAAGACAGCTGGGAGTTGATTGGCTGGTGCTTTATCTCCTTTTACCTTTTCTCCGCTTTATGGGCGAGATGTACTAAAGGGAAAATGCGGTAAAACCCCCGTTTTACCGCATTTTCCTATGTACTATTACCCGGCCGCACCGTTATCGCAGGGCAGGGTATCGCCTGCTTTGGGTGGCGATACCCTATAGAAGCCTATGGGCTTCTTTTCGCCGCCCGCCGCGTCGTCGCAACCCCGCCGCCTCGCCGACCCCTCCTTTCCCCCCTTTCCCCCTCCCTTGGGCTTACCTTCTTGCAGGTCCTCCTGGACCCCGGAAGGTAAGCCCTTCCGCCCCCTATCAACGCAGCCGGACGTCCTTCCGGCTGCAGGGGGAGGAGGAAGCGCCGGGGACAGCCTGCTTAGCTGTCCCCGGCGTGAAGGCAGCAGAAGCCGGCTGGGAGGTGACGGAGACCCCCTGCAGACCAGAGTACAGGTATCGCGGGGGGGCTCCGTTACCGCACCGCGATGCCAGCCGCATATGTTAGTACATATGCGCTGGCATCGCGTGGGGGGGGGGTGGCGTGAAGGGCGGCGATGTATTTTAATACATCTCGCCCTATCTCCAGTTTATCTCTTCTCCAAGCTTAATAAATCTGCCCCTATGTTCCTGGTGGGAAGTTATTGGAATAATTTAACAACCAAAGCATGTGATCACCTCTGACGAGGAATAAATGACATCTCTAGTTGTCAGCAGGGCCGGATTAACAATGGGCCTGATGGAGTCCATTTTGTAGCTGAGGGCCAGGGCTTTCCAACGAGCCTTGGCCCGGGTCGCTAGCACCCCGGGAACCGGAGATACCGCCAGACAAACCTGGAGCGTTCTCCCCATATGATAACATGGGACCCGCTTATTCCGACCCCCACCCGGTTCCAACGGCTTCCAGTTCCCCCTTGGCATCACAGAAGCTCGAGAACCCAAATCGTTGGGCCTTCAATCTGATACCAGGCTGGTCCATGCGGATTAATTGGTTCCAGAGATATTGCGGGTAAACCGATTTTTTTCATTTCTGAAATGTAATTTCATGGCTGTTCATGTTGTTTCAGGGCAGATTTCTCTGGAACCAAATGGCCCAGTTTAACAGGACCAAAATCATTCGAAGCCCACTCAAAAGTTCTTCAATATGATACAGGTCTTAGGTAAATGGGTCAGTTGGTTCCGAAGATATAGTTGGTTGGTTAAAGGGGGGGTGGTTTTCTCTCCCCTCACACCAGAAAATGCAGGGACTAGGCTGGTGTAAAAATGACCAGCCCGGGAATGTCCCTGCATGATCCAGGGACCATATTTCCGGGTAAGTCCCTGCATTTTCTGGTGTGAAAGGGGTATAATTTAAAACAGCCGAGACCTGCAGTGCCCTAAATACAGCCAGGCAGCTTCCTGCCATCTGCCTGGCTGTCAATGGATGTCATTTCTGCTCGGCAGCAGCTGTCCCCCAGTTACTGCGAGCATGTATTTCACCTTTGCAATGAGCATGTAATCCCACATGACAACGAACATGGAACCGCTGGCAAATGAGCATGTAGGTAAGCAGCACTTACAGTATGTAACATCATTTTTAATAGGCATTATGGTTTTTGGCATAATACAGTACGTAATAGACATTATGGTGTGTGGCTTAACATGTAATGGGCATTATGGTGTAAACAGGGCCGGTGCTAGGGTGTCCGGCGCCCTCCTGCAAACCATACATTTTGCGCCCTTTCACATTGCAACAAGCTTCAGCACGATTGTGGGAGTGTATGCAACATGCGATCCTATGGAGGATCTCGGGTGCATGTACATGTATGCATACACCATCTCAGTGCTGTGTCTGCAAAATGTTGCAGGCACTAAAGGTGCCCATACACGCTGCGAGAATCGCATACGTTATGGGCTAGATTGCATCGCACGGCATGCATGCAATGTGTGTGCAATGCGATCCGAAAGCAGTACAAAAAGTATGTGCAGCACATACTTTTTGTACTGTGTGATGCCCGCAGGAGTGCACATCACATCGTACGCTGCTATTGCAGCGAGTATGGCCACCTTTTGGCACATAACCCAGCCCATTATTTAAAAAGTGTCAAAATTAATATAAAAAATGTATTATAAACATGTATAATAAAAGACTCACTCTTCTTTTGCTGTTTAACTCTTGTGCAGTCCCTCCTCTTCGATCTGCGTAGGCAGGATGCTGAGGATGCCATTACACCCCTCTCGTGACTGAGGGGGAAAAGAAGGGGAGAGAAGGAGGAGATGGAAGAAGAGGAGAAAGAGGGGGCGGAGTGTTGAGGACTGGCAGTGGCACTGGCACAGCACACTGAGAAGAGGGAAGGAAGGGCGGCGCTGCTGCCTGTTCGTCATTTGTTTGACAGCTGACAGGCGCAGGGAGCAATGGGTAGGGGGCGGATCCGGACATGACATGTCATTCAGGCATTCACAGACAGCGCTTCATGCCTCAGTGCAAGTGACCGTGAGGAAGAGGGGATAGGTCGCAGGAGGAGGACAGCATGTACGCAGTGCAGGGAGCAGCTCTTTATACTGCCGCCCACAAGCTGTCAGACAGGCACTGCGGGTGGTGTGCAGGAGGCAGTGACAGTGAGGGCTGAGGTATCTTTAGCAGAGCAGTGAGGGAGACAGCGCCTTTTCAGCATGGCGCCTCCCTGCTTTGCAGGAGCTGCTGAGTGGGTAGCGCCGGCCCTGGGTGTAAATTTTTAATGCGCGCCTGTGGCGTGCAATGCCCCTGTTTATGAAGCATATTGTAAATTTTTGATCAATCCATTTGGTACAGTGTGTATTTTGGCTTAATCCACGTCGCAAAATGTGAATTTTGCCTTAATCTGTGTGTCATAAGGTGAATTTTGACTCAATACGTGTGCCATAGTGTGAATTTTGGCTCATTCCATGTGGCATAATGTGTAAGAGGCAAGTACAGTATAAGGGGGTTACTATTGTGTTGCATGATTTGTATAAGGGGTATATGGTGTGGTAAACTTAGGTGACAACATACAAGGTGTTGAAATGTTGTCTACCAAGTTTCGGTTTTCAGTATTTTTTTATGACTGTAGTGCCACCTCACCCCGCAAGTATCTTAGGACATCGGCGTCCTGCGGGTACACCTTTGGGGGGCACCCATCAATATAACTCCCTGCATTTTTCCTATGCCAGCCCCCTGCCTTTTCCAGGCATATATAATTAGTTGAAAGTATTTACACAAATAGAGACACACCCATGAGCAGACCACCCAACCAGAACACTGGTCACACCCCCCCCCCCCCACATTATTAGGTGCTGGCCACAACCCCTATTAAGGCGCATAATAGGCCATTGATCATTTTTAGCTCCAGGTCCATTTAGACCTTAATCTGGCACTGGTTGTCAGCAGTTGCCAGGTTCTTTAGAGATCAGTTGTGTTAGTGGAGGACTTGCAGTGAAATGGGGTCCCTTGGCGATGGGCTGCAAGCTTAAATGCATTGATCAATTCATGAACTCAAACCCCATTATTTATTTAATTGATTATTTGTATGTTAAGGTGAGTTAGTTTATTATGGTGATTGCTGGGCCCCCTGTGTTTGTATTTACTAGAGTGTGTGGTCACAGGCCACTGCACCCCAACCTGGGAAGTGTGGGTGAAGTTCTTAGGAATGGCGAGTGCGGTGGTAGATCTGTATCTCTCTCTCTCTCTCTAAGGGCCTTATTCTGGTTGGTGCGTACTTTTCCATATACTTTCTGATGGCGTTTTTTAGCCATCTGCGCATGCGTGGGGAACGCTATGCGCATGTGCCACACATGGTCTTCGTACTTGTACTCACTAATACCGTACAGAAATGTGCACCGCAATCACTCGTGAAATATGGGCGTATTATGGGCGTCATTCGGAATGACACAGGGGCGTAGTTTCAAAGTGGGCTAAACTGGGCGGAAACATGGGCGGACACGGGGGAGTGCACTTATTTTGGTGGGCGTGCATTCGGACAGCACACCGAATGCACGCGAAAAAAAGGGAAGAAATATGCGGTGTCCATAAGCAAGTATTGCTTTGCGGACACCACTCGGTCATGCGCTAGGCAATCGGAACGCCTAATCAGGACGGACGCACCTCAACCAATGTCAGCTGAACACAATACAATCACCTACTTTACTCATTACTTGTTAATTACACGCTTGTCACTGCTTCAATTGGAACCATTGCAGCTTAAATGGAACATTACGAAACACACACATATATGCTGCAGTTTTCACACACTTTTACACTGCAAATAATGAACACAACTTCATATTAATAATACAAATACACATGTCACTTCTACATGTATCAATTAAACCACACATTTGGGGGAAACAAAAAAACATTTATTAAAGGAACTTATAAAATAAATTAGAAATCGCAACAAAATAAAAGGTAGCATAGCAGGAAGACAATTAAATAATATATAATAAATCCATGTCTTCTAGACATACATAGCCACAGCAGAATCATTAGGAACACATCAGGTGGCTTCACAACAAAAGTATAGCACCAACACTTCAAGTACAGCACACAGTAATGCTAGCCGAAACAGGGCAACAGGGGAACCAAACATGACATTCGAAGCAAGGGCAAATGTGGGTACCCTCGGCACGGAATTGGACACAGGAAGCTGACACACACAGCTCAATGAAAGATTTGGGAAGACATAACGGTGGAGATTATGCGGGCACGTTTGCCCCTGGCAGGCTCCTTGCCACGTGCAGCAGCTCTCCGGCCACGGCCACGGTCAGATGGTGGGCCAGGTAGAGCAGATGCTGGGGAGGTGGTGGCTCGTCTTCCCCCTCTGGCAGCAGGGAGTGCTGATGGTGGTAATGCACCAGAAACGGATGACATTAGGACCCTATTGCTGGCAACTAGCTCCACCATAAGATCATTATGGCGGAGGAGGAGGTCATTTTGCCGCAGGGCTTGATCAGCCAGCACCTGCAGGCTAGCAGCAATTGATTGCTGGGTGGCAGTCATAGCCTGCAGGCTCTCAGCGATAGTCTGCTGGCTGCTGATCAAACCCTGCAACACCTCCTCGGTCCTACGCACCCGCTCTGATGCCAACTCTCCCTGCTGCTGAATATTGCCAAGCACATGCCCCCACGTGGCCAATTTAGCCGCGGTCAGTGGCTGCTGCTGCACGGGCCTGCTACTGGGGCCAGGTGGCACAGACTCCTCAACCTCCTCAAAAGATTCTTGACCAAGCGGTGGGGATGCTGGTGAAAGAGAACATTACAATTACAACACATTCCATGCAAAATTAGAACCAGCTACTTATGGCATGGCAAATAATTACCTTCAAGCAAAGAAGCCATGACTTCCGCTGGGGAGTCGCTGTCCATGGTGCTCACCCCCCGGACCTCCTCGACTGCAATGCAGCACTCGGCCATCTCTTCCAGGGGGGTGAGCTTCAGCTTTCCAGGCATGGGGCCAGCCCCAGAGGTGTGGCTGTGTTCCCACCGCTGGGTCAATTTCTTCTTGAGGTTCGTTTTGAAGTCGTGCCATCTGCAATCAAAGTTTACATATTAATACATGTCACTCCTCATGTTTGCTGTAGCACCCATTGCAATCTGCAACAGATGACAACATGTGCCTCATGACACCAAACTTACATTATATTAAATTTGAAAACCAACCCTTAGAAGATACACTCACACTCACCCTACAATAACTATCAATTAAATGACATGGCAAACATGTCTGTGCCTCCAAGCAACGTGACCGCCCATTGACCAACTCCATCTAATATCTAATGTAAACATTACTGGTCTTGTACTGCTCAAATGTAACACACATGATTTTGCCTCTTCTTAACGTGCTCCGTCTCACGAACTTGTAGAGCCACCGCATTAATCTCCGCCGTTATGTCCTCCCAGATCTTCCATCTCCTTGTGTGTGTCAACCGGTCCTGTGGACACTCGATCCAATCCCGTGCCCGGGTCACCAGGATGGCAAGCTCCTGCGCTTCGAATGCCATGTTTCTGGTGGTTGGTTCCTCTGTTGCCCTATTTCGGCCACGGCCACGACCACTGGCACCGCCACTGCCACGGCCACGGCCACCTGTCGCTGTACTTGAAGTGCTGGCCAGGCTACTCTGTTGGGAAGCCACCTGCTGTGTTCCCAATGATTCTGCTGAGGCTGAAGAAGGGCCAGCTGCCGATTGGCCTGATGTCGATGGCCCATCTGGCTGCTCTTCCCCCAATGGCTGGTCTGGGTTGATGAGCACATAGGTGATTCTGGAGTCCATGCGTGCAAATAGGTCCTGCCACTCCTGCTCTTCCTCAGATAGAGATGCAGACATGTGTGCAACAACATTGCATTTGTCAAACACACCTTTATATACTATTTCTGTAATTGGCATACATCAGCGACACCCTGCGTTCCGTACGGCGTATAGGCCACGCCCCTAGCTGCGGAAAATTATTTGAAAAAAACCTGGGAAACTTAGTAAGTCTGATTTAGTAGGTAAATGCAGATTTGTACACCAATGACCAAATAAAACTGAGGTCAGACATGAAATGTATATGTGAATGTACATCTGTACTGTGCACTTGTTTGGTACAGATGGGTCTTTTCCCATCTTTGCAGGGGATGGCGCTGGCGTCGCCAGCCGCCATCCCCCGCCAGCGCCATGGCGATGGTGAGAAGGGGACGCGCGCGCACGAGCGGCGCGCGCGTCCCCTTCCGACGGCGCTTCCATTCGTTCCCCCGGGTCCCCGCCGGCTTGCCGGCGGTAACCCGGGGTCCCCGCCGCCTGCCCGCACCCCCCCTAACCCCCCCTAACCCTGTCCGTCTCCCTGAGGCGGAGACGGACAGGGTTTCCGTCGTGCTAGCGACGGAGACTGAGACGCGCGTGCGCGTGAGACGCACGCGCGTCTCAGTCTCCTCGCTGGCGAGGCTGCTGGCGGGTCGCCAGCGTGTACGTTCTGGCGACCCGCCAGCAAGGATGAAAACCAGCACATACTGTATGTAGTACAAATGACAATACGCATTCCATATGTAAATCCACTCCACCACTTAGGCACAAGTAATCAGTGCTAGCATCCAAATCACATGTGTAAGCTCTCCAAATTCAGCCTTGATGCTAGCTACTTTTCATTCCACCTCTCTAGTATGGCCCAGTAGAAGGTAAGTGTACACATGGCAGCATGGCCTAATTTTGGGAAAAGGTCTGGCACTATTTGCTGTGTTTCAGCTGCATAGCTTTCACTATAAAAAAGCTGTTTAGTACCTTGTTGAGTTAGGTGTAAGTGGCTAGTGATGCAGACTATTTCACCTGTTGCTTATACCCATGTTTGGTGAACGTAATAGATTATATATAATGGGTTACCATCTTATTTTACACTGTCTGTTTAGGAGTTAGTAAGTAATGGCATGGTGTGCTAAACTATGCAAAGGTACAGCAAGTGTGGGTTTGTGATGCAATGGGTTAGCCGTCTGTTCTGGCGCATACACGCTGTTAGTGTCAAAATGAACAATAAA
The DNA here is from genome assembly GCF_055691185.1 of Crinia signifera. NCBI lineage: Eukaryota > Metazoa > Chordata > Amphibia > Anura > Myobatrachidae > Crinia > Crinia signifera. The sequence continues at coordinate 303,925,569 of NC_139219.1, read as the reverse complement.
GTTAATACCAAATATCACTCTGATCAACCAATGACAGCACATGATTGCTTGAATTGTGCCATTGCTAAGATGGCGGCCTATGGCAGAGCAGCACCGTTTTCAGCTGCGGAGCTGATAACACTGGTCTCCGTTATGGAGACCAGGCTGGGGCGGGCGGGCCCTTTTATCACTAACCGCCAGAAGCGGAATGCCTATGCGGTGGCCCGCCGGCGCATATACGCCCGCACACAGGTGTGGCGGACCATCGCTCAGCTGGAGCGGCGGTGGTCAGACCTGAGGCGTCGGCAGCCAGATTTGCTCCAGCAAATCAGGGCCAGGATTGCTAGATGTGAGTGTTTATACATTAAATGGCCATTTGTACATGATTGCTTACATGACATTATTTAAGCCAATAAGGTCACCAACCTGATCATGAGTTAAACATGGCATACAGTATATGTGTGCTACTTCCTGTTTGACACCCTGTAATGGTCATAAAATATGTTATTGGGGAGGATTAATGTTTGTGATGCTTGCAATGGGCCAAATGTCACAGCATACCTTCCATGTTACAGGCTGTGTTTTGTAAAGGGCACTAAGGAGCTGTTTGCCTGTCCAATTATCTGTACTTATTACCTTTGCATTTATAGCTTGATAAGGCTTAATACAAATGACCCCTAATTGGCACTTTTTTGCCTTTTCACAAACACAGTACGGGATCGAGCAAGACAGGCCCGGGAGGAGGCAGAGGTGGCCCAGGAGGAGCTTGCCGAACCAAGGGCCGAGGAGGTGCTTCCTGAGGAAGGGATGGCGGAGGAGGTAGCAGAGGAAGTGGAGGAGGAGGGGTGGGCTGTGGAGGCGCTGCCAGCAGAGGAGGAGGTGCCACCAGAGGAGGCCCCTGAGGAAGAGGAAGAGGAAGAGGAGGCGGTGGAGGCCTGTGAGGTCGTCCAGGCGGCCGAAATTGGTATGTATACATAAGGATTAATTTTTCCTTTTGTCATCTACTATTTGCTATGTAGCACTGGTGATTCAATTGTGTTTTTAAATACTATAAAGTGATAAAACAAACTGGGTAGCAACAGACACACTTAGGGGTTAGATAGGGTGGGCAAACCATCCCTTTAATCCAGGACACATATTAATGACACAGGTTGTGGGGATGGCTTTCAGGTCGATTTTAAGTGCCACTGAACCTGTGTAGTTAATCTGTATCCTGGAAGAAAGGGATGACGTGCTCATGTAAGGGTTACATGTCCCTGCTGCAAGCGTACAATCTGTAGCCTCATATAGGTGAGTAGAGTTTACAGGTGATTAATTTGACCAAACTAGATTCAGTATGGCATAAATGAAGTATGGACAGGCGTGCCTTAGACTGGAGTAACAAGTGGTCAGTGCCCCTGGGCCCTCCTCTAGCTAACCACCACCTGCGGTCTGCATGTATGTTTGGCACCATAATTGTGTGTTGATTTGGTCTTAGCAATGATTTTGTGCATGGGAGTGGGTTAGTGCTGCAGCTTCACCTAACTGGCATTATGACAATGATTTATGGAGCAGACCATCAGCAGGCAAGCCATGCTTGATTGCACAAATGTACTGAGCATTCCTGAGAGTTGACTAATCCCCTGCCACGCTCCATCATATAACAGACACTGAACTTTGTTTGCAGAATTGGGATTGGTGCAGCGCGTGACATGCTTCTCAGAGCTTAGTCATGGGTGGGTTTGGATTCAGAAGGAGCACTATGACTGTGAGGTGTTCTACAGAGTAAAGGGTAGAGGGGAAAAAACAGGCTTTCCATGTAGTATGTATGTATAGATGTATGTGTCATATATATAGTTATATATGTGTATATATACATACATATATATATATATATATATATATATATATATATATATATACACACCTGTCACAGTGCATGTTTAAAATTTAGGTATGACTATGTTAAATGTATGCATGAATATCATTAGTAATTTTACCATTTTTATTTTGTCCACAGATGAGCCAGCCCAAGCACAAGAGGGTCTCCGTGGGGCCCTCTTACGTATAAGAGGCCACTTGCGCCAGGTCCTGGCGGAATTAGACCAGCTCGTGGATGGTGAGATTTAATTTATATTTTTTTGTTGGTTTCAAATCACTTTTGTATGTAAAATAAATTGTTTATTACAGTTCGAAGTTGTATGTGTGATTTTTTAAAATTTAAAAGTATATTTGTAACTTGTTTATAATCTTTTAAATAAGCAAAATGTAAATACTGTATATAGATGTATGTTCGGATCACATGCTGTAAGGGTTAATGTGTGTAATGAATGTAGTAGTAATGTGGTTCAGTATATATTAGGATTTAATTGATTACAATAGATAACAATCCCTTTTTAATGAGGTTGCCTAATTGCCTAAGTGGGTCATGTGATCGCTGTGTGTGGTCAGAAAAATCATGTTGTATTTAGCGAAAATACTCCGCATCGGTGTGTACGGCCAGCTTCCCGTCCGTTCTAACGCGGTAAGACCGTGCTTACGCTGCAAGACCGTGCAAGATTCTGTACGTGTCCACCACACACGCATGGTTTGTATGTCGTCCGTACACACGCCCTGTTCTTAAAGAGTGAGTCCGTCCGAATGCGGAGGACCGGTGGGCGTTTCTACGGACGATGTCCGCACGCCACCGCACAGCGTGGCGTGCGGACCGCTCCGTAGGAAATCGGGAAAGTACGCACCGATCAGAATAAGGCCCTAAATTATAAATAGAGTGACAGATGCAAATTCGAATTTTGAATAGACTGAGGGTCTGGGGCCCCCTAACCATAGGTTATTGTAGTGATAACTGCAGCTTCACAGGGTACTGGCTTGGAGTGTAACTAGAGCTTTGTGGGCCCCATAGCAAAATCTTGAAAGGGCCCCTCCACTGTCATTAAATTCTCCTAGGCCCAAGAAAGAGTGAAGAGAGTGAGAGACAAAGTGGGTGTCGAGAAAGACTGTAAAAAAGAGAGAGAAGTGAAAGAGAGGAGTCGTCAGGGAAAGAGGTGGGGAGGAGAGAGATAAAGTAGAAAGAAAGAATTGGGGCAGAGAGAGATAAAGATAAAGGTAAAATGGAGGGGGAGGGAAAGAGTGTTTAGAGAAAGAAGAGGGAAAGGGGAAGAGAGAGAGATAGGTGGAGAAAAAGAGGAGAGACAGCAGGGGAGAGAGGGTAAGAAACATTGGGTGGAGGAGAGAACACATAGGGAGAAAAAGAGATGGGGTGGGGGGGTGGGAGAGGAGGGGTGGAGGGAGAGAGATGGGATGATGCAGTGAGGGTGGGTGGGGGGTGAGTGAGTGAATAAGTGAGTGGGTGGGTGAGGGAAGGGAGATCAGGGTTTGAAGGGCTTCTGACAGGGGTCACTTTTGTCGCTCCAGATTCGCCTCCTGTCTCCCAGTACAGGTGACAATGTGTACCTCATTCTGTCCTCCCTCATCCCAGTGCAAATGGTGCTGTGCAGGGAGAGTGATAGGAATGGCTAGAAGAGCAAGAAGAATGGTTTGAAATGGTCCTGATATGAATAACTTTGTCCTTCCTAATCCCCCCTCCCAGTACACTCACCGGGGTATGCGGTCCCTGGACCGACAATGTCTAGGTCGACAGTCACTAGGTTGACCACTAATGGTTGACAGTGACTATGTCGATACCTGGAAATGACATATTATAGGTTGGCATTGACAGAAGGTCAACATGGACATGGTCAACACTCAAAAGGTCCACTTGAGTTTTTCAAGTTATTTTGCTGTAGACCTTTACTATCAAAGTGGGCATAGAGGGAGAGCATATTAGTGCGCCGAGCGCAGCAAGGCACCATGCCCAAAGCAGTGTCCTCATCGACATATACATAGACACCAAAAACCATGAAAAACCTGTGAAGACATTTTGAGTGTCCACCACGTCCATGTCGACCTTAATCTTGTATCGACCTTCTGGCATTGTCAACCTATTGTATGTTGACCATTTCAGGTATTGACCTTGTCACTGTCAACCATTAGTGGCAGTGGCGTAACTAGATAGCCGTAGGCCCCATAGCAAAGGTTTGTAAGGGCCCCCTATTTAGCAACTGATTGTGACAATTGTATGTAAATCATATTACTTAGACAGTAAAGATGGGCCCCATAGCAGCTGCACCCCTTGCACCTATGGTAGTTACGCCCTTGATTAGTGGTCATCCTAGTGACTGCCGACTCACTATACCGTAACCCTCACCAGCACCCGTTTCCTTTCACCGGCGATGGGTCTCCAGGTCCAGCAGCTCCGGCTGGCCTCCGGGTCTCATGCTCAACGCTCAATGTTTTCATAAACAAGAATTAAGAAAGTGCAGGGGGATTTCCTTGAGGCCCCATAGCAGTTGCATCCCCTGCAGCCCCCATGCCGCTGGTACCAGCAGATCAGGGAGTGTTGACATTGACAATTGGATCACCTTTACAAGTTTCTCCCCCTTAAAATATGTTGGTTTCTTCAAATGGATAAAGGGAGTTTTGATTTTAAAACAATGGTATTTGAAGGCTTGATATATTGGCAGGATCACTGTATACCACCCCATGATAGTCACAGGCGCAGAGATGCAGTGCCGTCTTTCCCATTGGGCACGATGGGCAGTTGCCCGGGGGCCCTAGGACCTAGGGGCCCCCGGCCCAGCCCAATGGGAAAGATGGTGGCCGGGGTCCGGGAATCCACTCACCCTCGCTGGGGGATCTGGGCAGGGGGATCAGGGTGGTGGCGGTAGCTAGAAGCCTGATTCGGCGAAGCTCTATTTGCCGGCGGGGCGGGAAGCGCTGTTGCATTTGAATAGACTGGCCGGACGCTGATTGGCTGAATTCAGAAAATCAGCATCCGGCCAGTCTTTGAAAAGGCAACAGCGCTTCCCACCCCGCCGGCAAATAGCGCTTCACCTCCTAGCTAGCAGTGAATTTAATTTCGGGGGTCCGTGTGCCGGGGTTCTGATCACCCTCACTGGGTGATCCGGCAGGGGGATCAGGGCATCGGTGGCGGTAGCTAGGAGCCCGAAGCGGCGAAGCGCTATTTGCCGGCAGGGGGGGCGAGAAGCGCTGCTGCATTTAAAATGACTGGCTGAATGCTGATTGGCTGAATTCAGCCAATCAGCATCCGGCCAGTCTTTTCAAATTCAACAGCGCTTCCCGCCGACAAATAGTGCTTCGCCGCTTCGGGCTCCTAGCTACCGCCACCGCCGCCCTGATCCCCTTCCCCAGCGAGGATGGTCGGATCCCCGCCACCCGGCCACCATCTTTCCCATTAGCGCTATTTGCCGGTGGGGCGGGAAGCGCTGCTGCATTTGAAAAGACTGGCCGAACGCTGATTGGCTGAATTCAGCCAATCAGCGTCTGGCCAGTCTTTTCAAATGCAACAGCGCTTCCCGCCCCGCCAGTTAATAGCGCTTTGCCACTTTAGGGCAGGCTCCTAGCTACCGCCGCTGCCCTGATCCCGCTGCCCGGATCCCCCAGCGAAGATGATCGGATCCCCGGCCGCCGGAAGCTGACTGGCTGCCGCACGGAGCCAGAGAGGTGATGGTTGGGGAGGTGACTGTGGGCTCCTGGGCAAACTAATTTGGGGGGGGGGGGTCCAGTGAACTAGGTTGCCCAGGGGCCCTTCCTAATGTTAAGATGGCCCTGCAGAGATGGGGTGGGATTAGGCTTATTTGAGGAGCCTTGCATGTGGCCTGGGCCTGCCTCACACCCCGAAGTGCAATGGCATATTGGGCATGGAGATTGTAGAGGCTGCTGTTGCTCAGCAGCAGCAGCTTCACCTCCCAGCCCTCCCAGCCCAGCATAAGCAGTGCTGGGCTAAAGATGGTCTAGGCACACCTACGGTACTCCCAGAAAACGGCCGGTTAACACCCACAAATGTTGGCTTCCTGTCAATCAACTGCGACCTGCCATCAAACAAAAAAATGAGCAGGATTTTATTTGCAGGATGGACTTGTGCAAGCGTATTACAGGCTGTACGCATGCTCAGTCTGAATTAGGCCCAAAGAACACACCAACACCTGTACACAGTGCTGTATTAAATGCATTGTAGGCCCTGGGCAAAAAAAATCCACTGCAGCCCCTACATACAGATTTATGGGAACCAATGGGAAAAAATTAGACCACGCCCCCTCCTGTGGTCCTGCCCTGTCTCTCCACATGCTTCTGTACAGCAAATAGCTATCAGCACTCTTATTGGTGGATAGCTCCAGCCATCCACCAATCAGCATGTTGTTGACAGCCATTCACTGTTTGGATGCAGTCTGAGAGGCAGGTAAAGAATGCTGCCTCCCCACACTGATTGTGTAACCACCACCTGCCGTGCTCAATGGCCCCCAGAATTATACTGCCCTGGACAGCTGCCCAGTGAGCCTATACATTAAGCCTGCCCTGTCTGTACAGAGTGCATACTGCCTTGCCGTGTGACAAAATCACAATTTCAAATGTTACAATGGGGGTTATTTTGGTTCACTCTTTCTGACAAGTTCCTTCTTAGATGGACAAAACCATGTGCACTGCAGGGGGGCGGATGTAACTTGAGCAGAGAGAATTAGATTTGGGTGGAGTTTTACTTCAAGTGAGATCTATATTGCAGTGTAAAAATAAAGCAGCCAGTATTTACCCTGCACAGAAACAAAATAACCCACCCAAATCGAATTCTCTCTGCACATGTTACATCTGCCCCACCTGCAGTGCACATGGTTTTGTCCATCAGAGAAGGAACTTGTCAGAAAGAGTGAACCAAAATACCCCCCAATGTTCCTAATTTTTGTTTTATTGTATAACCCTACTCTTACCAGGAAAGCGCACAGCTGCGTACTGTATATCCATCATTCATAGAGACTTCCATACCTCCTGCTGTGTCGCAGACCTTTCCTAATCCATAAAGCTGCCCCTACAGTACGTTCTGGCGTTTGTTACCATTGTAGTCACAAGAGGGCGCTGTCTCTCTTTGGACATGTCACTGCCAGGATCCGCTGATTAGAGACTGTCATTCTCAAAGTCTGTTTTTTTTAAGAGAGGTTTAGCAAAAGAGAAGAGCAAAGCCTACTGGACTGAGCAGCTTATTAGTAGTCTCTGCAGATAATCAGTGCAGTCCATAAATCCTGCTTGTTAGCAGACGTCTCTTACATCTGTCAGGAAAGTGCCATGAAGACAACATGATTTACCTACTGGCTCAGTCTTGTGCTTTATTAACTCTAATCCCAGACATCTTGCAGCATGGTATATATGGTAGGACCCTACTCTTATTTATGAGGGAGTAACATGGAAACATGATATACATTGCAATCCCCTAATCTGATCAAATATTGTTTCAGAGGCTACTAACAATTTGTAACCCAAGCTGCCTTTTATCAAAGAGCGACTAGTAAATCATTCATACAGTAGATATAAATGGAAACAAATCCAAACCTTGATTTACAGAGGTGGTAACAATCGCCTGCTGACATCCCCCGTCATCATTATTTTATCACAAATACCACTTTATTCTGGGAAACGTTAGATTTTGGTATGTATTTATACAAACTGTAGAATATACCAGGGCTACTATGTATAGTGCATGCAGTGTGTGTGCGTGTGTGTGTGACATCATCATCTTATCACAGGATACTGTACATTTTAAATGCAAACACATACCTCCCAACTGATCCAATGACAGCCACGTTTTTGCATACTTGCCTACTTTTGAAAACTAGTTTCAGGGAGATTATAGTTGGTAGTAGAATTTTCCACAGCGCCCCATTGAGAGGGCATGTCACGCTCCACCCAAAGGGCGTGTCTAGTTCCATATATGGAGAGATTGTGAAAAGAGATTGTGAACGTGGCACCTAGAAGCGTGGGTGTGCACTGCTACATCTGAGAGGAATCTTTTACAATGATTTGTATCCAAATGTAGATGAGCCCGAAAGCAGTTAGTAAGAGATACTATACTTGCTAAAGTGCTGGGAAATGATGCGGATGATTCAATGTAAATGTATCTAGCTCTTATTCATTTTTCCCCAAAAAATATAAGTGTAATGTGGGCTAGGTGACATGAGGGAGATTGCTAGACTAATGAGGGAGAGAGGGAGATTGCTGCTATTTCAGGGAGTCTCCTGCAGAATGCAGAAGGGTAGGCAACTATGTGTTATTGCACGCTGTCTCACCTGCCGGTCGCAGTGTCTCATGTTCCGGAGGGCCCCCTTTTCAAACCACAGACCTCGATTTGAAAAAGTACAGGGGGCTGATTCAGACCTAATCACTGGGCTGTAAATTTGTTGCCCGAGCGATTATTGAATGATCGCGCATGCACAACGGTTCTCAAGCTGATTGGCAGGCGCCAGTTGCTTAGGGGTGGCACTTCAGCATTTTCCGGGAGTGCCCCAGAAAACACAGGCACTGCCTGGCCATTGGGCGGGAGGGCCGCTGACGTCAGCGGCTTCTTTTTCCCCATGGCCATCGCAGCACTTACTCGGCACTGCCAACATGGGCGGGGGGGGGGGGGGGAGACTATTCAATGGTAAGTGATCACAGATGGTTTTCCCCCTGTGTGCGCAAGAGTGGGTATAAAACATACACACCCCACAGGATAAAAACACACATACTTTGGATCTCAGAGGGAAAAGAAAGAAAGAAAGCCCCCCCACATAGGCTTCCACAGAAAAAAAAACATTGGCTCTCAGAGAAAAACCCATTGGCCCCCCACAGTAAAAAACACAACAGTCCCCATAGAAATGTACAGTATTTACAAATAAAATTGGTCACCATAAAAAACAAACACATTGGCTCATACAGGAAAAAAACCAGGAAAAAATTAGGCACAATGGTCGGTACTTGTGTATTATCACGGCACCCATCGCATCGTATACCATACCCCTAAATATGGTATGCAATGGTATGCGATGCCACGTGATATTGTACAATAAAATATCGCATTGCAACGTATGTCATCCAATGGTATGCGATGGCATCCGATTTTTAATTGTACAAGCACCCTGATGGGTCTGTACAATGTTAAATGCCCCCCCATTTTGAATGCCACCCCCAATATCAACGCCAACCCGAAGTGTGGCAAGCGCAGAGAGCCTGCGAGGGGCGGTGGTACGCGTCCTCCGACCTTTTCATACCCCCATTATCCACGTCGGCGTGGAGTTGATGTTAGATAGTGTGGCGAGCGCAGCAAACCACCAAGCCCGAAGCGGGGCGAGCACAGCGAGCCCCACGAGGGGATGCGTATTACTTTACATGTACTCCGCGTCCCCTCGCGGGGCTCGCCACGCTTCGGGCTCGGTGGCTCGCTGCGCTCGCCACACTATCTAAAATCAAATCCACATAACCTGGATAGTGGGTTTACGGAAAGGTCGGAGGAAGTGCACCGCCGCCACTCGCCACGCTTCGGATTGGCGTTGATACTGGGGGGGGGGGCGTTGACAATGGGGGATACCATCGCATCTCATCGCATGCATCGTATGCTGCTAAATGGCATGCATTGCGATGTGATAAGATGCCCTACGATGCACATTGTGGGCGCCGTGATAATACACAAGTACCCAATGGCCTCCACAGAATAAAATTAAAACATACTGTATTATTGATGCCGGTATCATATAAGGGCTATTAGCATTCATATTTAATCAATTTTCTGTCATGTCCCACAATTATCCTATAGATTAATTAGAATTTGTCCTATATTAATTGTTGGTTGTGAGGAAGACAGGTGATTAAAGGAACATGTTCATGATAATTTATAATGATCATCATTATACTATAATGATAACAGAAGAATTGGACCCATGTCCTAAATAATACAGATAAGGGGCCAACAAAAAATACTTTTTACTATTGCTTCATGATATGCATTAAATTAATTTCTCTGTCTTCTGCCAGCGAGTGCTAATAGCAGGCTAGAATATTGGCACCGCTATAGCCATCTATAGTATCCTGGCTATTGCTAAGAAGAGCAACAGGACTTAAATGCTACTGTTCCAGCCCCAACCACTGAGTGCATTTAAATATTTCAGTTGGACCAATGATTGGGCCAGAGAAGGATTGGAGATATACCCAGTGACTCATATCCTGCATGTTGTGACCACAGTATTGGACAGATCCTGACTGTATCCTGTCACTGCCTGAACATTTACCATTTCACCATTCTGATTAATTATGCAGGGAATGGAACTATGGGTATATCTCTCATCTGTCCCAAATTTAGCAGGGCAGTCCCATTTATTGGGCATTGTCTTGCCATCCCACTGGTAGGCATCAGTGTCCTGCGGTGATGGTGGTGGGCGGTGGGTCAGTTCGTAGAGCCCCTGTTACTTGCTGCTCTGCATACAGTAACATAGCAGAGCAGTGGTGAACAGTGACTGAGGGCCTTATTTTAGTTTGCTTTTTCTGAAAAAATCCTTCTTAGATGGACAAAACCATGTGCACTGCAGGTGGGTCAGATGTAACTTGTGCAGAGAGAATTCGATTTGGGTGAGTCACTGACTGAATTTTCTTTTCAAGTGAACCAGAATGAAGCCCAGTTTGTATTACAATTATTTCCTAGCACGGCGCCACCGATTTTAATTGTATGGCATTGGGTCTATGAGATCGGGTAGCATCGCATCTCATGCGACCAGATCGCATGCGATGCGATTACACACAATTTTTAATTGTACAGCCACCCTGATGGCTGATTCCTATGTTAAATGCCCCCCCCCCCCCCCCCGGACCCGATTTTTAATTGTACACCCACCCTGATGGGTAATTACTATGTTAAATGCCCCCCATTGTTAACGCTATGCCACTATCAACGTCAACCCGAAGCGTGGCGAGCGCAGAGAGCCCGCGAGGGGTGGCGGTGGAGTTGATGTTAGATAGTGTGGCGAACGCAGCGAGCCAACGAGCCCGAAGCGTGGCGAGCGCAGAAAGCCCGCGAGGGGTGGCGGTACGCGTCCTCCAACCTTTTCATCCCCCCACTATACACGTCGGCGTGGAGTTGATGTTAGATAGTGTGGCGGACGCAGCGAGCCACCGAGCCCGAAGCGTGGCGAGCCCTGCGAGCGGACGCGGAATACATGTGAAGTAATGCGCTGCACTCGCCACACTATCTAAAATCCACTCCACGCCGACATGGATAGTGGGGGTATGAAAAGTTTGGCGGTACGTTGCGTGGCGTTAACAATGGGGGGACATTTGATATACTAATTACCCATCAGGGTGGGTGGGCAATAAAAAATCGGGTCTGGGGGGGCATTTAACATAGGAATCAATGGGAAATGTCATCGCATCGCATGACATTGTAATGGCATGCGATGCAACGCGATTTAAAAATGTTATATGAAGGTGTTAAAACCCGAATATCGGGTCAGATCGGGTCCCATTGCATACCTTAAGCAATGGTATGCAATGGGACCCGACGGGCGCCGTGCTAGGAAACCCAAGTACCCAATTATATGATTTCCTTCCTTTCAATTCAAAGGGGTAATGTCAGCGTATCTAAATATTTTGGGGTAAAAGGTAAAAAAGTTCCCTGACCCCTGCAATAGACCATCTTCCAGTCCTCAGTAACCCACTGGTGGTGCTTGAAGGATCTGGCAAATCTTTTATTATTGCGCCAGAACAGTTCATAACCCATTACTTATTCCCTGTTAAGGGACTTTTTTTCTCTATATAACTCCGAAATTGACTTTCCTTTCAGCTCTTGTTAACCTAAACTTTTTATTTTAACCTCTAGCAGTTGAATCTTTCAGCAGTTCGACTCTGCAGAAGCGCATTTGGACAAAAACTGCAACCCTGCATTGTATGCGAACTTAACCTGGATGTCTAACATCCTGCCCCAGGACTCCAATTTAGTCTCGGTGCCCCTTTAAGTTAGAGAACAGTTTTACTGACATTGCATTAACTGTTCTCCCAGTCGGTAAGGAGTTTCCACGAGTAGGAAAAGACAGAGCCAATATCATTTCAGTGTCTAGACAGGAATCTTTGCAGGTGTGTTTCGCCAAAGGCAAGAGTCATCTTTTGCGTTCTCTCTCTGTCAATCTTTCAGATATACTCAATTACTATTAGCGCCTCTCAGCTGGCAGGATGATTCTTGATAACATGCCAGTAGTTAAACTTTCTGACAAATCGATTCACGAATCTCTTCTAAATGGCTCAAGAGAAATGTTGTTTAAAAAGACACTTTAAAAGGAAGACAGTCTTGTCAAGAAACCAGTAATGTTTGTATTTTCTGCCTTTCCCTTTAGTAGTAAAATACAAGCGCCTTAATTAACACAGCTTTGTTTTAAGCACATTTAAAAATGTAAAAAAAAAAATTCCGAAATGTAAATTTTATTTTAGTTTTTTTTTTGCTCAACCTGCGCTAAAAAGATCGACCTTCTGGGAAACACAGATAAAATTTGTTAAAACATTTTGCTCATCTCTAATAATCAGTAATCCCGTGCATGTGTATGTATTTTGTCACTGGGTCATTATTCTACCTTTTTCTACACTTCAAGCTTGTTTTTCTTGATTAAATATAACAATTTATTCAATTTCTCAGTCTTGCAGGAAAGCTAATTAAATCTCAGAGGACTAAAATAACCAGCACAAAAATATAATTATCCTCAGTTGTCACCATGGGTGGCCGAAAAGCCACAACTTTCGTATTATGTATATGTTTCTCTCCCAATTCACTGGCTACTCTGTATATATCCTGTGACCCAAGGACAAGATTAAACATGAACAGTGTCGAATCCATTGGGAACAGCTGATATGGATTTGTATTAGAGTTGCACAATGGGGAATCCAGATAATATGCATAGTTTAAATGTTCTAGTTTGTTGTCCTAGGAGAAAGAGCTTTAAAAGATTTTCTGCTAAAATACACAATATTACTGTTTAAGTATATTGCATTTGTAAGAACCTGTAAATAAATAAATAAATAAATAAATTTGTCAAATGTGCACATTCTGTCTTTGATTATTGCCAGGGATTGAATGATAGATTAAATATAACTGTACTCTGAATTATACAAATAAAGCATAATTGTTCACTATGCAATAAGTAAAGTTGGTTATGGTATAACGGATCTATGATGTCTAGATCAACCATGTGATGGTCCACTAACCTAATACCGCATTCACACCAGCATAATTTCCCGGGTTGGGACCGGGAGCAACCCGCGACTAGCGTAGGTGTGAAAGGTTCCCGGGTCAAAATCTCGGCAAAAAATGCCGGGATTTCAACCCTGCTATGGAGCAGGGTTGTTCCCGTGTTTAGCCCTGGGACCTGGCCAGTGTGAATGGGGTAGGGGATACTTACCAGGGTTGCTGGTCCTCGGTGTGCTGTCCGGCCAGGGATCCGCACAGGCGGCAATCGTAAGTGACGGGACAGGCGGTGGATGAAGATGACGCAGCTCTCCGGCGGCAGTTAGGGCACCTTCATCCACCGGCTGTCCCGTCATTTTCGCCCGCCGCCCGTGTGGATCCCTGGCATGTACGGAGGACCAGCAACCGGGGTGAGTATTCTACACACCTCATGCCCACCTCCACCGCCATCCCGACGACTGCCGCCTCCTCCCCACCTCCTGCCGGCCTCCTCCCCGCCTCCTTCCCGCCCCCTTCACACACCAGAAAATGCAGGGACTTTTCTGGTGTGAAAGGGGCCAACCCGGGAATGGCCCGTCATGATTCCTGGGCCATATTCCTGGGTGGGTTCCTGAATTTTCTGGTGTGAAAAGGGTATTAGTCAAACCCTTAGTCAAAGAAAGGCTCAATAACGACCAGCTTTTTTTAACAAAATGGCAGCGACTGAAACGCCCAAACTTAAAACATGGCGGAAAATGAACGTCCCACCTAACTAAAGTCATAAACTGTGCTGTGAAGGTCTTACCACTCCTTCTATAGCATTGTGAGGACACTCCCAAAGAAGTGCCCAACGTTCCCCTGCGGAGGCAGAACTCACCAGCAGTCCTTACACATCGGTAATGCCCGTTAGCGACCACTTATACCTCAACATGCCAAAAAACGCCTTGCCGACGATTATGGAATTTAATTGAAATGTCAAATCAATAAAGTAGCCAAATTGGTGTGGTAGCGAAGCCGAGGGTAAGGGAGAGGAAGGGTGGGCTTCCAGGACTGCAAGAGGAAGTAGATGCATTCAAATGACACTAATATACCCTGACAAATAGCTACCACCCCTAAACTACCTAATTGGGTAATTTACAGAAAACAAAGACTCCTAAGACTCATGGGTAATCTACCTAGCAACAATTCCTTTTCATTAACCAATCACAAAATTCAAAGGTTTTTAAATAATATTTCTAATAATTCTAATTTAAAATAATAATAATCCCATGCCAATGCAGCCCTCGTTTAATCTAGTACCTTCAATCTGGTGGCTAGTTTAGAGCAGTATCCCCAAAGTGGTGGCTACTGTAGCTTACATCAGTATCCCCAGTGTGATAGCTAGGTTACACCAGTATCCCTGTTCAGCTTTCATTATACCATAAGCCTTTCAACGTTTTTCGTGGCCATCAAGCCTACCAGTGGTACCCAGGGTATTAGGCAACTATATGACAGGCTAAAAATGCCCAGTTTTTGCCCTCTACAGCTCCTGACATTGAGTGTATAAGCTTGTAAGCATAGACCTCTTATTTATTCGACTGTCTGTACCCAGCTTCAATGTATTCATGTATTTTTCCCAATCTATAGGTATAAAAGGCTAACTACTCCTCACCTGTATGAGGTGATGTACCACCACTGAGCACTATAGGCCACTCAATGGACCAAATTACTGGGTATGGAGAGAGGGAGCTGTGAAGAAATTGGAAGTAGGAGCAGATAGGGGGCAGGATGTTCTAACATCTGCCGCCTGTGTTTGCCCCACCCCTCCGCTGGGCTTCACATTTTTAATAATCGCACATGCACTAACATGCGATGAGTAATGCAAGGGACAGCTCTTGTCCCTAGGAATGCGGATCCGGCGCTGGAATTCCGGGTCTGAGACCCCGGAGTCCCTCTCTGCATGTGCAGAGTTATGACGCGAGCCGGGGGGCATACTGGGTGGGATCTCTTACACAGCGATGCGGTAGGAAGCCCATAGGCTTCTACAGGGATTAGCCAGCTTTTGTTGGCGATTCCCTTGGCAGCGCAGACCCAGAGGGCGGTTAGAGAATACAGAAATGCAGTAAAAGCCCAGATAACGGGGTTTAACCGCATTTTTATGTTAGTGCATCCCTCCCAGGGGCTGGGGGCGGTGTGGAGAGTTTGAAGGCTAAAAACTGTCACAGTTCAAAGTGAGTACATTGAAGAACTTAGGATCTGTCATTTTGAGTGGTGACCAATAAATATACACCTAAACAAGGTCCATCCTATGTGATGTTTTACCTTTTAAAAAAAATGTTCTGAAAGGTGGAATGAGAAGAGAAGGAAGGGACGGAAGTGGTGTTGTGTGGAGCAGTAACTGCCGCTGTAAGATTGTTGCTGTAATGTATTAATGGAAACGTCAACACAAAGCAAATATGTAGCATAGGAAATAACAGATATATTTTCATCACAGGGAATCGTAGAGCAATAAATATCAGCCTCAGCTGAAATGAATGACACATTGTGCTGGTATATAACACAGCCAGTTGTAGGCTCCTAATAATGTTCAGGGCAGCACTGGGAATAAGCATTTAATCATCAGCCTGAAAACATAAAATGTGGTCTGGAAAATATTGCTTCCTCTTTCGTTCTATTATTACGGCACATATAAGTCAATACTGACCAATGTAGACTTTTATGTGTACTATTGGGGTTATTCAGATCTGATCACAAAGCTGCTTTTTTTGGAAAAAACCAAGTGCACTGCAGGTGGGGCAGATGTGACATGTGCAGTGATAGTTACATTTGGGTAGGGTGTGTTGAAACTGAAATCTAAATTGTAGTGTAAAAATAATGCAGCCAGTGTTTACCCTGCACAGGAACCATATAACTCACCCATATCTAACTCTCCCTGCACATGTTATATCTGCTCCACCTGCAGTGTACATGGTTTTACCCCTTTCACATAGAGTTGAGCGCTGAGGACAACCCCAGCAACTTCTGTCACAGTAAATGCTGTAAGTGCACTATTGGAGTTTTCGACATGCACCGTATCAGACCTGCACTGTTCCAAACCCACTCTGTATACAACACTGTATACAACCTACACTGTATCCTGCACTGTATCTGACCCACACTGCATCCAACCCTGACTGTGTCCTGCACTGTATCCTGCACTGTATCCAGTGGTGTAAGTTCATCACAGTTGCCCAGAGGCAAGATATATATTGGTGCCCCACACACACACACAAACACACAACCTCATATAATATGTGTCTGTTCTGAAATGTATGTGTTTTATGCACACATACACACACACACACACACACACACACACAAACACATATATATATAGAGAGAGAGAGAGAGAGAGAGAGAGAGAGAGAGAGAGAGAGAGAGAGAGAGAGAGAGAGAGAGAGAGAACACACACACATATATATTTCAGAGTTCAGCTACAGAAGGGATATCAATGGCTTTCATTTAACTGATTTAAACTAGCAGGGGAGGAGGGGTGCCCCCTTGGGAGCAGGAGCCAGGTGGCAGATGACTCCATTGCCTCCCAGAGTCCTGCCCCTGACTGTATCCATTGAAAGTACTTCTGAATTGGTAATATTGGTTATTGATAATACATTATTAATTAGCAAAACAGAAATACATGTTATGTGTTAGTGCTGATGCTCTGTTACTTAATATAGCCAGCTTTTGTATTTATTCTAGTGAACAATATTGTGAGCTTACCATAAAATTGAGTGGAAATAATATTTTTTTTGCAAAATGCATAACTGGGGACATCTGTAACTGGCGCTTCTGGGGACATGATATTTAACTGCCACTACTGGGGACATCTGTAACTGGCAACACTGGGGACATGATATGTAACTGGCACTACTGGGGAGATGATATGTAACTGGCACTACTGGGGACATCTGTAACTGGCGCTTCTGGGGACATGATATTTAACTGCCACTACTGGGGACATCTGTAACTGGCAACACTGGGGACATGATATGTAACTGGCACTACTGGGGAGATGATATGTAACTGGCACTACTGGGGACATCTGTAACTGGCAACACTGGGGACATGATATGTAACTGGCACTACTGGGGAGATATGTAACTGGCAACACTGGGGACATGATATGTAACTGGCACTACTGGGGACATCTGTAACTGGCAACACTGGGGACTTGATGTGTAACTGGCACTACTGGGGACATTTGTAACTGGCGCTTCTGGGGACATGATATGTAACTGGCACTACTGGGGACATCTGTAACTGGCAACACTGGGGACATGATATGTAAATGGCACTACTGGGGAGATATGTAACTGGCAACACTGGGGACATGATATGTAACTGGCACTACTGGGGACATCTGTAACTGGCAACACTGGGGACTTGATATGTAACTGGCACTACTGGGGAGATATGTAACTGCCACTACTGGGGACATCTGTAACTGGCAACACTGGGGACATGATATGTAAATGGCACTACTGGGGAGATGATATGTAACTACCACTACTGGGGACATCTGTAACTGGCAACACTGGGGACATGATATGTAAATGGCACTACTGGGGAGATGATATGTAACTGCCACTACTGGGGACATCTGTAACTGGCAACACTGGGTACATGATATGTAACTGGCACTACTGGGGAGATATGTAACTGGCACTACTGGGGACATGATATGTAACTGGCACTTCTGGGGACATAACTGGGACTACTGGGGACATCTGTAAATGGCACTTCTGGGGACAGAATATGTAAGTGGCACTACTGGGGACATCTGTAACTGGCAACACTGGGGACATGATATGTAACTGGCACTACTGGGGAGATATGTAACTGGCACTACTGGGGACATGATATGTAACTGGCACTACTGGGGACATGATATGTAACTGGGACTACTGGGGACATCTGTAAATGGCACTTCTGGGGACAGAATATGTAACTGGCATTACTGGGGACATCTGTAACTGGCACTACTGAGGACATGATATGTAACTGGCACTACTGGGGACATGATATGTAACTGGCACTACTGGGGACATGATATGTAACTGGCACTACTGGAGACATGATATGTAACTGGCACTACTGGGGGGAAAGAACAATACATTATTTTTAATGTTTCGCCCTGTCATATGTTGACCATAAAAAAAAAAAAAAACAGAATGGATGGGAGACGAAGGTAACCAATGTAAGTTGGGTACATAATTGCTTTAGTGTGCACACAACATTGTAAATTTAATAAAGCTTTTTAAAATGAAAAGAAGTGATGTTGCCCATAGAAACCAATCAGATTCTGTCTATCATTTCACATTTATGACAATGATTATTTAAGTAACATAAGATTTGCAATGCCCCCGGTAAAGTTTTATTCCAGGTAATATGATTCTAGGCCTCTTCATTAAGGCATTACAATTTCTGCTGTAGGGAGCAAGTAAATATATGGTAGGGATGGGGTAAGGATCTTGCCTGTCGGAATCCCAATGGTCAGCATCCTGACAGATCCCGATTTTAGAACTGACCATGAGGTTAGGCATTAGGGGGATGGTTAGAGTTAGGCAGAGGGACGGGGTGAATACACTGAGAGGGTGACATTTAGTGGGATGAGAGTCTTAGTATTTTTCCAAAATCGCCCATTATCGCACTTTTTAAAATCGCATTTTTTGCCGCAAAATCGCATATTTAATGAGCTGCGTGTTCAGGGCAAAAAAGTGTGATAAAGAGCGATAATGGCTGATTTTTAGTCATGAAAATGTGCGAATTTGAGGAAATGTGTGAATTTGTGTTAAAAAAAGACATAAAAAATGGCGCGAGTTCCCCACTCCTGAGCATAACCAGCCCCGGGCTCACGTTTTTTGCATCTCGTTAAAAATGCGAATTCGGAAAAACTTGCGATTTTGCCAGTTTTTTGCTGGGAAAAAAATCGCACAAATCAAATTTTCGCATCTCATTAAATGTCACCCTTGGAGTATAAGGGCAAGAACCTAATTCTATCATACTCCACGCCTAAACCTAACCCCCAACCTGCAGCCTAACCCCCCTTTTAAGTACCTAATCCTCCCTTAATGCAGCCTAATCCTAACTCCGCCATCTCAGTAAACCCCTCCCCCCCCATTAGTGCCTAATTCTAACCCCCCTAATTCCTGTTACCACTTGCGGCATAGAGGTAAAAGTTTGAAGCTTGGAGAAGTGACATCGATCCCCATAAAGAACATTGGGGCAGATGTACTAATCTGCCTATAACGTTTTGAGAATAACGAGTCCCGCTTCTCCAGCATAACGTGGAGAAGCGGGCAAACGTTATAGGCAGATGTATTAACCCCCCCAAAGCCGATAAGGAGAGCCGTTATCCCCAGCGTTAACGGCTCTCCTTATCGGCTCCCTCGCCGCCCCGCACATGCGCAGTCGCCGTCGCCCCCCCTGCCCGGCTTACTGGGCATGCGCGAGATCTCGCTAAAACCGCAAGATCTCCAGCGCAGCCCAAGCCAGACGCAGGGCTAGCGTTGTCCCCATAGTGGGGGATAGGACAACGCTAGCCCTGAGCTGGCGAAGCGGCCGGGGTGAATTAACGCCTTGAAGGCTGTTAATACATCACCCCGGCCGTTAATCCCTGGGGGGGATTGCAGGGACAGCCCCGCCGAGCGTAACTCGGCGGGCTGTCACTAGCGCACGTTAGGTGCGCTAGTAATACATTAGGACAGACGTAATCCCCCCCAGTTAACCAGCGTTAAGTGCATTTTTGCACTTAACGCTGGTTAATACATCTGCCCCATTATGTGCAAGGTGATAATTCTCCAGCCAATCAACTCCTAACTGTCAGTTTACATATTGGAGCTGATTGGCTGGTGCATTAATCACCTTGCACATAACATTCTTTACAGGGATAGATATTGCCTCTCCAAGCTTCATACTTTACTCCTATGCGGCAAGTGGTAGCAGGAATGAGGGGTTCTCAATCAAGATGCTAACTGTTGGTATTCTGGCATCAGCATCCTGATTCATTCAATGTTCCGGCATTGGTCTTTTGATGGCAGTTGGGATTCTGGCATTTTCTCATTTATATATACATGAGTGCAATTCAATTCTATTTTTTATGTAATCACTTGTTGTCTTAGATTAATGTGAGCGCTGCTATTTCGCTTGGGGATTCCAGCATTGGTATAATGAATGCTGGCATGCGGACTGATCTACTTTTTCAGGGGTCCCTGGGAATCTCCCATTGACCACGGGAGAGCAGGTAATTGTATATTATATATAGGTGGATATTTTAATTTATTTCCAAGCACACAAACACCCATGGCATGCAACTTTGGTTGGTCACATAGTGTAACTGGCACTAATGGAGACATGATATGTAACTGGCACTGCTTGGGGGAAATAACAATACATTATTTTTAATGTTTCGCCCTGTCATATGTTGACCTTAAAAAAAAAAAAACAGAATGGATGGGAGACGAAGGTAACCAATGTAAGTTGGTTACATAATTGCTTTAGTGTGCACACAACATTGTAAATTTAATAAAGCTTTTTAAAATGAAAAGAAGTGATGTTGCCCATAGAAACCAATCAGATTCTGTCTATCATTTCACATTTATGACAATGATTATTTAAGTAACATAAGATTTGCAATGCCCCCGGTAAAGTTTTATTCCAGGTAATATGATTCTAGGCCTCTTCATTAAGGCATTACAATTTCTGCTGTAGGGAGCAAGTAAATATATGGTAGGGATGGGGTAAGGATCCTGCCTGTCGGAATCCCAATGGCCAGCATCCTGACAGATCCCGATTTTAGAACTGACCATGAGGTTAGGCATTAGGGGGATGGTTAGAGTTAGGCAGAGGGACGGGGTGAATACACTGAGAGGGTGACATTTAGTGGGATGAGAGTCTTAGTAACTTTCCAAAATCACCCATTATCGCACTTTTTAAAATCACATTTTTTGCCGCAAAATCGCATATTTAATGAGCTGCGTGTTCCGGGCCAAAAAGTGCGATAAAGAGCGATAGTGGCTGATTTTTAGTCATGAAAATGTGCGAATTTGAGGAAATGTGTGAATTTGTGTTAAAAATAAGACATAAAAAATGGCGCGAGGTCCCCACTCCTGAGCATAACCAGCCCCGGGCTCATTGAGCCGGACCTGGTTCCAAAAATACGGGGGACAAAAAGTGTAGAGGTCCCCCATATTTTCACGTTTTTTGCATCTCATTAAATGTTGCGATTTTGCCCGTTTTTTGCTAAAAAAAAAAATCGCACAAACCAAATTTTCGCATCTCATTAAATGTCACTCTTGGAGTATAAGGGCAAGAACCTAATTCTATCATACTCCACGCCTAAACCTAACCCCCAACCTGCAGCCTAACCCCCCATTTAAGTACCTAATCCTCCCTTAATGCAGCCTAATCCTAACTCCACCATCTCAGTAAACCCCTCCCCCCCCATTAGTGCCTAATTCTAACCCCCCTAATTCCTGTTACCACTTGCGGCATAGAGGTAAAAGTTTGAAGCTTGGAGAAGTGACATCGATCCCCATAAAGAACATTGGGGCAGATGTACTAATCTGCCTATAACGTTTTGAGAATAACGAGTCCCGCTTCTCCAGCATAACGTGGAGAAGCGGGCAAACGTTATAGGCAGATGTATTAACCCCCCCCAAAGCCGATAAGGAGAGCCGTTATCCCCAGCGTTAACGGCTCTCCTTATCGGCTCCCTCGCCGCCCCGCACATGCGCAGTCGCCGTCGCCCCCCCTGCCCGGCTTACTGGGCATGCGTGAGATCTCGCTAAAACCGCGAGATCTCCAGTGTAGCCCAAGCCAGACGCAGGGCTAGCGTTGTCCCCATAGTGGGGGATAGGACAACGCTAGCCCTGAGCTGGCGAAGCGGCCGGGGTGAATTAACGCCTTGAAGGCTGTTAATACATCACCCCGGCCGTTAATCCCTGGGGGGGATTGCAGGGACAGCCCCGCCGAGCGTAACTCGGCGGGCTGTCACTAGCGCACGTTAGGTGCGCTAGTAATACATTAGGACAGACGTAATCCCCCCCAGTTAACCAGCGTTAAGTGCATTTTTGCACTTAACGCTGGTTAATACATCTGCCCCATTATGTGCAAGGTGATAATTCTCCAGCCAATCAACTCCTAACTGTCAGTTTACATATTGGAGCTGATTGGCTGGTGCATTAATCACCTTGCACATAACATTCTTTACAGGGATAGATATTGCCTCTCCAAGCTTCATACTTTACTCCTATGCGGCAAGTGGTAGCAGGAATGAGGGGTTCTCAATCAAGATGCTAACTGTTGGTATTCTGGCATCAGCATCCTGATTCATTCAATGTTCCGGCATTGGTCTTTTGATGGCAGTTGGGATTCTGGCATTTTCTCATTTATATATACATGAGTGCAATTCAATTCTATTTTTTATGTAATCACTTGTTGTCTTAGATTAATGTGAGCGCTGCTATTTCGCTTGGGGATTCCAGCATTGGTATAATGAATGCTGGCATGCGGACTGATCTACTTTTTCAGGGGTCCCTGGGAATCTCCCATTGACCACGGGAGAGCAGGTAATTGTATATTATATATAGGTGGATATTTTAATTTATTTCCAAGCACACAAACACCCATGGCATGCAACTTTGGTTGGTCACATATTGTAGGACATCCATTGGTAAACCCAGGGGAAGGCAGTTTTCAGGAACCTTCCTGTACTCGAATCAACATCATCTGGCAGTGAAATAGTACACATGCGTTATTTTGCCACAGAGAAGGCATTGTTGGCCACATAGGTAGTTTGAATAATGCTGACCACAGCTCTGACCAATGAGGGAGCTTCCCTGCACACAGCGCCAACAGCGTTACCACTCAGTCAGTCCTCACAGACCCACTGCTTGAAGTACTGCTACAGAGACCTCCATCCATCTACTGCATCTACAGGATACGATAGGTACATGCACCATACACTCTGTTGTACACCTGCCTGTTATATGTCTGCTATACTGCATATCTGCAAGTTAACCCTTTGATGACTGTTAACTGTGCTCATTACTACAATAACACCAATTCCTGGTTAAGCTTAGAAAACGTGTGTCCTCTAACAACACCACAAGCACCGCTATATACTCTGCCAACAGTTTCCTGGTTCTGCTTTCAGTACTGACATGATTGCCCACAGCATCTATTTTCATTGAGCACTTGACTGAGCAGCAATGTAACACCCTTACAATGTACCAAGCAGGTGTTTCTCCTTTAGAGATAATGACAGCGGGAACACGTAGCTGAAAAGTAAAGATGAATAGACAGCCTACAGTACAGTATTTTAAGAAGTTGTAATACAGTAATAGCCAAATTAAGTTTTCAATGCATTTTACCCCTTACCTGCTAGTTACAATACAATTGCATTTTAGCTTTATTTCAGTACATGTCAGTCAGATACTGCAGTGGTTTCACCTTCCTGCTTCTGAACAGATGTGGACTAAAGGACAACAGAGATAACAAGTAGATGCTTAGATGTTTTCAGTAGATTAACCTTACAGTACAGCCATCAGAAACGTATCTTCAACGTGTGCTCATAAATAATAGGACAGACAATAGCACATAGCCAATTTATTGTTTTGGGAAATTAGAACTTAAGGAATTTTGTAAGCAGGGAGATCTGGCATAGCTTCACACGCTTCTGTTCCCATCGTCATGGCAACCGGATGATGCATTGATTTTTTTTCTTCCTTTCAATGGCGCTTGGGAAGTGGGAAACAGCAGGGAAATTGCAGGGCAGAACACTAACGAGTTTTATGAAGCTAAATTAAGATGGTTAATACTTTGTATAATATATATATATATATATATATATATATATATACATATACATATACATATACATATACATGAACATTTGGAAGTCGCACACTATACTGTTGTAGATGTGGGTGCCGGTCCAAAGTGGCATAAACAAGAAAACTGTGTGACCGTTAGGGCACAAATATGGCAGCACTCCGTTGTAAAGATGAAAAATCACTCTTAATTAAGAGTGATTTTTCATCTTTACAACGGAGTGCTGCCATATTTGTGCCCTAACGGTCACACAGTTTTCTTATATATATATATATATATATATATATATATATATATATATATATATATATATATATATATGAGTTATAGTGGTGAGAATAGGGATGTTCTTAAATGGTTAATAGTATAGTGAATCTAGCAAAGGGGTTAAAAAAGACTTCCCGTTTCTATCTCATCTTCGCCTTTAACAGGCCTCCATATGTTAAAACATATAAAAGAGATATACTGTAGATTTAAAAAAATAGTGTAATATGTCCAAAAAGTTTTATCTTTCACAAACACTTTATAAAATTAAATTACCCATAAAACATATGTAAAACAGCTTCAGTAAAAAAAAAATTGCGGAGACTTTTACCGGACAAACGTATATATGGAGCTCATATGACGGTGTCTTATCTGGCGAACTCAGATCTACCGGTGACTTGGTGGCCTGGGCCTCAGTAAGTACCCTGTAACAGCAAAGTCTACATTTTAAAATCCGTCCTTCATCTGCAACATGTTTTTGGATCCTCTCCGGTTCCTTTCTCAAGCATTGCTGTGTCATTGGATGCAAGTGGCTCTTTACACAATGCCTCCCGCTATTGCTCTAGGATCGAGTTTTCCGATATATTTCCCATGCACTAGTTGAATATATATACAGAGAACCCCTCTCATTCTTGCTCAGCTCTCGCCAGAACGTCCCTGCTGGCGAGAGCCGACAGAGAGGGACTCCATCAGACTGGGACGTGTGTCTCACACGCACACGAATCCCAGTCTCTCGTGGCTGCCCTGCCCGTCTCTGCTTCAGGGAGATGGGCAGGGCTAGGGGGGGGGGTGTCAGGGCGCGATGGGGACCATTGGTGGCGGAGAGCTCCATTGCTATGGGGCGCATGAGCGTCTTGTGCGCGCGCGCCCCCTGCAAAGATGATTTGCGCTCTATCTGTAGGTATTAGGCACAGGGGTTTTTGTTAATATAGAACTATTTATCTTATGTTTGTACTTCTCTGTATTGTTAGAATGCGCCCTTTCTGGACTGCATGGCGGCCGAGAGATGTATCCAGGGAAGCAGCGATGGTCAAGGAGGCAGCGGGCCCGTTAGGATGATGTCAGAGGCAGGGGAAACAAAGGCCTCCTACCCCTTCAACTGCTCCTTTTCTCTCTCATTGAGAGGTAGATTTATTAAGCTCGGCGAAGTGATAAACTGTCTGGTTTTTATCACCGTCCAATCAGCTCCTACCTGTGAAGCTACGGGCTTGGTATGAAAAATTACAGGTAAGAGCTGATTGGCCGGTGATAAAAACCAGACACTTTATCACTTCACGAAGCTTAATAAATCTACCCCACAGTATGGTGGGCCCTCTCAGAATTTTGCTATGGGGCACACAAAGGTCTAGTTACACCCCTGCCACTGTATAGGTCATTGGTACGACCTCATCTAGAGTACTGTGTTCAGTTCTGGAGGCCATATCTCCAGAAGGATATAAATACATTAGAGACTGTACAAAGAAGGGCAACTAAAATGGTGCATGGCCTACATCACAAAACGTACCAAGAAAAGACAAAAAAATCTCAATATGTATAGTTTGGGGCAGAGAAGGGAAAGGGGGGACATGATAGAAACTTCCAAATATATCAAGGTCCAGGAGGGAAACATTCTTCAAATGAAGGGAAGTATTAGAACACGAGGACATGCACTGACACTGAGGGGAGGGAGGTTCAGGGGAAATATAAGGAAGAATGACTTCATGGAAAGGGTAGTAGACAAGTGGAATAGCCTCCCATCCGAGGTGGTAGAGGTTAAGACAGTAGAACAAGTTAAACATGCATGTGATAGACATAAGGATATCCTTACATAGAAATAAAGATCAATAAGGTTTAAGGGTAATAATATGGTTAAAAAAATGGGCAGACTAGATGGGCCGAATGGTTCTTATCTGATGTCACATTCTATGTTTCTATGTTACTTGCTGGTTTTGCTTTGCTCCCAACTCATCAGTCTCCATATACTGTATTTACTGTCCTGATCATATGCCTGCCCATATAACATTTCATTTCTCTTTAAGAATAAATACATAAATGAGGCGGCGCTGCTTATTGTTATAGCTTGTTTTAATTTTTCACTATCTTGCTGATAACTTTGATAAATAACAACCGCAGCAAAAACGAAATGAAGAGATTACTGTAAATGATTTGGGCTAAGTAACTAAGCAATTAGAAGATAAACAAAATTAATAGTTTAATACCCAGTAGATCTGTAATAGTGGATGATTTGTCTCATCTATTGTTAACAGAATAAACAAAAGAATTGTTACTAAGGTTATTAATTGCCTCTCTAATATAGTCATGCTTTAGGGAAAACCTAAACATTAATTCAAGTGAAAGTTAAAGGGTACTTAATTGCGATGAAAAGTTTTAGAACACAGAGTTAATGATAGAATTATTTGTATACAATATAATAACTCCTGTACTAGAAACCTACTGAGTAAAATAACAAATCAAGATAATATATAGAACAATTTTTTAATATACAGACATCGCTATTCAGAAATGTTTGCGCACATGCGTGAACCACCAGGGTTGAGGTGGCATCGCAAAAAAAATGTGACAGCAGACTAAGGGCTGGGAATTGTCAGTGGGGCATCAACTCAGCGTTGTGGGGGCAGCAACAAAGTGTTGTGTGCAGGGGTGCCGACAGGTAGTCTGGGTCCCGGTAATATGGAGGGGGCGTTGCCACCATGCGAGGTGGGGCCTCTGGGAGGGGGAGTGGCTACGCTCCGATGAAAAAAATAAATGAGAGGGAGAGAGAGCTTAGGATGCCGCTGCAGTTGTCTCTCTCCCCAGCTCAGCAAACATCATTGAGCAGCGTGTGCTGAGCTGGGGAGAGAGGCTGTGCTGCGGCAGCAGCTTGTCATTTCTCTCCCCATTGCATAACTCCCTGCAACGAGGAGGAGCTGGAGGGGCCTGGGTAAAATGTACCTGTTCCCCCTCTCTCAACACCACTGGTGCAGCCCAGAATGCATGTCCGTACTGATTGCGTGGTGGGGTGCGGCAGCTGTGTAGCAAAGCGCTTGCATGTCAGCACCACTGGGAGTTACCTGGCATGCAGGGTGGCCTTACCCTGTTCTGGGGTGCCCCCCCATGCTGCCAAGTAGAGTTGTACTTTTTCATATCCTCGCAAAGCTGCAACTCAAGCTGAATCAGGCCCAGTATTCTTTATAAAGGGTTTTCTACTATAGTACTCTAACTTTCCCTGGTGCCTCTTATTTTGGATTAACCTGGGGCCAAATGTACTAAGCTTCAAAAAGTGATAAAGTGCAGCGTGAAAAACTACCAGCCAACCAGCCCCTAACTTAATTTTTCAAACACCTCCGGTAACATGGCAGTTAGGGGCTGATTGGCTGATATTTTGGCACTGTCCACTTTTATCACTTTTTGAAGCTAAGTACATGGCACACACAAGGCGACGTTTGGCAACAATCTGATGCTACATTGCTCAGCACACAGTGATGACCAGTGATGTGCGATGAGGGATCTGGCAGAGAGAGTTAGATTTATATTACATGGAGTTTAAATCTACATCAGTGATAGCGACACGTGAGGCTGCTCATCGCTTTTGCTATGGCCCCTACACATATAGGGTCATTTTCTAGGCGATCTATTCAAATTCATTAAGATTGCTTAGAAAATAAAACGAAATCGCTACGTGTGTAGGCCCCATGACAGACATTGGGCCTTATTCTGGTTCACTCCTTCTGGCAAATTCCTTCTTAGATGGACAAAACCATGTGCACTGCAGGTGGGGCAGATGTAACATGTGCAGAGAGAGTTAAATTTGGGTGAGTTATTTTGTTTCTGTGCAGGGAAAATACTGACTGCTTTATTTTTACACTGCAATATAGATCTCACTTTGAAGTAAAACCCCACCCAAATCGAATTCTCTCTGCACATGTTACATCTGCCCCACCTGCAGTGCACATGGTTTTGTCCATTTGAGAAGGAATTTGCCAGAAGGAGTGAACCAGAATAACCCCCATTGTGTCTGACAGCCTGTAACCCAAAAGATATGATAGACATTCACTGTGAGATGTATCACAGTGTATATGGCCATGATATCTGTCCCACCTGCCGCATGGGGATGAGACATTTCTTGTTTCTCCCATGGAAAGGAGCAGGGGAAATGTATGTTGGTCAGCCACAGCAGCAGAGGTCAAATGCAGGCCAGTCTAAGTCCAAAAATACATAATCAGACAGAATCGGACGTTCGGGATGATTCAGCATGTCCAACCTATCCCAGGGTTGCCGACTTTCAGAAAATCCTCTCCGGGAGAAGCCCGGAGAGGAATCTTGCATTACGAGTTTTGGGGGTGGGGCGTAACTGTGACATCATTAAGCCCCGCCCCCATTTAGGCAAATAGCTGAATTAACTGATGTCCATGGAGGGGGCGGGGCTAAAACGGCACGATTGTGCCGTTTTAGCTCCGCCCCCTCCCCTGAGACCCGCGGATTGCGGCATATAAATGCCGCGATCGGGGGGCTCAGTGGGGGTCCCCTGATTCCCGGAGGGTTGCCCACCCTTCCGGGGGCCGGGAGAAAGGACCCGATTTTCGGGAGACTCCCGCAAATTCCGGGAGGGTCGGCAACCCTGACCTATCCATACAATATTTTGAGATTGGCTGCGCAAAGAGACTGTATTATTATCTGGGGGGTCCTCCAATATTTTTTTAATATATATCCACCATTGTGTAGACATTATCTGTTTGAATGAATTCCCCCCCATTCATCTCAACATCATTCATTTCTTAAGTGGAGGTAGCCTACAAATCCTCTACTTTACACCTGGATTTTGGGGGTGATTCTGGTTGAAATGCATGCAATTCGCAGCTTTTGCTTGTCACCTATGTGCCGCCTGCAAGAAAACTGAGCCCCGCACGCACTCTGAATATCCCCACATGCATGGGGATGTGGGGATCGAATGATATTGGAAGCATCGAATGATATTGGAAGCGCTTGCAGATCTAAGACACCAGAGGCTCCCTGTACCGGAAAAGGGCGGACAGCTAACATCAACTGACGTCAGCTGCCTGCCCCCCGCACCCGTGTCACAGGCACATTTACATGGCAATGCCATGAAACACTGGGCGTTCCCATGGGCCCAGCCCCTCGCCGCTGCAACATGCCCCCTGCCCGCACTACTAGGTGCAAACTAGACCAGCGAATAAGCAATTTGCCGTGCCTGCTCGCACCAAGCACATGCGCATAAAAGTTCATGAACATGCGCAGTCGAGAAACATCGCTCCCCTGTGCGCGTATGCCGGGGAGAGATGCAATCAGAATAACCCTCTTTATTCCTTACTTGAAACAGAATGGCCTGGTTATTCTGCACTATTCTGAAACTAGATCAATATTTTGAAATAAAACTTGATACTTTATTGTTACAATATTGTTGGCATGTGCAATTAATTATTACCTTAAATATCTATAATATATAATAAAATGAACAATTTCAAATACTGCCCTATGTGTTCTTTTTTTTTACAAATCTGTGCTTTCCGTTGAATTTATTTTTGTTGCAAAGACGGGATGTGACGTAGGTTGGGGCTATGTAACTTTGTATTATAGGGGAGTAGGTTCAAAAGTCCGCAGAACGTGCATCTGTCATTTTAATTGCAGGGGACTTTTTTTTGAGCTTGTGAGTAAGAAAAAAAAATGTTATAAACTCTAGATTCTAATGTGCTATTACTCATTGGCCCTTATTCAGATTCGCGCGGTACGGCCCGCGTGCGGCCGTACCGCCGATGTTTTCCGTCTGCACATGCGCAGAGGTCAATCTGCGCATGTGCAGGCGAATTCGCCGCACAGAAATTTACTACGCCGCAAAGGGGGCGTATAGGGGCGTGAGGGGCTTCATGCCCTCATTTCCCTATGTATACGCCCCGCGTTTCATGGGCGTTCCCATGCAAACGCGGGGCGTACGCATGCTAATGAGGGCATGACGAAACTCATGGGGGCGGAAAGCTGACGTCGCCGGATGTCAGCTTTCAGCCCCCATACAAGCTGCCACACGGACGATTGTCCGTGTGGTCTCAGCTTGCGGGAGCTGCCGCGGCGTGCGGACCTGCCTTCGATGGTCGACGACCATCGAATGCAGGGGGCAGCTCCCACCATGGTGGAGGCGTAGCCTCCACCATTTTTATGCGGATCGCCAGCCGTCCGTGTACGGACGGCCGTGGCGATCCGTAGGGTGGGCGGGGATTCGTCTGGTGCGGTCGGAGCCGCATATGCGGCTCGACCGCACCAACCAGAATAAGGGCCATTGTTATTACATTTTCATTAAGGCAATGTGACAATTTTAGAACCACGATGATAGAAATGACATTTTGAGCATGCTCGTATTAAGCACCTTGACCTACATTTATTCATATAATAAATCTGCTATGTTTGTGATACAAAATGAATGATACAGTATTTGTCTGTTAATTACTACATTTTATACTCTGTACATTATTAGTATCTTCAGGGGTGAAATTTAGCAGCTTTCCCTTATAACAGATTTCGCTACTCTTTAACAGTGTGATTCATTTGGGCTCACTGAAACAGCAGTCTCCTAAAATGAACATTAATTCTGGAATATTTAGCAACTATGCCAAGAGGTAGCTAAGTCCAGATATATTACAGTACATATCAGCAATAATGGGCGGCCTAATAGAGGATACCTTTTAGAAATTAAACCGCTTTCATTTTGTATTTACATTACACAAAGGGTCTGATTCAGCAGTGGCGTAGCTGCGTACGGCAGCTACCATGGCTGCTTAGGGGAGCAATCGCCAGCGGGGCGCCGCCAGTGCTCAACAGGGCAGACAGTCTCCCAGCACCTGCTGAGAGCCGCCCGTGCCGCCTCCGCCACATTCCAGGTCCGGCACCGCAGATATCCTCCTGGCTCCTCCCCATACAGTTGACAGTTTTTAGGAATGTTAACGGAGGCGACAGCCTCCTTTAGCATCCTTAAAAACTGTCTGCTAGTAGTAGGCAGCCATTTTGTTGTGTAATTTTTAATTAGAACTGCAGGAAACGGAGCCACACAAATCCAACTCACTCTGCACAAGTTACATCTGCCCCACCTGCAGTGCACATGGTTTTGTCCATTAGAGAGAGAATTTGCTTTGGCAAGTGAACCAGAATCAGGCCCCCTGTGTGGCTCCCCTCACAGGGATGCAGGCCTAATAATTAGTGTCACAGCTACAGTATCTGATATACCCACCTGCTTTCCTGGGAATTCCATATCACTTGCGCTGTTGGATGTACAGTACTAAGACCTGAGAGCAGATTTGAGAAATTCTGGCTTAAAATGTACAAGAGGAAAAGTATAATGATGTCTAGTGACCTTTGATAAAGCATAACTGATGCCCGCAGGGACAATCTAATACATCATACATAACAGGACGGATATTCATAGAACGTAAAAGTGCACCTGCTTATGAGTACAAATGTTTCTGTAAAATTAAATCTCTATGGCTTCATTTTGAGCTACCTGCTGATACTTGTATCTGTATACGTAACATGCGGATGTATCTGTATACGTAACATGCGGATGTATCTGTATACGTAACATGCGGATGTATCTGTATACGTAACATGCGGATGTATCTGTATACGTAACATGCGGATGTATCTGTATACGTAACATGCGGATGTATCTGTATACGTAACATGCGGATGTATCTGTATACGTAACATGCGGATGTATCTGTATACGTAACATGCGGATGTATCTGTATACGTAACATGCGGATGTATCTGTATACGTAACATGCAGATGCATCTGTATACGTAACATGCGGATGTATCTGTATACGTAACATGCGGATGTATCTGTATACGTAACATGCGGATGTATCTGTACACGCAACATGCGGATGTATCTGTACACGTAACATGCGGATGTATCTGTACACGCAACATGCGGATGTATCTGTATACGTAACATGCGGATGTATCTGTATACGTAACATGCGGATGTATCTGTATACGTAACATGCGGATGTATCTGTATACGTAACATGCGGATGTATCTGTATACGTGACATGCGGATTTATCTGTATACGTAACATGCGGATGTATCTGTATACGTGACATGCGGATGTATCTGTATACGTGACATGCGGATGTATCTGTATACATGACATGCGGATGTATCTGTATACGTAACATGCAGATGCATCTGTATACGTAACATGCAGATGCATCTGTATACGTAACATGCGGATGTATCTGTATACGTAACATGCAGATGCATCTGTATACGTAACATGCGGATGCATCTGTATACGTACCATGCGGATGCATCTGTATACGTAACATGCGGATGCATCTGTATACGTAACATGCGGATGTATCTGTATACGTAACATGCGGATGTATCTGTATACGTAACATGCGGATGTATCTGTATACATAACATGCGGCTGTATCTGTATACGTAACATGCGGATGTATCTGTATACGTAACATGCGGCTGTATCTGTATACGTAACATGCGGATGTATCTGTATACGTAACATGCGGATGTATCTATATACGTAACATGCGGATGTATCTGTATACGTAACATGCCGATGTATCTGTATACGTAACATGCGGATGGATCTGTATACGTAACATGCGGATGGATCTGTATACGTAACATGCGGATGGATCTGTATACGTAACATGCAGATGTATCTGTATACGTAACATGCGGATGTATCTGTATACGTAACATGCGGATGTATCTGTATACGTAACATGCGGATGTATCTGTATACGTAACATGCGGATGTATCTGTATACGTAACATGGAGATGTATCTGTATACGTAACATGGAGATGTATCTGTATACGTAACATGCGGATGTATCTGTATACGTAACATGCGGATGTATCTGTATACGTAACATGCGGATGTATCTGTATACGTAACATGCGGATGTATCTGTATACGTAACATGCGGATGTATCTGTATACGTAACATGCGGATGTATCTGTATACGTAACATGCGGATGTATCTGTATACGTAACATGCGGATGTATCTGTATACGTAACATGCGGATGTATCTGTATACGTAACATGCGGATGTATCTGTATACGTAACATGCGGATGTATCTGTATACGTAACATGCGGATGTATCTGTATACGTAACATGCGGATGTATCTGTATACGTAACATGCGGCTGTATCTGTATACGTAACATGCGGATGTATCTGTATACGTAACATGCGGATGTATCTGTATACGTAACATGCGGATGTATCTGTATACGTAACATGCGGATGTATCTGTATACGTAACATGCGGATGTATCTGTATACGTAACATGCGGATGTATCTGTATACGTAACATGCGGATGTATCTGTATACGTAACATGCCGATGTATCTGTATACGTAACATGCCGATGTATCTGTATACGTAACATGCCGATGTATCTGTATACGTAACATGCGGATGTATCTGTATACGTAACATGCGGATGTATCTGTATACGTAACATGCGGATGTATCTGTATACGTAACATGCGGATGCATCTGTATACGTAACATGCGGATGCATCTGTATACGTAACATGCGGATGTATCTGTATACGTAACATGCGGATGTATCTGTACACGCAACATGCGGATGTATCTGTATACGTAACATGCGGATGTATCTGTACACGCAACATGCGGATGCATCTGTACACGTAACATGCGGATGCATCTGTATACGTAACATGCGGATGCATCTGTATACGTAACATGCGGATGCATCTGTATACGTAACATGCGGATGTATCTGTATACGTAACATGCGGATGTATCTGTATACGTAACATGCGGATGTATCTGTATACGTAACATGCGGATGTATCTGTATACGTAACATGCGGCTGTATCTGTATACATAACATGCGGCTGTATCTGTATACGTAACATGCGGATGTATCTGTATACGTAACATGCGGATGTATCTGTATACGTAACATGCGGATGTATCTGTATACGTAACATGCGGATGGATCTGTATACGTAACATGCGGATGTATCTGTATACGTAACATGCGGATGGATCTGTATACGTAACATGCGGATGTATCTGTATACGTAACATGCGGATGTATCTGTATACGTAACATGCGGATGTATCTGTATACGTAACATGCGGATGTATCTGTATACGTAACATGCGGATGTATCTGTATACGTAACATGGAGATGTATCTGTATACGTAACATGGAGATGTATCTGTATACGTAACATGCGGATGTATCTGTATACGTAACATGCGGATGTATCTGTATACGTAACATGCGGATGTATCTGTATACGTAACATTCGGATGTATCTGTATACGTAACATGCGGATGTATCTGTATACGTAACATGCGGATGTATCTGTATACGTAACATGCGGATGTATCTGTATACGTAACATGCGGATGTATCTGTATACGTAACATGCGGATGTATCTGTATACGTAACATGCGGATGTATCTGTATACGTAACATGCGGATGTATCTGTATACGTAACATGCGGATGCATCTGTATACGTAACATGCGGATGCATCTGTATACGTAACATGCGGATGTATCTGTATACGTAACATGCGGATGTATCTGTATACGTAACATGCGGCTGTATCTGTATACGTAACATGCGGATGTATCTGTATACGTAACATGCGGATGTATCTGTATACGTAACATGCGGATGTATCTGTATACGTAACATGCGGATGTATCTGTATACGTAACATGCTGATGTATCTGTACACGTAACATGCGGATGTATCTGTATACGTAACATGCGGATGTATCTGTATACGTAACATGCCGATGTATCTGTATACGTAACATGCTGATGTATCTGTACACGTAACATGCGGATGTATCTGTATACGTAACATGCGGATGTATCTGTATACGTAACATGCGGATGTATCTGTATACGTAACATTCGGATGTATCTGTATACGTAACATGCGGATGTATCTGTATACGTAACATGCGGATGTATCTGTATACGTAACATGCGGATGTATCTGTATACGTAACATGCGGATGTATCTGTATACGTAACATGCGGATGTATCTGTATACGTAACATGCGGATGTATCTGTATACGTAACATGCGGATGTATCTGTATACGTAACATGCGGATGCATCTGTATACGTAACATGCGGATGTATCTGTATACGTAACATGCGGATGTATCTGTATACGTAACATGCGGCTGCATCTGTATACGTAACATGCGGATGTATCTGTATACGTAACATGCGGATGTATCTGTATACGTAACATGCGGATGTATCTGTATACGTAACATGCGGATGTATCTGTATACGTAACATGCGGATGTATCTGTATACGTAACATGCTGATGTATCTGTACACGTAACATGCGGATGTATCTGTATACGTAACATGCAGATGTATCTGTATACGTAACATGCAGATGTATCTGTATACGTAACACGCGGATGTATCTGGAGCAGAATTCCTGCAGTATAAATATCAGTGTGTGAAGCTGCACGTGATTATCGGTAAAACCAAGGTACTTGTTCAGAAGCCACTTTTAAGACTAATGATGTCACATATCGGAGGTGGGTTGTACATATATATTTGTAGGTCCTTACTAAACTAATGTAGCCCATATACTTATGAGATTTTGCATGCAATCATTCGATTTCGACCACATCTGTACGATAAATCGAATGATTGTATGCACATTTTTGGGACCATGTGACGCGATGCATGTGCCCGCTGGTCCAATGTTGCGTCGATACATAGTATGTGAAGCACATAATATCTATCAAATTGTAGGAGCGATTTCATGTGGTTTTTAACCACATACGATCGCTCTAATGCAAAAGGCAGGGTCAGGTTTGGGGAGAAGGGCCGGAGGGACTGCTGGCGCTGTCCGTCTGGGTAGTTTAGCGCTGTGAAAGGAGCATTAGCGGGCGGCAGAGGTCCGCTGTGGTGCCAGAATTAAAAAAAAAAACTATTTAAAACACTGAGCGGCCCTCAGAGGGCCGCCCCCGGGTTTTTTTTTTTTTTCAAATTCTGCCACCATGGTGACCCCCCACCAGCCACTAGTGCTCCTTCACAGCGCTACACTACTCCGCCGCACTCTGCCCGCCCTCTTCAAGCACCAGATGTGCCTTTGCAAGATAGCATGCAACATGAGTTGCTAAAAGGGGACATTTTATGCTCTATATCACCAAATAAGAAATGATTGCAATATAGGATACATACAGAATAACAGGTCAAAGGGTCAACAAGGTAAAGGTCAACAGTCAATAAGTCAACCACAATGGGCCGACAGACAAAAGGTCAAAACATGAAAACGTCAACATACAAAAGGTCGACATGGAAAAGATTGACATGGGAAAAGGTAAATTTGAGTATTTTTCATTTTTTGGGGTGTCTGTGTCCAACATAGACACCATATAAATGTACTCAAATGGCTCGCGGTGCTCGGCGCACTCTTATGTTCTCTAAGCCCATTGGGATGGTAGAGTATGAACAAGTACTTTTTTTTTTATAAAAAGCTCATGTCGACTCTTTGTACATATCAACCTGTATGTCGACCTTTTCATGTGTTGACCTTTTGCCTTTCGACCATTAGACCAGATCAGTGGTTCCCAAACTTTTTTGATTCCTGCGCCTTAGAGTAAAACATTTTTTTTTTCACGGCACCCCAAGTCCAGAAATGTATTCTTGAGGAATTAAAAAAATAAAATAATTAAATGTTTTAATGTCATCCTTAGGGACAGTCATGTGGTGAGGGACAAGTTTTGCTTCTGTTTGTCTACATAGTTTATGATTGCAGCCACCTGCTCTGGTTTTGCCTGTCACATTGACTATAAAAAATTTCAATTGGTCCTGAGCCACCAATCCAAGGCACCCAAGACAGGTGGTCCCGAGGCATCCCAGGGTGTCAACAACTAGACTAGAACCTTTTGCCTGTTGACCTTTTGACCGAATCCCCAGATTAACATAGGGAGTGCGTGAAATTATACATCATTTTTTTTATTTTCTGCAATTAACTCAAGTGTAAATATAAATGAGGCCCAACATGCTTTGTTTAAATATCCCCTTGCACACCAACATGCCCCTCCTGTACACCAACATGCCCCTCCTGCACACCAACATGCCCCTCCTGCACACCAACATGCCCCTCCTGCACACCAACATGCCCCTCCTGTACACCAACATGCCCCTCCTGCACACCAACATGCCCCTCCTGCACACCAACATGCCCCTCCTGCACACCAACATGCTCCTCCTGCACACCAACATGCCCTTCCTGCACACCAACATGCCCTTCCTGCACACCAACATGCCCCTGCTGCACACCAACATGCCCCTCCTGCACACCAACATGCCCCTCCTGCACACCAACATGCCCCTCCTGCACACCAACATGCCCCTCCTGTACACCAACATGCCCCTCCTGCACACCAACATGCCCCTCCTGCACACCAACATGCCCCTTCTGCACACCAACATGCCCCTCCTGTACACCAACATGCCCTTCCTGTGATGACATCCGGTGATGTCAGCTGCCCACCCACGGAAGGCAGGTATCCGCTCCTATTCGCATGAGAACACCCCCTGCCCGCCTCCTGCGCTCCCTCCTCGCTGTGAGCGCCTCGGAGACTATGCAAGTCACCGAGGGCGCCTGCGGTTAAAAACTGCACATGTGCATAAGCGATTATGCGCAGGCAGTAAACATCTATTTCACAACGTAGCGACCAGACCAGAAACACCCCCATAGTTTGTTAGAAAAGTCACTTTTCTTTAAATATGTATTTTGTTTAGACAAACTGGAAACCTGCTCTCCGTTTAACTAGCGATTGTAACAACATGGGGGCTTTCTTGTTTTTATCTTTGGGTAAAAAAAGATTTCATTTAGTGAAGTAAAATTTCAGGAAGATAATTAGAAGTTAAATTTATCCAAGCAGAATACAATTTGCTGTTAGCCACGATTCACAGAACACAGAAATTTATATTGGTCTCAATTCAAAGCGTGACATTTACCAGTAACACCTTTCTAACAATGCCCGCGCGGTGAAGGCTTTTTCAGGTTATTTATAAAGACAATCAAAATAATTTTGTTCTTTGAAACGGCACTCAGAGAAAAACACTCGCTGTACCTCCGCGAATAACATTTTTATAACTGATATGTAATAGCTGAAAATCATTTTCCTCTAAGAAAACATTTTGAAGATGCATTGAAAAGTTTGAACAGTTTAAAAAAGGATACAGTTCAAAAATAGTTATACAAGGTTACGTTTGACACGGTCTCCAGTCACGAGGAAGAATGTTAAAAAAGCCATTAAGTTGCTTAGTTTATATAACTACTTTGTTTAACACAGTGTATCTGTTTGTTTTGATAAATGCAAGTGTTGGTATACTTCAAACACTACAACAGTACAGATGGAGTCTCTCTCTTCCAGCGGGGGTGTGGCGGTCGGATCGCTAACCGCCAGCCCCCGCAAGGGGATGCCCGTGCACAAGGTGCTCACGCGTCCCCTTCCAACAGAGCTCCCCGCCGGTCCCCACTGCTTCGCCGCCAGTCCCCGCCAATCGGCCCCACCTCCCTGCACCCCCCCTTGACCCTGCCCGTCTCCCTAAAGCGGAGTTCACGTCCCCCGCCACCTGGAAAGTGGGACACGCGTGCATGAGAGATGCTTGCACGTCCCAGTCAGATGGATCGCCATCCCGCCAGTGAGCCCCGGCGCTGGCTGAGAGCTGCTCCATCTGTAAGTACAGGTTTGCCAACCTGTACTAAGTGAGCTGATGGAAATGGGCCTAAAATGGGCGGAGTTTGTGTGTGGAGGGAGCCGGATGCGGTAGACCTGCCCACTTTCACAGCAGGACCGATTTTCATGAGTCTCTTGGCCTTTCCGTGAGATCAGGCATGTGTGCCTTATACCTAAAGGTAATTTTATACATTATTTGCAATCATCGAGTACATTAAACAAAGTTTGTGTACACTGAGCCATCAGATATAAAAGGTGTCATTATCTCAGTCACCCTCACAAAATTCCATAATTCGGGATATTCTTTATTTTGGAAGGTTGTATGTGGGAGACTGTTAACATTTATTTATACAGGTTTATATTTGAAATTCAATGGCCAGTAACACAATCATGTAAAAGTAGTTAACTACAGATGCAAAAAATGTAAACAAATTGTATTCATATTAACCAGTAAATTAAATCTAAAACACAGTCCTCAGGGGATGCAGTCAACAGGTAGACAAACATTATACAGTATTTACGCTGCTTATGTCACGCCAACATGAAAATATTTGGGTTTTGTAGATATTTGATATCATGCCAAAGACTTTGGATTCGAGAAACCATTGAACAAGAGCATAATCAAGGATGGAAACTGGTCTCTTACAAGGTCATACCTGCCTGAAGTATCGGGCCTTATTCAGAGTAGGGTGCAAAAATATTAGCAAAGTGCATCTTAAATAAGAGGTTTTTTTTTACAGCAAACAGTATTTAGAGTCATCTCCTTTGCAATTCTCTAGCTGCAGCTCCTTTCCCTTCCGGTATCTGGATCAAATCTGTCATATACCAAGACATGCATTGGGCAGGTAAATCTCGGTGCATTATCTGATGACAAGGTCATACAGATGTCCTGCCTTATCTGTACAACCTTAATGAGCCTGTCAGGCCCACACAAGCTACTGCCTGTTTTCCTTATTTTATTATTATTTTTATTTTACCACTGGCCCCTTTCAGTCAATATCCTCCACAGTGATGGAAATATCACAAGTGACCTTCTCCTGTCACCTCACTCAGCTCCTGGCAGCTCTGAGCCTGTCCTGCATCTGTATCTGCTTCCCCAGACAGACATGATAATGGCATGTGATAAGGGCAGCTTTGTACAGTCTAGATGCTATATAGACTGTACACCCTAGACGAGGCTTAATATACTGTAAACAAATGTAAGGTTATGCATTTTGGAACCAAAAACTTGAGTGCAACCTATTATTTAAATGGGGAAATTTTAGGAGAATCATTATATGAAAAGGATATGGGGGTACTCATAGACTCAACTCTAGTACTCAATGTCAAGGAGCAGCAGCAAAGGCCAATAAGGTATTAGCATACATAACAAGGGGCATGGAGGCAAGGGAAGACAATGAAATCTTGACACTGTATGAATCGTTGGTACGTCCTCATCTAGAACACTGTGTACAGTTCTGGGCACCAGTCCATAAAAAAAGACAATTTGGAACTTGAAAAGCTTCAGAAAAGAGCAACTAAACTAATAAAGGGTTTGGGGTCATTGGGGTATGAGGAAAGGCTGGCCAGGGTTAGGTATTTAAGAAAAGAGGCTTGTAAGAGGGGATATGAATAATATAAATAAATATATAAGGGGTCAGTACAGAAACTATCAGGTGACCAAGAGGTCTGTACATATGACGCGTGACCACCCATTAAGGTTAGAGGAGAGGATGTTTCACATTCAGCTTAGGAAGGGCTTCCTCACAGTAAGGGCAGTTACAGTAGGTTATAGGATACTCTGCCAGAGAAGTGGAAAATTGGGGAGTATACACTGCGCTGTCACTAGCTGGAGATGATAAAAAGTAATGTCTAATGGATGGGTTTAATCACGCTGTGCACAATGATGGAGGACACGCTGTAGGTAACAAGAGTATTTTATATATGAAAGGACAAAAATAATTATAACAAATAGGTGGGTAAAAAACAGAAATTGGAGGGTAAAAATACACAAAACATTAATATTATACTGATATCAGTGTTAAAAATATCTCAGTGGATAAAAAGCACACTTGTGGAGATTCCTTGGTTGCTGGCGTCCCAGCTAATAATAAATGAGACAATGGTGTTAGCTCAGAGATGGCCGCTTTGTACAAAGAAATGGTTAGTATTCTGTGGCAGCAAGTAGGCTAACAAGCAGTAGTTCATGCAGGTGTTTGGCACTGGTGCCTGCAGGTTAGTATAGGCAGGAAAAAGCAGAGTTAGTGGTATGCTTACTGAGCCGGAGTCCCAAAATATCGCTTGTGTGGAGAGATGCAGGTAGTGTCCACTCGTTGGACAAGCGTGGGGATGGTACCTCCGTGGTTGCTGAGAGGTCCGTGCGGCTGGAAGTTATCTCTGCTGTGTTGTGGCTTCTGAATAGGTGTGCAGCGCTCAGCTCCACGGCGCCGGTGGAGACGGAGCTGCTGGCCGGATGTAGACGCGGCTTGATGCGGCCAGTCTCTGAGTGAGGGCGGAAGTAAGAATCTCGTCTGCTGGTAGCACTGGCGGAAGTGGGGCAACGCGTTTTGTCTCTCAAAGACTGGAGACTTTTTCAAGCAGTAATGAGCCATTCCTAGTGCTTGGTATTTATGGGCCAAAGTTAATCTGATAATTGATTAATTGGCAACAGCATTTGGTAGATCCTTGTTTAGAAGTGCAGGTTAATAACATACATTAAAAGTGACTCAGCGCGTCCTCCGATGAGAGATACAAAGAAAATATTTTACTATATAATAGATGAATCTATATTAACCTAAAAAACTGTGTCACAGTTGTAAATTAATTACAAATAGACAAGTCTTCTGTATGGAGTATATATACTTTGATGCTAGCATAAAAATCCTTTTTTCTAAGTGCAATAACAAAAAATAACAGAAAAAAGCAGAAAAATAACGGAATATTAAAGAATAAAGACGAATATTTCTATAGGACAAATGTCCCTATAATCAAAAATTAATTTGAACATTTTAAATGCGGTGCAACTCCACAGTAAGAGTCAGTGGCGTAACTAGATACAGGTGGGCCCCATAGCAAAAGTTTGTAAGGGCCCTTATTCATCAACTAATGTTAAAAAATGTATATAGCACATGATACTTTGACAGGCAAAGTGGGCCCCTCTCCGCTCTGGGCCCCATAGCAGCTGCACCCCCAGCACCTATGGTAGTTACGTCTTTGGTAAGAGTCCAATCTGGGTGGGAATTTATAAATGAGGTACATTTCTCTGTATATGTACCTTTGAAAAATACAGGGGATAGGGAACAGCGAGTAGAAGAACTATGGGATAAAGAACCAGGGGAGGGGAGGGGGATCAACAAGAGAAACTAATAGATGTTATCGTATCATATTGTCCTCAAGATCAGCTTTATAACATTTAATAAATCATAACGGACTCCTTAATTTTACTAAGGGACCAATAACTTTAAATGTAAATATAGATGCTAATACATGTTTTGAACATTTCAAACATATTACTGAAGGGAACTAGTCACACAGAGCAGGGGGAGAGGAAACTGCAAACCCTCTGAAAGGGTAGTTAGCTGTCCTACTGGTCCGCGTGAGAGACCAAATCTGTCGGAAATTTGTAGTAATGGTGATTAGAAAGAATAGCAGTGGAAGTGGTAAGGGAGGACATATAGATGGCTGCATAGTGGTGAACCCCAACTTATACACTTCCACTTATACAGATTCTTTTGAATCTGTCGCCACCTCTTTTAGTCGTTGGCATATGTTAAATTCCTGAACATATGATATCTTTGGGGTTTCCTTCATGGACTTCAGAGAAGTGACGGGATACACTGTGAAAAGGGAATTTTTTCAGTATATTGTTCCAGTGTTCTCTGAAGCGGCTTTTGAGACTCCGTGTGGTTCGACCGATATACTCTCTGGCAGAGTAGGTTGTAAAAAAGGGTTAGATGAATTTCTATCAGAAAAATGTATACAGGGTTATAAGTACATGAATACGGTATATATAGTGTACATATGCGAATCTAGAATTATGGTAATGGGTGGTCCCAGATCCAGATATAATAGCAGGGGGACCTTTGCGTGGCGTAGCCGCGCATCAAAAAGGGGGCATGGCCTCATGGGAAGGAGGCGTGGTATCACAAAAAGGGGTGTGGTATTACACTTTAGACCATACACAGTAATGCGATTACACATTTTAGCAAACTCTGTAATACCCATTACACATAAAGCCACACGCAGTAATGCCAATTACACATAAGGCCACACACCATAATGCCCATTACACATTGTGCCACACATCATGATGCCCATTACATACTATATAACAAACCGTAATGCCCATTACATATTTGCCACATAAGTGCTGCTTACCTACGTGCTCATTTCTAGGGGGTTCTTGCTTGATATCACACCATAGTACCCATTACACAGGATGCTGCACACCATAATACCCATTACACATGATGTCGCACACCATAGTACCCATTACACATGATGACGCACACCATAGTACCCATTACACATGATGCCGTGCACCATAGTACCCATTATACATGATGCCGCACTCCATAGTACCCATTACACATGATGCCGCACACCATAGTACCCATTACACATGATGCCGCACACCATAGTACTCATTACACATGATGCCGCACACCATAGTACCCATTACACATGATGCCGCACACCATAGTACCCATTACACATGATGCCGCACACCATAGTACCCATTACACATGATGCCGTGCACCATAGTACCCATTATACATGATGCCGCACACCATAGTACCCATTACACAGGATGCTGCACACCATAATACCCATTACACATGATGTCGCACACCATAGTACCCATTACACATGATGCCGCACACCATAGTACCCATTACACATGATGCTGCACACATAATGTCCCTTACACATGATGCTGCACACATAATGCCGCTTACACATGATGCTGCACACCTTAATGCCCCTTACACATTAAGCCACACATTATGTGTAATGCCCCCACATACCGCCACTTGTAGCGTCCCTTAAGCAATGCACGCAAAAGTGCCACTTACTGTAAATTTTTATATATTAGCCTTTGCTGCTGCTGCAGGGAGAGATGGAGAGCGGTGCAGCTGCTTCTATGGGGAGTGGAGCAGAGTACAGCGCAGAGCACGCTCCCACTCCCCTCCTGGTGTCCCCTCTAGCCGAGTGGACATGTGAAATATCGTGCGCGCTGTTGTTGTGCGTGACGTCGGGAGAGCACGCCGGGCGCCAGCATCACATGATTAAAGGGGAGTCGGGCTGAGGTGAAAGCGGGGAGAAGAATTGGAGCTGAAGCTGCAGGGGTGACAGTCATTGACAGCTGGGCAGAGAGCAGGGGGCTGCCCGGCTGTATTCAGAGCACTGCAGGTCACGGCTGTTTGAAAGAATACCCCTTTCACAACAGAAAATGCAGGGATTTACCCGGGAATATGGTCCCAGGATCATGCAGGGACATTCCCAGGCTGACCCCTTATACACCAGCCTAGTCCCTGCTTTTTCTGGTGTGAGGGGGAGAGACAACCACTCCCCTCTCATTACCCCCCTTTAACCAACCAGCTATATCATCGGAACCAACTGACCCATTTACATGAGACCAGTATCATATTGAAGAACTTTTGAGTTGGTTTCGAATGATTTTGGTCCCGTGAAACTGGGCTGTTTGGTTCCAGAGAAATCTGCCCTCAAAGAACATAAACAGTCATGAAATTACATTTAAGAAATGAAAAAAAATGTTTTAACTTCAAAATCCCTGGAACCAATTAACCCATATGGATCCAGCCTGGTATCAGATTGAAGGCCCAGCGATTTGGGTTCGACTGAGATCAACCTCGAGCTTCAGTGATGCCGAAGGGGGAACTGGCAGCTGTTGAACTGGGTGGGGGTCGGAATTAGCCTGTCCCATGTTATCCTATAGGGAAAACGTTCCAGCTTTGC
Source organism: Crinia signifera (assembly GCF_055691185.1). NCBI lineage: Eukaryota > Metazoa > Chordata > Amphibia > Anura > Myobatrachidae > Crinia > Crinia signifera. Next base: position 303,880,725 of record NC_139219.1, on the reverse strand, counting down.
CTGGCAGTATCTCCGGTTCCCAGGGGGCTAGAGACACGGGGCTGGGTTCATTGGAAAGCCCCATCCCTCAGCTACAATGGGCTAATGGGTGGTCCTGTGCACCCCCGGACCACCCCCTAGATTTGCCTATGATAGTCTACTCAGCAGTAAATAGGATAACCATTTGGGTAGTCGGGGATCCCAGTTTATGATAGATAGGCAGTAACTTTATCCAATCATTTGCACCGAAGGAGATCTTTCTAAGTTGAACTTGATGGACTTTTGCATTTTTTCAATCTCAACAAATACAGTATGTTACTACCAGTGGCGTAACTATAGCGCCACAGCCCCGGCAACGGCGGGGAGGCGCTGACTAAGTGTGGGCGCCTGGGGGGACTGCGGGCGCTATTGTTATGCCCACAGCTCCCCCTCCTTGTGGGTGCAGCGGGGTGCGGGCAGGGGGGTCCGTGAGGTGCGGGTGTACCTGTGGCGCTGTCTAGAAGCCACGTGAGATGATTCCCTGCGGTGCTGTGTAGTGAGTTTGTGCCAGGTCCCTGCAGTGCCTTGGAAATAACTGGGCGGCGGCGCGGAAAGCGCTTCTGATTTTGAAAACACTGGCCGCACGCTGATTGGCTGAGATTTAGCTAAGGACCTGTGAAATGTATAAACATACTGTAATTCTTGAAAGGGCATACATACTTAAAGCATTAAGACAACTGTAAATAAGAATAAGAAGAATTTGCACAGAAAAATCATAAATTTCCAAAAAATACAAGGTTCTTATACTCATAATACTGAACAGATAAGAAGACTTAACACGTATAATACTGATACAAACAAAAAAGCCTTCTATGTGCAAGGTCTAAACATACAGTAGCTCCTCTAATCTGCCAATCAAATCTAGAGGTCAGGTTAATATATTTGTACAGTAAAACCCTTAATTTGGTGCTGAAAGATAAGACTGGGGTACAGGGGCGGGTTGGGAACTAATAGTGGCCCTGGTACAATATCTATTAGTGTCCGTTTCTGTAGAAAAACGTGCGTATTCTCTGATCCACGTCTTTTCCGACTTTCAAAAACATTCAGAAGAAAGAAGAACATTGAATAAATCTAATGAGAATTCGATCTCTTATACGCGAAAAGGGGGGATTGAATACCCTCAATTCTCTATGTGGGATATTCTGTGCTGGAATGTATCTATTAACCTGCTGCTGTGTGTTATTTTCTATACTGTAACTTTTTTTGTTAGTATTTAACATCAGTTCATGTGTAACGAGCTAATTCAATTACCTCTTCTTCATTAGATTAATTTTTAAATGACCTGTGACAAAGGATAGCAGAGCATCTCAATCTTCAAAATACTGATCTTGGCATAAGGCAACCTAAGGGAAATATTATGCTTTAAGAACACTTCTAATTTCATGTTGATTATAAATATAGAGTGCTATTAATTGCAAATCCAAGTAAAAATTAGCTATAAATGACTTGCACCTGGAATAGATTATCTTATTTGCATAACTAACTTCCTTGTGGTCTCTCTGATTTTCATGCATACTATACTGTGCAATTATAGCATACAAGCACCAATTCAGGCTAAAAACTTTAAAGTATAAACGAACAATAAATAATTGTAAAAATGGGGTAATTCAGACCTGATCGAACAACCAACGATTATTGATAGACTGCGCATGCGTACGGCCCGTAGTATGCATGCGTGGGGCCAATCTGCAATGAAAGCATGCTACTTTGTTTCATTGCTGGCCGTCGGAGGTACAGTAGGTGTCTGGGCGTGGTAACTGGCAGTTTCAAGGTAATGCCAAGAAAAATGCTAGGGGTGCCATTAAAAAGGCTGGTAGTAACAGGGAAAGCGCAGGTGTGCCCAGGGCCCGACTGGCCATCTGGCTCTTCTGGCAGAAGGGCCGATGGACATGTGGGCCGATTTTGTGGGCTGTGCGGACTTCGGGAGTGGTATTGTGGCTAAAAAATATTGTGCCAGCCGGTACCCGGGCCGTGCAACCATAACAAATGACCTCCAAAGCCACCAAGGGCACTCATTGCGCATGCACGCATACAGAATTGGTGGGGGCGTGGCCTGCAGGGAAGTCCTTACAGCCGGCCACCACAGGTTTGTGGGTAGCGGTGGCTGAGCTGCCCTTCCTGCTGCTGTCACATCACAGAGCAGCAAGCAGTCTGTGAAGCTGGCCCCACCCACCACATGGACACTGACACAGCCGGGCTCCATTCATGCAGAATCTGCTCCTTCGTCCTGCTCCTTCAACTCCGGCTCTGTCCGCGGTGAGCAGCACTGCCTCCATCCTCCTCCCCACCACATTGGCGGGAGAGTGCTCTGCGAGAGTGGGGGGCCATATTTACTACTGAATTACCCCTTATGTGGAAACCTGTCTGTTGTAAAATTGGTTCATTTTGTAGAACCTTATGCAACATTACATTAGACACATATGGTACTGGGCACAGTAACTGGCACTGGTCTCAATCAGTTTATAACAATTATTTTCCAATGATAGAACAAATACTGAGCAGTGAAGAGCAATAAGGCAGTCCAATAATTTATTATGCAAAAGACTGTTTCCGCCAGTGGCGTAACCAGGGCTATTTTTGTGCAGGCTGGACGCACTGATATGCTGCTGCCTGCCACTGCCCACTGGCTGAGCACCGGAGGCGAGTCAGCCACAGCGTGGTTGCAGCCATGGTAGAGACGACAAATTCCCCCCATTGATTCAATTGACTGTACACAGAGCCGGCTATTCCCTTCGGAGCCAAGGGAATCAGCAGTGTCTATTGGTTTCTATTCCTCTATCCTGCTTCAGCTTCTCTGTTATGCGTGTGACTCCATCACGTCACAAGCTGGAGACTCCGGGAGGGGGGGGGGGGGCACCACAAACTTTTTGGCAGGGGGGAGCAAAATTTATAGTTACGCCCAGGGCTATTTTTGTGCAGGCTCCAGCAGGAACTGTGGTCCTTATTCTAGTTCACTCTTTCTGACAAAATATTTCTTAGATGGACAAAACCATGTGCACTGCAGGTGTGGCAGGTGTAAAACCCCACCCAAATTATCTCTGCACAAGTAACACCTGCCTCACCTGCAGTGCACATGGTTTTGTCCATCTGAGGAATATTTTGTCAGAAAAAGTGAACTAGAATAAGGGCCACAGTTCCTGCTGGAGCCTGCACAAAAATAGCCCTGGGCGTAACTATAAATTTTGCTCCCCCCTGCCAAAAAGTTTGTGGTGCCCCCCCCCCCCCCCCTCCCGGAGTCTCCAGCTTGTGACGTGATGGAGTCACACGCATAACAGAGAAGCTGAAGCAGGATAGAGGAATAGAAACCAATAGACACTGCTGATTCCCTTGGCTCCGAAGGGAATAGCCGGCTCTGTGTACAGTCAATTGAATCAATGGGGGGGATTTGTCGTCTCTACCATGGCTGCAACCACGCTGTGGCTGACTCGCCTCCGGTGCTCAGCCAGTGGGCAGTGGCAGGCAGCAGCATATCAGTGCGTCCAGCGGGTGCTGGCGCCCACATAGACCCCACTGTGGCTTGCTCCCCCAAGCGGCAGCTGGGGCTGCCTTACAGTAGTTATGCCACTGGTTTCCGCAAAAGAATGACAAAAATGATATCGTTGTTAACCCAATAAGAAAAATTACAAAAAAGGTGAATGAGAAAATGCCGGTGGGAGAGCACTCAGGGACGGAAATTTACTAAACAGAAATGGCAACGAATACACCTATTCGTAGCCATTTGTGGATGAATACGGCTGTGAATTCATAGTTTTCAAATTTACTATGACCGATATACAGCCTTTCATATTGGTATTCGTATTTTTAAAGTATGAATTCATACGCCATCAAGGGTAATGCCACAGACAGGGGAAACTATTTATATTAGTTCCCCCGGCCAAAGCCTTATACCCCCCGACTGTTCAGCCCAGGCAGGGATCATGGTGGAGTGGGGTCCCTCCTTCAGAATTAACCCTGTGTGGGCTGAAGCCCAGGGTTGTCACCGATGCCCCAGGGCGGTGGGCACCGGGCTAATGCTTTAAGTGTAGAATGAAACTATTGTGCTCTGTTGTGGTACTACAAGTCCCAGCAAACCTGCATCACATGCAGAGACTTGGTGAACCAAAAGTCCCAGCATGCGGGGCATGAAAGGGTCCAATAGATCTTGTAGTTCTACAACATTGCAAATAGTTAAATAAAACACAGACACACCAGTACGGTAAAACTTTAATTCACACTACAAACATTCACTCTATACTCACCTATAGGGTCCACCACAGGTCTGTCCCCTTCTCCAGTAGAATTTAAATGTACTTACCGACTCCTCTGGCGAAGATCAGTCCGTGTCAGGTAAAATTAAAAAAATACATTATGTGTACTATTCCGGGGTGGGAGTAGCAGGGATGTTTACATTCTGCGCTCCCCCCCCACGAAGTGCCCGATTGGCCACTCATCAGCCAATCAGGAGCCGAGTTTAGGAAAATATTGTTGAAAAGTAGTTTAAAAAATGTGTTAAATATGAATAAAACATCTCTTGTTGTAGTCCAATTTTGCCGGATCTTGGGTGTGTTATTCAGCGATGATTCCTGAAACTCTTTAAAACACTTCTGAAGCAATTATCCAAACAGCCCGGACTACCATGAGTAATTTACATTCTGAACAGATATTTAGCTGTGAGGATGAGATGTAATACAACAAAAATATGTTCCCTAGAGCGACCATTTAGGACAATGATCAACAGAAACCAGGGGCGAAATGTAATAGGGTGTGATTTTTTAGACATGTGCGATTTTTGGTCAAAAACGGCCGAAATCGCACATTTTCCGAAAATCGCACATTTAATAGGTTGAAAATCGCGGTAAAAAATCGCACTTTTTACCGCGAAATCGCACTTTTAGAAGTGCGATTTTTAGTCACATTTCAATTCGCATCCAGATGTTTTCCCATTATAAAGTATACAACTCGCAAATGTAATAGGGTGCGATTTTTGGTCAATGTTACCAAAAATCGCAAAAAAAATAGACCAGGTTCTGACAGGCGAATTTGACAGAACCATGCACAGATCATTGAGATCTGTGCATGGTTCTGTTAATAAAAATGTGTAAAAGTGTTTTTATAAAAAAAAAAACGGCGTGGGGTCCCCCCTCCTAAGCATAACCAGCCCCGGGCTCATTGAGCCGGACCTGGTTCCAAAAATACGGGGGGACAAAAAGCATAGGGGTCCCCCGTATTTCTGAAACCAGCCCCGGACTCTTGGACCGGTCCTGGTTCCAAAAATACGGGGGACAAAAAATCTGGGGGTCCCCCGTATTTTGAAACCAGCACCGGGCTCCAACAGCCCGCGGTGTCATGCCACAGCCGGGGGACACTTTTTATACAAGGTCCCCCGGCCAAAACATGAGCACCGTGGCTGGTCAGCCTTGGACGTGGTACCTGGAGGAGTGGGGACCCCCCCAATAAAGGGGTCCCCCCCCCCCAGGCTTCACCCGTCCAGGGCTGAAGCCCGGGGCTGTCACCGGCGTCCGTGGCCAGTGGACGCCGGCCTGATAGGGTTAAATCCATCATACATATCATTACATTGCTTTTTACCGGCGAACTACAAGTGCCAGCAGACCTCCCCCGCATGCTGGGACTTGGAGAACCACAAGTCCCAGCATGCAGGGCATTAATGGGCCCGCTGGGACTTGTAGTCCACCTGTAAAAAGAATGTTTATAAAAAACACACACACACAGAAGTACAAGTTTATTACACACACACACCTCAATTTTACACCAGCATACTTACCATTCCTGGATCCAGCGCTGGTCTGGCTGCTTCACAGCCGGCTCCCCCCGCACTGACAGGCAGCGGGGAGAACCGGCTTTCTCCGTTGCCTGTCACCGGCTTTCTCCGTAGCTTCTGTAGCTCTGTCCGAGTGCTACAGAGGCTGAGAGCGTGATTGTCTGGATATAATTCACACAGATGTATGTGGACCAATGAAAAATATGACCCCAGGACAGAAAAGATATTTTCTTACATTCATTGATGATTACTCCAAATTCACAACTCTTTACCTGCTGCAAAGTAAGGATGAAGTCTCAGAAAAACTTGAAGAATATCTTGCCCAAGTAAACAACAAGTTCGGAAGATTTCCAAAAATAATGCGTGCAGATAATGGCACAGAATACAAGAGTGGCAAAACACAAACCATTCTGAAAAGACATGGAGTTACATTCCAGACTACGGTACCATATAATCCAGAGCAAAATGGTGTCGCTGAAAGAATGAATCGGACACTATGTGAAAGTGGGCGGAGCATGCTCTTTGATGCAGATTTGCCAGCAACTTACTGGGGAGAAGCAATCATGACAGCCTGTTATCTCCAAAATCGTTTATTAGGTAAAACAACTGAAAAGACTCCATATGAACTATGGAATGGAAAGAAGCCTGACCTGCATCATATTAAAATATTTGGAAGTAAAGCATTTGTACATGTTCCAAAGGAAAAGCGCTCAAAATGGGATGCTCGAGCAAAGGAAGGAGTGCTCGTAGGTTACAGTGAGTCTCAAAAGGGATACAGAATTCTACATAAAGAAACCAACCAGGTGACAATAAGTAGAAGCGTTATAATTGATGAAAACTCAGTGTATCTTACATTTGAAGAAATGACACAGGCAGTGCAGCTTGAAGAACAGTAGAAGAAAACGATATTGAAGTTGCTATAAGTGATCCTGTTACTGCTGAAGAGGAAAGATTACCTCTACCTCCAGTCAGGAGTTCTACAAGGTGTAATAAGAATATTCCACCAAAGCGACTATCTTATCTTGCATGAACAGCACCAGAACCTGAACCAGAATCCTGGAAAGACATGCAAAAACTGCCCACTAATAAAAAGGAAAAATGGATTAAAGCAGCTGATGAAGAAATGGAATCTCTTAAACAGCTCCAGACATGGGAACTTACAGAGTTACCTGTGGGAAAACATGCAGTTGGATGTAAATGGGTTTTTAAAACCAAATATGACTCTGAAGGTAAAGTCCACAGATTTAAAGCAAGATTAGTAGCAAAGGGCTATACTCAAAAATATGGTGAAGATTATGATGCAACTTTTGCACCAGTTGCGAAACAGAGTACTTTCAGAACCTTGATGGCCATAGCTGCTTTAAGAAATATGGAAGTAAGGCATTTTGACATTAAAACTGCTTTTCTCAATGGTGATATTGAAGAAGAATTGTACATGGCTCAGCCTGAAGGTTATATAGTAGAGGGTAAAGAGCATCTTGTCTGCAAATTACAAAAATCTCTCTATGGTCTCAAACAATCAGCAAGAGCATGGAACAGTAAAATAAATGAAGTTTTACTAAACGAAATGTTCACAAGAAGTAAGGCAGACTCATGCCTATACTCCAAGTTTGAAGATGGGAAGTGGATGTATCTACTCTTGTATGTGGATGATTTGATTATTGCCCATGAAGAAAATGAAGAAATCAAAAAGTTAAGTGAAGTTCTGAATTCACACTTTGAAACTAAAGATCTGGGAGAGGTGACATACTATCTAGGAATCCAGATACAGTGGAAAGAAGATGGAAGTTTTCTGCTCAATCAATCTGCTAAAATTACTAAAATTCTCAATCAGTTTAAAATGTCAGAGGCTAAAGGTGTGACTACGCCAATGGACGCAGCTTATCTCAAACTGGAAGGAGAAGATGATCTCTTGCCCAATAATGAACAATACAGACAAGCAGTGGGGGCACTTATATATGTGGCAACCACTACAAGGCCAGATATTTCAGTTGCCATGTCTCATCTTTGTAGGCGTGTGAGTAAACCTCGTCAAAGAGATTGGAATGCAATCAAGAGAGTCATGCAGTACCTTAAACACACACAGGACTTGAACCTGACATTGTCAGAAAAAGGAAATCTTGAATTGACAGGATATGTGGATTCAGATTGGGCAGGTGATTACAAGGATCGTAAGTCAACAAGTGGCTACCTATTCAAGGTTGGAGACAGCCTAATATCATGGTCCACCAAAAAGCAAATGTCAGTTGCCTTATCATCAACAGAAGCGGAATACATCTCAGCAGCTTATGCCAGTCAAGAAGTTGTTTGGTTACGTCAGTTACTACAGGATTTTGGAGAGTCAGTAGCAAAACCAACGGTATTGTTTGAGGACAATCAGGGATGTATAAAACTTGCAAACAGTGAAAAGATAAATGCTAGAACCAAACATGTTGATGTGAAGCATCATTTTCTACGTGATCTAGTGGAGCAAAATGTAATTCTTCTTGAATATTGTGAGACTGACAATATGTTAGCTGATATTATGACAAAGCCAGTACCAAGGCCAAAGTTTGAGGATATCAGATCTAGAATGGGACTTGTTTCAGAAGCAGTAGTTGAGTGGGGGTGTTAGACTTCTGTATGTTTATTATAGCAACCACTGTTCTCAACTGTGCTTATAGATAGATATTGTCAGTGTATGTCTGATAGTTGTTGATAAAGTTTTTCAGGTACTTCCTGTTTCTCACTCACTGATCTTTATGCAGTAGCTGGTGATGCAGCAAGTTCAGAGTGCAGCATGTCATCCAAGTTATATGTTCATCATTAAACGTTCTTCTTGCAAATCTTACAGCATCTACTTGTTCTAAATGCGTTCCTGCTAACAACAGTGTTCTATCCAGCGGCAGCAGCAATTAAACATTGCTTATAATGTGTACTGGGGGGCAGGGCCGGTGCTAGGGTGTCCGGCGCCCTCCTGCAAACCATACATTTTGTGCCCTTTCACATTGCCATTGCAACAAGCTGCAGCCTGATTGTGGGAGCTTATGCAACACGCGATCCTATGGAGGATCTCGGGTGCATGTACATGTATGCATACACCATCTCAGTGCTGTGTCCGCAAAATGTTGCAGGCACTAAAGGTGCCCATACACTCTGCAAGAATCGCATACGTTATGTGCTAGATCGCATCGCACGGCATGCAATGTGCGAACCGAAAGCAGTACAAAAAGTATGTGCAGCACATACGTTTTGGACTGTGCGATGCGATGCCCGTGGGAGTGCACATTGCATCGCACGCTGCTATTGCAGTGTGTATGGCCAACTTTAGGCACATAACCCAGCCCATTATTTAAAAAGTGTCTAAATTAATATAAAAAAATCTACAATTATTAAAAAAATAGTTGTAAACATGTATAATAAAAGACTCACTGTTCTTTTGCTGTTTAACTCTTGTGCAGTCCCTCCTCTTCTATCTGTGTAGACAGGACGCTGAGGACGCCATTACACCCCTCTCGTGACTGAGGGGGGAAGGAGGTGAGAGATGGAAGAAGAGGGGAGGAGATAGAGGGGGTGGAGTGTTGAGGACTGGCAGCGGCACTGGCACAGCACACTGAGAAGAGGGAAGGAAGGGGAGGCGGCGTTGCTGCCTGTTCGTCATTTGATTGACAGCTGACAGGCGCAGGGAGCAATGCAACGGCGTAACTATAGCACTGCAGCCCCCTCCACCGCGGGGGGGGAGCGCTGTGCATGTGGGGGCGCCGGGGGCTGCGGTGCTATAGTTAACCCCCCCCAATCCCCCGCAGACTTACCTATCGCGCTGGTCCCGGCGGCTTTGTTCTTCTGCTGAGGACCACCACAAAATGGCCGCCCCGATATAGCACACAGTTCTCTGAAACTGTCTGCTGTATGGGGGCGGCCATTTTGTGGTGGTCCTCAGCAGAAGAACGGAGCTGCCGGGACCAGCGCGATAGGTAAGGCTGTGGGGGATTGGGGGGGGGGGGTTTGCATAGGCGGCGGGGCGGCAAGGCAGGGGGGTAGGGGTACTTGGCGGGGCGGCGTCGAGGGGGGCGCCCCCCCTAACGGCGGGGGGGCGCCCAAAACATAGCAACGCCACTGGAGCAATGGGTAGGGGGCAGATCCAGACATGACATGTCATCCAGGCATTCACAGACTGTGTCTGTGAGGAAGAGGGGGCAGGTCGCACGAGGAGGACAGTGTGTGCGCGGTGCAGGGAGCACTCTTGATACTGCCGCCCACCCGCTGTCAAACAGGCACTGCGGGCGGCGTGCAGGAGGCAGTGACAGTGACGGCTGAGGCAGCTTTAGCAGAGCAGGGAGGGAGACAGCGCCTTTTCAGCATGGCGCCTCCCTGCTTTGCAGGAGCTGCTGAGTGGGTAGCGCCGGCCCTGCTGGGGGGCATAACGGTGTGTGCTATAATGTGTACTGGGCATTACGGTTTGTGGTGTAATGTGCTCTGGGCATTACGGTGTGTGCTGGAATGTGTACTGGGCATAACGGTGTGTGCTGTAATGTGTACTGGGCATTACGGTGTGTGCTATAATGTGAATTGATACTACTATGTGACCACACCACTTCTCTCCCCCCCCCCCCCAAAAAAAATGCCCTAAATTTTTAGCGCGCACTGTCCCTATTTATAATAATATATGATATATTGGGTGGCATTCTATGGGATGAGATCTGCGTTTTTTTGCGTTAATTAGACAACAAAATGGCGATATCGCATTTTTCCTTCAAATCGCCAATTTAATGGGATGCGCTAAGGGACTGAAATCGCATATTATGTGCGTTAAGGCATGCTGACCAAAAGTGCGAGATTAATTCGCATTTTTATCGCATCCAGATGTTTTCGTACAGAACAGTATACAACTCGCTTATTTAATGCTATGCGCATTTGCAAATCGCAAATTTTAGGTGTCTAATTATCGCACTTATTTCAGACCAGGGTCTGTTTGGCGAATTAGCCAGAACCCTGCATAGATCGCATTGTTCTGTGCATGGTTCTGGTGTTAAAAAACAAAAAAAACCGTTTAAATAAAAAAAAAAACGAGCGCAGGGTCCCCCGCCAGAGCATAACCAGCACCGAACTCATTGAGCCGGTGCTGGTGACATAAAATCAGGGTCCCCGACAAATCGGGGTCCCCTTGATTTCATGAAACCAGCACCAGGCTCAAGGTCCGGCGCTGGTTCCCAAAATACGGGGGACAAAATGACTAGGGGTCCCCCGTATTTTAAGAACCAGCACCGGACCCAACCAGCCAGTAGGGTAATGCCACAGCCGGGGGACACTTATTATATAAGGTCCCGCGGCCAAAGCATTAACCCCCTGGCTGGTCAGCATGGGCAGGGGTCCTGGGGAAGTGGGGACCCCCCCAATGAAGGGCCCCCCCCCTCCAGGACTTACCAGCCCATGCTGATAGTCCGGGGCTGTCCCCGATGCCCCTGGGCGGTGGGCATCGGGCTGATGAATTGTGTAAAAAAAAAGAAGTAAAACTATTGTTTTCTACTGGCGAACTATGAGTCCCAGCAAGCCTACCCTGCATGCTGGGACTTGGAGAACCACAAGTCCCAGCATGCGGGGCATTAAAGGGACCGCTGGCACTTGTAGTTCTACAGTACAAAAAATAGTTAAAGAAAACACACTGACACCCTGAAAAATAAAAGTTGAATACACAAAGAACACACACAGACTGATACTTACCTACCTTGAGCCCGTAGGTCGGTCCCTGGATCCTGGGTCCGGGCTCCGGGGCTCCAGGGCAGAAGAGTCCGGTTCCGGGGCCTTGGTCCTGGTTCCGGGGCTGGTCCGGGGTTCCGGGGCTCCTAGCCTGAAGAATCCGGGGTCCGGGATCCGAGGTAGTCCCCAGGGGTACCTAAGGAAGGAAATCCTACTCACCTGGGGCGGGATGCTATATAGCAGAAATGCGGTAAAAACCCCGTTTTCGGGGTTTCTACCGCATTTCTATATGCTATATGCCCCCTCCGCAGTGTCAGCGCTGCGGAGGGAATCGCCAGCTAAAGCTGGCGAATCCCTGCAGAAGCCTATGGGCTTCTTACCGCAGCGCTGTTTGAGGGATCCGTCACGGATCCCTCCCAGCGTGCCCTGCGGCCGGCGCCGGGGTCTGCGCATGCGCAGATGGACTCCCGGGTCACAGACCCGGAAGTCCAGCGCCGGCACCGCATCGCAAGGGACAGCGCTTATCGCAAGAGCTGTCCCTTGCATGAATAACGGCATATGTTATAGCATATGCCGTTATTAATAATGCGGTAGCCGGCGAAGGGGGCCGCGGATGTTACAACATCCCGCCCCTGGTCCCCGGCGACGACCTCGGCATCCTCTCCGGCTGAAGCGCTGCTCCCATCTGGTACCCGGCTTACAGGACTTCACTATTGTTTTCTACTGGCGAACTATGAGTCCCAGCAAGCCTACCCTGCATGCTGGGACTTGGAGAACCACAAGTCCCAGCATGCGGGGCATTAAAGGGACCGCTGGCACTTGTAGTTCTACAGTACAAAAAATAGTTAAAGAAAACACACTGACACCCTGAAAAATAAAAGTTGAATACACAAAGAACACACACAGACTGATACTTACCTACCTTGAGCCCGTAGGTCGGTCCCTGGATCCTGGGTCCGGGCTCCGGGGCTCCAGGGCAGAAGAGTCCGGTTCCGGGGCCTTGGTCCTGGTTCCGGGGCTGGTCCGGGGTTCCGGGGCTCCTAGCCTGAAGAATCCGGGGTCCGGGATCCGAGGTAGTCCCCAGGGGTACCTAAGGAAGGAAATCCTACTCACCTGGTCCCCGGCGACGACCTCGGCATCCTCTCCGGCTGAAGCGCTGCTCCCATCTGGTACCCGGCTTACAGGACTTCACCGGCGCAGAGATGTTTCTTCCTCGGCGTCTCTGGACAGAATGATTTCTGGCCAATCAGGAGCTGAGAAAGTCGGCTCCTGATTGGCCAGAAATCATTCTGAATACAGACGCAGAGGAAGAAACATCTCTGCGCATCTTGAGCAGAGATGTTTATTCCTCTCGCATCTCATTAAATAATGCGAATTCGTGAATCCGTTTTGGCGAAAAAAATCGCAAAAAAAAACCATTTTTGCATCTCATTAAATGTCACCCACTATTTTATTACATAAAGTTAGGTGAATATTAACAAAACATTTAATTTGTACAATCCACCATCACCCAGATAGGGTAGCATACCGGATTACATGGGTGGCACATCTGGATCTATGGATCAGGCCCACTGTGTAGGTGTGAAGATGTTCCTCAGATGCTTGTAATCATTTCGGCATCACCCTCAGTCAGTCCATCAACGCATTGCAACTCTGTGTGAGCCTTTATCAAAGTATTTTTGAAATGGGTTCACGTGTCCATTAAGGATTAATCCCATTGGATGTCACTGTGGGAGTAACCCAGACGATACAGTTAAGGAGAGAAAAAAAAAAAACATTTCTACTGTGGAACATTCTGAAATATATATCCCTACCCTTAATGATAACATAATTAATTACCAACAAATTACTTTTATTATATAAATTAGTGCAAATACTGTTAATTGTACACCGGCTTGGAAGACACGTGCCCACCTCCAGTTCGAAAAGGGATCTATGTACTCAACCATGGAGAGAGATAAAGTGAATGGAGATAAAATAGCAACCAGCTCCTAACTGGTATTTGTCAAACACAGCCTGTGACACGGCAGTTAAAAGCAGATCGGCTGGTACTTTAGGCCTGATTCAGACCTGTTTACTAGGCTGCATAGGTTTGCAGCCTAGCGAACAGGTAAACACTTCCCACCGCCCGACCGAATGCACCCCCCCCCCCTGCCGAGCGAATCATTTTTTTCCCGTTCGCAAATAAAAGTCAGTCTAGATCAGACATGCCCAACGTTGGCCCTCCAGATGTTGTGAAACTACACATCCCAACATGCTTTGCAATAGTTTTAGCATTCTCTAATAGCAAAACTGTGGCAAAGCATGCTGGGATGTGTAGTTTCACAACATCTGGAGGGCCAACGTTGGACATGCCTGGTCTAGACTGATTTTTATTTCCGACAGAGATGGGAGAAAAGGGGGCGGGGGCTGATGTCATGTGACGTAAGCCACCTGCCCTGAGCAGGCATCAACCCGTCTGCGTTCCCCCGGGGAACTCCCAGTGTTTTCACGGGGATGCCCAAAAAACGCTGCCCGTTCCCTTGCTGTTCCGCCCCCCTCCTTCCCTGCGAAAACCTTGGTGAGTGTGATAGTCGCCGAAGGCGTTTGCACAGGGGGGTCTGCACATGCGCATAATCGCCCGTGCGCATGCTCAGACCCGCGCAATCAGAAATGGGGACCAATTCAGCTCTGAATCAGGCCCTTTATCTCTTTCCACTTTACCTCTATCTAAGGCAGGCATGTCCAAACTATGGCCCTCCAGCTGTTGTAAAACTACAAATCCCATCATACCTTGCTACAGTTTTGCTATTAGGGAATGCAAAAACTATGGCAAGGCATGCTGGGATGTGTAGTTTCACGACAGCTGGAGGGCCACAGTTTGGATATGCCGGATCTAAGGCTTAGTACCCCGATATATTGGAATTCCTGCACACCCGGCCATTTATCAGAAGAGAACGGAACATGACCTGAGTTGGTTTTAAGCAAGCGGAAGCCGTGGCAATGAATGGGGAATTACATGACAGGTTGTCATTGCCGTCAAATAATGCTGTGCAAAAAGTCTAAAGAATTATTAATTATTATTAATAGCAGTCTGAAGAAACAAAACAAGGAAATGATCTCGCCGACAGCAGTCATTTATGCCCAAACTACCACCTTAGTTCTTATTATGTTATTGCTGCTTTCCAATAAACTTAATTAATGTCAAAGTGCGAACAACGACGGTAAATGTATGTTTTATAATAAATATTTAATACCCCTAATAGCGCAACGCGTCCTCATTCTTAAGCGTGTTGCTTTTACATGGCATAGCAACTGTTGCGGCTTGTTTTTCTGATGTTATCCTCTGTTACATTAAATTGATATAACTTATGCATTTTTAATGCCCGGCAACAAATCATTTTTATCACGCTGTCTGTTCAATACAGAAACATAGCCTGCACGTACTGTATCAGTGCATAAAAATGACACTTTTTCAAAAGGATCCTTCTGGCATCGTATATTAAACACAATTTTTGTTTAGAAAATTCCATTTCTGAGCAATTAAATGCGGTATGATACGGAAAATGCTGTGATGCTGCTGTCATGTAGGCTTAACTCACAAAGAGATAGTTGTGCTTCCAACAGGCACTTTTTGTGCAGCCAGCAGTAAGTGTATGCGTAAATGGATTATCACAATGGTAAATAACGCTTCAAATTATAATATGCCATCGTATATTATTATATCATGAATGGAGTGGTATCGATGTTTTCTGTAATCTTGCGGCATTAAATGGACGGTTTTCTATCCTAAATGAATAAATAAATGAGCCTGCAGCTGAGATATTGGGCCAGATGCACCGAACTTCAAAAAGTTATAGAGTGGAGAATGATAAACAATGAACCAATCAGCTCCTACCTGGCATTTTTCAAACCCAGTCTGTGACATGTTAGGAGATGATTGGCTGGTTGTTTATCACTCTCCTCTTTATCACATTTTGAAGCTTGGTGCAGCTGGCCCAATGTCATTCTGCAAAATCCACTTGTGACATTGGTGTGTACAGTAACCATTGTTCCCTTTGGGAGGAGACTGGTGTATGTAAGAGCTCAGTGTAGATGTTGCTTAGGCATGCTGTACCTCACAACATTCGCAGCGCCAGAAAGGGGGTATGGACTCATTAAAAGGGGCACGGCTTCACAGGGATGGTGCTCTCATTAGCCACACCTCTCTTTTTCCTCACTATGGGGGCATGAGAGTCGCTGGCCATGTCCCAGTAGCCCCTCTGTTGCCCCCTCCAGGGCTGCCAGTCCAGGCTGCTGTAGGCAGAGAGTCAGTTTCCTGTAGGAAGCCACTCCCTGACTTACCATGCAGCCCTAGCCATCTTCTATGGGTTGCAACCGATGCAGTCCATAGAAGAGGGGGGATTGTGCGTGCACAATGAAGCTGTCACTTTGGCGCATGGGCGTTCCCCTGATGCCTGCTTGGGGCGGGCAGCTGATGTCACATGGTGTCAGCACCAGAGCCCGTCCTAGGCATAGGCAACCTAGACAATGCCTAGGGCATTTAGAATGTCTAGGGGCACCCCTTGCATCTCGTCCCTGTCCCCGGAAGCCGGCTTGTCATAAGCCAGCGCCGGGGACTTCAATACAAAACCCGGAGGGGAGGGGGGAGGAGGAGGGGGGAGGAGGAGGCGCCGCAGAAGAGAAGGGAGCCGGGCAGCGCTGAAGCTGCCTGAGTTCAGTGATTGAACTCAGCAGTGCTGCCCAGCTGTACACATTGGCAATCCCGAGAATTTTCCGGTCTTACCAGATTTGGCACTGAGGCACAGCCCGGAAAATTCTTGGGATTGCCACTGAAGGGGTAAATTAGTATCCTGTGCTGCGGTGCCCTCCCAGGACCATGCAGTGTAATATATGTGTAGATAGCAGAGACGGCACTCCAACAGACTTGAATCAAAGATTACACTCAGCCTAGCGAACAGGTCTGAGGTTTTCAACTCCCATTGTCCAAATTCTCAGCATCATCAGATTTTTTTGCTTTCCCTCTATGGCTATAAGAGGGAGATGTAGCAAGCTTTGGAGAATGAAAAAGTTAGGAAATTGTCCCTACAATAGCAATCAATCATGTTCTAGCTATCATTTTAAGAATAGTAACCCCTAAACCAGTGGTGGCTCCAGAGATGGGACTGCAATGTCCAAAATGCAAATAGGCCAAGTATGTTTGGCAGTGTTTGGTGTGGCTCCACTCAGTGGCATCATAATTGCCCTGCAGACCCAATGGTGGCTTGGAGACACCGGGCGTTGGGGTCCGCGGTGACTATCGCTAAAGCCCTGCTGGGACCTGCAGATACTTGTCTTCACTCCCAGGTTTGCCTCCTTCCACTGAAAATGACCCTCCCAAAATGTCTGCCATCTTAGAGAAGACAATATAACGGATGTTAGAGGAGGCGGTGGCCATTTTGGGAGGGTCATTTCTGAGTTCAAGAGTGAATGACCCGGTGGAACCTGCGGCTGCTGGAACAGAGAGGATGGGGAATCCTTAGATCACCTAACTAAGAAATGGTGAGGCTCCTGAGAATGAGTAGGGACGGTGGCGCGTAATAATTTTTTGGTGGGGGGGATGCCATAATTCTAGAAACGCTTCTGGCTCTCCTTTTTTGAATTTTGGGCTGCAGTGCGGCCCCATGTCTGCAACATTTACAGCTTTACACGCGTTGGAGTACAATTATTAATTAGGCCTTGGATGTAGCTTATAACAAGGAACAAAAAGACAGAGGTGTTGGGGGAACCTAAACCAATTACTGTAAACTAAACAGAAGAACTGTTAATATTTTTTTTTTTTCATTTTGCTTGACAAGATTCTCCATTACCATATAGTTAATGTACCGCACACTGCAGTTTGTTAAATTGGTAAGTTAATTAGCCATGACTGTATTACGAACATTATCATGTGTTTAGCATGAATACTTTAACAGTTTTTAGTCTTTTCAGTAAATTTTATAGCGTGACAAGAAAGTGTCATGTTTATTTCAGCGTTGCTGCCATTTATCAACCCAGTTTTAAAAGAGTCAATCAAGATTATATGTCAGAGACACGTTCCTGTTTGTGAAAAGCACAGCACGCCAATACAATCAAACAGACATGTAATATATCAACTAATTATTCAATTTGTGCAGAATCCCAGAGGGGAGATCTAAGTGGTAAACAGTGCGAAGGTGCAGAGATGTGTTTTGACCAGTGGTGGCTCCAGAGGTGGGGCGGTAGCACGGTTCAAAATTCAAATAGGGGAGTTACAGGAACTGCCACCAACTGCCATTCCAATATGACTTACTGGCAGTTGCTGTGGCTCACCTATTTGAATTTTAAACTGTGCGGCAGCCCCACCCTTGGAACTGCCACTGGTTTTGACTCATAATTTTTCCAGACTGCCACTATAGAAATGGACAGGTTATGGGAGGCCTCTTCCAGTAATCAGGTAAGGTCCCCCCTTCCCCTCACCCCAAAATCAGAGTGTAGGCAAGCACAATTTAAGTATAATAATTGTACCGACTCTATGCCCAGTTATAGCCCAATCTCACAGCAGCACTCTGAGCTCAGCCCCACTAAAGTATATATGATCCAGATTCTTCTGTAAAGCCCCACACACACTAGACGAAGATATCGGTGAACGATATTGATCATGCACGTTGAACGATATTGATACTGATATTGTTCAGTGACTTCACCGGACTCTTCTCTCTGCTATACAGGTAGGTTGATTGAAACATAGCCAAAATTTACTTTCTGAGTGATATTGTGCAGTGTGTATGGGTCTTCAGATATTCCACGTAGATAATGCACAAATCACTAAGTGCAGGTTCAGTATAATGGCTCTAATGAGTGATGGTGTTTTAAAGGTCATTGAGTGATCCTAGGTATTTAGGCCCAATACATTTGAAGATTGGATTTCCTGTGCTACCAATATTTTAATTCATTAAATTACTCATCTAGTTGCATTGCTGGTATGGATTTGTTACAGTTCGTGAATGACCCTTCTATAAGCATGTATCTGTATGGGTACTGTGACTACTACACATTATATTAAATGTTGGTATTCTATTTTTGTTTGTTATATGTGTATTTGTAGAGTGTGATAGGTATCCAGATGATACGGTACGTTGACCCTAATTAGGTTTCTAGTCAATAGGTTAACCTTTTATGGTTGAAATACGTGGCCAATAGGTTGATTTGTAAAAGGTCAACGGGATCAAATGGTTGAAATGACAATGGTCAACGCACATACTGTATGTGAAGACAGGGTACCATAGGGGTACAGGGGAAATCCCCGGTGGGCCCCACTGCCTGGGGCCCTCCTCCTCTAAGATCAGGTTCCAGACAGTGCACTTGAATTACACTTTACACATATTTTTCCTTATTCTGCACAGAACTATGGTGTATTTTCTATAATCTCGTACATTGCATACACTATCAGTATTTACTATATATATTTATCAAAGGGCCCAGACCATGCACCTCTGTAGTGACAGGCCATATTCTCTTTAGAGACTGGCCACAACTCTACCAATGGGCCCTTACCACTGTATTCTCCCGGGGGGCCCTTCATGCCCCAGTCCAACACTGGGGATGTGGTACACTTTGACGTCATCCATGTGTACTTTGACCCATACCCAAAAAGAGAGCATTGAATATCTAAAATATATCAGCCAGCTTGGGGGAAGGGGGGTTATTAAGGATGCCTATCCCAGAATCCCAGGATTCCTGGGACTGAGCATTATAAAATGTGTCCGTACCTTGTCACAATCCTGCCAGAACTCAGTGTGTTTGTCCTGTCTTACCTGCCTGTCAGTCTTGTTTCTCAGCCTGCTGCAGCAAGATCTGAGTATTTGCTTGTAACGAGCACCTGGGTGATTCTGATTCAGCCATTAACTCTGTGGTTACCACTTGAAAGATACAAGTTCCCTGTTGGCCTCATCCAGAGACTGTTCCAGGTGTGGCCATTCCCAATCACCCGGATGGCCAATCAGTGCTGCTCTGAGGGGGTTATCCTCCCAGCCCTGCATAGACACTTTGCTTTTGCATTGTTGTCAATAACCTGGAAGGAAGCTTCAGTTTGTGTTCCTGCTTAAGCTCTGTATTATTCCAGTTACCCAGCATTTGTATCCTGCTTCCAAGCATTCCTACACCTGTGTGCTTCCAAGACCCTGCACCAGTGTTCCTACACCTGTGTGCCTTCAAGACCCTGCACCAGTGTTCACCTGTTCCTGCATTACAAGTACCTGCACCAGTGTTACCCTGTACCTATATCCAGTACCTGCTTCCTGTCCCAGCACCTGTGTTCCCGAGTTGCCTGCACCTGTGCTTCCAGTTACCTGCACCTGTGCTTCCAAGTTATCTGCACCTGTGTTCATCTGTGCCAGTGTTCATCCGTACCTGTGCTTCCGAGTTACCTGCACCTGTGCTTCCAGTTACCTGCACCTGTGCTTCCAAGTTACCTGCACCTGTGTTCATCTGTGCCAGTGTTCATCCGTACCTGTGCTTCCGAGTTACCTGCACCTGTGCTTCTGAGTTACCTGTGCTTCTGAGTTACCTGTGCTTCTGAGTTACCTGTGCTTCCGAGTTACCTGCACCTGTGCTTCCGAGTTACCTGCACCTGTGCTTCCGAGTTACCTGCACCTGTGCTTCCGAGTTACCTGCACCTGTGCTTCCGAGTTACCTGCACCTGTGCTTCCGAGTTACCTGCACCTGTGCTTCCGAAGTTACCTGCACCTGTGACCACTTGCAGCCGCACGCTCCAGCATCTGCACCTGTGTCCACCTGCCTCTGCGTGCCTCAGTACCTGCACCCGCAACCACCTTCACCACTGCCTACCGTGCTTCCGGCACCTGCTCTCCAGTGGTCCAACTCCGTGCTTCCGGCACCTGCACTCCAGTGGACCTACTCTGTGCGTTCCAGCTCCTGTGCTCCCGTGCCTCTACTACGTGCCTCCAAGTAACTTATCAGTTCCCAGCTTTCCAAAGACTTTTACAGACTTTCAAATGTCCCCTGTACCAGTTCATTATATGCAATAAACATTACCCATTTGTATCCACTTGCCTCCGTCCTGTTTCCATTGGGTTGTCAGCTAGCCACCAAGGTCACTCCCGGGTCCCAAATCCCCAGTCGTGACAGTATGCAAAAGCCCCTGGACTTGGCTAGTGACTTTAAAGTGGCTATGCAAAATCTGACAGCAATACCAATGGGAACCTACCACCACTCACTTATCCAGCTGCAAGAACTTTTGGCAAAAATTTTTCCCATAATAACTACGTTACTCAGTTACACTCCTGAGGTTGTGAAGCCCATCAGCTACAGCTCCAAAGTGAAAGGAGTCTCAGTGAAAGTGCCTGTGAAATCTGAAAGGCCTCCCAACCTTCAGAGCGAAATTTCTGTCCAGGGCAAGCGGAGGTCCCAGCTTTCAGAATCTGAACGCCAAAGACGCAGGTCTCTCCATTTATGTTTCTACTGTGGTAATCCAGACCACTTCATTGAGAATTGTTCACTCCGCAAGCCCAAGAACAAAGTGATTCTGACCACATCCAGTCTCCAGCCCCAAGTGGGGGTCCGCAGTCTCCAGCCCCAAGTGGGGGTCCGCAGTCTCCAGCCCCAAGTGGGGGTCCGCAGTCTCCAGCCCCAAGTGGGGGTCCGCAGTCTCCAGCCCCAAGTGGGGGTCCGCAGTCTCCAGCCCCAAGTGGGGGTCCGCAGTCTCCAGCCCCAAGTGGGGGTCCGCAGTCTCCAGCCCCAAGTGGGGGTCCGCAGTCTCCAGCCCCAAGTGGGGGTCCGCAGTCTCCAGCCCCAAGTGGGGGTCCGCAGTCTCCAGCCCCAAGTGGGGGTCCGCAGTCTCCAGCCCCAAGTGGGGGTCCGCAGTCTTGTGTCCACTCCGGTTCCAGCCGGTTCAAGTACCTCCATTGATGATCCGGTTCCAGCCGTCAGTCAGGAGGCTCATTCGGTTCCAACCGATTCCGACACCTCTGGACCTCATCCGGTCCCATCCGTCAGTCCAGAGTCCACTCCGGTCCCAGCCGGTTCAAGTACCTCCATTGATGATCCGGTTCCAGCCGTCAGTCAGGAGGCTCATTCGGTTCCAACCGATTCCGACACCTCTGGACCTCATCCGGTCCCATCCGTCAGTCCAGAGTCCACTCCGGTCCCAGCCGGTTCAAGTACCTCCATTATTGATCCGGTTCCAGCCGTCAGTCAGGAGGCTCATTCGGTTCCAGCCGATTCCGACACCTCTGGACCTCATCCGGTCCCATCCGTCAGTCCAGAGTCCACTCCGGTCCCAGCCGGTTCAAGTACCTCCAATGATGATCCGGTTCCAGCCGTCAGTCAGGAGGCTCATTCGGTTCCAGCCGATTCCGACACCTCTGGACCTCATCCGGTCCCATCCGTCAGTCCAGAGTCCACTCCGGTCCCAGCCGGTTCAAGTACCTCCAATGATGATCCGGTTCCAGCCGTCAGTCAGGAGGCTCATTCGGTTCCAGCCGATTCCGACACCTCTGGTTCTCATCCGGTCTTAACCGTCAGTCAAGAGTCCATGCCGGTCCCAGCCGGTTCAAGTATATTCAGGGATCATCCATTGCCATCCATCAATCCTGAGTCCATGCCGGTCCCAGCCGGTTTAAGCATCTTCAATGATCATCCGGTCCCATCCGTCAATCCAGAGTCCCTGCCGGTCCTAGCTGGTTCAAGTACAATCGGATGTCCTCCGGTACCAGCTGGTCCAAGTTTGTCTACTTCCACGTCTGTACTATCCTTCAGCCCAGAGACTCTATACTTTAACACAGATGTAGCTCAGTCCTCCAAGATGGAACTCTCCGAACAAGATCAAGCTCTTCTTGACCAATATATCAAAAATTTTCGGGCTGCCAGAAAACAGGCTGGTTCACAGTCGTCACCGAAGACTCAGTCCATAGATATGGAACTACATTATATGGCTCTGTCTCCTTCCAAAGATTCCTTAGAGTTTTCTGCTGAATATCCCACATCTTCAAGGTCTGTACCCATGAGCTTAAGAGTTGGCTGTGTTTCTCTGTCTCATCCTCAAGTGGAACCTTCTACGGTACCTTGCCCCAACAAGTCTTCAGAAACCTCCAGTCAGAGCAAGGCAGTTTTAACTCTAGACATGGATTCTGATTCCGAGTATGATGAGGATTATGACTCTACCCCTTTCCTTGAAAATCCTGTTTCACCTTGCCCTGTCTTACCTCTGAGAAAAATTCAGTTAGATGCTAAAGATGGCTATCCGAAAGCCCCTGGATATCGAACAAGATTTAATTTGAGTCTTAGTGGTGCCTTAGCCTCAAGGGCCCGATCTTCTCGTCTCTCAGTTCCAGTCAAAAATACTTCAGTTATCCCTGATGAATTTGATTCTACGTCTTTTTCCAGTGGTCCTCTTCGTCCAAGTCAAGTGTTCCTTCCGGACGGAAGTCATCCTCATTATCGTGTCCAATGGAACGGGAATTCCGTTTACGTCGACGATGGATGGTCCACCTGTTCTGATGATGAGGCAGAATTGTGACTTTTCTTCAAAGTTCCTGAAGTGTCCGGTGGCCACCCGTAAAGGGGGGGTACTGTCACAATCCTGCCAGAACTCAGTGTGTTTGTCCTGTCTTACCTGCCTGTCAGTCTTGTTTCTCAGCCTGCTGCAGCAAGATCTGAGTATTTGCTTGTAACGAGCACCTGGGTGATTCTGATTCAGCCATTAACTCTGTGGTTACCACTTGAAAGATACAAGTTCCCTGTTGGCCTCATCCAGAGACTGTTCCAGGTGTGGCCATTCCCAATCACCCGGATGGCCAATCAGTGCTGCTCTGAGGGGGTTATCCTCCCAGCCCTGCATAGACACTTTGCTTTTGCATTGTTGTCAATAACCTGGAAGGAAGCTTCAGTTTGTGTTCCTGCTTAAGCTCTGTATTATTCCAGTTACCCAGCATTTGTATCCTGCTTCCAAGCATTCCTACACCTGTGTGCTTCCAAGACCCTGCACCAGTGTTCCTACACCTGTGTGCCTTCAAGACCCTGCACCAGTGTTCACCTGTTCCTGCATTACAAGTACCTGCACCAGTGTTACCCTGTACCTATATCCAGTACCTGCTTCCTGTCCCAGCACCTGTGTTCCCGAGTTGCCTGCACCTGTGCTTCCAGTTACCTGCACCTGTGCTTCCAAGTTATCTGCACCTGTGTTCATCTGTGCCAGTGTTCATCCGTACCTGTGCTTCCGAGTTACCTGCACCTGTGCTTCCAGTTACCTGCACCTGTGCTTCCAAGTTACCTGCACCTGTGTTCATCTGTGCCAGTGTTCATCCGTACCTGTGCTTCCGAGTTACCTGCACCTGTGCTTCTGAGTTACCTGTGCTTCTGAGTTACCTGTGCTTCTGAGTTACCTGTGCTTCCGAGTTACCTGCACCTGTGCTTCCGAGTTACCTGCACCTGTGCTTCCGAGTTACCTGCACCTGTGCTTCCGAGTTACCTGCACCTGTGCTTCCGAGTTACCTGCACCTGTGCTTCCGAAGTTACCTGCACCTGTGACCACTTGCAGCCGCACGCTCCAGCATCTGCACCTGTGTCCACCTGCCTCTGCGTGCCTCAGTACCTGCACCCGCAACCACCTTCACCACTGCCTACCGTGCTTCCGGCACCTGCTCTCCAGTGGTCCAACTCCGTGCTTCCGGCACCTGCACTCCAGTGGACCTACTCTGTGCGTTCCAGCTCCTGTGCTCCCGTGCCTCTACTACGTGCCTCCAAGTAACTTATCAGTTCCCAGCTTTCCAAAGACTTTTACAGACTTTCAAATGTCCCCTGTACCAGTTCATTATATGCAATAAACATTACCCATTTGTATCCACTTGCCTCCGTCCTGTTTCCATTGGGTTGTCAGCTAGCCACCAAGGTCACTCCCGGGTCCCAAATCCCCAGTCGTGACATACCTTACACAAGACACTGCAAAAACTCTAATCCATGCACTCATTATATAACACATTGATTATTGCAATAGCCTCCGAACCGGTCTTCCTAAGAAAAGACTCTCACCACTACAATTCATTTTGAATGCAGCTGCGAGGCTGATCTTCCTGGCTAGACGTTCAACGTCTGCCGATCCGCTTTGTCAGTCCCTCCGTTTGTTGCCTGTATATTACCGCATTCAATATAAAATACTTCTACTTACATACAAAGCCACTACTCTGACTACAATGACATATCTCTTTGATTATCTCAAAATATATCCCCACCCGACCTCTCCGCTCTGCACAAGATCTGCGTCTCTCATCCACACTCATTACTCGCTCCCACTTACACTTGCAGGATTTTTGTCGGGCAGCACCCACCTTATGGAATGCCCTTCCACACATAATAAGACTCTCCTCTAGCCTCCAAACTTTAAAGCGTTCCCTGAAAACTCACCTCTTATGCAGCTTATCATATTCCAGAACTCCCCACATAACTTCCAGTAGCATTCATATCTAATTGCATCCCATCAGGACTGTCTTGTAATCTGATGGGACTGCCATGCTATGGAATTCTATCCTTCTGTATCCCTCCTATTATCCCTATAGATTGTAAGCTTGCGAGCAGGGTCCTCCTACCTCTGTGACAGTTTGTTTCTAGCAAGTTTCTTTAATCACTGTTGTTTCCAATTGTAAAATGCAATGGAATATGCTGCGCTATATAACAAACTGTACATAAATAAATAATAATGTTATAATATAAAAATTCTGTATATGTTAAAAATCAATGTGCTTATTTCCTACAGTATAATTGTCTGCGCAGCACTGATACCTTCCTGTATGTCCGCTGCATTGTCTGCTACTACCAGAGACACAGGTGAGGCCTGCTGAGTTGTGTGCGTACACATTACTTGCCAAAGTATAATGTAGTAAAATGAATTACTTGTAATTGTACAATATGAAATGATATCTCCACATTCTGTAACGTATTCCGCAGTGACACGTTAACCTCAGGCTTGGATCATTTGTACACTTTGTCATATGGTCTGTGAATCCTAATTCCAAATTCTGCAGCGGGCCCAAATGCTATTTCCTTTCCTGCAAGCACCTATTGCAGTGCTTTCTAGTGGAGATATATAGGTATTTTGGTAAGGTTAAAAATGTCCGCATTACAAAATGCCCCTCAGCACACAATGTTCTACCACTGTTTCAGAACATTAGATTCGGAGGGCTGTGTTAAAAGTTTAATAGCATCATATGTTATACATTTATACATTACTGCTGAGTAATGCATTGTATTTCTATTTATACCGTCTGTCACCAGGTAACTCAGCAATGTGGAATTTTAAAAACATCTTGACATGATATGGCTCAGTGGGTGCAGTGCACACAGATTATACTCTGTTATGCATCACTTGCTGTCATGCCAGCCTTCACTGAACTCTAAATCACAGTCCTCACATTAAAGTTACCTTAGTGCTTTTCCCTTTCACCAAATCACTTTGAAGTTCTTCCTATGAACTTGCAAAACTTTGTCATGCAGAGCTGGAGCTGCTTTGTTCAGATTCCTGGGCACACTTTCTAAGGTCTATTTTAAAGGCCCCGAAAAAGACAACAAATATTGTGCCAGCTAATCACGATGGTTCCTTTATGTGCATAAAGCCTCATAGCTATCAAAGGAAACTAATTACACAGAAAATGAGTTTCCTTTTATTTTATTTTGTTGGAATTTTATTGAAACAATTGAAAAACCGGTTGGGGTAGGGATAAGGATGGAAGACGGGAGGAGAGCGATCCAAGGTACTGCTCCAGGGGCAAACATGGGATTTAAAGGGGTAGATTTAGTAAAAGTTGGTTTTAATCGATTTCAGGTTAATGTTGGGTTCAAAGGGTTATCGCACACATTTACTAACATTTAAATACAGTTTATTAGTATAACAAATTCATTGTACTAATATTTACCCTAAAAGGTTCAGGCACTCCTGCATTTTCACAGACACTCCCAGCATTTCCTAGGCACACCTGCCTTTTCCCGGACACTCCTAGCATTTCCTAGACACACCTGCATTTTCCAGACACTCCCAGCATTTCCTAGGCACACTTGCGTTTTCCCGGATACTTCCAGCATTTCCTAGGCACACCAGCATTTTCCAGACACTCCCAGCATTTCCTAGACACACCAGCATTTTCCAGACACTCCCAGCATTTCCTAGGCACACTTGCGTTTTCCCCCAGACACTTCCAGCATTTCCTAGACACACCTGCATTTTCCAGACACTCCCAGCATTTCCTAGGCACACTTGCGTTTTCCCGGACACTCCCAGCGTTTCCTAGGCACGCCTGCAATTTCCCTGACACTAACAGTGTTTCCTAGGCACTCCTGCATTTCCGGCCACTCCCAGCATATCCTAGGCACGCGGCATTTTCCCGGACACTCCCAGAGTTTCCTGGGGATGCCTGCATTTTCCTGGACACTCCCAGCATTTTGTAGGCACGCCTACATTTTCCCAGATACCCCCTGCATTTTACTTAGCACTCCCACTAAGCAGCTGGTTTCAGGATTGCAGGATTTCATTGCAGCCCAGCCTTGCAAATGAATGCTCCAAACAGTATGCATGCACAGTGTATTGATTATCGGCCACTGTGCAAATTCGCTGCTGTGTGATCAGGCCTGAATTACCCTCATAGCTCTTACAAAGTGTATGTTTTACATCAGGCATGCATATACGGGGAGTGAGAACAGGACGCTATTGCGACAGTGACCTCATGTCACACATCTTTTTTCCACCTATAAAATCAAGCACCTTGGGCCCAATTTTACACCTGATTGGCCAGTTCCGAATTCGGACACTGGGCGATGTTTGAACTACTGAGCATGTGCATTGGCCACAATGGGCATGCTGTGATCGGCAAATATTTATATTTAGAGCAAGGAAAGAGAAGATGTCCTGTATTGGTGCACCAAGTAAAGAGAGATCTAAAATTTAACTTTTATTCACTATTAGTTTAAGAACTGCGAGATAAAATGAAAACAAAATAACATATACAGGGGTGGGGTTGACACAATTTTAAAACTAAGGTGGCAGGCAGATGTTGCAAATGTGTTTTGTATTATGTACTGTTATACTTTTTGTACAGTGTGTGTTAAGGTCAATCCAGAAATCAAAATCTGGCAGATTTGATTGGCGTATCTGTGCGCAGGTCTGGGTGACCTTTAATCGTGATCGCTACAGACACTCAGTATATAGCGCATACATGGGATTAATATCCTATATAGGTCCCAAAAATATATATTTAATGGGGATCCATCAACACTGAAAGTTATGTTATAAGTAGTCAGTGAGAGAAAAATTCTCATGAGGGATCCCTCCAGTTTTATAAATGCGCTAGATACATAGGTTGTCCACCCTGTCTATACATCGACCCGGCAAAGAAAATGCTTCAAGATCAATGTGGGTGTCTGTGCACCTCAGGGTGTTCAAAAAAGGGGCTGCGATAGGTCAGGTGGAGCCGCCTCCTAGAGATTACACATATGCACCAGTCCCCACCGTTGTGGAGGCTGTCACAGTGTCTCACTCTCTCCTGAAAATGCTCCCTCTGCTGCTGTATAGTGCATCAGTTGTAAATCGCTCGGTGTGTACGGCCTCTAACAAGGAAAACGTTCCAGTATGGGACCCAGGTAAGTACACCACCAAGATAGCTGTGCCTGGTCACTTGGAGCCGCCTCCAAAGTGTTTGGCATGTGTTGGGCAATCAGCGCAAGGTTAGGGGTAATCGCAGCCAGAGATAAACACACAATCTAAATACATTAATATGAAAAATAACAAATGATTGCACACATCTGCCTGCGCACCGCTAGCCGGCACGCGCTTCGCAGATAATAGCTTCCTCAGGGCCAATCAGATCAAAGTACCAGTGAGTTTAAATAATACTGGTGATATCGTATGCTCCAATGAGCTAAGAAACAGCCAGACGCGCCTCCGGACACGTGTCCGGGGTACGCTGTCCTATCATGAGTCGTCAGTGTGTGCGAGCCCCCAGCCGGGATCTCGCGTGAGTGGGGAGGCGTATGCAGCGTACTGGTCGCTTTGGCAACCAGCGTTGCGCGTCATAGAGACGGGCGGTACAGCCTCATGGTTGTTATGGTAACCTGGATGCCGTATCCTGATTGGAATGGTCGTCCATTATGTGTGTACGCATTGCCATGGAGATTTCTATTTACATAACAAAGGTGATAATTGTATAAGCGATCGCTGGTCTGCCAGCATCATATCTTTATATGTTAATTCAGCCGGAAGCTTATATAGAAGTCGGTGAGTCGTTATATATTCCCTTCTGCCCGCGAACACGGAGGGAAGTATTTAATTCATTAAAGGTCGTGGTGGCATTGTTTACATGACAGCAAGGTTGCCATGTTAATTTTACTTGGTGGGTCAAATAATGAGACGCACGATGAATTCATGCTGTGAAAACCACTGTGGTAAGGTTTTCTGCTGAATCATTAAGTTAATATCTCTATAGTATTAACCAACACATAGTTAGGACCTAAGGTATGAGTGCTTGATAGTCAAGATCATCTTGAGGTGACACTTGAGTGTATCCATAATAATAATATCGGAATATACATGATGGAGAAAGCAAAGATGATGAAATATATGAGGATTCCTATGAGTATAAGACATATATTGTATTGTAGTGAGTGACTATGTGGAAAAAATTTATATATAGATAGAAAAGATATAAAGCGGTAGTTGGTTCTGTCATAAGTGATATGTTAGTACAAGTGGTATTTAATGATGTAATAAAGAGAGTGAAAAAATTTGAGTGAAAAAAATGCAAGGCGACAGCAGAAAAAAAAAATGCAACAGCATGCTGTGGTGATGTGCCAATCAAATTTAACATTCATGTGAATAACAGGAACAGTGCGTGAGCTGGAGGCCTTGATGTGTAGCACTCTTGCAAAATAAAGTGTTCAGGAGTAGAAAATGAGGGAGTCGGGTACAAGTGGAGTAATAAGTGGTCCCATTTGGTGGGGTGAGTGTGGACCATTCATAAAATCTGACGTGAAAAGTAGATAGGTTCATAACAGTTTGTCAGAAAATAGGGGGGGATAATATATTTCCAACATGTAGGATAGTAGGTGTCTTCCAATACGCATAACCTTAGGTTTATAAGGTGAGTATACCCAATCGGGGCATAAGAGGTAAGTAGTAAGGATGAATAAATTTTATTTATAAAGTAGTATATGAGGAAGTCAGAAAAAATTAAAAAGTAAAGAGGGGGGAATAATTCTGTTCCCATCTTATTGGGTAATGGATATCCACCAATGTATATGATACCTGGATTCTAAGGATGACAATGCTGAAAAGTTTGTATATCTTCCAAGGATGGCCAAGAGGACAAGAGGTAAGTATCTTCCAAAGATGGCCAAGAGGACATGAGGTGAGTATAGTGCACCCGGTGAGCCATAGAAAGGTGGTAAGCAGTCATCATCTCTTGTAGGTTTATCAGAGGAATGCAGAGTAGCTGTTTTCCTCATTGAGGCCTGATGGTGACATGGTGCCCATCATGAAGATGAGTCTAGTCTCCTGTCTCAGGAGTTCGGTATCCATGTCACCTCTCCTAATCCCTAAATTAACTCTTAGCATACCGTATGCTTTCAGACCGGTGGTTTTGCTCTGGTGGTACTTGTGAAAGTGGCGAGCAACAGGGGTTAATGCCTTCATGGCCTTTCTATCTCTTTCTGCATTTTTGATGCTGGAGATATGCTCTAGTATCCTCTTCTTCAGTGGTCTGATGGTTTTGCCTATGTAATTTTTACCACAGGGGCACTCTAAATTGTATACAACTCCTGCTGTGTCGCAGGTGATATAATCTTTTATTACCCATGTGTGGTTGTATTTGTCCACATATTGCTGTTTTTGAGTCATGTGGGTGCAAGCTTTACAGGTTCCGCATTTGTAGAACCCTAATTTTTGACGTGTGGGCTTTCTTATTTTGTCCAGGTGACTATGGACAAGGGTGTCGCGGAGATTTCGACTTCTTCGCCAGCTCATTTGTATTTGGTCTCCTAGGACTTTTGCTAAGTCTTGGTCAGTTTTAAGGACCTCAATATGTTTATTCAGAATAGTGTGTATCTGCCGCCACTCTTTGCAGTATGTACCTATAAATCTTACAGGATCTTTGGATCTTGTGTCATCTTTTTTCCGTGGTATCAGAAGATGTTCTCTTTCATAAGTTCGAGCCTCATTGTAGGCTTTTCTGGTACTCCTTTTGCTATAGCCCCTCTCTATTAGGCGGTTACTTAATTCCCTGGCTCTGTGTTCGTAGGTGGCTTCATCAGAGCAGTTGCGCTTCATTCTCAAAAATTCGCCTTTAGGGAGGCCTTTGATCACAGGGGGAAAGTGTGAGCTGGAGTAATGCAGTAAAGAATTGGTTGAGGTGGGTTTACGATATAGGTCGGTGTGGATAGAGCCATCGTCCTTGATTGAGATGTGGAGATCAAGATAGTTGACCTCCTTCTGACTGATTTCATAAGTCAGGTGGAGGTTCAGCTCATTGACGTTAAGCATCTCTATCATCTCTATGAAGAGATCTTTGTCTCCTTCCCATAGGATCAGGAGGTCGTCAATGTACCTCAGCCATAACAGTACATGGTCCGTGTACCTCTCGTTAGCCTCACTAAAAACGACTTCTCGCTCCCACCACCCCAGGTACAGGTTCGCATACGTGGGGGCACACGTGCTCCCCATCGCAGTCCCCCGTACCTGGAGGTAGAAGCCTTCGTTACAGACGAAATAGTTTTTAGTTAGTACAAATTTCAATAACTGTATTAGGAAGTCATTGAACTCATTTGCTGTGTCCATCTGCAGGAAATATTTAACTGCTGCTACACCGTGTTGGTGGTGAATGCTGGTGTATAAGCTTTCCACGTCGCAGGTTATGATCCATGAATTCTGACTCAGAGTGACATCTTGGAGCTTAGTGAGTACCTCCATAGTGTCTCTTACATAAGATGGTAAAGTGACCACGTACTCTCGCAAGTACGTGTCAACAAATTGGCTGGCCTTTTCTGTTAGGCCGCCTATGCCAGACACTATGGGTCTGCCGGGAGGTGTTTTGTCATTCTTATGGACTTTAGGCAAGAGGTATAGGGTAGGTATTCTGACGTTCTTGACTCTTAAAAATTCTGCTTGGGACTTTGTGATTGTCCCTATGTGTAGCGCCTCTTCAATAACCCTAGAGTAGACTGTCAGATAGTCATCAGTGGGATTAAAAGTGAGTTTTTTGTAGCAGGTGCCATCACCCAGTTGTCTTTCTAGTTCCTTCAGATATAGTGCCCTAGACCAGAGTACCACATTGCCGCCTTTATCGGACGGTTTAACGATGGTATCGTCCCAGTCCCTTATTTGTTTGAGGGCCTCTCTCTCTTGTCGGCTCAAATTATCCTCAAATTGGAATACATGCTTTTTTGATTCCAAATGGTCCAGATCATGACTAACTAGGTCAGTGAATGTTTTTACCACTGGGCAAATTTGAAAGTGTGGGTAAAAGCTGGATTTTTTCTTTAGGGTAATGTTTAGTTTAGTTGTGGTAGTTGAGGTATAGGGACCAATGGTATCTGTCATGGTGGCATCTTGTAGGCTTTCAAGGTTAGCAAGTGCATCTTCTTCTTCTGCACTCCAGGTAAATTCTGGATAGGGAGACATATCAGGGAAATTGGTAGTGACAGGAATATCTTTCTCACAGAAAAATTTCTTAATGAGAAGTTTACGAGAGAACAAGTTCAAGTCTTTCTCTATGTCAAATCTGTTGAAAGAGGCAGCGGGGGAGAAAGATAGACCCTTCTGCAGGACCCGGATTTGTTGTTCATTAAGATCATGGTCAGATAAGTTGATAATTTTGAGGGAATCAGAGTTAGTTATTTCCGATACCTCTGATAATCCCTCGGATCTTCTCTCCAATCTCTTGCTGTCCTTTTTCCCCTTCTTTTTCCCCCTCCTTGTCCTGCGGTATCCCATCCTAGTTGATCCCTGGTCTCTCTGGGGCTCACCCCTAAAAAAGGCCTCTGCGTTTGCCGAGAGGATGTGCTGAGCGTTGTGTCATTATCTGAGGAATCTAGGTCTGTACTGCTCACATTGAGAGGATTAGAAGATGGAGTTCTCCTGGGATTGTGGGTATTCCATCTATACACCTTTTTTGATGTGAAGTCGTCTCTATCCCTTTGGAGTTTATTTTTCTTTTTGCTTATGATCTCCTTTTCCATATTCTCAATCTCCAGCTTAAACCTATGGTAGGTTTTCTGGAATTTGTCCAACCCCTCGAATTCTTTAAGTTTAGCGCTAAGTCTGTTAATCTCTGAATTATGTTTCTCTAACATGATCTCATCATGTCTAATGAGTATACTGATGAGCTCAAAAGAACATTGAGTGAGGGCTTTCTCCCATTCCGTTTTCAATATTTCATCAGCTAACTCGAAGGATGGAAAGACTCGTGGTCTTAATCCACGTGGTGTAATTTTTTGTTTGAGATAGCTGTCAAAAGTCATTTTATTCCAAAATGTTTTGGATTGCTTGATGAGTGCAAATTTTAGTTGGTATAGATCATTAAGCCAATCCTCCTTGGATGTATTGATATGTGAAATATCTTTCTCCAGAAGGGAGTCCATGCATTTTTGGAGATTTAATTGCCTGTTAGTTAATTCTTGAGTCAGACTGAAAGTGGGTATCGAGCCACTGCTGTTATCGGAAATGGACATGATGTTTGTAGGATTTATGTCTAAGTGGACTAGATCAGATAACGAAACACTTGATTTTATGATGCTGTTGATAATACAGTATTAAAATATATTTCACTGGTATTTGATCAGATTGTTTAGTATCTATACTGTGATACTATTGGTGGTATTGAAGTACAGTAAAAGATCAAGTCTTTCTTTATCAATAATAGTCTGTGCTGACTGACTGGAAGGTGAGTTTGCTTCACCACTGGTTAGATACAAGGAGGTTTGGGGGGGTTGTCGCACAAGACCTCTAATCAGGAGAGAGGTGGACCCCCTTTATGCAGACATAGTCATCTTATAATATCAATGATTTGCAGGAGGTGTGCTACCATAGGACATAGAATTTGTATATAGAGCAAGGAAAGAGAAGATGTCCTGTATTGGTGCACCAAGTAAAGAGAGATCTAAAATTTAACTTTTATTCACTATTAGTTTAAGAACTGCGAGATAAAATGAAAACAAAATAACATATACAGGGGTGGGGTTGACACAATTTTAAAACTAAGGTGGCAGGCAGATGTTGCAAATGTGTTTTGTATTATGTACTGTTATACTTTTTGTACAGTGTGTGTTAAGGTCAATCCAGAAATCAAAATCTGGCAGATTTGATTGGCGTATCTGTGCGCAGGTCTGGGTGACCTTTAATCGTGATCGCTACAGACGCTCAGTATATAGCGCATACATGGGATTAATATCCTATATAGGTCCCAAAAATATATATTTAATGGGGATCCATCAACACTGAAAGTTATGTTATAAGTAGTCAGTGAGAGAAAAATTCTCATGAGGGATCCCTCCAGTTTTATAAATGCGCTAGATACATAGGTTGTCCACCCTGTCTATACATCGACCCGGCAAAGAAAATGCTTCAAGATCAATGTGGGTGTCTGTGCACCTCAGGGTGTTCAAAAAAGGGGCTGCGATAGGTCAGGTGGAGCCGCCTCCTAGAGATTACACATATGCACCAGTCCCCACCGTTGTGGAGGCTGTCACAGTGTCTCACTCTCTCCTGAAAATGCTCCCTCTGCTGCTGTATAGTGCATCAGTTGTAAATCGCTCGGTGTGTACGGCCTCTAACAAGGAAAACGTTCCAGTATGGGACCCAGGTAAGTACACCACCAAGATAGCTGTGCCTGGTCACTTGGAGCCGCCTCCAAAGTGTTTGGCATGTGTTGGGCAATCAGCGCAAGGTTAGGGGTAATCGCAGCCAGAGATAAACACACAATCTAAATACATTAATATGAAAAATAACAAATGATTGCACACATCTGCCTGCGCACCGCTAGCCGGCACGCGCTTCGCAGATAATAGCTTCCTCAGGGCCAATCAGATCAAAGTACCAGTGAGTTTAAATAATACTGGTGATATCGTATGCTCCAATGAGCTAAGAAACAGCCAGACGCGCCTCCGGACACGTGTCCGGGGTACGCTGTCCTATCATGAGTCGTCAGTGTGTGCGAGCCCCCAGCCGGGATCTCGCGTGAGTGGGGAGGCGTATGCAGCGTACTGGTCGCTTTGGCAACCAGCGTTGCGCGTCATAGAGACGGGCGGTACAGCCTCATGGTTGTTATGGTAACCTGGATGCCGTATCCTGATTGGAATGGTCGTCCATTATGTGTGTACGCATTGCCATGGAGATTTCTATTTACATAACAAAGGTGATAATTGTATAAGCGATCGCTGGTCTGCCAGCATCATATCTTTATATGTTAATTCAGCCGGAAGCTTATATAGAAGTCGGTGAGTCGTTATATATTCCCTTCTGCCCGCGAACACGGAGGGAAGTATTTAATTCATTAATGGTCGTGGTGGCATTGTTTACATGACAGCAAGGTTGCCATGTTAATTTTACTTGGTGGGTCAAATAATGAGACGCACGATGAATTCATGCTGTGAAAACCACTGTGGTAAGGTTTTCTGCTGAATCATTAAGTTAATATCTCTATAGTATTAACCAACACATAGTTAGGACCTAAGGTATGAGTGCTTGATAGTCAAGATCATCTTGAGGTGACACTTGAGTGTATCCATAATAATAATATCGGAATATACATGATGGAGAAAGCAAAGATGATGAAATATATGAGGATTCCTATGAGTATAAGACATATATTGTATTGTAGTGAGTGACTATGTGGAAAAAATTTATATATAGATAGAAAAGATATAAAGCGGTAGTTGGTTCTGTCATAAGTGATATGTTAGTACAAGTGGTATTTAATGATGTAATAAAGAGAGTGAAAAAATTTGAGTGAAAAAAATGCAAGGCGACAGCAGAAAAAAAAAATGCAACAGCATGCTGTGGTGATGTGCCAATCAAATTTAACATTCATGTGAATAACAGGAACAGTGCGTGAGCTGGAGGCCTTGATGTGTAGCACTCTTGCAAAATAAAGTGTTCAGGAGTAGAAAATGAGGGAGTCGGGTACAAGTGGAGTAATAAGTGGTCCCATTTGGTGGGGTGAGTGTGGACCATTCATAAAATCTGACGTGAAAAGTAGATAGGTTCATAACAGTTTGTCAGAAAATAGGGGGGGATAATATATTTCCAACATGTAGGATAGTAGGTGTCTTCCAATACGCATAACCTTAGGTTTATAAGGTGAGTATACCCAATCGGGGCATAAGAGGTAAGTAGTAAGGATGAATAAATTTTATTTATAAAGTAGTATATGAGGAAGTCAGAAAAAATTAAAAAGTAAAGAGGGGGGAATAATTCTGTTCCCATCTTATTGGGTAATGGATATCCACCAATGTATATGATACCTGGATTCTAAGGATGACAATGCTGAAAAGTTTGTATATCTTCCAAGGATGGCCAAGAGGACAAGAGGTAAGTATCTTCCAAAGATGGCCAAGAGGACATGAGGTGAGTATAGTGCACCCGGTGAGCCATAGAAAGGTGGTAAGCAGTCATCATCTCTTGTAGGTTTATCAGAGGAATGCAGAGTAGCTGTTTTCCTCATTGAGGCCTGATGGTGACATGGTGCCCATCATGAAGATGAGTCTAGTCTCCTGTCTCAGGAGTTCGGTATCCATGTCACCTCTCCTAATCCCTAAATTAACTCTTAGCATACCGTATGCTTTCAGACCGGTGGTTTTGCTCTGGTGGTACTTGTGAAAGTGGCGAGCAACAGGGGTTAATGCCTTCATGGCCTTTCTATCTCTTTCTGCATTTTTGATGCTGGAGATATGCTCTAGTATCCTCTTCTTCAGTGGTCTGATGGTTTTGCCTATGTAATTTTTACCACAGGGGCACTCTAAATTGTATACAACTCCTGCTGTGTCGCAGGTGATATAATCTTTTATTACCCATGTGTGGTTGTATTTGTCCACATATTGCTGTTTTTGAGTCATGTGGGTGCAAGCTTTACAGGTTCCGCATTTGTAGAACCCTAATTTTTGGCGTGTGGGCTTTCTTATTTTGTCCAGGTGACTATGGACAAGGGTGTCGCGGAGATTTCGACTTCTTCGCCAGCTCATTTGTATTTGGTCTCCTAGGACTTTTGCTAAGTCTTGGTCAGTTTTAAGGACCTCAATATGTTTATTCAGAATAGTGTGTATCTGCCACCACTCTTTGCAGTATGTACCTATAAATCTTACAGGATCTTTGGATCTTGTGTCATCTTTTTTCCGTGGTATCAGAAGATGTTCTCTTTCATAAGTTCGAGCCTCATTGTAGGCTTTTCTGGTACTCCTTTTGCTATAGCCCCTCTCTATTAGGCGGTTACTTAATTCCCTGGCTCTGTGTTCGTAGGTGGCTTCATCAGAGCAGTTGCGCTTCATTCTCAAAAATTCGCCTTTAGGGAGGCCTTTGATCACAGGGGGAAAGTGTGAGCTGGAGTAATGCAGTAAAGAATTGGTTGAGGTGGGTTTACGATATTGGTCGGTGTGGATAGAGCCATCGTCCTTGATCGAGATGTGGAGATCAAGATAGTTGACCTCCTTCTGACTGATTTCATAAGTCAGGTGGAGGTTCAGCTCATTGACGTTAAGCATCTCTATCATCTCTATGAAGAGATCTTTGTCTCCTTCCCATAGGATCAGGAGGTCGTCAATGTACCTCAGCCATAACAGTACATGGTCCGTGTACCTCTCGTTAGCCTCACTAAAAACGACTTCTCGCTCCCACCACCCCAGGTACAGGTTCGCATACGTGGGGGCACACGTGCTCCCCATCGCAGTCCCCCGTACCTGGAGGTAGAAGCCTTCGTTACAGACGAAATAGTTTTTAGTTAGTACAAATTTCAATAACTGTATTAGGAAGTCATTGAACTCATTTGCTGTGTCCATCTGCAGGAAATATTTAACTGCTGCTACACCGTGTTGGTGGTGAATGCTTGTGTATAAGCTTTCCACGTCGCAGGTTATGATCCATGAATACTATAGAGATATTAACTTAATGATTCAGCAGAAAACCTTACCACAGTGGTTTTCACAGCATGAATTCATCGTGCGTCTCATTATTTGACCCACCAAGTAAAATTAACATGGCAACCTTGCTGTCATGTAAACAATGCCACCACGACCTTTAATGAATTAAATACTTCCCTCCGTGTTCGCGGGCAGAAGGGAATATATAACGACTCACCGACTTCTATATAAGCTTCCGGCTGAATTAACATATAAAGATATGATGCTGGCAGACCAGCGATCGCTTATACAATTATCACCTTTGTTATGTAAATAGAAATCTCCATGGCAATGCGTACACACATAATGGACGACCATTCCAATCAGGATACGGCATCCAGGTTACCATAACAACCATGAGGCTGTACCGCCCGTCTCTATGACGCGCAACGCTGGTTGCCAAAGCGACCAGTACGCTGCATACGCCTCCCCACTCACGCGAGATCCCGGCTGGGGGCTCGCACACACTGACGACTCATGATAGGACAGCGTACCCCGGACACGTGTCCGGAGGCGCGTCTGGCTGTTTCTTAGCTCATTGGAGCATACGATATCACCAGTATTATTTAAACTCACTGGTACTTTGATCTGATTGGCCCTGAGGAAGCTATTATCTGCGAAGCGCGTGCCGGCTAGCGGTGCGCAGGCAGATGTGTGCAATCATTTGTTATTTTTCATATTAATGTATTTAGATTGTGTGTTTATCTCTGGCTGCGATTACCCCTAACCTTGCGCTGATTGCCCAACACATGCCAAACACTTTGGAGGCGGCTCCAAGTGACCAGGCACAGCTATCTTGGTGGTGTACTTACCTGGGTCCCATACTGGAACGTTTTCCTTGTTAGAGGCCGTACACACCGAGCGATTTACAACTGATGCACTATACAGCAGCAGAGGGAGCATTTTCAGGAGAGAGTGAGACACTGTGACAGCCTCCACAACGGTGGGGACTGGTGCATATGTGTAATCTCTAGGAGGCGGCTCCACCTGACCTATCGCAGCCCCTTTTTTGAACACCCTGAGGTGCACAGACACCCACATTGATCTTGAAGCATTTTCTTTGCCGGGTCGATGTATAGACAGGGTGGACAACCTATGTATCTAGCGCATTTATAAAACTGGAGGGATCCCTCATGAGAATTTTTCTCTCACTGACTACTTATAACATAACTTTCAGTGTTGATGGATCCCCATTAAATATATATTTTTGGGACCTATATAGGATATTAATCCCATGTATGCGCTATATACTGAGCGTCTGTAGCGATCACGATTAAAGGTCACCCAGACCTGCGCACAGATACGCCAATCAAATCTGCCAGATTTTGATTTCTGGATTGACCTTAACACACACTGTACAAAAAGTATAACAGTACATAATACAAAACACATTTGCAACATCTGCCTGCCACCTTAGTTTTAAAATTGTGTCAACCCCACCCCTGTATATGTTATTTTGTTTTCATTTTATCTCGCAGTTCTTAAACTAATAGTGAATAAAAGTTAAATTTTAGATCTCTCTTTACTTGGTGCACCAATACAGGACATCTTCTCTTTCCTTGCTCTATATACAAATTCTATGTCCTATGGTAGCACACCTCCTGCAAATCATTGATATTATAAGATGACTATGTCTGCATAAAGGGGGTCCACCTCTCTCCTGATTAGAGGTCTTGTGCGACAACCCCCCCAAACCTCCTCAAATATTTATATTCAAGGTGAGTGACAGGATGGGCGTGTGGGGGTGGATCCCAGCCGTTTCAAGGGCATGATTTCGTGGGGCAGGATACAGACCTGTTTGCACGGCGGGCAAAATCGGCCCTGTGCAAACAGGTCTGAATCAGGCCCATGGTTTGTTAAGTTCAGTGTGGTAGAACTTGGCTGGCCTGCACAGAGCGATGACCTCACCCCCATTGAGCAGCTTTGGGATGTACTGGGACAGAGATTGTGCGCCAGGCCTTCTGGTCCAACATTGGTGCCCGACATCATAAATACTCTACAGAATGAATGGGCACAAATTCCCACAGAAACATGCCGCCAAAATCTTGTGGAAAGCCTTCCAAGAAGAGTGGAAGCTGTAAAAGGGGGACCAACACCATATTAAAGAATATATAGTTGAATACAATGTCATTACAGTCTCTGTTGGTGTAGTGGTTCAAATACTCTTGCTCATATAGTACTGTATGTATATATACTTAATATATAATAACCAAATGTTAAAATAAATAATAAAAATGCAGGGAACATTGCAATACTAAATAAAGGCACTGGTGCATTTGTTTCTATCTATCTATCTATCTATCTATATTCTTCTATCCTTTCCTGTAGGGGATAGAGGTCCCATTGGGAGATTACTGTTATCCACTTAGGACGAATCGAATATCATCCTTAAAATTGGTCTCATTATAGGACCGACAGGAAAGGTATAGGAGACACATTATAAATATATACGGTTTTAATATTTTCCCGGCACATTATATATATCAAATATCTTGATTGATTACCAATTAAGATTTAGGAATAGGAGAATATCCATCTCCCTCAAAGAAAAGGATCCACTAACATATTCCACCAGGAAATCATCAGATCTAAAATGCACTAGAAGATGTTCATTGCAGTGGCAAACGCAGGATTTTCAGAAGGGGGTTTCCAGAGGGGCGGAGCAAAGCACGAAAATGGACACTTAGGTGACCCAGTATATGCTGGGTCAGTTAAAGTATTATAGATAGACCAAATGTATATAAATAATAAAAACAAATATATATATATATATATATATATATATATACACATACATACATATATATATATATATACATATATACATACAGGGGCATCAACAGCAGTGTAGGCCCCTGGGCATAGCAATGTATTGTGGCCCCTACCGATCCTCCAGCGGTTAGGGGTGGGGGGAAGCTTTGATGTCCCACAAGTGGTAGGGGGTATTATATCAACTGCTCAGCATGTATGGCCTGGATCAGTAATTTCCACTAATTACCCCTTTACTGTACAGATGGTGGGAGATGAGGGAATTGGGCTGAATGAACTGGCCCTGATACATAACTTCCAGGGTGGTAGAGGATGTTTAATATGCAGAGGAGGGGTGTATAGTGGAGTGGGCTTATTATCCATAAGTTTCTGGTGGGAGGACAGCTTGCTTGACTGCAGATATCTCCAGTTCCTGGAAATAGATTTATTAGATTTTAATGGAATTAAAAACTAGATAATCCTACCTACCAAATGGTATTGGGGACTAGGGGATCAGAGTTCAGGAGGCAGAGCAATCTGCCAACAAGTATATAAAACTACATACCAGGTGTGTGGAACTGGAGCAGCAACCAGCTGCTGGAAGGCTGATATCTCTGGTTTTGGGAACAGTAGAGACAATCTGCTAGTGTCCTTCAAAGGGGGAGATTCCCAGCTTTTGGAATATACCCTCAGAAAAACTCTAAGTCAGACAGAACATGAAAGATCTGACTGGGAAGAGCAATTAACAGGCTTGGATGGGGACCACTGCTTTGAAGTCATATATCTCCGGTTCCCAAGGGCCGATTTTAAAAATTCTTGTACCCATGGAAAGAGGGGACTCTCAGCTTTCAGCCTAGGGTCCTTAGACTTCTGGGGGGGTTTCTGGGTACTCGGAAACCCCCCCTGCGTACGCTACTGCATTGTTCCCCTGAGGAAGTCGATGTAGACGAAATGCGTTGGCGCATTACTGTACTGCTGTAACGTCTTTTGACTACTCATTGAAGAATTTAATAAATTTTTACCTTGGAAGAACCGGAGTTTCATTGAAAGCTTGGATGGAAACATATGGACTTTACTACAATTAGGCGCTGTACCACTATTGGGAAGTTTAAATATACTGTAGATAGATAGATAGATATAGATAGATAGATATAAACAAAATGCACCAGTGTCCTTATTTAGAATTGCAATGTTCCCTGCATTTTTATTGTTTTGTTTAATATTCTGATATTGTACCGTGTTGTGATTTTCAGAAATGTCTTTTTGTTTTCTTTTGAATGCACTCTAAAACATTTTCTGTAGCCTTCAATCATGTGAAATGCTGCGTAATTGCAGACGACGATGGAATGGGATTGTTACTTGGAATGTTGTCATTCATCACTCCATCCTACTTGACAAATTAAATAATGGTGTTTAAAATATCTCAAGGGGTATTGAAAAATATTCAACTGTTGAAGCAGTTAGCAATTTGATTTTGCATTTAGGCTGGCAGGGTGGCGGTTACAAGCTTTTTCCTAAAACTATCAGGATGAGATTTGGAAAACAACATACTGCACTGTATAATCTTTTTATAGTCACAAGATCGGCTAAGCCTCTGAATTAACATTCTTTTTATTTAAAGCTGACCGTACCTGTCACAGTTTGGTAGATTTAAGTTTGTAAAAAAAAAAAAGAACCAGTGTATTTGTCGGGCAAAAATATTAGACAAGATTATTCAGATGTTAATCATGACATTGGTCAGATGATCACTGCGAGATCTGAGCAGGATTGATGCACATGTCAAATAAAGTATAGTAATAACAGTGGTAATAATAATAATAATAATAATAATAATAATAACATAATAATAATAGCAGTCGTTATAATAATAATGACAACAAAATACTACTACTACTACTACTACTACTACGAAGAATTATTCATGGGTTTTTAACAGAAATGCATGCAAAATGCTAATATGGCAGATACAATCAATGTCATGACTTCTGAATGCCTAATATTTTATTTGTGTGTTAAAAAATTTATAGTTACTCTACAGCCCACTACAGTATTTGCTGTATTACTTCACTACTCTACATATGCTGTACTGCAACAGTACATTACATCCCCCTATATTCTGCACTACATTACTACACTACATCTTTCGTTCATCGTTTCCTAGCATGGCTATTCTCCGTACTGAAATCGCATTGCATCGGATCGCACAACGTGTATGGTGCTGTGCGGTGCGATGTCCATTTTCAGTGCACAGGAGTGCTTATACAATGAAATATCGCATGGGATAGGACGGCACCATAGACAGGGTGTGATCCGATGCGATATTTCATTGTATAAGCACCCATGCTATGAGATATGATCCGATGTGCATATTAAGTGCAGAACAGTACTTATACAATGAAATATCGCATGTGATCGCACTGCACCATGCAGTGGGTGCGATCTAATGCGATCTGATATTTCATTGTAGAAGCACCCATGCTATGAGATGTGATGGGTGCTTACTATTGAATGCACCTATGCCATTCTTTTGCATCACCACCACTATCCACGCCACCCTGAGGCGTGGCGAGCGTGGCGAGCGGTGGTGGAACGCGTCCTCTGACCTTTTCATAGCCCCACTATCCACGTCGGCGTGGAGTTGACATTATAATGTGTGGCGAGCGCAGAGAGCCACCAAGCCCGAAACGTGGTGAGCACGCCCCGCGAGGGGACGCAGAATACATGGAAAGTAATCCGCGTCCCCTCGTGGGGCTCACTGCGCTCACTGCGCTTTGGGCTCGGTGATGCGGATAGTATGAAAAGGTCGGAGGACGCACATCGCATCCAGATGTTTTCACATTAAAAAGTATACAAATCGCATATTTAATGGTATGCGATTTGTATAAACTGTGTCTATAATTCGCCCAAAAATCAGACCAGGTTCCCCGTATTTTAAGAACCAGCACCAGACCCAACCAGCCAGCAGGGTAATGCCACAGCCGGGGGACACTTATTATATAAGGTCCCGCGGCCAAAGCATTATCCCCCTGGCTGGTCAGCATGGGAAGGGGTCCTGGTGAAGTGGGGACCCCCCCAATGAAGGGGTCCCCCCCCTCCAGGACTTACCAGCCCATGCTGAAAGTCCGGGGCTGTCCCCGATGCCCCTGGGAGGTGGGCATCGGGCTGATGCAAAGTGTAAAAAAAAGATTAAAAACTATTGTTTTCTACTGTAGAACTATGAGTTCCAGCAAGCCTACCCTGCATGCTGGGACTTGGAGAACCACAAGTCCCAGCATGCGGGTCATTAAAGGGCCCGCTGGCACTTGTAGTTCTACAGTACAAAAAATAGTTAAATAAAACACACTGACACCCTGAAAAATAAAAGTTTAATACATACATAACACACACACTGATACTTACCTACCTTGAGCCCGTAGGTCGGTCCCTGGATCCTGGGTCCGGGGCTCCTGGACTGAAGAGTCCGGTTCCGGGGCCTTGGTCCTGGTTCCGGGGCTGGTCCGGGGTCCTGGGCTCCAGGGCAGAAGAGTCCGGTTCCGGGGCCTTGGTCCTGGTTCCGGGGCTGGTCCGGGGTCCTGGGCTCCAGGGCTGATGTCTCCGGGGTCCAGGATCCGAAGTAGTCCAAAAGGGGTTCCTAAGGAAGGAAATCCTACTCACCTGGTCCCCGGCGACGACCTCGGCATCCTCTCCGGCAGACGCGCTGCTCCCGGCTGGTACCCGCTCACGGACTGGAGAGGCGCAGAGATGTTTCATCTTCCGCGCCTTTCCTCCGGATGATTCTATTGGCCGCCTAGCGGCCAATCAGGAGCCGAGAAAGTCATTGGGGGGGTCCCCTATCCCCAGGACCCCTGCCCATGCTGACCAGCCAGGGGGATAATGCTTTGGCCGCGGGACCTTATATAATAAGTGTCCCCCGGCTGTGGCATTACCCTGCTGGCTGGTTGGGTCTGGTGCTGGTTCTTAAAATACGGGGGACCCCTAGTCATTTTGTCCCCCGTATTTCGGGAACCAGCGCCGGACCTTGAGCCTGGTGCTGGTTTCATTAAATCAAGGGGACCCCTATTCGTCGGGGACCCTGATTTTATGTCACCAGCACCGGCTCAATGAGCCCGGGGCTGGTTATGCTCTGGCGGAGGACCCCGCGCTGGTTTTTTTTTTTTTTTAAATTGCGATTTCCTGCAAACGTGCGATTTTCAGACCTGAAAATCGCACATTTTCAGGACTAAAGAAATCGCACCAAATCGCACCTATTCGCACTATTTGGCCCGTTTTTCGCATCTCATTAAATATGCGAAAAACGGGCCAATCTTGCGATTTTCAAAAGTGCGATGTGGTGTGATATAAAAACATGCGCATTTATCTCACTCCATAGAATGTCACCCAAAGTCTTACGCCACATGAACTCCTGTAAATATGATTGGAGATGGTGGCGTGCTGTGCCTCTTTGGTGCTTATTGCTCCCTTTGCATGCGCCCCAAAGTTGTTCGACATTCTGCATATGAACCCTGGGTCCAGGTCAATGAAGTTAAACCTGTGGTTCACTTGTGCATGCTGATAACCA
Source organism: Crinia signifera (assembly GCF_055691185.1). NCBI lineage: Eukaryota > Metazoa > Chordata > Amphibia > Anura > Myobatrachidae > Crinia > Crinia signifera. The sequence goes on along the minus strand of NC_139219.1, from coordinate 303,835,831 downwards.
GCCAGTTGCAACTGTTCTGTGCTGTACGCCCACCAGCAGTCAGTATAAATAGTTGTGCCTGGCTCAATGTTTTCATTTATAGCCGCCATCAAAGTGGTGGCATCATGCCTGGGCACCATTGTAACGAAACACTGTCCAGTTTTGCGTCAAATTCCACCCAAAATCCACTGCTGTGGTAAAGTGCGTCCGACATTGCTTTTTCGTGTGACAAACAAGCTCTCATCGACCTATACAATGTGCCCAGGATCACCGATACACCGCTGGGGCTGCTCCATAAGGTCCATGGTGCAAGCCTCCCGCATCCATCAGGACCGCATTTTTTGGGGATATTTCCAGATGTCGCTCACAATACTCGATTGGTGTGAGCTCCTGGACCCAGGAATATGTGAAGCGAATCAAGGTGACGAAGGATAAGCGGCACCCTGGAAACCAATGGGCCGCTCTGAGATGACATGCTTTCACATGGCACCACCACATACATTCCTTAACTGACAACCGCATAGGGTGCCCGTTACTGCAATTCTGCATCAGCGGAAGCAGATCATGGAAGAACTGGATAGCCTCCTCCTCCGTCTGAGGCAAGCTGAACATGTTCACTGGTACAGCCATTTCCGATATTTGTCCTGCAGGTCTGAGGGATGCTGCCATTCCTGTCAGAAATTCACCTCAGAATGATTCTGATAGGATCTGACAGGGGGCGGGAATGACAGGGAGCGGGAGTGGTACTGAAGTTGCATCGGGCGCCGTGATAATACGCAAGTACCCATCTATCTATACGCTGTACCACATCACTACACTACATCCACTATATGCTGCACTACATCACTACACTACATATGCTGAACTAAAACAGCACACTACATCCTTCTATATGCTTCACTACATTACTACACTACACCCTCTTATATGCTGCACCACATCACTACACTACATCCTCCTAAATGCTGCATTACATCACTACACTACATCCTTCTACATGATGCATTACATCACTGCACTACATTAAATGCTGCACTACATTACTATACTACATCCCCTTATATGCTGCACTACATCACTACACTACATCCCCCTACACACTGCACTGCATCACCACACTACTTTCACCTATATGCTGCACTACATAAATACACTGTATCCTACAATATACTGCACCACATCACTATACTACATCCTCCTATATGCTGTGCTACATCACTGCAGGACATCCTTCTATATTCTACACCACATCACTAAACTACATCCCCTTATATGCTGCACTACATAACTAAACTACATCCCCCTATTCACTGCACTGCATCACTACACTACATCTGCCTATATGCTGCACTACATCAGTATACTACATCCTCCTCCATTATATGCTGAACTACATCTCTGCATTACATCCCCCTATATGCTGCACTACATAAATGCACTACATCCTCCTATATGCTGCACTACATCAATACACTACATCCCCCTATATGCTGCAAAAATCATAGTTATATAGTTATAGTACATAGTAGAGGTGAGCCAGTTTTGGTTTTGTATCTGGATTTTTTCAAAATAATCATAATTGTTTTTTTGGCTGACAGATGCCTTTTACAGTACAACATTCGCATTGTTTTGCATTGCTGCTGCATTCGCTCACTGCGCCTATGTTTGAATCACTCCCCGTTATCAATGGTATATGGTAATGGTCGACAGTGAAAAGGCTGACAGTGATCCAGTCAACCAGTATTGGTCAACAGGCAAACGGTCGGCACAACAAAAAGGTCGACATGCATTAAGCCAACATGTTTAAAAATTCAACACAAGCAAAAAGTCATAAGAAAAAACTGATCTCCACAGCGCAATATACACGAAATGTAGGAACTTACACACCAAACAGGCTGAGAATATCCAGAAAATCAGAACAACAATCTGAAATAATATGGACAGAAAACAAAACCATTATTGTATGTCACTCCAAACTGTTTTAATTTCTACAGTGCACTCACATAGAGCGATAAGAAATGCGCATATCCCAGGTCCTTTACAATCTTCCTCCACTTTTACTTGAACCTGTAGGGCTTGTAAAAAAACTTGATAGTGCAATATTGTTTTGGTATAAAGATGAAAAAAGTTTTATTGGTACACTCACAATTTATATAAGAATAAAAACATTTCACCCATTTCAGGGTATGAATCCCGGAAACCGGCTGGTCCAACTCACGGAAGGGAAATAGGATCTCCTGTTTGGTCCCCACTGCGGTAAAACTGGTTCGTTCCGTTCGGTGATGACAGAAAGCTTTCTGTCATAAAGCTGTAAAAGTGGAGGAAGATTGTAAAGGACCTGGGATATGCGCATTTCTTATCGCTCTATGCGAGTGCACTGTAGAAATTAAAACAGTTTGGAGTGACATACAATACTGTACAAGTGACGTGCGGTGAGGTTAGTGTCAGGTGAGGCAGGAGTTATTTGGGACAGTGACAGTGGGAAAGCGGGGAGAGTGACAGTGAGGGATGGGAAGAGTGACATTTGGGAGAGAGACAGCAGGGGATGGGGGAGAGTGACAGTGGGGAGATTGATAGTGGGGAGAGTGACAGTGGGGGATGGGGGAAGAGTGATAGTGGGGAGAGTGACAGTGGGGGATGGGGGAGAGTGATAATGGGGAGAGTGACAGTGAGGGTGGGGGTAGAGTGACAGTGGGGCATTGCAGGAAAGTGACACTGGGGAGAGTGACAGTGGGGGATGGGGGAGAGTGAAAGTGGGGAGAGTGACAGTGGGGGATGGGGGAGAGTGATAGCGGGGAGAGTGACAGTGGGGGATGGGGGTAGAGTGACAGTGGGGGATGGCAGGAAAGTGACACTGGGGAGAGTGACAGTGGGGGATGGGGGAGAGTGACAGTGGGGGATGGGGGAGTGTGACAGTGGAGAGTGTGACAGTGGGGGTGGGGGAGTGTGACAGTGGGGGATGGGGGACAGTGACAGTGGGGGAGAGTGGCAGTGGTGACAAAGGGCTGAAGCATTACTTACCTTTTAAGTATACTTGGGCTCCAGCAGCATTGCCACCAGGTCGAAGGGATACAGCTGGCCCAGCCTGTAGCAGCAGGAGGAGGGAGGGAGACCAGGCCTCCCAGCGGGGTCCAGAGATACAGCGCCGCAGCATCAGCAGAGAGCTGGCCGCGGCGGCTGGAGTAGGGAGGAGAGCTGGGCCTTCATGCAGGAGCCGTGACACTTACTATCGCTGCAGTGGAGGAGGACGGAGGGGAGCCAGGCCACCCTGAGATGCCGGGTTAACTGTACCCGCTCCTGCTCTTTTTGACATTGCAGGCAATACAGCATCTCCTGGAGCCTGTCCTGCTCAAGTTCCCCGGCCGCCCTCCGCTCTCAGCGCTGCAGGTTAACGCTGCCGCATCTTGAGCATCCAGGCTCTGCTCCAGCCATTGCTTCTGCCCCAGCCACGTGTGACAGTTGATCAGTCTGTCAGTGTGTGACAGACTGATCCGCTGTCCTATCACATCTGTCTCAGTAACAGGGGGTGTGCTTTGATGTGGGCTGAAGGCACGTCCCTGTCACTGATGCAGACATGAAGGTGCCACTTCCCTTTTGTTTTTTAATGGGCTTTTCAGCCTTGTTTGTGCCCACAACGTATTCCCGCCCCCCGCAGCTGACAGTTTTCAACTGTCAGCTGGAGGCACAGCTCCCGCAGCCTCCCAGCCTTCCCACAGCATCTCCCACCATAAATTATATATAAAAAAATACAAATAAGATATTTATAACACAGTATGGGCCTTATTCTGGTTGGAGCGTCCGGGCCGTACGCGTACGTCCCGGGGTTTTTTACGATCTGCGCATGTGCAGATACGCTAATGCGCCGGCGCGAACACTCCACAACGCTTACGGCCGGTGTCTCAACGTGCGAAAAAACCTGTACGCGAGCGTACGGGTAATGGGGCGGCATAGGGGCGTGTTGATGGGAGCGGCCGAAATAATGAGGGAAAATGGGCGTAAATATGGGCGTACACGGGGGTGTGCACCAAAAATGAGCGGTGCTACTACCGCACGATCGACTAAGGCACCGTTCGTTTCGGACACCAAACAGGCGGCCGCCAACCGCCAGCTAAAACCACCCCTACAGATACCGCATGCCAGCGTGCGCCTGAGTTGGCTAATTAACGCTGATTACTACTCAAACACATACACCTGAATGTAATAAGCAATGCTGCAGTCTATTAACTCCAAACCATGATTTCACTGCCTGCAAGCCACACATGCAGCACGCAAACACATTGGAAGCTTATGTTTCTATACTTCTCCACATTTAAAGGTTTGTTTAATTTAAGGTAAGAATCTTTTTATACGCTAAGGTAGGTATTTGCTAAACAGACACATTCACTACGTGCTTTCATAGACTTTACGCAGTAGCACACTCAATCTACACAAGTCGACATGTGTCAACGTGTTCACTCTAATACTAACATAGGTTTTGTATTTAGGATACAATAACATAAACCACATCTAACACCTACAAAGGATGTTTCAGCAATGTTTGAAGCCCATGACCACTATTTTCCACACAATCTTTGTATAGTACCCAAAATTATGACCTGTACCACTATCTCATCTGCTATGATTTGGATTTGACTACACTCTGGATGTAAGATGCCACCAATCACATTATTGCACTCTCATCTCTCTAACAAAAGATTCCTACATCTGCTTATGACACTGTCAAATCATATATATTTTAAAAGTTATGCATGTTTGTTCACAAGCTAATTTATCATGTTTGGCCCATTCACACATCTTTTTTTAGGGAGGACACATATGCATTCCTACAGAAATTTACCTTTTCACCCTTGTTTGTCTGCCTCACCCACTCCATGAGGAAAGCATTGTTCTGGACCTGCTTTTACCTACTACTGTAGGAGCTACCTCACCTGCACACAAACTGCTTTCTCACCTATTAAGTTGCTCTGCACATGTGCTGACACAAACTAATTAGCAGGGAAAAGTTGGATAGGAACATGGGAATGGCCATGGAGAGGGTTACACATGGGAAACTTCCACCACACTTCAACAAATGTTCAAAAATACCCTGGTCAGTAAGTACACATAAATCTAGTATTTGTTTCACACAAGAAATTACACATACCACAATTTTGTTTTCATTTGTAAAATAAATTTATTTGCTGTTCAGCATCACAGCTTGACACTTTAATGTGAGAAATCAAATAAACAAATAAAATAGACACACAAATAATAAAACAGCCAGAACAAGAGGTTGCATATCTCCAAACATGTGTTACCCTGCAAATGCAATGGTGAAAGAAATGGGGACACCAGAATACGTACTGCAACAACCAGGGTGAATACTAAGCAAGATACACACCACCAAAAAAAAATATCCTGCATTTGTAGAGGTCAAAATACGAACTTTCATGCCCATGGCACGCAAATGGATCGATGGGCAACTCAGGAAGCGGATGTCCAGTGCAATTTAAACCTTTGGCCTCCAACCACAGAGGAAGTGAACCAGGTCTCATTTGGGCCCTTTTTTGCCCCTTTTAGATGGGGCCTTGGGGACAGGGGCCTTTGGCTCAGCTGGCTTTCGGCGTCTTCCCCTAGTCGACACAGGAGGGTCAGCCGAGGTGGAAGGTTGGGGAGCAGCTTGGGGTGGGGCAGCAGATGGGGGATTGTCCCTTAGGGACCTGGCGGTGGACAGCTGCTCCGCAATAAGTTCATTCTGGCGGCTGAGGTGTTGGCCAATGCTTAGCATGCCAGCCGCCAGAGTTTCATTAATGCGGTTCAACGCCTCAACCTGCAGCTGGTTTGTGGCCTTCCACTCCGCCAGAAAATCCGCCACCTGCTGCTGACGGATCGCAGCATCCACCCCTTGCTGCTCGATCCTGTCCAGCGTCACCAACAGGCTCTCACTCAATGTCTCCTGTGGCTGGGGCTGGGGGCGACGTCTTGGTGGAGGCTGGACCACCTGCTCCACCTGTGGCTCTGCAGAGGAAGATGCTGCCGGTACATCCTGACTTTCTGCTTCTGCTAGGATAAGAATTGAAAACAATGTCACCATCACATACGCAATAAAAAATATCTTTCTAAATACAATGCATTACTGTGACTTACCATCAAAAGCAGCAGCAAAGACCTCCGCCGGGAGCTCACTGTCCATATTGGAGATCCCCCTGATCTCCCCCACATCGATGACGTCACAGGAGTCCAGCTCCAGGGGGTATACTCCAAATGGTCAGGCATAGGACCGCTCCCGGTGGACATGCTGTGGTTGTACCGGTCAGTCATCTTCCTCTTCAGGGCACTTTTGAAGTCAGTCCACCTACAAGTATAAAAATACAAATATCACCATGAGATATGTGCACCACTGTGCTACGTGTAGGGTTACCACCTAGTCCCTTTAATTCCGGACACATGTTACTTACACAGGTTCTGTGGCAGTTTAAAATTAGGTGAAGTGGAGTCTTGAAGTCAGCCAGCCACAGAACCTGTGTAATTAATATGTGTCCGGAATTAAAGGGACTATGTGGTACCCCTAGCTACGTGACATTTCCTAGTGTGGGTGATCTTATGTTTTTTTGCCATGTGTGGCCAAATATTTCTTTGATGGACAAAACCATGTGCACTGCAGGTGAGGCAGGTGTAAAACCCCACCCAAATCTGATTATCTCTGCACAAGTAACACCTGCCTCACCTGCAGTGCACATGGTTTTGTCCATCTAAGAAATATTTGGGCAGAAAGAGTGAACTAGAATAAGGGCCTCAGTTCCTGCTGGAGACTGCTGAAAAATTGACCTGACAAACACACTAACCTTTTCTTCACCGCGTCCCAAGTTCTGACCACTGGTGACACCTGGTTCACTTCCTCTGTGATCTTGTCCCAAAGGTTTCTCCTTGCACTGGCACCCGGCTTCCTGGTTGCCAATTCAATCCATTCGCGTGCCCTGGGCACTAGAATTTGCATTTCGGCCTCTACAAATGCAGGGTTTCTCCTTCTGGTGGTGGTATCCTGCTCAGTCATCACCCTAGATGTTGCAGCACGTTTTCTGGTGGCCCCAGTTCTCTCACCATGCACCTGCTGGGTCACACCTGTTTGGAGAGATGCAACCTCTTGTTCTGGCTGGTTGCTTGGCCCTTGTGGAGCTGGTGGAGGTTCACCAGGGCCTGTTACTGAGGGGCCCGCTTGATCTTGCAGGCGACTCCTCTCTTGGGCCCTCCTTCTCCGCTCCTGTTCCCTCTTGTTGAGTGCATCAAGCATCGATTGTGCTGTAGCTCTCTGCAGAGCGTCCTCTGCTGCAGAATCGTCTGAGTCAGACATGTTTGCAGCAATTGTGGGCTGCATCTGACTGAATATTTATATGTTAATCTCCCGCCATGAACAAGGGGGCGTATATTTTTTCCCGCAATGTAGATGCAAATTTACGCCGATATTTCCCGCCGATAATTGCCGCTTAAATTACGCAGGTCTCAATGCACCTGATCAATCACCCGTATATGTATATACACAGGTTGTGAAGCAATGTGGGCTACATCGTGAAATGTGTGCACCTGTCATTCCAATGATGAGTGTTGTCAGCTGGTATCTGTTGTAGTTCGTGTATGCTTTGTGAGTCACATTTCAAAACATCACGTTATAATGCTTGCCTTGCATATGTAATGTCTATGCAATTGTCATACAGCAACATGTTGCATTGTGGCCCTTTAAGCAGCGTAGTTCTAAGTAGACGGTTGCGTGTATTAATTTCCGCATACTATATATACAGTACTTTTCTCTTCATGGCAATCGGTGTATTGAGCCCCCTTTAAGCAGCGTAGTTATGAGTAGACGGGGTGCGTGTATTATTTTCCGCACACTGTATATATACAGTTCCTCTCTATACATTGAATGCATGCTGTTGGTTGTGGTGTGTATATCGGAACGGTCCGCGTAAGTTTCTATTCGCATCCAGTTTGTTAATGTAAGAGGGATTAATAAAGTTAATACCAAACAAACAATTTTTTCAACCAATCAGCAAGCACCAAAAGTGATATATGTACCTGCAATTAATAACTGCGCCATTGCCACCATGACAGCAAACAGAGCTAGGCCATTCTCGACCCCTGAGCTGTTGGCCCTGGTCCACGTCATGGACCGTCACCTGGGGCCCAGGGGCCCATATGTTTCGAATGCGGACAAGCGGCGGGCGTATAATGCTGCCCGCCGCCTGATATTTTCCACGACCGGCGTCCGCAGAAGCCTGGGGCAGGTTGAGCGGCGCTGGTCAGACCTGCGCCGGCGGCAGCCCGTTCTACTGTGCAGCCTTCGCCGCCATATTGCCCGATGTAAGTTTTGATTACTAGTATGTCTGCGTTTTTTAGCAATGTTGTGTGTACTTTTTAAAAATTGGTTGCTGAGTATGGGGGTGTATATGGGTGTATATGGGTGTATATGGGGGGTATATGGGTGTATATGGGGGGTATAGGGGGGTGTATATGGGTGTATATGGGGTGTATATGGGGGGTATAGGGGGGTGTATATGGGTGTATATGGGGGGTATAGGGGGGTGTATATGGGTGTATATGGGTGTATAGGGGGGTGTATATGGGTGTATATGGGTGTATATGGGGGGTATAGGGGGGTGTATATGGGTGTATATGGGTGTATATGGGGTGTATATGGGTGTATATGGGGGGTATAGGGGGGTGTATATGGGGTGTATATGGGGGGTATGGGGGGGGTTTAAGTAGTTGCTCAGTTTTTTGGTGTAGGATATCAAATAGTTAGCATGATAAATGTCTGAAATATCACAGCAATGATCATTTGGAAGGTTATGAGCATGACTAATGTGAATTTTTCTTTCCCCCTTTTTTATGAATCCCAATCTTCGATTTCTATGCCATCAACATGAACATTGCAGCACGGGCAAGAGCCGCCAGAGAAGCCCGGGAGCAGGCACGCCGGGACCAGGCAGCCCCGGAGCAGCCAGAGGAGGAGGAAGAGGAAGAGGAAGAGGAGGAGGAGGAAGAGGAGGAGGAGGAAGAGGAAGAGGAGGAGAAGAAAGAGGAGGAGGAGGAAGAGGAGGAGGAGGAAGAGGAGGAGAAGAAAGAGGAGGAGGAGGAAGAGGAAGAGGAGGAGAAGAAAGAGGAGGAGGAGGAGGAAGAAGAGGAGGAGGAAGAAGAAGAGACACAGGGTGCTGTTTGGACCCACACAATTTCCCCATCCCCTTCCCCCTCCACAACCCCCACCCCCACCACCTCCCCAACCCCCACCCCCCCCCCTCCCCACCCCATTTCCAACCCCCCTATACCTCTCCACCACCCACCCCCAAACCTCTCCACTCCCCAGTAACAGCCACTACCGTGGTCCAGACTCCGGGACCATCATTCTCGTTGCTCCAGACCCCCCCAACCACCGCACAGCCAACCAGCGGTGACGAGGATGGCTCAAGTAGCCGTAAGTAAATAATTTGTCTAATGTTTACCTACACATTTCTACACATCAACAATCACAACAACCACATATGTGTATCCAACATCAACATTAGTTGCAACATATCACTGCAGGGCGACCATGAGGTGTGTCCTGTCCTTCTCAAGGAACAAGGGTCCCCTTGGTGGTTTTTTTGAGTGTGGCCATGCCTCACCCCTTGAATAATTGACATAACAGTACATCCAATGAGATATCCGACATTAGTGGTGTGGTAGTTATGTGGCTCCAGGTGTTGGGTAACTCCAGTTCCCAGCATGATGTGCAACACAGGGCCGGATTATAATGGAGGCACAAGGGGTCAGTGCCCCTGGGCCCCCCTCTAGCTAGGGGCCCCCTGTGGTTGTCATGTACTTTTGACCAAAAAAATGTGTAAGTTGTTTTTTTTCTTTTTTAGCTAAATGTTTTGTGCATGGGTGGGGTAGTGCTGCAGCTTCACCTATCTGCCAATGTGACAATGATTTATGGTGCTGAGCATCGGGAGCCAAGGCACACTGATTGCACAAGTGTGCAGTGCATTTCTGGGAGTTGACTAAGTCCCATGACACTTTGCACCAGAGGACAGAGGCTGAGAAGTTTGTGCTGAGCTCTGAGTGGTGGAGCTCATTACATGCTTCTCAGGTCCATGGAGAACAGCAGCAGCAGCTTAGTCATGGGAGGGATTTTAATCAGAGGCAGCACTAGGACTGTGAGGTCTCCACCATAGTAAGGGGCAGAGGGACAAACACAGGCTTTTCATGTGGTGTGTGTGTGTGTATATATATATATATATATATATATATATATATATATATATATATATATATATATATATATATATATATCCCCTGCAGTTAATTAAGTATATTATTTTGTAGTACTGTGTTTACAGCAGACCCATCTTCAATGTAGTTTAAAAATGTATGTGGCCTTCACACATAACTCTCAACTTATTTTTAGGTACAAATACAACAAACATTTGTGTATGTTATATATTATTTTTTTATTTTTATCCCTTCCCTACAGACACTGGACAGCAGCAGGAGGAGGTGGCAGCCCTAATGCGGGAGATTGTCCTCACCCTCCTGTACCTCCAGATCCTGTTTGGCCTTCTGGAGGCCCGAATTTAATTTTTTTTTATCCCCCCCCCCCCTTATTATTTTTGTGCCAAATAAACGTTTATGTACAGTTCGAAATTGCCTTTGTTTTTAATCAGAAATATGTTAGAGGGCTTGTAAGGGTAGGTACATACAGATGTGTACTGTAAGTTATACTTGTAATTTGAGGTGAGGGGTAATGAATGATGTGTGAATGTGTGTGTTTTTGAATAAAATAACACATAGTAAAAATGCATGAATTTTTAATGTTGTTCGATTACATCACACATAACATCAGGGTAGGTATACATGTTACACATTGTGGACAAAGTAATTATGGACATAATTTAGTACATATACAGAAACACCAACATTACTTGATGTAAAAATAACAGCAATATGGGGACACATAGATAGTGATTAAAATGCCACATTAGAACATCACAAATATACATGTAATGTGGGTTAAAATGTAGTTTTATTAGGTCTTTATTAAGGTAGACAATTGAGTTAATAGAAAACAATAATTGAATAACAAATAGATTAATTAATCAATTGTCAGATTAGTAGTTGAGAGGCAAGATTTGCAGGTCCATATATGTAAAGGGTATGCCAGCGTGCACGGACGTACGCTCACTCTCACAAAAGGTGACATAAGCTGAGTTTTCCATTGAAAACAATAGGGACCCGTCCGTGCAAACTGGCGTACGCTCAGATCTCCGCAAGAAGTCGGTGGGGAGACGGAGGAAAGACGGCCGTAGACGGCGCCGTACGCTCAGTTGTACGCCAGTTGTCGGAGTGTAAGGGCTGGGCCGGCCGCGTACGTTGCCGTACGCTCATTTGTACGGCACTCCCCTTCTACATTATTTCTGCCCGTACGTAAGCGGCTGATTTGTGGGTGGACTTAACCCTAACGGCCGCGTACGGCTAGCGTGCGGTAATGGCGAACGTACGCACGTTTGGCCGCTCCGAGCAGAATAAGCTCCTATATGTGTTATAAATATCATCTTTGTATTTTTTTATGATTTATGGCAGGGCAGGGTCTGCCTCCCCTGCCTCCCTTGACTGCACGTCCCTGTACTGTACCATGGTTTTGTTTTCTGTCCATATTATTTCAGATTGTTGTTCTGATTTTCTGGATATTCTCAGCCTGTTTGGTGTGTAAGTTCCTACAAGCAAAAAGTCGTCATGGAAAAAGGTTGACATGAGTTTTCATGATATTCATGATTTTTTTCAGCGAATTTGTCAAAATAGGTGTGAAAACTGTCCCTACTTTTTTTTTATTCATCACTAGTTCAATACCCTTGCTTCGCTACGGGACGAGGTGGTAAATAAGAATTATAGTATAGCATAGTATATAGAAATCAATAATAATTAGTCAAGTGAAAATATAACAGTTTGTCTAAATAACATTAGAAACTTTAAATATAAAATAGAAAGCAATTTAATTGTACAATATACATATGATTATATAAAATAAACAATAAAAAGGCACACAATGGTAGGGGAAGGGAAATGGGAATATGAAAGCTGCATCCACTTGTTGTATTCACCTTTTGAGAGTCCACAGTTCAGTGTGTGACTAGGAGATGAATGGAGAGGTATGACCTCTAAGCCTGGCCAAAGCGGTATCTCGGTGGTACTTCCTCCAATTTTATGATGGGGGTAGCAGTCCTCCCAGTTGGAATATCAGAAGTGAAAGGTGGAGTGTCCGCTTGGTGACCCCGGGTGGGTGTATAATCATATGTATATTGTACAATTAAATTGCTTTTTATAATTGACCTTATTTTGTCATCAATGTAAGCGCTGTCTCCCCCCCTTTTTTCTAGCACATTTTCTATAGGGACTGACAACCCCTTTTTTTGACAGCTGCTGGCAGTAACAACTCATACAGGCGCCCCTTTAGTTACTTCGGTAACTGTTTTCTACTATCGAATATAAAATAGACACCGCTTTTTAAGTACAGTAGCATAATGAGAATGACTGTGCACAGAACAGAGCAGCTTGTTTTGCCAAGTCAGGCAGCCCTGAAGGGAAACTAAATTGTGCAGGAATACCGATGTTAGTGGACAGTGGATGGTCAGCATTGAGAGGCAGGTGCAAGCGGTGGCAGGTTGGGGTGGTGGAGGCGGCAGGTGGTGAGTGAGGTGCGTGAGGGGCCCCTCTAGAGCCGCAATCTGACCATGTTTAGAAACATATAATTTGACGGCAGATAAGAACTACTTGGCCCATCTAGTCTGCCCCTTTTTTAAACATGTTACCTTAAACCATATTTGATCCTTATTTCTCTGTAAGGATATCAATATGCCTATCCCAAGCATGTTTAAATTGAACTACTGTTTTTGCCTCTACCACCTCTGTTGGGAGGCTATTCCACTTATCTACTACTCTTTCTGTGAAGTAATTATTCCTCAAATTTCCCCTGAATCTTCCTCCCTATTTGTTGTTACTCCCCTTGTCCTCTATCCCCTCTATGCTATGGCATATCTTGCTTCCCTGATCCACTTTGTGTAGTGGACAGACCCTTTCTGGGTCCCCAAGGGACCCTGCTCTTCCCACTATACAACTCTCAGTCTGTGGCTTCCTGTCTCCATCCCCCCCCTCACTTCATGTCAGTGTATACTTGTCTAGTTTTAAAAACTAGTTTCAGGGAGATTATAGTTGATAGTAATCATTGAGGGGGCATGCCATGCTCCTCCAAAAGGGCGTGTCTAGTTCCATATATGGAGATATTGTGAAAAGAGATTGTGAAAAGAGATTGTGAACGTGGCACCTAGAAGCGTGGGTGTGTACTGCTACATCTGAGAGGAATATTTTAAAATGACTTATATCCAAATGTAGATGAGCCCAAAAGCAGCAAAGGTGCCCACACACGTTACTATTATTGTATACAATATTGTATACAATATCACTGTAGACTTATATGCTTATATGCCCGGCTGCTGTTTTGGCAGCAATTTTTCACTGCGGCTGCAGATCCGGTGTGGCACTCTGCTCAGGTAAGTAATCACAAATGAATACAGTGTGTGCAATCTGGGCCACCTTGGACCCAGGCCCCGTGTACACCGCACATGTTGCACTTCTTCTAGATAATGATGCACTTCTTCTAGATAATGATATACACATTGAATTATTATCTAATGGTTGTAGTATGTATTTACAGTACAACATCAATTATTTCCACTAGCCCAATTAGCTATGGTGTATTTAGCATTATATCTGCAAGACAGTTGTTTCTGCTTTCAATAACAAAATTCCAATTGACATTAATAACTGAGCAATCTACACCACCATTAGTAAGCACACTCTTTACTAAAATATTGCAGTGCACAGATACACATCACGGCAGCTATTAACTTGTCTGCCGGTATTGTTCAATGAGACCATGTCAAAATAATTGGCGTATGTTTTATTTATATTGTAACACTCAAATTTTAAACTGAGGAGCCCCCTAATTTTTATGATATTACAGAACCCATCATGGTACTTGTGTATTTTGGTGGCGCCCATCGCATCGCATACCATAAGGCATACGATGGTATGCGATGCAACGCGATATCGCGCGATACTGTACAATGTCATACAATTTTAAAATTGTATGACATTGTACATGGCATACAATGCCATACAATGCGATGCGATTAAACATTGTATAAGCACCCTAATGGGTGCTTACAATGTGAAATGCACCCCCACGCCACCCCCCCCCCCACTATAAACGTGAACCCGAAGCGTGGCGAGCGCAGCGAGCCCGCAAGGGGCGGCGGTACGCGTCCTCCGACCTTTTCATACCCCCACTATCCACGTCGGCGTGGAGTTGAGAATAGAAAGTGTGGCGAGCGCAGCGAGCCCCGCGAGGGGACGCGGATACCTGTGAAGCCCGCGAGGGGACTCCGATACCTGTGAAGGTATCCGTGTCCCCTCGCGGGGCTCACTGCGCTCGCCACGCTTCGGGCTCGGTGGCGGGCCTCGAGGGGCTCGCTGCGATCGCCACGCTTCGGGCTCGGTGGCTCGCTGCGCTCGCCACACTTTCTATTCTCAACTCCACGCCGACGTGGATAGTGGGGGTATGAAAAGGTTGGAGGACGCGTACCTCCGCCCCTCGCGGACTCGCTGCGCTCGCCACACTTCGGGTTCACGTTTATAGTGGGAGGGGGTGGCGTGGGGGTGCATTTCACATTGTAAGCACCCATTAGGGTGCTTAAAAGCACCCTTTATGGTGCTTATACGATCTTTCATCGCATAGGGGGCAAGAATCGCGTCGCATCGCATGCCATGCGATGCATGGCATGCGATGTGACGCAATGAAAACATTGCCGATGCACATCGGGGGCGCCGCTATAATACACAAGTACCCCCATCATGATGTTAATCTCCCATTTATGATATAATTATATTCCACCTCTGACTTACTAAGATGTTATATTGTACATCAATTTTGTATATAAAAGATAAAGATGTGTGTAAAAGTATAGTCACACACAAATTCCCTTTTAAGAGAGAGCGCCACACAGCTGAGTGAATTTAATTAAATTTATTATTTGCATATTTATTAATTAAATTTCTATATGAAAAAAAAACTAACAATAAAAACAATAGTTAAGAATTAAGAATTAAGTGGTACAGTAAAGTAACTGGAACACACACTCCAATAAATTCACATTCAGTTTGTTTCCCGTTTAGGGAAAAAAGTGTCCCGTGCTATAGGGCCTTATTCTAGTTCACTCTTTCTGAGAAAATCCTACACTGCTGCAACACAAGGCAGTAGTGTATGGCCAGCTTTAGACTGTAGTGTGGATTTCCACCTTTGAGTGATAATAGTAAATAATCAGTAGTAAAGTCATATAAAAGGCTAATGCCTGGAAGTGATAATTCAATAATGATGGCTAACAAACTATGGACTTTGGGTGTTATTCAGACCTGACCACATGGCTGCAAGTTTGCAAGCCAGGCAATTATCATTAAACTGTGTTTGCATATGGCTTGTCGTATACATGCGCGAGGCCTTCCTGCAATAAAATCCTGGTATTTTTTTAGTCGCTGTCCATAAGCAAGTTGATTAACAGGAAGTCGGCGTTTGGGGGTGGTCACTGGCTGTTTTCTGGGAGTTAAAGGGAAAACGTAGGCGTGCTTAGGCATTTGAAGAGAAGACCTCCGGCCACAATCTGTCTGCTTCTATCGCAGCTGCTGAGTAAGTCATGGGCTACGCCATACCTCCCAACTTTCGTGCTGAAGAAATAGGGAAATAGCGTCCGAAAAGGGGGAGGGGCGTATGCAAATGAGGGTGCGGCTTATGCTAATTAGCCGCAACCTCATTTTCATACGAGAATAGACGCTGTGCGCATGCGCACAGCGTCTATTCTATTAGATTGGGGGGTCTCCCAACTGCCACCCCCCGCAGCGGGACAATGCCTGCCGCGGGTGGGACAGCGGGACAGGACCTGAAAATCGGGACTGTCCCGCTGTAATCGTGACAGTTGGGAGGTATGGGCTACACACAGACTGCACACAGTGATAAAAACTTTCCAAAGTGAGCAGCATGCAAATGGATTTGCAACTAGAGGCCGATTGGCTTAATTTTCTCAAGCCATTCGCAGCCTTGAACATTGATGTGCAGGCTTGCACATGGATGTCACTGTGACTGGGCGGCCTATACGTGATCGCAGGTCTGCATAACCCCCATACATTCATGTTTGTACGCAAATGCAATTGATAATCTCTAGTCTATGGTGCTGTTAATGTTAGCCAGCGAAGCTGCCGCCCAGACTTTTTCATACTTTACCATCCATGTGGACTCTGATTGGGAATGGTAAAGTGTGCTGAGCTCAGTAGTAGCCATGTGAGGAGACACTGCACACTATTTTGGGGGTCCACTTGCTCAGGTGTTGACATGGACACAAAACAAGTGAAAAACTAATGTCGACCTTTTCACGTGTCGTCATTTCTTGGAAGCAGCAATAGCTCTGTATGTAAATGCAGCAGGAGGTGTTTATTACAAGAAGACGCTTCCTGCTGCCGTAGTGATCCCACCTGCATCCTGGGATGAAGCATTGGAACACAGTGACACCCATGGGGTCACACAAGCCGCCCATCGCAGAACTTCGTAAGGGGTCAAGAAATCTCATTTAATTTTTAAAAATTCAGAAATGGGGGATCACCACCCCCTCCCTACTCCCTAATGATATCACTGACAGTCTGATGCCATACTGCACCCTGTGAATGTGTTCTGTGCATGTGCAATTCACTGAACATTAGTACTCGTCAGTTCGCAGATCCTTCTGTATCTGAATTAGCCCCTTATGAGAGTGACTCAGCATCAAACCGATTGTGTTTTTTTCAAAAATAAATGGAATTATCGGAAGCTTTATGGGGGTTATGTAATAAGAACATAAATTATGGAACCTAGAAACATAGAATTTGACAGTAGATCAAAACCATTTGACCCATCTACATACCTTAACTTTGAGGGAAAAGGGGAAGGGGAAGATGGGCCAGTGCACAGGTTTGTATATTTGTAAATGAATTTGATTTTTATTAATCTTTACGTCCACAATAGGTTGATGGTGTGAGAACAGGAGGTTCCCTTAGAGATATATGTTTATGTGTTTGTGTGTTAACGCCTGAAAACGTTTGTCTAGTACTTATTTTATGGAGAATTGAATAAAAGCTAATTTTTAGATATATACAACCCACAGCGTCTATTCTATTAGATTGGGGGGTCTCCCAACTGCCACCCTCCGCAGCGGGACAATGCCTGCCGCGGGTGGGACAGCGGGACAGGACCCGAAAATCGGGACTGTCCCGCTGTAATCGTGACAATTGGGAGGTATGCATCTAGTCTTCCCCTTTTTAAAAAATAATTGGGGTATTTCTGGTTGGCTCGCTAAGCAGCAGTAATTCACTGCTTAGCAAGTCTTCTGCGCTGCCCGCCGGGCCGTACGGATGCCCACCCCTTCTGCCTTGTGAATATCCCTGCTGCACCGCGAATGGATGCTTTGCATAAACATCTCTTCCCAGGGTAGCGTGCGGGCCCAAAATCATTTACTGATCGATGACCTTCGAATGATTTCTACCCTGCTCGCAAATCTAAGTCGATCTGGGCTGACCTAGACTCGTGGCGTCCAGGTCCGAGAACTGGGTGGGCGGCTGACATCCTGATGCTAATTTTCCCTTATAAACATGTTGGTTCTGTAATCTAAGAACCAATGACATAACCCCCCTTTAAATTACATGCACGCTTCTTTATAAATGTTTTTTAGTGATTATAATGTTAGCGAAATCATTGTCCTATGACCTAAACATACCGTATACATAAAAACCTAAATGTCGTCTATGTAACGTCCCCGTAACACGCTTAAATAACTTGGCATTTTATTTAGAACAAGCTCTCTGCTTCAATGTTCACACAAGTGCATTATTGCTTATTGGACGGGTGACTTCATGCTTAATGTATTCATTTTTCACTAATGTTTTGTCGTGCTTGACGAAAACTGTAGTATACTTGACATTTAAATCTACTTCAGCATAGCCCTACTGTATTCCGTAGGTCCAGGACTAGATCATTAATGGCGCAGCGGAAAATGAATGGGATTAAACCAGTAGCACTAATGACCTTTGTGTTAAATGGACCAAAAGGAAATTAATTTTTCACATAAACCAATTTTAGGAAAATGTTAATGTTAAGTATTACTGTTCCTTGTAACCGTTGTTTAAAAGCAGATAATACATCACATACTGCATATTACAGGCACAACATGGCAAAAACTTAAAACTTGTTAAGAAAAGTGTGGCCTATAGCACTTGGCTCCTGTCTATTGATACAAAAGTAGTTTCATCAGTTTTAGAATCATTTTTTAAAATATTTTAGATTTCTGCACATTTCCTATATATTCTTTATTAGCAGAACTGATTGATGCTAAATTGTATAAACATTGTATTTAAGTCGTTTTGCTGTTGCTGTTCGATGCTCTTTAGTCAACAATTCAATTTCAATAAAGGCCAGATGTACTAAGCCTTGAAAAGTAATAAAGTGGAGAGAGATAAAGTACAAGACAATCCGCTTCTAACAGCCACACTACACGCAGTGTTTGGAAAATGGCAGTTAGTTGCTGATTGACTGAAAGACTTCACGAGAGCAAGTACAGAGGATTCGCTACAAAGTGCAGAACATTCATGAGCCTTCTTTGGACAGATTAAACTGAGATCAGCTTGTGCCAGAATGATGGGAAGAAAAAAGTATGTAGTAGGCATGGAATGGCGTATGAGGCAGAGTCATGGCATGGGCATCCGTGGCTTAATTATAAAATGCGCGCCCCCCCCCCCACGGTAAATTACAGAAACTCCAGCACCCCCCCATTAAATAAATCTCCCCACAACCCTGCCTCACCCCTCAAATATGCCGCCGCCAATCCCCTAGCTCCGACACGCCTATCCGACAACCCAACCTCCCAACCATCCTGAACACAGTAGTCAATAGCTGGCTCGGTGTACAGGAAAGTGAATCGGGTGGGGGGATTTGTCTCTGTATCAGTTTGCCATGGCTGCGCGGCGTCCGTGTCGCGGCTGACTCGCCTCCGGTAATCAGCCAGCGGGCAGCAACAGTTGGTGCGCTGGGCGGATGCCGGTGCCTGGCGCCCACACAGACCACGCAGCCGCTCGCTCCCTCAAGTGACAGTGGGGGCTGCCTTACACTAGTTATGCCACTGCATCACTAGTATTTATTAATGATGTGACAAAAGATAGAAGAAGCAGGAGGAAGAGTATAGAGGTATACTGTCTGCTGAGATTCAGACAAATTTAGCAAAGTTGATTGGACTGTGCTTCACAATAGACAATGACAAAACAACATACTATGAAAGCAACCTAGGAAGTTTGTAATGCAGAAGAAGTAGAATATCCTGCAATGGGCGAGTCTGTCATCTAATATTTGAAGACAAAACTCATACAGAAAGACCCACAAGTACACATCTGCAGTAAAAGTCTGGCAAATCATAACGAAGGAGGAACCCCAGCATTTGGTGATGAACATGGGTTCGAAGCACTGGGCAGTCATTGGTTGCAAATAATTCTAAGTAAAGCATTAAAAGTGAACATTGTGTATGATTATGTTGATTTGTCCAATTACAGTTCAGTCCAGTGGTATAAGTTTGTCCCAGATGCCCAGAGGCAAGGTAAATTTTGATGCCCCCAAATATACATATATAAAAGTAAGTAAGTTTTATTTATATTGCGCACTTTCTCCAACAGGACTCAAGGCGCTTTACAGACATTAAAAATAATGCACATACAGTACTGTAATACAAAGGGTAATCAGAACGAGCAACAATAGCAGTACAGATATGCATCACACATACAGATATGCACTAGATGCATTCTAATGAGGGACATGGACATGGGGAACATATATTTACTGAGCTGTACAGCACCCAGGCAACCATTCAGCGGCGCCACATGGTGATTGCACCAGCCAGATAGGTAGACAAGTAAAACAGTACAGATATAGGACACTTACAGACATTTACTAGATCAGGGGTCCTCAAACTATTTTGCTCTGGGACCCCATCAGACGATAAAAATAATGACAGGAGCCCAGCAAGGCATCACATCACATGTGCAGTCAACAGACAGCACATACATGGCAGTATTGGGTAGCCACAAAATGATGGGAGGAGTCTGAAGTAACAGACCATTCAACAGACTTTTCAGACTACTTGAATCACTGATTGAGATTAGAAAAGTCATCAGCCTGATGGTCAGCAACATGGAGTCGCGACCCCATGCTGAGAAGGCCAGGACCCACTTCGGGGTCAGGACCCACAGTTTGAGAACCCCTGTACTAGATGTATTCTATTGAGCGACACAGACTTGGGGAACAAATATTTACTGAGCTGTACAGCACCCAGGCAGCCATTCAGCGGCGCCACTTGGTGATTGCCCCATCTAGATAGGTAGACAAGTAAAACAGTACAGATATAGGACATGTACAGATATATACTAGATGTACTCTATTGAGCGACACGGACATGGGGAACATATATTTACTGAGCTGTACAGCACCCAGGCAGCCATTCAGCAGCGCCACTTGGTGATTGCACCATCCAGATAGGTAAACAAGTAAAACAGTACAGCTATAGGACACGTACAGATATTTACTAGATGTACTCTATTGAGCGATATGGACATGGGGAACATATATTTACTGAGCTGTACAGCACCCAGGCAGCCATTCAGCAGCGCCACTTGGTGATTGCACCAGCCAGATCGGTAGCAAGTAAAAACATGACAGATATAGGACACTATGGGGGTGACACAGAGTACATATTTGGCTATCTGCACCGATCCTAGGCAGCCTGTAGAACAGTACAGAGTACACAGAACAAGACATAACTAGACATAACAGCAACTGAAGAACAAAAACAGAGCACAATTAACAGTACAATTCTTAGTACACAATACAGCTGAGATATAGGGAGATGAGTGAGACGTTATGCAGGTATAGATGGTAGGAAAGTAAGAGAGCTGTAATTGAAATGCAAGAAGATTGCTGTGAGAACAGGAGGGAAGAAGGCCCTGCTCCAAAGAGCTTACAGTCTAGAGGGAGGGGGAGACAGACAGGTGACACGAGGTGCAGGTAAGGAGACCTGAAGGCAGGGAGTGAGCAGGTAAAGAGACCTGAAGGAAAGAAGTGAGCATTGCAGGGATGGTCAAGAAATAAGGCAGCAGGTAGAGAGAATGGGCAAAATTGTCCTCTCCCTCCTCCACCTGCACCCTTGATACTAGGGATGCCAATCCCGGGATTGAAAAATGCTCAATCCCGGGATTCCCGGGATCCCGGGATTGGCATCCCTAGCTGTGCTGTGCTTCATATGTGTGGATACCCACCCCCACACCGGCCGACCCGCACATTTACTTACATTAGCAGGCGGCCGGCCGGGAGTGGGTTCGGAGGTGCACAGTGCCTCCAGGCTCGTGCACCTCCTTCTTAGCAGGCAGGGCAGGCCGAAACGAAGAGGCAGGGCAGGCCGGAAAGGAGGCCGGCGGGCGCGTGTGCGGAGGAGACTGGAAGGGGGTGGGCACAGGCACAGGAGAAGGCTGCGCAGAGTGACCTCTACTGTCACGCTACGCTGGCCACACGCAAGGGTCAGGATTCGGGAGCCGGGCAGCGTCTGAGCGAGTGCTCAGACGCTGACTGCTCCTGATGAAGACGTGCTGAGACGTCGAAACGCGTTGAGCCATATCCAAGACCCTGACATCCACCAAAGTCCTATCTTTCATTTGGACCCTAATTGAGAGCCCAGACTATCTTGCACCAGGCTCCATAACAGTGATCTTATCCCGGACCAGCTTTCACCATCTTGGGCCAATTGGTCCCCACCTCCTCTAGCAGTGATTCTTGGCGGTGGCCATTCCATCTTCCACCCACCACTCCTGCTCCAATCCTCATGAGGCATAGGTCCATACCTCCTTGGTAGAGATTCACGGCGGTGGCCATTCCATCATCCACCCACCATTCCTGCTCCAATTCCATCCAAGGTATTTTGGACCTATAAGCTGGGAATTAACCGGTACCATCTCCAGGTCCCCAGATGAGACCCTGATGTTCTAACCATTAATGGTGGTAACTATAACAAAATTATTGGCACATGAACTACCTTCATTCATTTTTTTCAGAGCTAAGTGCTTGCATTAAACCCCATTTTTTCAATTCCCTCCAATTTTTTTACATTTTTTAGTATATGTTTTATTCTTAGAGAGTACTCTCTTAACTTGTATTTGTATAATAAATGTATTTGTAATTTACTACATTAAGTGTGTTGTGGTCATCATTCAGAACTACCCAGCGCTGTATACCTCCTTTTCTCTGTTCCACATACAGGGAGCCTTACACACTCCCATATAATGGATTGGGGGTAGGGGAGGGGGAGTTAGGAGTCCGCACACACTTTTCTTTAGAGTATCCCCTATATTTTATTGGGGGGGGGGGGTTGCCTTCAATTACTGGTTATTTAGGCAGCGGGTGCTATCCAGGCAATATGGTTAGAGTACAGGTTCAAAAGAGAGAAGAATTGCACTATGGATGCACACCTAAAGGGAGGAATATTTCAAACAGATGGAAATATTCTGGTCTTTTTTAATTTTAAAAATTGTACTTTATAAAATTAAAGTACAATTTTTAAAATTAAAAAAGACCAGAATATTTCCATCTGTTTGAAATATTCCTCCCTTTAGGTGTGCATCCATAGTGCAATTCTTCTCTCTTTTGAACCTACACTCCCATATAAAGCAGCTTTAACTGGTTTCGAGGTTCACTCTTTTCTTTCTACTTCCTGTAGGACAAGTGGATAGAAAATATGCACTCTACATGCAGCATACATTCACAACCCTTCGCTCTAATGTAATAGCTAACGCGCTACTACTGACCAATCATTTACTACATTGGCT
Source organism: Crinia signifera (assembly GCF_055691185.1). Taxonomy (NCBI): domain Eukaryota; kingdom Metazoa; phylum Chordata; class Amphibia; order Anura; family Myobatrachidae; genus Crinia; species Crinia signifera. The sequence continues at coordinate 303,812,857 of NC_139219.1, read as the reverse complement.
GTGCGTTTGTATAGATGTAGGGCATATGAATTGTAGATGCATTTTTGAGAAGTTGAAATGGAAAGTTGAATTATTTAAAAAAATGTATTTGAGTTGGCACTATGGGGGGTATTCTGATTCAATTGGTCCCCCACGCATTCGCACGGGGGACCGAATGTTTGCAATAGGTATAGGTTTTTATGCACATGTGCAGACGCTGTGGGCAAGCGCCCACAACGCTCGCATACAGAAGTCCGGGCAAAGGCATGGAGGGGCGTGGGCCTACGGGCTGGGCAATTTGCATATATGAATGTCCAGTGTTTCCTGAGGGGTTTTCGCTGGGTGTTCCCCTGCAAATTGCCAGGTGATGTGGGTGCAAGGGACGAGCACTTGCAGGTCTGAGACACCATAGAGGTGTCTTAGATCTGCGAGCACTGAAGAAATATTTCGATGGTTGCCGATCATCGAATGATTTTTCCCCCGCACCCAAGGCTGCAAATGGGTGATTATGCAAATCATTCATTAGCATGCCTACAGGGTTTGGGGTGTGGGTGGCCGAGCGGCATTGAGCAGCCCTTTGTGGACTCATAGCCTTGCCTAGCCAGAATAAGGGCCTATGTTTTATGTGTGCTAGAAAAGTCTGAGAGATGCTTAAATAATAGAGATTAGATAGATAGCAATGTATTTTGAGACCATATTCTATAGCTAGACAAAGTATTAATATAAGATAAGGCTGAGACTATGAGTATTTTGCTGAACAGAACAGCATTCATCTGAATCATTTACATCCATAGTGTGATAAAAGTTACTATTCTATTTTAATGAGCCATATAAATCCAAGCTATGTAATTATATTCTAACCATCAAAAAATTATGAAAGATATAAAGGAACTTTCTAGAATTTAAAATTGCATGATGCATTAATTTTTATTGTGGTGATGTGGATGATATGTACCAAAGTGAAAAAAAAATGAAATATTTGATTGTGCCCGTTCAGAGATAGAAAGGCTCAGCTTTCATATTTTGAGACACCCAATCCCAGAGAGGTAAAAGGGGATGAATGCTCCGTTAACGAGAAACAAAGTAGATTCACATGCCTTAGGTCACTGGTCCCCAAGTCATTGCTAGTGAGCTAGTGGTAGCTCGTTGCAGAGATCCCAGTAGCTCAATTCCTGATTAATGCTCCTCCAACCACCCGCCCGTGCGGATCCTCCTCATGCATTTACTATACCTCCGCCCATACTGCTCCTCCATCCACCCCCTTGTACCACTCCTCCACCAAAGCAAAGCTGCATCTTATACCCTGGCAACTAGCATTGCAACCCTGGCAATGAGCATTGCAACCCTGGCAATGAGCACTGAGCCCTGGCAATGAGCATTGCAACTCTAGCAATAAGCATTGACCCTAGGCAATGAGCATTGATCCCTTTCAATGAAGAATGCATCTTTGGCAACAAGCATTGATGCCTGGCAACAGGCATTGACCCCTTTCAATGAGCAGGTAATTTAACAAATAATTTGAAGATTTATTGTGGGATTAGAATCCTTAATGTGGAACATATGTGTTTGGGGCATTGCAGTGTGTTGCATATTATGTTGTGGGGGCATTGCTTTGTGTGGCATATTGTGTCATAGGTATTGCAGCATGTGTCAAATTGTTTCGGAGCATTGTGGTGTGTGGCATATTGTGTCATGGACATTGTGGTGTGCAGCATATTGTGTCAGGGGCATTGCGGTGTGCAGCATATTGTGTCAGGTGTATTGCAGTGTGCGACATATAGGCTGGGGCATTGCGATTTGTGGCATATTGTGTCAGGGCTTAACGAAGTGCAGCATATTGGCCCTTATTCAGATCTGATCGCAGTACATAATTGTTCTCAAAATGGGCAAAACCATGTACACTGCAGGTGAGGTGTGTTGGGTGAGGTGTGTTGAAACTGAAATCTAAATTGCAGTGTAAAAATAATGCAGCCAGTATTTACCCTGCACAGAAGCAAAATAACTCACCCAAATCTAACTCTCCTTGCACATGTTACAATCCCAGAGAGGTAAAAGGGGATGAATGCTCCGTTAACGAGAAACAAAGTAGATTCACATGCCTTAGGTCACTGGTCCCCAAGTCATCGCTAGTGAGCTAGTGGTAGCTCGTTGCAGAGATCCCAGTAGCTCAATTCCTGATTAATGCTCCTCCAACCACCCGCCCGTGCGGATCCTCCTCATGCATTTACTATACCTCCGCCCATACTGCTCCTCCATCCACCCCCTTGTACCACTCCTCCACCAAAGCAAAGCTGCATCTTATACCCTGGCAACTAGCATTGCAACCCTGGCAATGAGCATTGCAACCCTGGCAATGAGCACTGAGCCCTGGCAATGAGCATTGCAACTCTAGCAATAAGCATTGACCCTAGGCAATGAGCATTGATCCCTTTCAATGAAGAATGCATCTTTGGCAACAAGCATTGATGCCTGGCAACAGGCATTGACCCCTTTCAATGAGCAGGTAATTTAACAAATAATTTGAAGATTTATTGTGGGATTAGAATCCTTAATGTGGAACATATGTGTTTGGGGCATTGCAGTGTGTTGCATATTATGTTGTGGGGGCATTGCTTTGTGTGGCATATTGTGTCATAGGTATTGCAGCATGTGTCAAATTGTTTCGGAGCATTGTGGTGTGTGGCATATTGTGTCATGGACATTGTGGTGTGCAGCATATTGTGTCAGGGGCATTGCGGTGTGCAGCATATTGTGTCAGGTGTATTGCAGTGTGCGACATATAGGCTGGGGCATTGCGTTTTGTGGCATATTGTGTCAGGGCTTAACGAAGTGCAGCATATTGGCCCTTATTCAGATCTGATCGCAGTACATAATTGTTCTCAAAATGGGCAAAACCATGTACACTGCAGGTGAGGTGTGTTGGGTGAGGTGTGTTGAAACTGAAATCTAAATTGCAGTGTAAAAATAATGCAGCCAGTATTTACCCTGCACAGAAGCAAAATAACTCACCCAAATCTAACTCTCCTTGCACATGTTACAATCCCAGAGAGGTAAAAGGGGATGAATGCTCCGTTAACGAGAAACAAAGTAGATTCACATGCCTTAGGTCACTGGTCCCCAAGTCATCGCTAGTGAGCTAGTGGTAGCTCGTTGCAGAGATCCCAGTAGCTCAATTCCTGATTAATGCTCCTCCAACCACCCGCCCGTGCGGATCCTCCTCATGCATTTACTATACCTCCGCCCATACTGCTCCTCCATCCACCCCCTTGTACCACTCCTCCACCAAAGCAAAGCTGCATCTTATACCCTGGCAACTAGCATTGCAACCCTGGCAATGAGCATTGCAACCCTGGCAATGAGCACTGAGCCCTGGCAATGAGCATTGCAACTCTAGCAATAAGCATTGACCCTAGGCAATGAGCATTGATCCCTTTCAATGAAGAATGCATCTTTGGCAACAAGCATTGATGCCTGGCAACAGGCATTGACCCCTTTCAATGAGCAGGTAATTTAACAAATAATTTGAAGATTTATTGTGGGATTAGAATCCTTAATGTGGAACATATGTGTTTGGGGCATTGCAGTGTGTTGCATATTATGTTGTGGGGGCATTGCTTTGTGTGGCATATTGTGTCATAGGTATTGCAGCATGTGTCAAATTGTTTCGGAGCATTGTGGCGTGTGGCATATTGTGTCATGGACATTGTGGTGTGCAGCATATTGTGTCAGGGGCATTGCGGTGTGCAGCATATTGTGTCAGGTGTATTGCAGTGTGCGACATATAGGCTGGGGCATTGCGTTTTGTGGCATATTGTGTCAGGGCTTAACGAAGTGCAGCATATTGGCCCTTATTCAGATCTGATCGCAGTACATAATTGTTCTCAAAATGGGCAAAACCATGTACACTGCAGGTGAGGTGTGTTGGGTGAGGTGTGTTGAAACTGAAATCTAAATTGCAGTGTAAAAATAATGCAGCCAGTATTTACCCTGCACAGAAGCAAAATAACTCACCCAAATCTAACTCTCCTTGCACATGTTACATCTGCCTCACCTGCAGTGCACATGGTTTTGCCCATTTTGAGAACAAATTTGTATTGCGATCAGATCTGTATAAGGGCCATTGTGTCAGGGGCAATGCAGTGTGCGGCATATGGTGTCAGGGGCATTGGTGTGTGGTATAATGTGTAAAGGGCATTTTACAGTTATAGGACAGATTTTATTTTTTCAAATTTGTTTTACTGTCTCTTCAGGAGGATTCATTGTCTTTTGTAGCTCATGCTCAAATAAGGTTAGAGACCACTGCCTCATATCGTTAATTTTTTAGGTTTGAGGGAAATGCAGTAAACTCCCCATCAGGTATCCCCCAGGTCCACGCTTTCCACTCACCATGAACTTAACCTAAACCTTAAACCATAACTTATCTAATAAAAAAAAAACACAGACACAAGTGCTGGCGTTTCAAACATGAATGTCAAATTTATTTGACAATTAAACTAAACTATATATATAATGGTGGCGGCACCAAAGAACGGTCACTATAGGGAAAGTGGGGTTAAAGATGTTTACCATACACACCATCGCTGGTGATCACTCTCCCCGGTCATCCACTCGTGCTAGTGGAGACCACCCCCCGGGCGGGAGCATGGCCAATGACCATCGATGTCAGGGGAGAGCGACACCCCACTATCTGCACACACACCTCAAGATCTTACAAGGATGACCGTTCTTTACCGCCAAAGCTAGGCCCTAAGCCGCAGCACCGCCACCAAGTAAGAAAACGCTCAGCACTGTGCATCTAACCAACTAAAGACATTGCCCAAAAACAGAGCCACGCCCTCCGGGCTCAGATGCACACCATTGCTTCTATACAGCGCACTCCGCTGAAAGCTGATGGTGTCATGGCGAATAACACCCCCGCCACTGGTCAGCAGGTACCTCTCAACTGCAGCGTTCACCGTCTTTCGTGAACGCTCCAGGCGGGGGCAGGACACAGCATTCCTCCACACAATCCTAGAGATAATGGAGGACCACCCTAACCTACATGTCGGTAAGTACCGCAAAATGAAATAGAGGACCCTCACAATCACTGAGCGTAGCTCAAGAGCGGTTACCCGCCCCACGTCATTGCCACCCAGGTGTAATATAATGACCTTCGGGACCCCAAAATTTCGCAGGGCTCGAATCAGCCCAGCCTGCAGTCCTCTCCACAGCATACCTCTCTCACCCAGCCACCTAACCTCCCCAGCTCCACCAAACACACTTATATCAGAGGCGATGTTTGCCCTGGAAGCCCAATAGACAAAGGAATGTCCAATCATCCATATGGACTTAACGTCCTGTCGACCTGAAATATTTATAGAGAGGTTAGAAGGCGTTCGACAAGCTTGCATGCCACGCATTCACCACACTTGTTAGGAGAGGAATGAGAAAAAACCGTGGCCGACCAGCTCTTGAGGCACAAAACACACCGTCTGGAGTAAACTAACAAGTACGCCATGCCAGATTGTAATTTTAGCCGAATTGTGCCCCCAGACGGATGTGAAAACACACCTCAAGGCCCCCACTGTAAGTTGACGAGCGCTTATGCGTCCAGTCGACCATGGTGAAAAGTGACAGATAAGGCTGGCCGAATGTACCTCCGGAATGCTGCCGAGCGCCATCGACCCAGAGATTGAATCTCTGCGTCGGAGCGGCCCTCTGCAGCCGCCGAGGTAGCAGCCACAATCCTAAAGGAATGAGACCCAAATTCCTTAGGATCGAGACCCGTGGCCTCCAGCGCCCGTCCCAATACGTGACAAAATTGGTATTTGGTGAGCGGTGACCCATCCTCATGCATCAGCCATGCGCCGGGGAGGTCCGGGCGCACCTGGGCGAAGGCCGAGACCAACGTCACAGGACACGCCCTTTCCACCGCGCACGGGAGCAAGGACAGCCACCGCCCCCTCCCAGCCTGGTCCGTCTTGGAACGTCGCAGGTGACATAGCACCGAATCAGTTTGGACCACCATATCGTCCACAGTCAAAGGTGAGGGCGCCCGTTTTGACGGGGCCACCAGCTCCCCAATCCTGAAGGCCCCGTGGTACGCCATTACGTACGCCGTGCGGAACAGCAGGACCTCATAATAAGGCCAGCAAATGTCCACCAGGGCGTCCAGCAATGCCGGAAGTAATGACATATCAATAGGGCGCCTGCAGTCCGGGAGAACGGGCGTAGCCCTCCGCCAACCCCGTAACGCCCTGGACACCAAGAATGACCGTGACGGGTCCGCCCTACCCTGCAGTGAGGAGAAAAATGACACCCCTGCCAAAGTCCTGCGCACAGAGGCGACAGAGCGACCAGAGGAGTATGCACTCCAAACAAAAGCCACCATGGCCGCCTCAGGTGTCCATGGTGGCTTTTGTTTGCGATGCGGACAGTCGGAACTGCTCCCACTCCTGCCATCCTGCTTGATAGCAATGGAGCGTCCGTGGTGCTATAGCCCGCATGGCTAGCCCCTCAACTCTGGCCTGATCATCTGCCAAATATAAGAGGGACAGCGTTCACCAACAAGATCTGCATCAGGTGCCAAGGCCCGGAACTTAACCCAGTCGGCCCTGGACAATGCGTCTGCCACAGAGTTCTCTACTCCGGGTACATGCTGCGCTACGAATTGGATGTTAAACAGCAGGAATTTTAGCACTAAACGTGCAAGAAGGCGAACAACCGGCATGGATGCTGAGCCCTGCTTGTTCACTGCGTGCACCACTCCCAAGTTGTCACACCAAAATATTATACTAGAGTCGCGGAGCCTCTCTGCCCACAGCTCCAGTGCGACTACAATGGGAAACAGTTCAAGCAGCAACAGATTTTTAGTGTGGTCCTCAGCCACCCACTCGACGGGCCATGGAGCGGCGCACCACGATCCGTGCAAAAAGGCTCCAAAGCCCACCCCGCCCGCAGCATCAGTATACAGTTGCAACTGCGCATTGGTGCGGGGGGTCGCTGGCCAAATAAGAACCCCATTAAATTGCTCCAGGAAGGAAAGCCAAATGCGCAAATCCCTCTTTATCTCTGCCGGCAGGCGGACGTAATGGAGGGGGTGCTTGATCCCTGCCATGGACCTCTCCAGCTTCCTACAGAACACCCTACCCATGGGTATCACCCTGCAGGCAAAGTGCAGAAGCCCTAGGAGTGACTGGAGCTGGCGCAACTGGAGTTTGCCCGTAGCCAACGCCAGGCTAACTGCCCTTTGGAGTCTAGCCAGCTTGTCGAGGGGGAGGTGGCAGCAGGCTGCCACAGTATCGATTTCGATGCCCAAAAAGGACAGGCACGATACCGGCCCCTCCGTCTTGTCCACCGCTATGGGAACTCCCAGGTGCTGAAAAAGGTCCTGCAGGTATGATAGGATAAAACCGCACCGCTGGGATCCAGCGGGGCCCACGCACAGGAAATCATCCAGGTAGTGGGCCACGCCTGACTCGCCCGAGCCTGTAACCACGCACCAGTGCAAAAAGCTGCTAAAGCGCTCAAAGTACGCGCAAGAAATCGAGCAGCCCATAGGCAAACACCTGTCCACGTAGAAACCCGTGGGGAGGCGAAAGCCCATGAACCGAAACGATTCCGGGTGCAGCGGGAGAAGGCGGAAGGCCGATTCAATTTCCACCTTAGCCATCAGAGCCCCGCGGCCATGGCCGCGCACTATATCCAGCGCCTGCTCAAACGACTGATACCGCACGCGGCACAAGTCCTCAGGGATGGCATCGTTAACCGAGGTGCCCGGGGGGTGAGACAAGTGTTGTATGAGCCGGAACTTGCCGCTGGCCTTTTTGGGGACCACCCCCACTGGGGATAGCACTAAGTTCTTGATAGGTGGTGACGGGAAGGGACCCACCATTCTACCCAAACTCACTTCCTTGGCCACCTTGTCTAAAACCACCCCTGGCATCTGGATCGCGGATTTTAAATTCCTAGGGGCGTGGGCTATGATGTTCCCCTGTATAGGGAGGCGGAAGCCCAGGCGAAACCCGGACTCCAGGAACTCAGCCTCCCCCCTACGCGGGTACCTACTCAGCCAGCTGGCCAAGCGGTCAACCCGCACAGGAGAAGGGGCCTTAGTGAGGTGCACCCCCGGCTGCTGCAGCCTGGGTGGCCCCTCCCTGCTTTCCTTTCCTGCAATCCTTGAAAGGGTGATTGCCCCAGCACTTGGAGCAAGCGTGCTTGAACTTGCAGGTAGCCCCGAGGGAGCAGCCAGCACCATTAAAGGCGAAGCAACGCCCTGCGGGGGTTCCCCCCGCCCTCCCGCGAAAGGGGGGCTGGGGTTTGCGCGGGGCAGGGGTGGAGACCTGTGTGGACACCTGAGCGGAAGAGGGCTTCGGCCCCATCCAGATCTCCACGTCCTTACATCCGAATGCCATGATGTGCAATCCTGACTGCTTGCGCCTGAAGTTCTCATCATAGGAGCGCCATGATGAGTCGGCCTCCGAGAGGAACATCACATGAATCATGTGCATGTAACGCACCATATTCATGTGTTCCTGCGGTCTCGTTTCTAGGTAACAAGCCGCAAACATAAACATGCCCGCCTGCCACCGGTGATATGTGCAGAAGGCCTCTTCCCCGATACCACCGCGCCGTTTGGCTGCGCGGTATTCTTTTTCGGCCTGTGCCGTCATAGAAAAGAAACTGACGTACTTCCCCTCGTTTATTCTTTCCTGCACGCTGCGCCTTAAGCCCCTAAGGACAGCAGTATTCTCGCATTGAACCACCTGACCCCTAGGAAATAGTGGAGACCCTGAGCTACCACTAGAACTGGAGTGTCGGCAACGTCGGTGCCGACGTCTCCTGCGTGATCTCCGGCCGCCTTCCCCCTCGGACGTTCCCGAGTCGGACCCGCCCGAAAATGAAGTATGCGTCCTACGCCTACGCCGCTTGCGCTTAGCAGCTGACCCACCTGAAGTGCCTCCCGCTGGCACGAGGCTCATCTGGGCAGCAGGATCCACCGTTCCCACTGGAGGAGTCCCGGACGCGACGACCGCCATGGCTGTGAGGGGCGTAGAACCCCCGGGCAGAAGTGGAAGGACCCGCCACCACTGGTTGAGGAGGATTAGATGTACTGGAAGAGGCAATAGCGGGCTGACTAGGAGCGGGGTTCTGACCCCCTTGAGGGGTGACCCGGCTCATCAGGCTGGACAGCAGGGTCATAAACTGCTGCACCCCCCCATCCCCAGCGGGTAAGGGGGTCGTGGTTGCTGGCACCACTGCCGTAGAGGGTGGTGCGGATGCAGACCGCAGGGGGAACAACCTGGCCCGCCTAAGCAAATGCCTGCTGGCCAAATGTAAAGGGGACATACCCCTGGGTGTCCTCGGGAGAGTATCTATAGGCCCAGCCAGGCCTGACTGCCCACCGGTGATAGCACCCTGTACTAGCTCCGTCCCCCTGGCCCTGCCGCGGCCCCTGCTCTGCCTGGGAGTATGCCTTGAGGGGGTCCCAGAGGGGATACCCCTCCGTTGACTCAGGTGACCCAGCACAGGGGTGTCTGAGGGTGGTATGTCCTGCTGGGTGACAGCACCCCTACCCCTGGGGACCTGACTGGCACTCCTACCCCGTCTGCCTTGACCCCGCGACCCCCCAGCGCGAGCCCGGCTGGAAGGCCGCGATGTGGCACCGCCGGTGGTAGTTCCGGCTATGTGCCCAGTGTCAGCAGGGGTGCGGGGGCCTAACCCGCGACCTCTATTCATTGCGCCACGGGCTCTACCCGTGCCCGACCCCCCAGTGATGTCACGAGGCGCCGCGTGCCTACCGCGGCTCATGCCTCTGTTGGAAATGCCCCCGGATGCTACCGCTGGTGCCACGGGGCGGCGGGGGCCTAGCCCGCCTCCCCGAGTCAAAGCGCCGTGGGCTCTACCCGTGCCCGACCCCCCGTTGGATTGTAGGCCGCCGCGCGGCCACCACGGCCTGACCGGGGCTGGCGCGAGGCCCGGCGCCTGGCCGCGTCATCAGCCGGCGCCGCGACCGTCGCGTCTGCATACCAGGGATGCTGCCGCTAGACCCCGCAGCCCCCCCAGCCAGGTAGGAGCCGTCAGACAGGCGGGCGGGCGGGCGTGAGACCCTACGTGGACGGGGCATGGCCGCAAGGAGGGGGGCGCTACGCAGGGGACAGATATTGTTTGGAAAGAAAGTAAGAGAGGACAGCAAAAGGTTTGAGAAGGAGATTGAGGGTGAAATAAATGGACAGAGTTAGATTTTGTGCAAAGCACGTGTACTACCCAGTCAGCTGCAAAACAGGTCTTGCCTTCTCCACAGCTTTTCTGGACAGAGGAAGAGCTTCTGGTATCACATGCCCTGGTACTTGTGGAGTATCACGGCTCCCATCGTATGGCATCGTATGCCATATGTAGTGGCATACGATGGCATACGATGCGATGCGATGTTTTACCGATTTTTGAGCATTTTTGCTCAAAAATCGTATCCCATCGTATGGCATCGTATGCCATATGTAGTGGCATACGATGTTATACGATGCGATACGATGTTTTACCGATTTTTTAGCAAAAATGGTCAAAAATCGGTAAAACATCGGATAACATCGTATGCCATATGTAGTGGCATACGATGTCATACGATGCGATACGATGTTTTAACGATTTTTGAGCAAAAATGGTGAAAAATCGGTAAAACATCGCATGGCATTGTATGCCATCGATGCGATACGATGTTTTACCGATTTTTGAGCCATTTTAGCTCAAAAATCGTATGCGATCGCATCGGATGCCATACGATGGCATCCGATGCGATGCGATGGCACCCGATTTTGCACTGAAATGCATCAGAATGCATTGAAATGTGTATTAAAGTAGTGAAATGCCCCCAAATGCCATTTTTCATAGTGCACCACCCCCACTATCAACGTCAACCCGAAGCGTGGCGAGCGGCGGCGGTACGCGTCCTACGACCTTTTCATACCCCCACTATCCACGTCGGCGTGGAGTTGAGAATAGAATAGTGTGGCGAGCGCAGCGAGCCACCGAGCCCGAAGCGCGGCGAGTGCAGCGAGCCCCGCGAGGGGACGCGGATACCTGTAAAGCCCGCGAGGAGACGCGTATAGCTGTGAAGGTATCCGCGTCCCCTCGCGGGGCTCGCTGCGCTCGCCACGCTTCGGGCTCGGTGGCTCGCTGCGCTCGCCACACTATTCTATTCTCAACTCCACGCCGACGTGGATAGTGGGGGTATGAAAAGGTCGTAGGACGTATGGCATCCGATGCGATCGCATACGATTTTTGAGCTAAAATGGCTCAAAAATCGGTAAAACATCGTATCGCATCGATGGCATACGATGCCATGCGATGTTTTACCGATTTTTCACCATTTTTGCTCAAAAATCGGTAAAACATCGTATCGCATCGTATGACATCGTATGCCACTACATATGGCATACGATGTTATCCGATGTTTTACCGATTTTTGACCAAATAGTCAAAAATCGGTAAAACATCGCATCGCATCGTATGCCATCGTATGCCACATGCGATGCGATGCGATTTTTAGCATACGATCTGCATACGATGCAGGTCGTGGGAGCCGTGATACTCCACAAGTAGCCATGCCCTTTCTTCCCTGTCTATACTCCTCCCACAGCTCTGATAGGCCTTGTGCCCATCCTATTTACATGTCAGCTGACCTTCCAGCGTAACCTGGGGAACCCATCAGGGGTTTATGCTCTCTCATTGCTTATTCAGCATTCGTGGTTCTTTCTTTTCCTACTTCCTATAAATCAGCCACCATAGAGACATAATTTCATTGTACATTTATAAGGACATATACCGGGCCGAAACAAGGATTTCGGGCACCCAAAATTTTATTTGCAAATGGTCAAAACGTTCACTGCAGGTGGGGCAGATGTAATGTGCAGAGAGATTTAGATTTGGGTGGAGTGTGTTGAAACTGAAATCTGAATTTAATTGTAAAAATAAAGCAGCCAGTATTTACCCTGCACAGAAACAAAACGACTCACCCAAATCTAACTCTCTCTGCACATGTTACATACAGTATACCTCACCTGCAGTGCAGCATGTTTTTGTCCATTTGCAAACAAAATATTCCCTGCAATCAGGTCTGAATTATCTTTTGTCTCATATGTATACATCTGGTCATAGCCTAATCCAGTTATGTGGATTATCCCTTTATTCATTTTATAGTATTCTATTGCCCGATTGACCTGCACAGTCGTTTAGATTTAATATTTTGGCTGTTTTCCAATTTCTTCACATACTGACGAGTTTGCAAAAGTATCATATATTCTGTTTGCTAGATTTTCACTCTTTCTGCTTATGTACAGACAGAACACCTGTTTTACAGGTTAACTAAACATTTCATGTATGCTAATACTGTAGTTATTTTCAATCCATTTATATATGTTATTTATGCTCTGAATTTGCAGCGGAAATCTTGTTACTATGGCGATTGGTTCTCTCGCTGTAGTCATGTCCACAGGAGTCCGTTGGGATGTTCATAAGTTTTCATACACAATGAAGTCATCAGGACGTTGAGTGCTGCGGCAAAGTGTGTTTTGCCATGTACATTTTTCAGAAAGATTAGGTGCCAAGGGGCTGATTTATCGTTCATTCTTATCTCACTCAACGATTTTAAAACTCTTTCAGTGCTATTCAATTGTTATGTTGCGCTGGATCTCCCGTCTAAAGAGATTGGATGATCGTAGGGTAATATTCAATTTATCTATTGTTTTGTGCATTTCACGCTCATTATGGTCAGGTTTAGCCATGCATTTGCACATTTCCGCTCACCACCCCCAGGCAGCGCGAGCTAAAGTGCTGGCGAAAAACATATGAATGCCACCCATTGGAACTTATTCAGGTCCATTCGCTCCCCTGAGTGTCGTGCGGGGGAGTGATGGTAAGCGACTGTGCATGCACATATCATGATGTCATGGGTAGAGACCTTCAAATTCCTTGGGCCAAAAATCTCTTGCAACTTCAGATGGGAGCCCAACATAACTTCCATTGTCAAAAAGACCCAACAGCGGCTGTTCTTCCTGAGGCAACTGAAAAAATTCAACATTCCGCAGGAGCTGCTGCGGCTCTTTTACACTGCTATTGTGGAGTCCGTTCTATGCTCCTCTATTACAATCTGGTATGGAGGGGCCAATGAATCTGAGAAACGAAGCCTGTAAAGAGTGGTGAGGACAGACCTCCCCCTGTAAGGGAACAATACTTACTGTAAGCAGGGTCAAGAAGCGAGCTGGGACGATCGTGGCGGACAAACTCCACCCTGGCCATAACTTGTTTGATATTCTCCCATCAGGTAGATGCTTCAGGTCCATCCCTGCCAAGTCGTCAAGAACCGCAAAAAGCTTCTTACCGACAGCTATTCAGCTATTGAACAATGTACTCTAAGATATTGCTAATCTAAACACCTACCTGCTCTGTCTAACCTTGCAAATCGTAACATGTGTGAATTGACATTTGTATGCGCAACTGATGCAATGTATTTACAGATGGAGCGGGTCCCATCTTTGGCCGGCGCTCGCCAGATCCCTTGCGCTGGCGATAGAGACTGGGACGCGCGTGTGTCTCACACGCACGTGCGTCCCAGTTTCCTGTTGGAGGGGGGACATGAACCCTGTCCGTCTCCGCTTCAGGGAGACGTACAGGGTTAGGGGGGGTGCGGCAATGCGGCCAAGACCTGGGGCGACCGTCGGTGAGGCGGTGGGGACCCGGCGGAAGCCCCATTGTAAGAAGAAGCGCGCGCATCTCGTGCGCGCGCATCCCCTCCGGCGGCTGGCGGGGGATGGCAGCTGGCGAATCTTCCGCCATCCCCTGCAAAGAAGAGACCCGCTCCATCTGTATGTCATGTCATCCCTCTTGTACCATGCTTAAAGCTGCACTGTATCCACAAAAATTCTTGAGTATACGAGAGTATACATGGCCAATAAAGTGATTCTGATTCTGATATACATTTATTACAAATTCCGCATCTTTGCGCGTCAACCAGAATAACCCCCTATGTAAAACCACTGTTTTTTGTCGAGGAGTTGGGAGTTCATAATGATACATGCATTTGTAGCCAACAAAGACACATTATCATTCTCCCTCAAGGTTTAGGCAAGGTTGTTTGTATAAGAATGTTCAGTTAAATCCAATCTTCAAGTATCGCCAATTATGTGCTAATAATATATTCATGTAAATGTACATTCACCTCTTTCACATAGACAGAAGTTTTCCTTCTTGGGAGGCGGGGCATGGCCTAGGGACATGAGGAGATTAGGTTTAAGCCAATAGGGTTTAATCTGGCAATGAGGTTTCAGTGTCTTTATGGGCCATTGGGAGGAGGAGTCTGCCTCTTTTTTCCAGATTCCCCCCCCCTTTTTTTTTCTGATGGTGTTTTTTTTTATTGTGCCGGCTGTTTGTTTTTGGGCGGAAAAGAACAACAGTTTAGCTGTTTGTGGTTAAATATGGTTAGTTATTGAGTATTGTTAGGGTTTTTTGGGTGCGCTCTCTTCGTTGACTGTTTAAAGACGTTGGACCACCTCAACGGGGGCGGCGACATCACCCAGACGGGTGAGTAGTCATGGTTGAAAGTGGAGTGGATACCTTTTGTTATTGGAGGTTATTTGGTGTTAGTATTATATAGTTATGCAGATAGGGGTTTTGAGCATTGCCGTTCTCTTTTTTTCCACCATTTTTCACATATTTAGTTTAATATTAAACACAATTCTCTTAAATAAATCAGCCAATAATTTTCTGCTAAATTCAAGTCTCCGTGTCTTCATTTTAGATAAGACTTTATTAATGTGTTTATAATACGATGATTAAAGGTCATGTGTTAGCCAATAGGATGTTTAGTACTAAGATATTGAGAGATAGTGGAGAAGTTGAATAAAACAACCAATCAGCAATCAGTTTCTTAGTCTTATTTATTTAAATGTGCTAGAAACATTACAGTAAGAATGACTGGTTGCTTTGGACAATTCCTCCAATTCATCTCTCTCCAAACCTTGATACTGTTCTTCTACCCTTGTATCCATACAGTTATGTCATTAATAATGGAACACACATTTATAATCCAGTATATCATGAAAGTTGGAGGGGCATAATTATTGAGTACAGGAAGACAACCAAGATCTGCAAGATATTTATTCATTGGCAATTTACGGTACTGTAGGGCTCCTCACTAAGGGGTCTATATGCTAAGACATAGTGGATGAAGATAAAGTATAGACCAACCAGCTTGTGTCTTTTTTTTCGGGTGCCAGATGTGGTCCTGACAGTCGGGATCCCTACAGTCATTTACCCGACGTCGGGATCTCGACTGTCAAAAGGCCGACAGACTGGTGCTGGACGGCCACCCGCTATTTTCCCTCGTGGGAGTCCACCACCCCCCTAGAGGGAGAATAGAATAGGTGGCGGGCATAGCGAGCCACCGTGCCTGCAAGGGGCTTTATTGCGCTCACCATGCTGTCTGAGTCCGGGCAGTCGGGATCCCGACGTCGGGCTAATGACTGCCGGGATCCCAACTGTCGGAACCCTATACCACACCCTTTTTTTCAGCCTGTAACATGGCATTTAGCTGATTGGCTGGTACTTTTGGCCTGATTCAGACCTGTTGACTAGGCTGTGCATGTTCGCAGGTAAACACTGCCCCAGTGAATGTCCGCCCCCCCTCCTGCGTGCCAAGCAATTCCCCACACTTGCATACGAGTGGATATGTATGTTCGCAAGTGCGAAAAATTATTTTATGGTCATATTTACCATTGAATGATTTATTTCTCCATTCACTAGACTGACTTTTATTATAGCCTCAAATGGACTAATCCGGTGCCAGTGCTGACATCATGTGATGTCACCAGTCCACCCCAAACAGGCATCAACACGCCTGGGTGTGCAGGGGTACACCCAGCGGTTTTAATGGGCAAGCCCATAAAATGTTGGACGTTCTCCTGAGGCAGCCCCCTACCTGTCCCCTTCCCTCACTGAACGAATGCATCGGCGAGTGTGAAACTCCCCAAAGGCATTTTCATAGGGGGTTTGCACATGCACATATTCGCACATGCGCAGACTCCCACTATCGGCCAGGGACCGATTTCGTCCTGCAATGAGCAGGTCTGAATAACCCCCTTTTACAGATGGAGCCTTCTTCAGCTAGCCATCTCTGGATAGCCATGGTGAGCCATGGCTCACCAAGGCCTATTGTTCTCAGCTGAAATACAATACATAGAACAATACAGTAGGGGATTAGCAGAGGATTAACTCTGACAACTCTGGCTCACTTAACCCTATTAAAGGGCTAGATGAGGATGGCTCTATCTGTATTTCTATCCACTTTATCTGTCTCCAAGATTTAGTACATAAACCGCTAAGAATTCTATATTTTATAATGAAAGTACATGATATCTGTGTTGCTTTTTACTTTGCACAGATTAATTTATCAACATTAATTTAAAGTGATGAGTTAATGATAGTGAGGTAATTATAAAGAGGTCATGGAATGTACTGCACTTTGAAACATGAACAAATATATATATATATATATATATATATATATATATATATATATATATATATATATATTTAGAACGTGAAAAGAGGTGTTGAGAGAAAACTTCTATAATATTGGCAACAGTTTCTAATCAATAGCATTGAAGTCTGGTTTACCACACTCATTTCTTTCCTGGCACACAAACTTAATTTGGGAGTTTGAGTTCATTATCATTTTAAGATAAGAGACTGCACCTTTGGCATGCCATGTCAGCACAACGTTAATTATATTTTGCTTGAGGTCAATAATTGAAAATAGAAAGTGGTTTGAGTTTCTTGATAATCTCACTGGATTTCACTGTACAGCAATAGCTGGACAGCCCATGCTGGCCTAGCAATGACTAAAGCCTTAGATCTGTAATCAGGTATGACTCAAGTCAAATGTATATGTATTGCCCTCCTTATATAATACTGTACAGTCAACTGTACCATGAGACACTCAGGGGCACGTCCTGTTCTAATGAAGGAAGGAGAGAGAAGATAGTTACGTGGAGACGTTGCACATGCTCAGTAGTGCACTTTAGTCAGAAGTTCCGCTGTGCCATCACACACCTCTGTCTCAGGTACGGAATCTTGGAAGCAGTAAAGCACCCCTCATAGCTCCCATCATAACACCTTTCATCCCTCAATGATATCTCTGGATAAACACAATGGGTGAAATTTAATAGGATGAGAGATTCAGAAAGTGAGAAATTTGGTAAGGAATCTCAAGTTTTTTTAAAGCGGCAATCATTCACACTGCAATCCCAGTTTGATTTTGCAGTGTAAATGATTGCCGCTTTGAAAAAAAAAGAGATTTCTTACCAAATCTCTCACTTTCTGAATCTCTCATCCTATTAAATTTACCTCAATATTTCATATTGTGGATATCTTACATGTAAGGAAAACACAGATATACACAAGCAAAATAAAAATGCAAGACAAATCAACATTTTGGGGGGAATTCAATTTTTTAGCAAACCAGAGGGCAGCCACCAGCAGATGGCGCCCAGTGGAGCTATTAATTGTTGCCCTTTTCAGGCATGAACAACTGCCGGCACTGACATTTCAGCTTGCACCCGACTGGGGTTTTGTGATGAATTGTTTCATGTTACCCACTTGGGAGCTCAAAGAGAACTTTTCATGTTGATTAATTTAGTTTAATGAGTGTGATCAGTGCGACATCCACCATCATTCGAATGTCGCAACAAACTCAATGCCCTTCATAAGTCTGACTCCAATAGTGCACAGAGGTGAAACACGTAAGTCTGAAACTACATTGGCCGTGGAGGTTGAGGTCAGTCTATCAGATAAGAGTTTGTGTACTTGTTTTTTTTGTATGTGCATTTTTAAACCATTTCTGTAATATACTCTAAATATTGACATACCAGACTATAGTTGGATTATGCTTTCTCTCTTTAATGAAAAATTAATGGAGCTGTGATGGGTATATCTTGTGTGTGTGGTTCAAATAAGCATTTTTACTATATACTTTGGGACACAACCATGCCAGTAAGACCAGTCCCGGTCCCCCAAAGCCCCCCCCCCCCTCCCCCAGATGTCCACTGTGGTTAGCGTAAGTGCAGACTAATCTCAATGTATGAACAGCAGGACTCCCAGGTTGAAATACTGGAACACCTCACACTTCAAAATTTGTATATACAGTATATAACTTCATACAGAATAGTTTGTGTATGTTCATTTAAAAATGTAAAAAAATATTTGAGAAAAATGTGACATTGACTGGAAAAATGTACTTTTCTTCACATATGAGACCAGGGACTCTCAAAGAAGAATGTGGGTTGGGAGTGGCACAGGTAAAGCAATAAGAAATATGATAATTTTTACGTACATTAATTGGACAAAAACCAACGTAGATACCACTAATAAACAAATGTGGAGTGGTGTTTGGTTGGTGGTGCTCCCAAAATGTTCAGCTTGGTAACTGACTAAAAGAAGGGGGGTCACAAAGTGACAGAAAAAGGAAGAACAAAGAGGCTTTCTGGGGCACACTTGACTGAAAATTGATTATAAATATTAATACATAACTTTTAATGGGTATATAAAGCTAAAACAAATGTACTGAATCAAAAAATTACACATCATAGATATAAGCATCAAGACACTTGGTGGCGAAAATAGACAAGGTAAATTTTATGCTCTCTGAATAATAGATTGGTACATTGGAAATTACATCATGTCTCAATGGGCATATAGTGACAGGAGCAAAAAGGGTTAAAAACGCATGACACTTGCCCCCTGCTGTTGATGTTAATATAGTTCCCGGTATAAAGAAAAAATGCAATACTGGTAAGACAAAAATTAGTTTTGAGAAGAATAGAGGACTCCCTTAGTCTGACAAGGGTGTATCCATTGTCCGTGCTTGGTTACAGCAACTGGTATTCCCAAACGGTCTCCCAGAGAGGTACTAACCAGTCCAATCACTGCTTAGCTGCTGAGTGCGGGATGATGTGATCAAGCCTACCGGCGAAACACGTGTAAGAGGTATACGCCTCTGACACGCCCCCCTCCTGCCGAGTCCCGGCTCAACTTTCTGTTTGCTGAGCGCGGATATCAACGCTGCCGCCATTTACAAACACCCAGACTGGCGATCCGCTGACAGCAGATTCCTCTACCCCCTGGTCAGGTAACAAACTTGCTGCTGCAGCCCAGCCTGGAGAACACTGTCTGCGTTGACATCTCACTTAGTGTCCTGTCAAGCAGCGTGAACTCAGCTGTGGCAGCCAGCAAACGCTATTACAGCCACTACCTAAGGCTTTCACTCCAGCCAACAGGGTTAAACGCATATGTTATCAAGGGAAAATTAACTAGTAACCTATTCAGCTACAGTGTATCCTATACTAGTGACACTGTTAATTTACCTTGCGCTATGTTGATTAACTACACTCACTGGTTCACCATAGTTATATGTTAAGCTTTACTGTGGATTATATCAATTGTCTATGCTGATTACGCTAATTACCATGAGCATTGGAGTTATATGTTAAGCTTTACTGTCTGCTCCTGTGGTTTATATTAATTGTTTATGCTAATTACGCTGATTACCATAAACATTGGAGTGAACAAATTGTGCATATGCTAAACTGTAGATGCAAGAATTATTATCTTGCTCTTCCCCTCTCCCCTTCTTTATGATAACAGCCTGGTTGTTTGTAATCTGACAGCGATATTACCATTACTCTGATTGCTTATTACCAATAACAATTTCTCTGACTATCTGTCAAACAAAAAAACTTGTTAGAAGTATACCTTTCTAGTGTTTTTCTTTCTGATTCGTGGCTACACCCCAGAAATAACTTTGATTGCCTCAGAGTCAACAGTTGTGTGACTACATGTATTAGTTACTATATGGGAGACAATTCTAAAATTTGTCCGACCACGTACTAACAGTATTTTTCTGAGAGTTACTCTCATTGTACTGACAGTTACTATTTTTCATCAAATTATCCCTATGGCATGGAGTGGTGATCAGTGCAACTAACATTGACACCACCTGTACTACTCCCGGAGTGGAGATAAGGGTACAATTATTTACTTTTCTGAGCCCAAAACGCTGGGATTATTTCTATTTCTGGGTGGTCTAATTTGTGACTACTATCTCTCTCATCTGCTATTTGACCTTTATGATTGATGGTGGACAGCAGAAGATGTGTCACAGATTTCCACTAATTTATCCTCACTTCTCCTAAACTTTCCGTGACTCTCTCATTTGTCTCAGTGATCCTGTTCCCCCTGCAATGCACCAGGCAACAGGGTGATCGAGGATTCACTGAGCAAAAAGCAGAA
Organism: Crinia signifera; assembly: GCF_055691185.1. Taxonomy (NCBI): domain Eukaryota; kingdom Metazoa; phylum Chordata; class Amphibia; order Anura; family Myobatrachidae; genus Crinia; species Crinia signifera. Next base: position 303,792,562 of record NC_139219.1, on the reverse strand, counting down.
GCACACTTGGCTGCCCATTATAAGACAGAGTGTTGTCTTTCACCTGTGTTAAATACGGCCATACATCACTGGTCCGCCTGATTTCCATCCCGCACTCAGCAGCTAAGCAGTGATTGGACTGGTTAGTACCTCTCTGGGAGACCGTTTGGGAATACCAGTTGCTGTAACCAAGCACGGACAATGGATACACCCTTGTCAGACTAAGGGAGTCCTCTATTCTTCTCAAAACTAATTTTTGTCTTACCAGTATTGCATTTTTTCTTTATACCGGGAACTATATTAACATCAACAGCAGGGGGCAAGTGTCATGCGTTTTTAACCCTTTTTGCTCCTGTCACTATATGCCCATTGAGACATGATGTAATTTCCAATGTACCAATCTATTATTCAGAGAGCATAAAATTTACCTTGTCTATTTTCGCCACCAAGTGTCTTGATGCTTATATCTATGTGTAATTTTTTGATTCAGTACATTTGTTTTAGCTTTATATACCCATTAAAAGTTATGTATTAATATTTATAATCAATTTTCAGTCAAGTGTGCCCCAGAAAGCCTCTTTGTTCTTCCTTTTTCTGTCACTTTGTGACCCCCCTTCTTTTACTCTCAAAGAAGAGCCAGTTTGTCAAAGGTCAGATTTTCTGTGGATTAGGAAGAGTTTAAGAAGACTTAGTAGGTGGCTTGAGGTAGTGACCCAGGACAGGGGCTCAGAGTCTATTAGAACCAGATGTTTACCAGGAACCCCCGCAAGGAAGTATTGACTTCTGCTTTATAGTAGACTTTGTATGCAGGAACCCTGAAACAGAACCCAGAGTAGGGCATAGCCGGAAGAACACTCAGACATGGGGAGTTACCAGACAACGTTGATATCAAAAGAACTGAAGAATGGAAGGATATTCAGACTTGGAGTGTTACTGGACTGACTGGACAAGAAGACTGAAGAACTGAAGAATTTTCCATAACAGAGAATTACCAGAAGAACTGTACCGGATAACTGAGGAACTGAAGGATGTTTTTGAACAGAAAAATACCAGAAGGACTGGACCGGATAACTAAGGAACTGAAGGATATTTGGGACCAGAGATTTACTAGATGGACTGGACCATATGACTGAGAAACTGAAGATCTGAATAATGTTCGGAACTGGAGAATTACCAAACAGACTGGACCAGAAGGCTGAGGAACTGAAGGATGTTCGCAATTAGAGACTACCGGATGGACTGGACCAAATTGTGTGGCTGTGATATCTATTGCGCTAGTGATCTGCCAAATCTGGAAATATGGCTTTATCTCTGTTGAGATGCTGTCATTGACTGCTAGGAACAAGCTGCTGGAGACAGACTGGAGAGTGGAGACCCTCGAAGTTCCTGAACCGGCACCCATTACCCACCGTATGGAGAGAGTGACACGGTTCCTTCAAAATGTAAAAAGTGAAATCATAGAAAACTTAACCATTTCACTTCTCATTTGGGGCTCTCTGTTGGAACCATCTACTGACCATCTGAAAATGACAATAGGTGCCAGGGCCAAACGCCGTAATGCAAAGCATTCTTAAGCTTTGGAAACCGGGCAGATTCGCAGTCCCCATAGTTGGTATCAGAAATGTAGAGACTGTGGCAGATATGGAGATGTTTACTTGTAGTTTCTCCTACATACTGTACATTTGGTGGTAACGTAATTTATGTGGATATCGCAGACAAACAGATGTTTTGAGGGGAATTGCCACAAATATAAAAATATACATACTGTAGGCTTAATTATGCTTGCGCACTCACCCGGGATTGCCAATAGGCTTCTAAAAATTGTGTGGCACTTCCAGCCACTCAGAAAAGTAGGCAAGTCTCCTGGAGCTGGTTTAGAACCGCATGCAACCCCCAGCAGCCACCAGCAGTGATGCGATTTGCACTTCATCATGTAATCATGCAATGCTGGTAATCTGGGCATCGCGCTTCCAAACTTCCTATGCCATCAATGATAAAAGAATACTTACGCAGCAGCAACACCGTTACTGTTTGTTTCAGAGTGAAAAAATGGTTCAGAATTGTATTGCTTTGGAAATATATGTGACATTATTTTTATAACATCCCATCACATATATTCTTGAAGCCAGCAAAGGAATTGTTAGTCCACAATACATGGTTGGTTCATAATATTGTTTTTCATTTCTGTAAGAGAGAGATAATTTAGGAAAAGAGCTGGGCACATCGCCAATTCAAATGTTTCAACAGATAAGGTTAAATATTCAAGTATGCACTGGTGAAATGTACTTTCTGTGATTCCAGAACAAGCCAAAAGCAATGTAACAAATATATTGTTTTACAGGACTACACATTACAAAATATCCTTAGGCAAGGATCAGCAGTTTTCAATTAAACTCATGAGATGAGCAAGAGTGCATGTTCGAGTGTGTTATAAAATTAGCATTTACATGTTAACTTTTAATGAATGGACAGAATTATAGGCAGTCAATCATAGCTGGGCTGCAGAATAACGACATATTGCACTGTTGGCTTGTCCATTGTTAATAGCTTAGGAAGGAGATGCTCAACACGCTAACTTCTTGCAACCACAGTATATTTGTGTCCGTTGCATTAATGGTTATTTAATCTCTTTACTTATAACAACAGATAACAATATAGCGAGATAGGGTAAATTGGGGGCATCATGGTTCTAACAAATTGTGTAAGAATTTTACAATCACAGGCAGAGATTCATCAAAGCTTAGCGAGAGATAAGGTGGAGATAGATAAAGTGTCAACCAATGAAATCCCAGCTGTCATTTTTCAAATACAGCCTGTAACATGGCAGCTTGGAGCTGATTGGTTGGTTTTTGGGGGTTATTCAATTCAGGATTCCAACTATCAGAACATCCCGACAGTCGGAATGCCAGGCTGTTTTAGCTCATCTTGACTGTAACTCGACAGTGGGAATTCAAAGTTCCGGCTGTTGAGTGTCGGTAAGGGAGCGTGTCGGCGAAAACGTCCATGGATTGTCAAAAAAGGCTGTGAATTCGACAATGCACGGCTATTTCTGACAAAACAGATCCGACTTGTTTTAAAGTTGGATCTATTTTGATGTAATCTGCCTTCAATGCTGCCGGCAGCATTGAATAGGCGATGGCCGCTAATTCCACAGGCAAAAATAGTGTCCTGGATTGAATACTGCCTTTTAACTACCCTTACTTTATCTCTCTCTTCATGAGTCGATAAATATCCTCCTATACTGTATTCTTTGATACAGGACCTATGCAAGTTGCTGCAATTGCTAAAGAAAAAGGGGAAGATACCCGCACCAGTCTTCTTATTTTTACACTTTGACTTTCTCTCTCCACTTCAATGAGCGTTCCACGGAAAACTTTCTGTTTTTTTTCAATGGTTTTTGATTTTTAATGAGGGAGGTGCCACCCAATACTTGATAATGACCAAACACACAAAAAGAAAAGTAAGTATCAATGTTGGTGCACTAAACATTGATACTTACAATTGCTAATTTATAGAATTTCGAGCAGTTCATGCTGTGGACATATGGTAGTTACAGGTACAGTACAAGTCACCAACTCCATTCCTGGGAATGTGGTTCTTCCTGGTTCCAAGTAGATGGTATCTATAGGTACATCGTCAGTTCCTGGCCACACTGAAGTAGATGTTTATAGACTAATGTGGCCGTTTTGTCAATGGGAAGCTGGTAATAATCCATTCTTGCCAGCTCTTGGCTCTGATCAGGTTGTAATTACAACTACTGTTATCATGAAGCCAGTGATTAGAGACACAATGGGGACTACTGTATGGACTAAGCCTTGGAGAGAAATATAGTACCAGCCAATCAGCACCTAACTGCCATGTTATAGGCTGTATTTGAAAAAAGAATGGGAGCTGATTGGCTGGTACTTTATCTCCACCCAAGGCTTAGTAAATAGACCCTTTAGTATATTCATCCCAAAGTTAGTATCTGGCTCTTGGCAATTGGGTATAGGTGGACGATGGCTGCAGACACTGTGCTACTTCCTGGTTCTAGGCAGTTAATAAATGTTTCCAATACTTTTGCACTATGGGTGAGTCCAAACACGGAGGACCCTTGTAGTCTCCAATAGTAAATTATAATGTGTAGAATCAGACAGGCACAGCTCCGCTATTTACCAAGAAAACTAAACTAAAACAAATCAGCGCAACCTATATAGTTTTTTTATATAATTAAATAAACCCTCTATTATAGTGCAGCTCCCCGATAACTGGAAAAATTACTCTAAAAATTAATTAAAAGAGCGCACTGAGGTGAATTAAGCCTATTTTATTTAAAATGATAAATTCATTCATAGCATAAACCATAAAATACTGTATGCATATAATAAAACATAGACAACAAAAAATTGTCTATATGTTTTATTATATGCATATTTTATGGTTTATGCTATGTATGAATTTATCATTTTAAATAAAATAGGTTTAAATCACCTCAGTTAGCTCTCCGTTATTTACCAAAAGTGCCGGTGTGCCTGATAGAGGTACTGGATTGATCCAATCTCTGGAACATATAGTAGTGCTACTCAACCTCATTTATCTCTCCAACCCTTCTTAATGAACATGATTGGGTCACAGCCATGACTGGCTCAGAACACACACCTTGACAATATTAAGCCAAACTACACCAACATACATATCTTCTCTTATCTCAAAACCAGGGCTATTTTTGTGCAGGCTCCAGCAGGAACTGAGGCCCTTATTCTAGTTCACTCTTTCAGACAAAATATTTCTTAGATGGACAAAACCATGTGCACTGCAGGTGAGGCAGGTGTTACTTGTGCAGAGATAATTAGATTTGGGTGGGGTTTTACACCTGCCTCACCTGCAGTGCACATGGTTTTATCCATCTAAGAAATATTTTGTCAGAAAGAGTGAACTAGAATAAGGGCCTCGGTTCCTGCTGAAGCCTGTACAAAAATATCCCTGCTCAAAACAGCATCCAACACGACCTCTACGCTCCTCCCAAGTTCTGCATCTCCCATCCACACTCATTACTCGCTCCCATTCCCGACTGCAGGACTTTCTTCGGGCTGCACCCACTCTATGGAATGCTCTCCCAAGCACAATAAGACTCTCTTCCAGGCTTCAAACCTATAAGCGTTCCCTAAAAACTCATCTCTTCAGGCAAGCTTATCAAATTCCAGAACCAGTCACAGAACCTTGCATTCTGGTGGAATGGATGCAATAAAGAATACAGTATCTATCCTTATGTATCACTGCCTATTTCCCTATAGATTGTAAGCTTGCGAGCAGGGCCCTCCAACATTTTGACTGTCTGTAAATACCCTGTTTGTTGTATCACTGTCTCCTTTGTAAAGTGCAACGGAATATGCTGCGCTATATAAGAAACTGTTAATAAATAAATAATAAATATTAGCCTGAGCAATAAAAGTTAATAGTTTTAGACGCAAAAATGTTATTGGCCTTCTATTGTATGACAGAGCTGCTTGTTGTTCCCAGTCTTATTGTCATACCGACATATTCTGTTAATGCTGGTAAAATTAGATGTAATTTATGTCTATCCAATTAGCGGTAGAAATCATGAAGACCCAAGAGAGACCCATTTGACTACTTACATTTCCCGATTGTGACTGAACGCTTGCATGCTCTCATGGGCAGACAGTGGGTGATTATTAGGGGCGACTTGTCTAGGAGGTTTGATTAAATCTTCACTTTAGTGAGGTCTGAGAATGATTTAGATGCTTCTAACTCTGCGCACGCACTTGAGTTGCACGGTACAGTGTTAATCCTACAGAGACATGGATGACCGTACCTCTCCAATTTGGTCACACATCTCAGTACGCGGGCCCATCAGAAGTTTTTGATTGCCCTGTGTGCCACTCCTCTCGGAGCCTCCCAGTTGTGCCAGTTGTTTTATTTATGTTGTATAACAGATTGACAACCAGTAAGCAGTAGCGCACGCAGGGGGGGTTTCTGAGTACCCGGAAACCCCCCCAGGAAACTAAGGGCCGTAGGCTGAAAGCTGAGGGTCCCCTCTTTTCATAGGTACAAGAATTTTAAATATCGGCCCTTGGGAACCGGAGATATCTGACTTCAAAGCAGTGGTCCCCATCCAAGCCTGTTAATTTCTCTTCCCAGTCCGATATTTCAGGTTCTGTCTGACTTAGAGTTTTTTTGAGGGGTTATTCCAAAAGCTGGGACTCTCCCCCTTTGATGGACACTAGAAGCTTGTCTCTACTGTTCCCAGAACCAGAGATATCAGCCTTCCAGCAGCTGGTTACTGCTCCAGCTCCACACACCTGGTATGTAGTTTTATATACTCGTTGGCAGATTGCTCTGCCTCCTGAACTCTGATCCCCTAGTCCCCAATACCATTTAGTAGGTGGTATTCTCTAGTTTTTAATTCCATTAAAATTATTTCTGGGAACTGGAGATATCTGCAGTCAAGCAAGCTGTCCTCCCACCAGAAAATTATGAATAATAAGCCCACTCCACTATACACCCCTCCTCTGCATATTTAACATCCTCTACCACCCTGGAAGTTATCTATCAGGGCCCTTCATTCAGCCCAATGCCCCCTTCTCCCACCTCATCTCTCACCATCTGTGCAGTAAAGGGATAATTAGTGGAAATTACTGATCCAGGTCAGAGGCGCCAATTTATGTTTTTGCTGGTGGGTGCTCAAGCCTGTTGAAAGGCTCAACAAGCAAATACAGTGGTCCGGCATTGGAGTAACGGGCACGTGGATGCTCATTAATTCCTGTGGGTGCTCGGGCCCTTGAGCACCCACAGAAACGGCGCCTATGATCCAGGCAGTACAGTACATGCTGAGCGGTTGATATAATATTCCCTACCACCTATGGGGCATCAAAGCTTCCCCCACCCCTACCGCTGGAGGATTGGTAGGGGCCCCAATACATTGCTATGCCCAGGGGTCTACACTGTGGTTGACACCCCTGTATGTATGTATATATTTATATATATATATATATATATATATATTTTATCATTATTATTATTTATATACATTTGGTCTATCTATAATACTTTAACTGACCTGGCATATAGTGGATCACCTAAGTGTCCATCTCCGTGCTTTGCTCCACCCCTCTGGAAATCCCCTTCTGAAAATCCTGCGTTTGCCCCTGGTAAGTATGGACACATCTGTACGTTGGGCCTGATTCAGACCTTCAGCTGGAGCCGAATTCGGCCCCATTTTGGATGGTAGGGGTCTACGCATGTGCAAACACCGGTGTGAATGCCTTCCGCGAGTATTACACTCACCGAGGCATTTGCACTGGGAGAGGAGGAAAGTGGATGGACAGGGGGCTGGTGCAGTGGAACACCCAGCAGTTTATGGGCGAGCCCATTAAAAACACTGGGCGTTCAACTGTGAAGGCAGGCGTGTTGATGCCTGCTCGTGGTGGGTGGCTGACGTCACATGGTGTCAGCACCCGCCTCGAATTTGCCCATCTCCTGCCAACATAAAAGTCAGTCTAGACTGACTTTTATCTGTGAACAGGGAAAAAATTATTTGATGGGGGTGGCCAGTCGATCGGCAGGCAAGCAGGTGGCATTTACCTGTTCGCTAAACTGCGAACATATGCAGCCTAGCGAACAGGCCTGAATCAGTCCCTTTATACTTATACACCAAAAAAAGAAATAAATAAGAATATAAACTCATGGTTTTAGTAGTATAATCTACCTTTTAAAAGACAAATTGAACATTATTATTTAAGTCATATCTATATGGTCATTAACTACATTTTAAAAATACACAATTACTTTATTTGCTGCAGCTGTTTATTGTTATGATTTTATGATTTATTTAATCAATTTTGTTTTAAAGATCTAACAGACATTTTTTATATTTCATGTAATACTAAAATCCTGGCTATTTTTGCCTTGAGAACATTCGACTCTACTTTCCGCTAGAAAACATTCCCGGCATTTATTGACTTATTATGTTTTGTTTTTATTTATCTCTCGCGTGTGCTTCACGTCAACTTCTTCTTAATTACCATTAAGCAATCTGTGTTATTTATTAAACAACCCCTGATCTTTTCATTTCTTTTCTCCTAAATTGAAGGCACCATTGTGTGCCTCCAGAATGATCCCTTTGATCAGGATTGGCAGTCTTTTTGGGTCATACATGCTGAGATTTGCGGCCAATTAGTTCTAAGTTGCTGACTAATGGCCGCCAAAATCTCAGCATGAATGGGCACCGGTATTGATGAGAAAGTTTTACATCAAAACACAAGCAAAAATAAAACATATATATAAAAAAAACAATGCAGAACAAAGTAAACATGAGAGTGAAATATAATAAATACCCAGTTAATGTTTCTATGTAGAAAAATTTTATGTACAATACATTGGACTCAAAGGGTTAATTTAAAGATATCAAAATGGAACAATTATGTATAAAGTAATTAATTCACAAATGAGTACAAAACATCCTCTACCTAGTGACAATCACATATAGTGGGTTGTGTATGAGGTGCCGACAGTCTCAATTGCTGGCAATCAAAATACCAAGAGTAGCATGTGGAAGTCAGAATTCCATCACTCTTTAGAAGATACAGTAAGTTAACCCTACTCAATACCCTGCCCCTAAAACCCTCTCTACCCAAAGCCTAACCCTTAAGCTCCCTTCCCGTAGCTGAACCGTAACTGGCACTTCCCACACCATAGTGCTTATCTCTAACCTAACGGCCTAAGGGCTATTTCACATGCTCCAGCTCCTGCCAGCGGGCGAAACCCCGCACTGCCAAGAAGCCATGCCTCACACAGTAGTTAATTATGGACACAATTGTGTCCATTCACACGGGACAGCCACGGCCCGGCTGCCCGGTTGCAGCCGGATCCCACCACTGGAAAGAATGCGTGCTGGGCTGTGGCCATCCCCACCATTCTAAACTTCTGTATGAGGCATGGCTTCTTGGCCGTGCGGGGTTTTGCCACCCAGCAAAAGCCGGAGCATGTGAAATAGCCCTAATTGTATCTGGTATGTTTGGGTTTCTTGAACATTGGGTTTCAGCATCGGGTTTCTTGAACGTCGGGATGCCAACTACTGTACATTCCCATATAGTTACACAACATCCAGTTATCTAAGCAATGCATGATTACTTTTTACATTACAAGGATTTATTTACTTTCTGTAATTTCTAGGTTATATTTATAGTCAAAAAAATCTGGCAGAGATATAACATAAATATGAAGACAATTGTTCACTTTTTGCAAGACATTGGGGGGTATTCAATCCCCACCGCTATTTTCAGCGGGGGAAATAGGGGCGGGCACCTATTCAATGCTGTCTTGCCCGACTGCATTGAAGAGGCAGATCAACAGAATGGGCGTGAATTGTCGCGATAACGGACGGATCTTGACAATCCATGGCCGTTTACACGGACATGCCCACTTTTCGACGACCAGCAGGTCAAGCAAAAAGAAAAAAGGCTAGGGTCACATCTGTTGGGATGGACCGACAGTCGTGACCTGGGATCGAATACCCCCATAAATTGAACGCAATCTTTTGAGGCACCAGGTTCTCCTTATTTTCAGGCAAGTTGGCAGCTGAATTGGCAGAGGGCATGGTTATCTACGCCGGCAGAGATGTAAATTCGATGGTTAGAAACGATAAAGGAGAGCAAACGATCTTTCTATACATATAATTATAATGTATCAATCAAGATTTTGGATAAATGTGTGATCAGTAAAATTAGATCAATCTATGTCAATCTAACAAATATGAATCGATCACAGTACAACAGCCACCATAATCTAATAAACGTACTTCATATATAGTTCCACATTCATTCTTCTGCATCAAATAAATGGAATAAAAAGTAACATGGGTATAGTTTATTTAAGCTACAGTTAATTTTGGCATCTACACAGTTTTGCCTACAAAACACACTGCTGAACACATTGAGGCTGATTCATGTTTGTAATTAAATCAAGTAACTCTGTGTTTGGAACAAACCATGTTGCCATAGATGGGAACCAAAGACATTTATATTATTTACAGTATGTGCAGGGTAAATACTGTCTGCTCTTGCATGTAGCCCATAAATGTTAGACAGCTTTATTTTGACACTGCAATTTAGATTTTATATTGAACATACCCCCAGCCAAATATAAAGCACCGTACACACTAGACTAGAAAGTAAAATATAACATTTTTAAATGTACTTATTATACTTGCACTAACATGTACTGTATCATTTTCCACTGAGATTATTTCTCCAGCTTCGCATTATATTACTATATGTCGTTTAAAGTAACGGTGCCTAAATTAGATTTTCCGTTTCCTATTTCCCGCCGCTGACCAACACAAGGTCACTTATATTAGGGTCTAAGCAGGGACGTGTGGTGAGGTAAATGGCTGAGGAATCCCTGGCAAGTACCAGAGCCAGATTTGCCCACAATACAGATGGGTCTTGTCCCATCCTTGCTGGCGGGTCGCCAGAACGTCCGCGCTGGCGACCCGCCAGCAGCCACGCCAGCGAATACACTGAGACGCGCGTGCGTCTCACGCGCACGCGCGTCTCAGTCTCCGTCGCTAGTGCGACGGAAACCCTGTCCGTCTCCGCCTCAGGGAGACGGACAGGGTTAGGGGGGGGTTAGGGGGGGGGGTGCGGGCAGGCGGCGGGGACCCCGGGTTACCGCCGGCAAGCCGTCGGGGATCCGGGGGAACGGATTGAAGCGCCGTCGGAAGGGGACGCGCGCGCCTCTCGTGCGTGTCCCCTTCTCACCATCGCCATGGCGCTGGCGGGGGATGGCGGCTGGCGATGCCAGCGCCATCCCCTGCCAAGATGGGACAAGACCCATCTGTATATGAGCCCAGGGGTACATACCGGCATTATACACATGTGCAGCAGTATAAACTGCTGGAGATTCACTGAGTTTTGAGAAGAGATGTGCAGAAAAGGTAGCCAGGTGAGCCACTGCCTCACCTGCCATAGACTTTTTACTCCAGATTTTTGACTATAAAATTTATTAGCATAATAAAAATAAGGATTATATATATATATATATATATATATATATATATATATATATATACATATATATATACTTTGTATTTTTGACATGCTTTATAAACTCAAAACTCCGGCGTATACGTTAGTATGACCGGAAAGGCTCTGCCTCACCCCACTGCACGCCACTGGGTCTAAGGGATAAAAAGATATCACTGATGAGGACATATTGTTGTTAGGCATATTCCTCACTTGTGTGCTCCTGATGTGGAACGCTTACTGAAAGGCACTTTCCTAAACTCCTCCATTAAGGTTAAGGCAATAAGGATATCCATGCTTGAGCACAGGGGACATAATTAGTACCTCAATTATTTTATATAATTATCTGGACTCAAGTAACCAGATACTCTAAAAGCATGGCACAGCTGACACCAAGATACTCTGTAAGCATGGCACAGCTGACACCAAGATACTCTGTAAGCATGGCACAGCTGACACCAAGATACTCTGTAAGCATGGCACAGCTGACACCAAGATACTCTGTAAGCATGGCACAGCTGACACCAAGATACTCTGTAAGCATGGCACAGCTGACACCAAGATACTCTGTAAGCAAGGCACAGTTGACAACAAGATACTCTGTAAGCATGGCACAGCTGACAACAAGATACTCTGTAAGCATGGCACAGCTGACACTAAGATATTCTGTAAGCATGGCACAGCTGACACCCATGTTCTCTGTAAGCATGGCACAGCTGACACCCAGGTTCTCTGTAAGCATGGCACAGCTGACACCGAGATAAGCATGGCACAGCTGACACCAAGATATTCTGTAAGCATGGCACAGCTGACACGCTGGTTCTCTGGAAGCATTGAATGTGACACAGAGATACTCTGGAAGCATGGCACAGCTGACACTCAGGTTCTCTGGAAGCATGGCACAGTTGACACTGAGATACTCTGTAAGCATTGCAGAGCTGACATTCAAGTTCTCTATAAGGATGGCACTGCTGATACTCAGGTTCTCTGGAAGCAGGGCACAGCTGACACTCAGCTTCTCTGGAAGCATGGCAGAGCTGACACCCAGGTTCTCTGAAAACATGGCAGAGCCGACACCCAGGTTCTCTGGAAACATGGCACAGCTGACACCCAGGTTCTCTGAAAACATGGCAGAGCTGACACCCAGATTCTCTGTAAGCATGGCTCAGCTGACCCCCAGGTTCTCTGTAAGCAGGGATCAGCTGACACCCAGGTTCTCTGGAAGCAGGGATCAGCTGACACCCAGGTTCTCTGGAAGCAGGGCACAGCTGACACCCAGGTTCTCTGGAAGCAGGGCACAGCTGACACCCAGGTTCTCTGGAAGCAGGGCACAGCTTACACCCAGATTCTCTGCAAGCATGGCATAAGAGAAACCAAGAAACTCTGTAAGCATGGCAAAGCTAACACTCTGGTTCTTTGGAGCATGGCAGAGCTGATAACTAAATAATCAGATTTAGGGCAAGATGTACTAAAGGGAAAATGCGGTAAAACCCCTGTTTTACCGCATTTTCCTATGTACTATTACCCGGCCGCCACGTCACCGCAGTGTAGGGTATCGCCACCTTTGGGTGGCGATACCCTATAGAAGCCTATGGGCTTCTTTTCACCGCCCGACGCCTCCACCGTAAAACCCGCCAACCCTCCTCTCCCCATCCCTCTCTTACCTGGTCCAGGTCCTCCTGGACCCAGAAGGTAACACCTTCCTCCCCCTAGTGATGCAGCCGGACGTCCTTCCGGCTGCAGGGGGGAGGGAGGAGGAGGTGCCGGGGACAGCTTGCTGTCCCTGGCATGAGGGATGCAGGAGGGGGCAGAGAGGTGACGGAGACCCCCCGCACACCACATTCCAGGTATCGCGGGGGGCCTCCGTCACTGCATCGCGATGGGGGGGCGCGAAGGGCGGCGATGTATTTTAATACATCCCGCCCTTAAACCCAACAATTTCCCTCTATGAGCATGGCATGGTTTCCACGGAATCTGTATCACACTGGCTTAGAGTACAAATCCCACTGATGGTAGTAGATGGTAGACAAGGACAGACAGAAACAGGGCAAACCTGTAATAAGCTAAGCAGACAGATGCAGGATTAACAAAACAAAACATAAGACAAATCTCAACAGAAACAAAGAGGAATAGAACATTTCCAAACAAAGAAAACAAGAAGCTAATAGAAACAGACTAGACATAGAAATAAAAGATGATGAGAATTTGTTGAGCAGTTCCTCCAAATATTGACCCCCTTCCAATTTCGAATAAAAAAATAAATATAAAACAAAATGAATATACATGACTCTAGAAAAGTGTTTTTCAACCACTAGATCTAGAGGTGCCCACACCAGTTTACAGACACCACCAGTTCACTGTTACGTATTTACTGGTCTCTTCTTTTCATGTAAAGGACCAATGTATTTTATTGTTTATTGTTACCTGTGGGGACCAGTGTGATTGTTTTTTTTTATATGGGGACCAATAGGTTTGTTTTTTCCTGTGGGGGATCTTATGGTGTGCATTGGCAATTTTTAAATCTTATTTAGTGTGCCGCAAGGTAATAAGGTGGAAAATCACTGCTCTAGAAGTAAGGTATCTAATAAAGTTAGCACTGCAAAAGCGAATTATTTGCCCTTTAAAAAAGGACCTTGTGACCGGGTTTATTTTTAAAATCTATAAACTCTCTTACACCATTACAGGCAGATCAACATCTCATATTTATTTTGATGTATATACTGCAACACTAGAGATTAATATTCAACCTTTTCATATAACTATACTTTTGTAACGAGCATTAATAAAAGTAATATTTTATCAAAATCTCCGCACATTTTTTCTATAAATGATCAAAAATGTACATCATCTCTTTTTTTATTCCTTGGGGATTGTAGATAATATAGAATATCCTCCCTTGTAGTGCCACTTTTAAACGTATAACCCTTATCTTCTTTCTTTTAGATATTAAACTGTCTCATAAACATGATCTATAGAGTGGGATAGAACCTGTGAGGATTAAGTCTAACACAGCGTGCAACCCACCTGAAGCCTACCCGATCTATTTCACTGTTTTCTTTGCATTTCACGAATACAGGGGCATATAAGGACTCCCTTTTCCTTAATAATACATTTATGAAATGCACGCAAAACTAGGCGAAAGGGCTTTTTACCCTGAGGTTCCTTTTAAAGTTTTTTTTTTCTTGAAAAGTAACAATTAAATTTTAACCTTTCTCAAGTGGCATTAATACCCTGTGGTAGTAGGCATCAATAAATTTAATGTGTGCAGTTTCAACACCTTCTATGGTAGCCAATAAAGCGAGTCAGATAACAAGAAAAATCAAGTAATGCACATTTCTAGCAAGATCAGCACACCGCGGTGTGGTAGAAGTGGAAACTGAGATCAATAAATCAACTTTACAATTAATTGTATCAAAGCCACAATGAACATACAGCAAGGGCCTAATATATAACAACTACTAAACAAGACAGGAAATCAGTTAATAATTATAAAATGTCTGTGAGGTCTAACGACATGCTGTAGACATAGCCTTCTAACAGGACGCACATCCACTGAGTTATGTGCTTTAATGTGTTTAGAGTATTTTCTATTTGTCCTATAAATAAATAAATATATATATATATAGAACTGTTTTTTGTGGTAAAGGAGCGCTGACACCTGCAGATTATTGGCAAGTAATTGGGCTCTCTGTTGGTGCTATTCAGCAGCCAAAAATTCAGTAATGTTTTTAGCACTTGTCCTTTTTTCTTGGACCGTCGCTCCCCTCTAGTACGTGCCTATCCCTAGCACACGGAAAGATTCTGGAAGAAATGGAGAGAAGGGGCTGCGCCCAATAGTGAATTTAAAAAAAAAAAACATAAAAAGACACTTGGTATCAAAAACTCGTACTGAGTTTAACCTCAGCAGTGGACTGAGTACCACTAGGTATAAAATGTTCTCACTGGCAATACAGCATACACAAAGCCATAGTCACCGCTTCAGATGGACCGCCGGCGCCTCACTCAGCGTCTGTTCTCAGCGTGTGACAGGCGGTCACACGCTGAGTACAGAAATCTTCAAATCCAGGAATTCATTACAACAGCAGCCCTGTAACTCCGTAAGACGCCGGCGGTCCGGACAAACAGGAGATCCTGCGAAAGCTCCATCTGAAGCGGTGACTATGGCTTTTCAGTTGTTTGGTTGAGGAGCGCTAGTGATTTTATCCTAAATATTAGGTCTAGTTTAATAGTGAGCTTTGCAGTCTAAAATTAAAAATAATTGTAAGTGGGATAAATGGGAATAAAATGAATTAGTGGTACCTGTGGAAATAAACTTGGTTAGTGCCAATGTTTACACTCTTTCTGTGAAAGAGTTTGGGTTTTGTAAAATAAGTCAGTCCGGTATTGCTGTCCCTATCTTACCCTGTGCTCCGTGTGATCTGTCTCGGCTTTGTGGTCTCTTGAGTTGTTGGCTGTGAGGGCTTCTAAGTGCAGAGACCGGCTGAACCCTGTTTGCACGTGGCAGCCGCTGCGCTGATGCTCCGTCTTCGCCGTGCGAACCGGAAGTGGCCGGAAGTTGGATACGATCGCTGATGGAGCTGGGGATGAAGATGCGTTGACAGTTTGCCGGAGGAAAGAAAGTCACAAATTCTGCTAGGGTATGTAAACTTATGAACACAACTGTATATATATATATATATATATATATATATATATATATATATATATATATATATATATACAAATACAGGGACTCAACACTCTCCATAATGAACTAACTCACCTTAGTATACAATTAATCAAATAAATAATGGGGTTTTAGTTCATGGGGTCCCTTGGCGATGGGCTGCAAGCTTAAATGCATTGATCAATTCATGAACTAAAACCCCATTATTTATTTGATTAATTGTATACTAAGGTGAGTTAGTTCATTATGGAGAGTGTTGAGTCCCTGTATTTGTATGTATTAGAGCATGTGGTCACAGGCCACTTTCACCCCAACCTGGGAATGGCGAGTGCTGTTTGCACCCCATTCGCAGGGATGGCGAGTGTTGTGGTACTCTGTATGTGTGTATATATGTGGGTTAATTTTTATTAACCTTTGTTACTGTGATCATAGCTTTCTCTTTCACCCCAGATGAGCTAATTTATCTGTAACCTGTTACAGCTGCCCCTTTAATTCTAAGTCAGGTGTTGTGTTAGGTGACTGCCTCATCTTTAAAAGCCATAAGGCACTTGGCAGGTGAGCTTTAAACCAGGAAAAAGCACATGTCGACTTTAGCTATGATGTGTCAGCAGTTGGCAGGCTCTTGAGAAACAAATGCTAGTGTAGGACTTGCAGTGAAATGGGGTCCCTTGGCGATGGGCTGCAAGCTTAAATGCATTGATCAATTCATGAACTAAAACCCCATTATTTATTTGATTAATTGTATACTAAGGTGAGTTAGTTCATTATGGAGAGTGTTGAGTCCCTGTATTTGTATGTATTAGAGCATGTGGTCACAGGCCACTTTCACCCCAACCTGGGAATGGCGAGTGCTGTTTGCACCCCATTCGCAGGGATGGAGAGTGTTGTGGTACTCTGTATGTGTGTATATATGTGGGTTAATTTTTATTAACCTTTGTTACTGTGATCATAGCTTTCTCTTTCACCCCAGATGAGCTAATTTATCTGTAACCTGTTACAGCTGCCCCTTTAATTCTAAGTCAGGTGTTGTGTTAGGTGACTGCCTTAATCTTTAACCCCTTCCTGACAGAGCCAGTTTTTGCGTTCCTGACAGAGCCCTTTTTTTCAAATCTGACATGTATCACTTAAGTGGGGATAACTTTTTTTTGCTTTTACTTATCCCAGTGATTTTGAGATTGTTTTTTCGTGACACATTGTACTTCAAATTAGTGGTAAATTTGGGTCGATACAGTCTGTGTTTTTTTGTGAAAAATACCAAAATGTCGTGAAAAAATGGAAAATTTAGCAATTTGCAAAATGTCACATTTTCTGCTTGAGAGACAAATAAACATACCACTCAAAATAGTTAATAACTAACATAGACCATATGTCTACTTTATGTTTCCATCATTATTTCAACTTCCTTTTAATTTTTTTGGACACTAGGAGGCTTACAATATGAATAGCAAATTCTAAAATTTTCAAGAAAATTTCAAACACTGATTTTTTTAGGGACCAGTTCAGTTCTGATGTGACTTTGAGGGACTTGTATGTGAGACACCCCCATAAAAGATGCCATTTCAAAAACTGCACCCGTCACAGTATTCAAAACAGCATTTTGGAAGTTTGTTAACCCTTTAGGTGTTTCACAGGAATTAAAACAAAGTGTAGGTGAAATTTCAAAATTTCATTTTTTTTGCAGATTTGCAATTTTAATACATTTTTTCTAAGGAACACAGTACATTTTACTAGAGAAATGTGACTAAAAATTGATTCCCCCAATTCTTTTGTTTTCATAAATATCCTATATGTGGCCCTAGTGTGCACGTTGACCAAACCACATGCTTCATAATAGAAGGAGCACCTACTTGATTTTGGAGCCTCCTTTTTATGAGATTATTTTTTAGGCACCATGTAGGTTTCTAGGCACCATAAGATGCTAAAATTTAGGAACCCCCCCACAACTGACCCCATTTTGCAAACTACACCCCTCAGGGAATTCATCTAGGGGTATAGTGTACATTTCAAACCCCCAGGGGTTTCACCAATTGTGGTACAACTGGGCAGTGAAAATGAAAAATTAAATGTTTTACACAAAAATGCAGTTCTGGCTCAAAATTTTTCATTTTCAGAAGGTATGAAGGAGAAAAAGAGAAAAAGCACCCCAAAATCTGTGCCCCAATTTCTCCTGAGTACGGCAATGCCTCACATGTGACCAAAAAATACCATTTGGGTGCATGGCAGGACTCAGAAAGGAAGGAGTGATTTTTGGATTTTGCAGCTCAGATTCTGGTGGAATGTTGGTGGGTGCTATGTTTCATTAGCAAGACCCCCCAAGCACCAATACAGTGGAACCCCCCCACAAGTGACCCCATTTTGCAAACTACACCCCTCAGGGAATTCATCTAGGGGTATAGTGTACATTTCAAACCCCCAGGGGTTTCACCAATTTTGATACAACTGGGCAGTGAAAATGAAAAATTACATTTTTTTACACAAAAATGCAGTTCTGGCTCAAAATTTTTCATTTTCATAAGGTATGAAGGAGAAAAAGCACCCCAAAATCTGTGCCCCAATTTCTCCCGAGTATGGCAATGCCTCACATGTGACCAAAAAATACCAGTTGGGTGCATGGCAGGACTCAGAAGGGAAGGAGTGATTTTTGGTGGTGGAATGTTGGTGGGTGCTATGTCGCATTAGCAAGACCCCCAAAGCACCAATACAGTGGAACCCCCCCACAAGTGACCCCATTTTGCAAACTACACCCCTCAGGGAATTCATCTAGGGGTATAGTGTACATTTCAAACCCCCAGGGGTTTCACCAATTTTGATACAACTGGGCAGTGAAAATGAAAAATTACATTTTTTTACACAAAAATGCAGTTCTGGCTCAAAATTTTTCATTTTTATAAGGTATAAAGGAGAAAAAGCACCCCAAAATCTGTGCCCCAATTTCTCCCGAGTTAGGCAATGCCTCATATGTGACCAAAAAATACCAGTTGGGTGCATGGCTGGACTCAGAAGGGAAGGAGTGATTTTTGGTGGTGGAATGTTGGTGGGTGCTATGTCGCATTAGCAAGACCCCCAAAGCACCAATACAGTGGAACCCCCCACAAGTGACCCCATTTTGCAAACTACACCCCTCAGGGAATTCATCTAGGGGTATAGTGTACATTTCAAACCCCCAGGGGTTTCACCAATTTTGATACAACTGGGCAGTGAAAATGAAAAATTACATTTTTTTACACAAAAATGCAGTTCTGGCTCAAAATTTTTCATTTTCAGAAGGTATGAAGGAGAAAAAGCACCCCAAAATCTGTGCCCCAATTTCTCCCGAGTACGGCAATGCCTCACATGTGACCAAAAAATACCATTTGGGTGCATGGCAGGACTCAGAAGGGAAGGAGTGATTTTTGGATTTTGCAGCTCAGATTCTGGTGGAATTTTGGTGGGTGCTATGTCGCATTAGCAAGACCCCCCAAGCACCAATACAGTGGAACCCCCCCACAAGTGACCCCATTTTGCAAACTACACCCCTCAGGGAATTCATCTAGGGGTATAGTGTACATTTCAAACCCCCAGGGGTTTCACCAATTTTGATACAACTGGGCTGTGCAAATGCAAAATTACATTTTTTACACAAAAATGCAGTTCTGGCTCAAAATATTTCATTTTCACAAGGAATGAAGGAGAAAAAGCACCCCAAAATCTGTGCCCCAATTTCTCCCGAGTACGGCAATGCCTCATGTGTGACCAAAAAGTGGCAGGACTCAGAAGGGAAGGAGTGATATTTGGATTTTGCAGCACAAATTCTGGTGGAATGTTGGTGTGTGCTATGTCGCATTAGCAAGACCCCCAAAGCACCAATACAGTGGAACCACCCCACAAGTGACCCCATTTTGCAAACTACACCCCTCAGGGAATTCATCTAGGGGTATAGTGTACATTTCAAACCCCCAGGGGTTTCACCAATTTTGATACAACTGGGCAGTGAAAATGAAAAATTACATTTTTTTACACAAAAATGCAGTTCTGGCTCAAAATTTTTCATTTTCATTAGGTATGAAGGAGAAAAAGCACCCCAAAATCTGTGCCCCAATTTCTCCCGAGTATGGCAATGCCTCATATGTGACCAAAAAATACCAGTTGGGTGCATGGCAGGACTCAGAAGGGAAGGAGTGATTTTTGGTGGTGGAATGTTGGTGGGTGCTATGTCGCATTAGCAAGACCCCCCAAGCACCAATACAGTGGAACCCCCCCACAAGTGACCCCATTTTGCAAACTACACCCTCAGGGAATTCATCTAGGGGTATAGTGTACATTTCAAACCCCCAGGGGTTTCACCAATTTTGATACAACTGGGCAGTGAAAATGAAAAATTACATTTTTTTACACAAAAATGCAGTTCTGGCTCAAAATTTTTCATTTTCATAAGGTATGAAGGAGAAAAAGCACCCCAAAATCTGTGCCCCAATTTCTCCCGAGTATGGCAATGCCTCATATGTGACCAAAAAATACCAGTTGGGTGCATGGCAGGACTCAGAAGGGAAGGAGTGATTTTTGGTGGTGGAATGTTGGTGGGTGCTATGTCGCATTAGCAAGACCCCCAAAGCACCAATACAGTGGAACCCCCCCACAAGTGACCCCATTTTGCAAACTACACCCCTCAGGGAATTCATCTAGGGGTATAGTGTACATTTCAAACCCCCAGGGGTTTCACCAATTTTGATACAACTGGGCAGTGAAAATGAAAAATTCAATTTTTTTACACAAAAATGCAGTTCTGGCTCAAAATTTTTCATTTTCAGAAGGTATGAAGGAGAAAAAGCACCCCAAAATCTGTGCCCCAATTTCTCCCGAGTACGGCAATGCCTCATGTGTGACCAAAAAGTGGCAGGACTCAGAAGGGAAGGAGTGATATTTGGATTTTGCAGCACAAATTCTGGTGGAATGTTGGTGGGTGCTATGTCGCATTAGCAAGACCCCCAAAGCACCAATACAGTGGAACCACCCCACAAGTGACCCCATTTTGCAAACTACACCCCTCAGGTAATTCATCTAGGGGTATAGTGTACATTTCAAACCCCCAGGGGTTTCACCAATTTTGATACAACTGGGCAGTGAAAATGAAAAATTACATTTTTTTACACAAAAATGCAGTTCTGGCTCAAAATTTTTCATTTTCAGAAGGTATGAAGGAGAAAAAGCACCCCAAAATCTGTGCCCCAATTTCTCCCGAGTACGGCAATGCCTCATTTGTGAAAAAAAGTGGCAGGACTCAGAAGGGAAGGAGTGATATTTGGATTTTGCAGCACAAATTCTGGTGGAATGTTGGTGGGTGCTATGTCGCATTAGCAAGACCCCCAAAGCACCAATACAGTGGAACCCCCCCACAAGTGACCCCATTTTGCAAACTACACCCCTCCGGGAATTCATCTAGGGGTATAGTGTACATTTCAAACCCCCAGGGGTTTCACCAATTGTGGTACAACTGGGCAGTGAAAATGAAAAATTACATTTCTTTACACAAAAATGCAGTTCTGGCTCAAAATTTTTCATTTTCATAAGGTATGAAGGAGAAAAAGCACCCCAAAATCTGTGCCCCAATTTCTCCCGAGTATGGCAATGCCTCATATGTGACCAAAAAATACCATTTGGGTGCATGGCAGGACTCAGAAGGGAAGGAGTGATTTTTGGATTTTGCAGCTCAGATTCTTGTGGAATGTTGGTGGGTGCTATGTGGCATTAGCAAGACCCCCGAAGCACGGTGAAATGATGAACCTAATAATCCATAGATGTGTGGTATATTTTAAAACACTCCTTTATACATAGGCCGGGTTTGTCGGGGCAAGTTTCACAGTGGAAAATAGTTTCCTTTCTTATTCCCTTTTTATAGCAAACTTTGCACCTTTTTTGTGTCCTGCCCTTTCTTGCAGTGGAGGGGATTTCGTTCGGAAAATGCTGCCCTGGTACAATACGGGGGCCAGTACTAGAAGTACTGGGGCCCTCTGCCTGCTGGTTCCCAAATACTAGGCCCTTTATGACTTCCTCTTGAAAGTGCATAAATGTCCCCCTCTGGCCGGTAGAACGGAATAGCACGTAAACGTTATACAGTGCCATCTGGATGATATACACGGCCAGCTTCTTGTACCAGATTTTTGTTTTCCGCAGGGCACTGTACGGCTACAGTACCTGATCTGAAAGATCCACTCCGCCCATGTACCTATTGTAATCCAGGATACAATTAGGTTTTGAGGTGTGGGTACTGGTACCTCGTACAGGGACGGAGGTGGTACTGTCTCCGTGAATTGTTGTCAGTATAAGGACATCCCTCTTGTCCTTATATTTGACCAACAACATATTTTCGGTGCATATTCCCCTGCTTTCACCCCTTCTCATTACTTGGGCAATGTGCGTTTTTGGGAGGCCTCTTTGGTTCTTGCGCACAGTACCGCAAGCTGCTGTACCTCTTGAACCAAGGGCCTTAAACAGGGGGATGCTAGTGTAAAAGTTATCCACATAGAGGTGATAACCTTTATCCAGGAAGGGGTGCACTAAATCCCAGACAATTTTTCCACTAACACCTACGAGGGAGGGGGGGCATTCTGGCGGTTCAATTCTTGAATCCTTCCCTTCATATACCCTAAACCTGTGAGTGTACCCTGAGGTGCTTTCACACAGCTTATACATTTTTATGCCATACCTTGCCCTCTTACTGGGAAGGTACTGGCGGAATTTAACCCTTCCTTTAAAATGTATAAGGGACTCGTCTATGCAAATGAATTTATCTGGGATGTACAGCTCTTCAAATTTTGCACTGAAATGATCAATGACCGGCCTGACTTTGAATAGCCGGTCAAAGGTGGGATCATCTCTGGGTGGGCACTGTGCATTATCGTTGTAATGCAAAAATTTAAGGATCGTCTCAAATCGAGCCCGGGGCATGGCCATACGGTAAAATGGGGTGCTGTACAGAACATCTGTACTCCAATATTGCCTAATTTCTGGCTTTTTTACTATGCCCATATGAAACACCAGACCCCAAAACGTCATCATCTCTACTGCATCTACAGGGGTCCACCTAGCAAATGATGACGTGGGGTTTTGAGCAATAAACTGCTGGGCATATAAATTAGTTTGGTCCACCATTAAATTTATAAAATCATCAGAGAAAAATAATTTGAAAAAGTCAATTTCTCTGAGACCTGTGGAATCAAATTGGATTCCTGGCATGGCCAAAAACTCAGGAACCTGGGGCTCAAAATTGTCTGGTGGTGGGGTCCATACGAGATCAATTATTGGGGGGTGGGTCTCAGCTGCTCTACGGGGGCGTCTTTGAGGGGGTCCCTCATCACCAGAGGAGGAAGAGGAGCTTAAGACAAATCCTTCAAATTCCCCGCTTGCATCACTGGCTGTGTCAGAGTCAGAGGCAAGCATGGCATATGCCTCCTCCGCTGAATACATTCTTCTGGATGACTGGGATGACATTTGGGATGACATTTGGGATGCCATTTTTATTTTTGTGTTACTGGTAGTGAAATGTTTCAACACGTGTATAGTGTAGGGGGGGGTACAAACTTTATTTCAACCCGGGGGGTATGTAGTGTGTAGTGTGTATGTAGTGCAGAAAAAAAAAATACTTTATACAAAAAAAAAAAATTAAAGGGGTTAAAAAAAAAAAAAATTGAAGGGGTTAAAAAAAAAAAAATTGAAGGGGTAAAAAAAAAAAAAAAAAAGGTCCTGCGCCAAAAATTGAGCACAGATGTTGGTCAGTAACGTCCGTCACTGAACAGCGCTCAAAGGCAACAGGAATTTGATCAAAAAAAAAAAAAAAATAGATCAACCCTGTGCCGAAAAAGATGATCAGTGATGTACGTCACTGATCAGCGCACAGTGGCCACAGGACACCCACAAAATCACAGTGTGTGTAAAAAAAAAATTAAAAAAAGACCCCACAGCACACACACAAAAAAAAAGGTGATCAGTGATGCGACACTGATTACCAGTGAGGGGCAGCAGGTGCACAACCTTTGGTGCAACTGACAGTGCAACTGGCAGGTATATATAAAAAAAAAAAAACCTCTGCACCCCCAAAAAGTTGCTGATCACCTCAGATATAGTGATCAGCACAAAAGGCGGGGGCAGCAGACACAAAATTTAGCACTCTCTATCACTATCTCTCTCTATCTCTCTATCTCTCACTATCTATCACTCTATGACACTGCAGCAGCAGCACTGACAGTTATATATATGAAAAATAACCCCTGCACCCCCAAAAAGTTGCTGGGGGTGCACAAAAGGGGGGCAGCAGACACAAAATATAGCAGTCTCTATCACTCTCTGTCACTATCTCTCTCTATCTCTCTATCTCTCTATCTCTCACTATCTATCACTCTATGACACTGCAGCAGCAGCACTGACAGGTATATATATATATAAAAAATACCCTGCGCCCCCAAAAAGTTGCTGATCAGTTAATTTATACTGATCAGCACAAAAGGGGGGGCAGCAGTCAGTTATATAAAAAATATATAGCACAATCTGTCACTATCTCTCTATCTCTCTCTATCTCTCTCTCTCTATCTCTCTCTATCTCTCTATCTATAACTCTATTACACTGCAGCAGCACAAAATATAGCACTCTCTGTCACTAGGCCTCTCTATCTCTCTCTATCTCTCTCTCTCTATCTCTCTATCTAATAACTCGCAGCAGCACAACACAGCACAACACAGCACAGGATGTCACAAGAAGAAGCAAGATCCAGGCAGTGATCAGGTAAGTATTTAGCAAGTTCTGGTCAGTAAATGGCGACAGCTGGGCACGGTGACCGCACTGCACGCTATTCCAGACCGGAATGGCGTCTGCAGTGCAGTCACCGTTAGTTTAAACCCCCCTCCATGGCTGTGATTGGTCCGTCGGTCCGACGGACCAATCACGGCCTTTGGGGGCGGGCGGGGTGAGGTGGGGTGACACCAGTGTCACCCTTACACCCCGCGGTGATTGGTGCTGTACTTTACAGCACCAATCACCTCCAATCCCGTGTCACCGGCGAACGTTATTCGCCGGTGACACAGAAAACGCTGTAATTGGCTGTTCACACTGAACAGCCAATCACAGCGATCGCCGACGGAGGGGCGGCATCGCAGCCCCCCCTGGGCATGCAGGGACATGTCTGCTGTCAGGGACAGCAGACATCGTCCCTCTGTCACTGCGTCTCTAGACGCAGTGACAGTTAGAAGTCATGACGTATATATACGTCATGTGTCGGGAAGTACTTCCCGGCCATGACGTATATATACGTCAAATGTCGGGAAGGGGTTAAAAGCCATAAGGCACTTGGCAGGTGAGCTTTAAACCAGGAAAAAGCACATGTCGACTTTAGCTATGATGTGTCAGCAGTTGGCAGGCTCTTGAGAAACAAATGCTAGTGTAGGACTTGCAGTGAAATGGGGTCCCTTGGCGATGGGCTGCAAGCTTAAATGCATTGATCAATTCATGAACTAAAACCCCATTATTTATTTGATTAATTGTATACTAAGGTGAGTTAGTTCATTATGGAGAGTGTTGAGTCCCTGTATTTGTATGTATTAGAGCATGTGGTCACAGGCCACTTTCACCCCAACCTGGGAATGGCGAGTGCTGTTTGCACCCCATTCGCAGGGATGGCGAGTGTTGTGGTACTCTGTATGTGTGTATATATGTGGGTTAATTTTTATTAACCTTTGTTACTGTGATCATAGCTTTCTCTTTCACCCCAGATGAGCTAATTTATCTGTCACCTGTTACAGCTGCCCCTTTAATTCTAAGTCAGGTGTTGTGTTAGGTGACTGCCTCATCTTTAAAAGCCATAAGGCACTTGGCAGGTGAGCTTTAAACCAGGAAAAAGCACATGTCGACTTTAGCTATGATGTGTCAGCAGTTGGCAGGCTCTTGAGAAACAAATGCTAGTGTAGGACTTGCAGTGAAATGGGGTCCCTTGGCGATGGGCTGCAAGCTTAAATGCATTGATCAATTCATGAACTAAAACCCCATTATTTATTTGATTAATTGTATACTAAGGTGAGTTAGTTCATTATGGAGAGTGTTGAGTCCCTGTATTTGTATGTATTAGAGCATGTGGTCACAGGCCACTTTCACCCCAACCTGGGAATGGCGAGTGCTGTTTGCACCCCATTCGCAGGGATGGCGAGTGTTGTGGTACTCTGTATGTGTGTATATATATATATATATATATATATGTATGTGTGTATATATATATATATATATATATATATATATATATAACTGTCCAGGAGTCCCATGGATATGGGAATAAACGGCACTCAGGAGACTGGGTACTCAGGAGACTGTATGTATATACAGAGAGAGAGAGAGAGAACACATATATATTTCAGAACTCAGCCACAGAGGTGCCCCTTTAAGAGCAGGAGCCCGGCGGCAGATGACTCCATTGCCTCCCAGAGTTCTGCCTCTGACTGCAGTGCCCTCTACCTGGGTCTCTGAGTAAAAAAATAACTGCACTGCTTGCAACTAGAACAAAATGCAATGGCCAGACTGTTAAGCAACCAGCCCGGACTTCAGCCCCATAACAACCACTCTCTACTCCCTCCACTGGCTGCCGGTAGGATGGCAAATCAAAGATTGGCTTACTGACTTTCAAAGTCCTAGGTACCAGGGCCCAAGCTACCTGAAGCAGCTTCTGATTCCATACTGCCCGGCTCGATTACTGCGATCTTTAGATGATGAACTATCAGCATTACGTAGATACAGTGATGGCTAACCTTAACACTGCAGCTGTTGTTGAACTACACATCCCAGCATGCCCTACATCAGTTTTAGCATGGCCAAATAGTAAAACTGTAGCATGGCATGCTGGGATGTGTAGTTCAACAACAGCTGGAGTGTCAAGGTTAACCATCGCTGACCTAGAACCTCCTGGAATCCACCTGGATGAGAAGCATTCAGCCATGTGGTTCAGAATAATGACTTTTTTTTTTTTTTTTTACTCAAAAATGTCCTTAATGTCCTTTTAGTCTCTCCATGCTCTCTGCAATTTATAAAAAGCTTTTCTGTTTTGCATTGTCTCTGTACTGTGCCCCATAACTGAACTTAAGCATGGCAAACCAGCTCAATTTTCTGATTTTCATCATTTTTTATGGAGTATCTCAATAGGAAACTATTATGAAATTGCCACTTTCATTTAATTTTACTATAACGTTAACAAATAAAGAAGGATGGTTGTAAAGAAAGATTTTATGTAGCAGCAGTTTTAACGACAAAAAGGAAAGGTAGTGAAATAGCATAGAGAAATGTATTCCATAAATAGGTTAAAAAAAAAGACTCTTAAAACATTATAAAATGACTACATGTGACAGCCGCGACACATGCTCCGAAAAGCAGGTATGGCCATTACAAAAGGGAGCTTGGCCTTGTGGGAATGCCGTGATCGGATTGTGAGCCAATATGGAGACATGCCCAGTACTCTGTGAGCTGCTGACCATGCCCTCATAAGGGATGCAGTTCAAATCCTGGCGGTTGGAATCCCGGCGTTCAAAATCCTGACCGCCGAAATCCAGACACTTTCTCCCTCCGTGGGTGTCCACGACACCCATAGAGGGAGAATAAATGAGTGTGCCGAGCATAGTGAGGCACCGGGCCTGCAAGGGGGGGTGGGGCATCCACGTCCCCCCTTGTCGGTATTCCGGTGTCAGGATTTTGAACGCCAGTATTTCATATCAATCCCCCTCATAAATAGACTCTGCGAGCATGTGCATCGCATCTATTCATGGCTGCTATGAGCAGAGCAGCGAGTGACAGGAGGACTCCCAACTGCCTCTTCACCCCACATCTGAGGCAGTGGGACAATCCATACGCACAGGGGGGGGGGGGGCTGAGTACTTAGAAACCCCCCACTGGCTGCCGATGTATCATGCAGTGGTGTTTCAAATTTTGTAGTCTGAGCGGCTGTCTCAGTGTATCTGTGGCTCCCTCTCTGCAGCTGCACTCTCTGGTCCTTTTTCATATCTGATTGCAGTACAAATTTGCTTGGAAAATGAGTAAAACCATGTGCACTGCAGGTGGGGCAGATGTAACATGTGCAGAGAGAGTGTTAGATTTGTTTGAGTTGTTTTGTTTCTGTGCAGGGTAAATACTGGCTGCATTATTTTTACGATGCAATTTAGATTTCAGTTTCAACACAGCCCACCCACATTTAACTCTCTCTGCACATGTTACATCCGCCCCACCTGCAGTGCACATGGTTTTGCCCATTTTCCAGACAAAATTGTACTGCGATCAGATCTGAATAAAGGCCTCTGTGTGGTTTAGAGGCAGCTGCTGGCAGGCAGGGGGAGCAGCTCCTCTCAGGATGATCTCATGTGTTTACAGCCTGAGAGGAGAGAAGCACTGTAGCAGCGCTGTGTTCTGAACACCAACAGTGAAACAAACTGAGGTGAGTTGTGCAGGGGCTGGCGGTGGTAATTCTTATAGTTCTGGGTGGAAGGAAGCGGTAATCTGGGGGAAGGGGGAGTAGGGAGAGAGTTGTTTGTGCTTATGATGTTTGTATATTGCAGAGTGCAGAATTGGGCTTTGCTGTCTATCTACTGTATGAGGAGGACTGTGCTGGTTATCTATGGAGGGGGGGGGGGCAGATTTTATTGATTCTTTAACCACTTCTTTGGAACCCCCCTTTCAAAATCTTGCATTTGCCACTGGGACAATGCTTACAAAATGGAACTTTCCCCCCCAAAAATTGAGACAGTTGGTAGGTATGAACTAATGCTGCTTATATGTTTTTAGAGAGCCTGATTAATATTTATAAGTAAAGTATAAATGCTGGCAACTAGGCAAACCATGCTGCATTGCAGGTGGGGCAGGTGTGACATGTGCAAAGAGAGTTAAATTTGGGTGGAGTGTGTGCAAAATTTGTGAGTTACATACAAAGGCAAACAGTATTTACTGTACCTTGCACAGAATATTCGCAAAAAATGCCAGCATCGCTCACAGCGACTGTTCTTTTAGTATAAAAGAATACGGTACTCTTTACCTAGAAGGGCGCCCTTCGCAGGCATCGCATGTACATCGCATGCCATTATAATGGCATGCGACAGATGCGATGCCCGTGATTTTACATAGAAATCCATGTTAAAATGTAGGTATCCGCGTCCCATCGCGGGCTTCACAGGTGTCCGCGTGCGCTCGCCACGCTTCGGGCTCGGTGGCTCGCTGCGCTCGCAACACTTTCTATTCTCAACTCCACGCCGACGTGGATAGTGGGCGTATGAAAAGCTCGTAGGACGCGTACCGCCACCCCTCGCGGGCTCGCTGCGCTCGCCACGCTTCGGGTTCACGTTGATCGTGGGGTGGCGTTAACAATTGGGGGGCCATTTCACACTTCAGGGTGCCTATTTGGCCTCTGTGGGCCATTTAACATTGTTCCCTATGTCAAATCGGGTCAATTGGGACATTTAACATTGTTCCCTATGGGAAATCGCGGTAATCACGTCGGTCGCATCGAATGCAATTTTTTGGTCGCATGCGATGCGACCGACGCGATTTTTTACCTTGCGATGCCCAAGATCAAAATCGTGGGCGCCCTTCTAGGTAAAGAGTACCAAAAATACAAATACAGGCAAGTTTATTAATTGAGGTTTAGGTAAATATTGCACCCCAAAAAAGAACAGTCGATGTGAGCGGCGCTGGCATGTTTAGGGGATATTTTGAGGATCAATCACAGCAACGTTGGCACTCAAAGGGTTAATGACAAAAGTGGATTTACTGTTTGCTTCTTACATTAATAACTACGATCAAGCAGCCTATTATGATCCCATTTAAAACTCAATGATCTCCTTCTGTCAAACCATTTTGTTAGCAAATGTTCTAGTCAGTGACCCTCCACCAGTTTTATACCTTCATGCCCATGTTTCTACTTCAGGACCACCATTTTGCTTGCACAGACAAGATCAACACGTGAAGAGGCCGACATGCATTTACACATTTTTGGGGGTTTGTCAACACCTGAGCATGTTGACCCCCAGTTAGTGTTCTGCATCCTTTTGCATGGTTCACCATGTTTTGGGCCATGTACCTCGCTCCACTATCGGTGCCCTTTTTACTCTTTACTGTTCCTACATGGATAAAGTATAAAAAAAAAAGTTCAAAAAATTGCCAAAAACTAATGTTGACCTTTTTATGTGTCAACCACTGCCATGTCGACAAATTGCTGGTGTTGATCTGTTCTCCTTGTTGCACTGCATTTCACTGAATTAACAACACAATGAACAACTCTGCAAAACCACAAGTCAATATTTATTCTAAATCAATGAAAACATAGGGTGTACTGTATTACACTTGCTATTAAAAAGCAGTACATGTACTGTATAACCCTAAATAAAGATTGGCTAGCAAAGTGCACGGCTGCTTGATATTGGATGTTGGAGCATATATGTATATCACAGGTGCAGTTCTAATCAATTGAAAATTAACTTCAAAGTTATTCCAAACTCCATATGTTATGCAAGAGTAGAGAAATGTTGTCCAATGTGTGATAGAGAGATACAGTTCCGGACTAATTTCCGGTGGGAGGATGGTGTTTTACCTTTCCGTCTGATGGTATCTGTGTTTAGCAAGATGTACTCGTAAAGATGGGGATGTATGGAGATGGTGGGGCGCGTGTCCTCCTTGAAACTAAGGCCGGTCCGGAACAAATGCTGATGTACAGTGTATGTGCTCAATGCGTTTAGATGTGGCAAAACCCCAGGGCAGGATTAAGGTTTGTGGGGGCCCTGGACAACAAAAGGTCTAGCTCCCCCACCCCACGGAGGCAGCCCCCCCCCCAACGGAGGTCAGTTACCTCCCCAATGGGGGCAGGTTCCACACACACCACCACCCCCTTCCGATAGAGGCAGGTTCCCCCACTGTTACCTGGGCATTGCAGGGATGGGGGAAGAGTGGTCCATGCAGCACTAGGTCCCTGCGGCAGATGGGAAGTCAGCGGCGGGATCCCTGCGGCGGATGGGAACTACTACCCTGCCTGCCCCACGCTTCCCGACCCCGCTGCCTGCCACCCTCTCACCCGCCACCTCTGCAGCAGTGGGGTGGCTGGTGTGGGGGCCCCGTATAGTGTGGGGCTCTGGGGCGACTGCCCCTGTCACCCTGTGGGTAATCTAAACGTATGCATCAGAGACAAAGGGGTTAAACTTATATGGTACACAATATCAAGAATCTCCAAGAGTAACCAATCACATGATCATCTTTTGCTGAATCATAACTGATTTATGTATAAAAGTTGCTGACCAGCATGGGTGAGGGGGAAACGGGGTGAATCTGAGTTGCACCACCTGCAATGGTGAAGTGGAACTACAGTAGTTGAACCTCCACCTTGGCCCTGCGATGAGGTAATTAAGTTGCAAAGAGAAAGTAGTTCCACCATATCTCCTGGGTTGCTTTAAGTCCTACATATGGACCAGTATTATATTGCTTTAAAGTTGATGAGCATACATCTGAACTTATGAATTCTTTTTACTTCGCAACATGATACAATAAGGACTTTTACCCAAATTGATTTTTGACGTGAAAGTAGAGTTACTGCCTAAATGTATAAAACTATATTTTATACACCATCATTATACAATATAAAAATTCCCATGCATTGGACTTACAGTTTCACGCTGTAATATTTTTGTTTTGTCAATGCATTCGGGTTTCTTTTTAACCAACGACATCTGTTTATGTAAAAACGGTACTCTTTACCTAGAAGAGCGCCCATCGTGGCCATCGCGGGCATCGCATGCACTAAAAAATTGCATGCATTGCGACCGACGCGATGCCCGCGATTTCCCATAGGGAACAATGTTAAATGTCCCAATTGACCCGATTTTCCTGTTCAATGTCTCAATTGACCCGATTTTTCCATAGGAAACAATGTTAAATGGCCCACAGAGGCCAAATAGGCACCCTGAAGTGTGAAATGGCCCCCACAATTGTTAACGCCACCCCACGATCAACGTCAACCCGAAGCGTGGCGAGCGCAGCGAGCCCGCGAGGGGCGGCGGTACGCGTCCTACGACCTTTTCATACCCCCACTATCCAAGTCGGCGTGGAGTTGAGAATAGAAAGTGTGGCCAGCGCAGCGAGCCACCGAGCCCGAAGCGTGGCGAGCGCAGCGAGCCCCGCGAGGGGACGCGGACACCTTCACAGGTATACGCGTCCCCTCGCGGGCTTCACAGCTGTCCGCGTCCCCTCGCGGGGCTCGCTGCGCTTGCCACGCTTTGGGCTCGGTGGCTCGCTGCACTCGTCACACTTTCTATTCTCAACTCCACGCCGATGTGGATAGTGGGGGTATGAAAAGGTCGTAGGACGCGTACCGCCGCCCCTCGCGGGCTCGCTGCGCTCGCCCCGCTTCGGGTTGAAGTTGATCGTGGGGTGGCGTTAACAATTGTGGGGGCCATTTCACACTTCAGGGTGCCTATTTGACCTCTGTGGGCCATTTAACATTGTTTCCTATGGAAAATCGGGTCAATTGGGACATTTAACATTGTTCCCTCTGGGAAATCGCGGGCATCGCATCGGTCGCATCGCATGCGATTTTTTGGTCGCATGCGATGCGACCAACGCAATTTTTTTTTACTAACGATGCCCACGATCAAAATCGTGGGTGCCCTTCTAGGTAAAGAGTACCTAAAAAACTGTTGATAATTCAAATGTTTCAGAAAAAAAAAGTTTTTCAGTGTATTTTAAATAGCACAAAGTGTGGTTTAACATACAATAAATATTCTTCAAGGATACATTTCCAGATAACTCTAAATTTGTAATATTAAAAGAGGAATAGCGATGAAAAGAGAACGACAGCAGCAAGCTACAAAAGTACCGCAGTGCTCTGCATTTTAATAAAGAAAAATAAGCATTTCAATGCTAATAGCATAAAGTGTCGTGTCTGCATCATTTTCTTTCATTTTAATGTTTTGTCACTTGTAACATTTAAAATGATGTTATCCGAATGCTCGTAATCCCCTTATGTTTCATTCATCATGTTCTAAATATACCATAAAGTTTTTGATAATTTGTTTTTCATTCTTCTTTCCAGAAGGTAATGTCTTGTTGATTTACTTTTCGGCAGTCTTTGGGTAATTGGAACAACATCTTGAAAAGACTTTATTGTATCATTTAATTATTTTTGCTTTAAGTATAATTAGATGATGTTATCTTTTAAAGCGCCGGGTACTTATCTTTTAATTATCATGTTTTCCATTTTATCCGTATTCATTAATAAAGTGCATGCTATTTCATAGCAACATCCCACTGGATTGATTCGGAAAAATATCTTTTGAAACTGAGTAAATGCATTATTTACAAATGAGAACAAAAACTCCTTCTGTATGGAGGTGGCGGTAATTGTTGCTGAGCACATACACGTACTGTATACTAATTCTGTCCGGATCATTGCAAGGGCATAAATACAGTTTTGTAACCTATTTTCTGCGGCCATTGATAAACTGATATGAGACAAGTGATAATGGTCATTTAATTAACAGTTCACAGTGTAAGAACAAATCAGCGTTTTTAAATTGATTTTATCCAGAGACTAAACTATAGAATCTGTAAAGTCATTACTCATATTGTGCGTTTTATGTGTTCCAGCTATAGATTGGGCTGCAGATTCACAAGAGATTTTATGTTGTTGCTTGGAAGATGTTTTGGAAAGTGGTTTTAAATTAAATATCTCAAAAGTATTGTTTTCTGACTTTTTTCTTTCTTTTTTTTCTTTTTGTTTTGCAAAGACAGAGAGCTAAGCAAAGGTAGTCTGTGGCAAAATATGTGTCTTCAGGATCAAAGGAATAGATAGATAGATAGATAGATAGATAGATAGATAGATAGATAGATAATATGTGCAATGGTTTCTAACTGAACAGGGCTCTACCTGGTGTAATGTACATGAGAGGTCTTTACCTGGCATAATCTGTAAAATGGGACTCCACTGGCCCTAATGTGTAAAATTGGGCTCTACCTGGTATAATGTTTGAAAAAATATATTTTTTTGTCACGAGGGTGACGAAGGGAGAACAATGTATGGTATAATGTATATAAAGGGGCTATACGTGGTATAATGTGTAAAATGTTCTAACTGCAGTGGCAAACGCAGGATTTTAAAAGGGCGGTTTCCAAACAGTACATTCCCCACCAGCACAGCCCCCCCCCCCCAAAAAAAAAGGCAGAAGTGTCAGACATATTCAGAATCTGAAAAGGTCTATATGTGACATACAGTATATGCCTTTTTGGGGGGTGGGGGCTGTGATGGAGGGGAATCTGATTATGTGGCATGTCTGCCTAAGGGGGGCTGTTCTAGAGGAGATCTGAGACTTCCTCCAGCACAGCACCCCCTCCCCCATAGACAGACCTTTCATATATTCATATCACTTAAAGCACAGCCTACCCCAATAAGCAAACATGTCAGTAAAATGTAATCCCTATTCCCCACACAGAGTTGTCAGTCTGCCATAATGCAGACAATCGCAGGCACAAACAGCCAGCCTGCCCCGACTCATCAGCAGCGCCGCTGAGCTCCGCAGTCCTCTCGTCTCCTCTCTGCCCTCCCCTAAACATGTGACATCATTGTGGCACACTCGCAACTTAGCTGGCAGGCAGGATTTCACCTCTGACTGTTCCAGTTTTCTGAGTACGAGAGGCAGCGTGGGGGACTGCAAGCTGAGGCATATGGTGCTGGGAGTGTTACAGAGGGTAGGAGCTTCTCCCCCCGTCTGCCAGCGTCTGCTTCTTCATGTCATAGAGATGGCAGCTGCAGCAGGGAGGGATCCAGACTGCTGCTGTTGCTCAGAAGCTGAGACCCGCCCCGCTGCCAGAAATCTCAAACATCGGGACCACGACTGATATATTGGCTGCCAGTGGCGGTTTCTAGATACTCAGAAACCCCCCCTGTGTGCGCACCTGAACTGGCATAATGTATATGAGGGGTTCTACCTGATGTAAATGTTATAAGTGGCACTACTTGTCATAATGTATAAGAGGGGCTCTACCTTGGTATAATGTGTATAAGTGTCAATACTGTGTGGCATAATCTGAATAATGGAGACTACTGTGCCTAAAAACATGTACTTTTTGTTGACCACACTCTTTTCCATGTAGCTCTATATTTTTGACACAGGCTGAAGGAACGCACTGTCTTTGTTTTTAAATAACAGATAAAGTGACTCAGTGCTGCCGGCATCCTTTATTGAGCTAGAAAGCAGCAGTGAAGTGGTTAACATGTGAGGGAAATTTTTTTTGATTGGTCTGGACTATCTATTCCCTCCATCGAATTTGAATAATCCAGCCAGGTTTATGGATTCCCATCACTAATAAGCACGGACTGCACCAGGAGTCATATGACACCATAAAAGCAAAGAGACCAGAGGGACCGTACAAGTATATACTGTAAGTATACAAATATCCAACTGTCCTACATGAAATTTAACTGATTCTTTATATATTTTTTTTATTTGTATTTGAGACTACATCACCTGTACAATTGTCGATATTTAACCTTTTAAATATTCATTTACTTTATAGAATATTAATAAATTAATTGTAATACTCAATTGATCCATTTCCAGCTCATTAGCGCTCCACACCCTTGTTTTTCTTGTTTGCCAATATTGGGGTTTGACACCCCTATAGTAGGAGCAGCTAGGCTCAACACACATATAGGCGCCCATTTTTTTCTTTTTTAAGGAAAAACCCCCTTTTCTTTTTGGGATGTATTAAAATACATCGTCGCCCTTTGCCGCCCCACCGTAGTGATGCTAGCACATATGTACTAACATTTGCGACTAGTATCGCAATGCAGTGACAGAGACCCCCTGCGATACCTGTGATGTGGTGTGTGGGCGATCTCCGTCACATCCCTGGGTTCCTCCTCCTCCCCCATGGCGGGAAGCCTAAGCAGGCTGTCCCCGGAACCTCCTCCTCCCTGCAGCAGGAGGACCTCCGGCTGCATTGCTAGGGGGAGGAGGATTTTACCTTCAGGGTCCAGGTCCAGGGCCAGGCTTCCTGGAGCCTAGGAAGGTAAGCCAGGGGGAAGGGTGTCAGCATCTGTGGAGGGTTGCGGCAGGCAGTGATAGCCCTGCCGCAACCTATAGAAGCCCAAGGGTGGCAAATTCCTGCCCGTTGAAGACGCAGCGGACTCGTTTTAGTACATTTGAAAATGTTTTACTGCATTTGTACCTTAGTACAAAGTGAGGAATTATGAGCAACAAATTTGCTATTTTTTCCCTTAGAGCAGTGGTAACCAACAGTTCACATTTTCCAGACAACCTAGCTGCCGCAAAGGTGTACTCGTTACGCACTAACACATTGTACAGGTGGAGCTAATTACTTCACTTGTGATTCTGTGAGGAGACCTGGAAAACATTAACTGTTGGTAGCTCTCAGGGACTGGAGTTGGCTACCCCAGCCTTAGAGTTATAATAGGCAGGGCCGGCGCCACCACTAGGCAAATCTAGGCATTTGCCTAGGGCGCCGGCCACTGGAGGGCGCATTTCGCCACACCCCCCCCGTGCCCTGGGGGTACCTGTCCTACGGCTGTGTATATAAAGCTTGCGGCGGCGGCAGCGGGGGGTCCCTGCAGTCAAGAAATAATGAGCGCTATCCGCCTGGCTACGCGGAAGCGCTTCTGTTGTGGAAACACTGGCCGCACGCTGATTGGCTGAGATTCAGCCAATCAGCGTGCGCCGTGCGGCCAGTGTTTTCACAACAGAAGCGCTTCCGCGTAGCCAGGCGGATAGCGCTCATTATTTCTTGACTGCAGGGACCCCCCGCTGCCGCCACAAGCTTTATATACACAGCCGCAGGACAGGTACACACACACCCCCCCCCCCCCCCGGCACCGGGGCGCCCCCACCCCGACTCGCCTGGGGCGCTCCGGTGCCTTGCACCGGCCCTGATAATAGGAAATTTACAATTTAATAAGTACTAAAATAGTGTTCTTATGTTCCCAACTTATGAATCAAGGATTTGAAATGAAATGGCCATTTAAAAAATTGTATGCCAATAATTTTTTTACGGTTTTCCCTTTCAATAATATATCACTTTTCACTTTTATTTATACATACTTCATAAAAACAAATTTTTAAATTTTTACATTTTAATACCTTACTTAAAATGTTACTTTTTTGAATATTAAACCTTTAAAAGCCAAGTGAATTTGTCAAAGTAGGTGTAAAAATTGCCAAGCAAACATTTTTATTCATCATAATGACCTGAAATGTTTACCGTATATTGAAAAATATAATCGTTTTTTTACACATTTTATATAACAAATGTAATTGATGCTGGCATTTTTAGCGGATAGTTTGAACATCACTCATAGAGATGTTGTCATTCAAAGGGTTAAGCCCCTCGAGTGCCTCTTTTTAAGGATAACTAAGAGTTTTGGGTGATTTTGCAGTAATATTTAAAATATAATTTTTTATTAATGCTAAGCCAACCGGGTTTTGTATTTTATAAAATCAAGCCTTTAAATCTTGCTGCAAAACTCTTGAACAATTTGGACATTTTCAGACATGGAACATATTACATTTAGCCCCAGGTGTGGTAACTCCATTCTGGATTGAATACAAGGTAAAAACATATATCTATTTTTTTTTGAAAAGTTAAAGAGGTCTTTGCGTAATTCTTTAGCAGTGCTCCAAGACAGTTAGCCTTGTACTGAAATATACTGTCAGCAGAGTTACCAGACTGTAATAAAATTTAAGTTGTCAGGTTTAACTTTTTGAATGACATATATTGAAAAGCAAGGTCGGACTCCATTTTCAGCAAAAGAGAAGACTTTATGAACTTTATCATGTCTTCATTTTACCTATATATCAAGAAAATGTTACCCTGCAGTCTCCTCCACAGTGAATTTGCTTCTGAATGGTTTTACATCTCTTATGCCAGAAATTGACTGAAAACTAAATAATCATTTTTTTTTCATTCCATGGTTTTGTTTTCAATCAACTGCAAATCACAACATTAAATCATATATCACTCTAGAACAGCCATTGCATTCCTAGACATAGAGGCAATCTGCTTTGCATTCAATTTCCATAAATGTCAGTGTTGCAGAGCTAAAATCAATATATATTCTTGTTACAGCTTTAAAATGAAAACCTAGATGACCATATAGTTAAAATATCGACAGAAACCAATTGTTTCTTCAAATGGTATCTTAATTTAATTGTTAAGTGTAAATACAGAGAAATTATGTGTTTTTTTCAAGATCAAATTTTACAAATTCAAAATAATATTAAAGCACATCTCACTTACGCACATTCACATTTTGAGAACATGCCTTGGTGATTCCCTTAATATAGTCTGAGAAGAGCATTTAGAAAATAGTTGAAAGTAAATTTGTATTTCATGCACTTCTATTTTATGTGTTTTTAAAATTTCGTAAGTTGTCGCAACAAACTTTTTTGGGGCTCAAAGTTTCGTTAAAAATTACGATTCCAATGAGCAGGTTTATGAATAATACTTTAAACATTACTGAGGTCTATGAATGTAATACATACCGATGAAAGGTGGACAGGATGCCAGCAGTCAGAATACCAACACCCGCACACCAATGGTGGAAATCCCACCATGAGTACACTAAGTATCCATACCTTATTCCTGCCTCCCCTAAACCTCCCTTCCTACAGATTAACCCTCATTCCCTACCTAAGGGTTAGAAGCCTAATTCTAACCCATAAAATTAACAAAAGCACATCTTCTGAATCTAGATGAACTAGAATAGATTGGATAGAATACATAAGAACCACTATGAGATCTCAGGTTTGGTGGGTGCCTTTTCTACGTGAATGCTTCAGATCTATCCATAAATGAGCAATAAGATTTAGATCAGATCTTGAATAAGGCCTCTTAGCACTCCAATGTTCTTATAGATTTGTCGATGCTTTTATCTGAGTGTTTTGGAGTATTATCCTGCAAGAGAACCTGAGCATAGCATAGAAACACAGCTTTATGACACTGGGCAGTGTGTTTAACTACAAAATGCAGTGAGAGTCATGATATTTCATTGTGCCCTACACAGACTCGAAGTACCCATGCTACAGTATATGTAAATAAGACCCAAAACATAAACAGACCTCCTCCATGTTTCACAGTATGGTGTTCTTTTCTTTTACAACTTAATATTTTATCTGTGAACACAAACCTAACGCGGCTTGCCAAAAAGCTCCACTTGTAGAGCATCCATCCAAAAGACATTCTCCGAAGAGTATTGTGTCAAACTGCAAAATCCCAGTTGGATTTTGCATGTTTTTTTTTTTTTTTGGTTTGTGTTTAAATGGCTTTCTTCTGTATATTCTTCCATGGAGCATATTGTCATTCAAGCATATCTGGATGATCAGACAATGACATACTATACCTAGACCTTTGAGTTTAGACTTTATTTCTTTGGAACTTTTCATTGGCTCTTTTTTACCCTGCTCATTATGCTTCTGTTTAATTTTGGGACGAGTTACCTCTTGCGGCTACATCCAGAACGGTAGGCTACAGTCCCATTGATTTAAAAATTCTTAACAATATTTACAACTGTAGTCACAGGAACATCAAGCTCTTTCGACATGGCCTCTACCGTTAGCATGCTTATTTTTCCTTTCTTTATGATCTTCTCAGACTACTCTTTTTCTTTGTCCTTTTTTGGTCCATGTTCAGTGTGGTGCACACAATGATACCAAACAGCAGTAACTACTTTTCTCAATTTAAATAGGCTGACGGATTCGAAGATTGAAGGCGTGTTATGCTAATTCAAGAAACCATGTATCACTATAATCCAAGTGTCCATTCATTTTTAAAATGGGTACCAACAAATCTGTCCAAGCCATTTTAGAATTTATTTGGGGGAAAAAAATCATCATAAATCATTTCCTTTATTCCATGTAACAGCAAAGGTATGCAGGTATATATTTGAGACATTATATTTTAATTTAATCACTTTCAAGCAGGAATTAAGCATTTTCCAAGCAGTTTTAGGGGTACCAATAAATTTGCCCATGTCTGGATAACGTGTACGTTTATTTACAAAAAAAGACAATTATGTTTGACAAACCAAAGATAAAAAAAAAAGAAAAAAGATTAATTAATCTTAAAAGTAATGGTCTAGGTACACTATATTCTGTAATGTTTTGTGGATATTAAAATATTTGATGAACTATTCATACAGATGGAGTAGGTCTCATCCTTGCTGGCGGGTCGCCAGGACGTCCCCTCTGGCGACCCGCCAGCAGCCTCGCCAGCGAATATACTGAGACGCGCGTGCGTCTCACGCGCACGTGCGTCTCAGTCTCCGTCGCCAGCGTGACGGAAACCCTGTCCGTCTCCGCCTCAGGGAGACGGACAGGGTTAGGGGGGGGTTAGGGGGGGTGCGGGCAGGCCGGGACCCCAGGTTACCGGCGGGGACCCGGGGGGAACGGATGGAAGCGCCGTCGGAAGGGGACGCGCGCGCCTCTTGTGCGCGCGCGTCCCCTTCTCGCCATCGCCATGGCGCTGGCGGGGGATGGCGGCTGGCGACGCCAGCACCATCCCCTGCCAGGATGAGAGCTGCTCCATCTGTACTTGAAAAGCATATTTTTGAGAATGTAGAATAAGTATATTAAATTAAGAGATTAATTGTAGTTTTCTGTACAACTTTTTCTTAATAGGTTTGTGAAATCATATAAAGTATCAGTGAATCCTATTGGATAACACAAGTAGACATTAAGGGGGAAATTTACTAAAGGAAATTTGTAAAAAATAGGTGTATTTGTATCCAGAAATACACTTTTTTTTACATTTACTATCCCGAAAATACGGCAATTCGTATTCGTATTGATGTGCTATCTATACGAATACGAATTGCCGTATTTTTGGGATAGTAAATGTCAAAAATAAGTGTATTTCTGGATACAAATACACCTATTTTTTACAAATTTCCTTTAGTAAATTTCCCCCTAAGCCTTAAAGTTTTATATCAAATGATTGAGTTCAATTGTGGTTGATAACTGCATAGGTTAACATTGAAAAGTCTATTTCATATAGATGCATGAAAGATTTTTAATTTGGTTTTGTTTGGCTTGGTAGTTCATTAGTAATGTTATGGTTTAAAGTGTGCAAAAATGAGGTCCAAATCTCTCTTGCATTACACATGTAATACTTTTTTAAATGATTCACTGTTACATATATGAATACTGAATAGTACAATATTATGGTGATTGCATGCTACAGATGGAGATGCAGATGTCATTGCACCTGCCAGCGAGACATATCTCTAGCACTGACGGGCACTGGTGTATGCTGGTGGGTGTGGCTGGAGTGGCGTGTGTGCCCCATTCTGGCAGATGGGGCGGGGACGGAGCAGGCTGGTGGGGGCTGACGGCTGGCGATCACACCATGGCTCCATCTGTATGAGGGTAAAATAACATTTTCATATACATTTTTATATGGTTCATTTGTTGATTATTACTCTACTACAACTCCATTTTAATTGGTTGGCAACTGTTTCATCTGCTAATTCCTCATCTTCCTCATGAATAATCAGTTTCCATTGTGGACATACTTAGCATTTCTAAGTTCAATATTTGTTCTGCAGTAAATGCACTTCAAAAAGAACCCTCTCTAACTGTTTGCAATTTTGGCATGCAATTGTTCCCACTTTTGTTTTAAGTTTTGAAATTTAAACCCATAGGTTTGGTCTGTTATCTGAGACTTGACAAACAATAATTTTTACCGTCTCATAAATCCCCCACACACAAAGGTGTGTGGCAAGCTTATAATGCTTTTCCTGTCATGCTGGGAACTAAATATGTAAACTACTATCCAAAAAGTGACCAAATCTTTTATGACAGAGTTCAAGTGACTGCAACTCACTTTGCATAACTGCTATAAAGGACAAACCTGTTGGTATGATGGACCCTCTTCTGTTTCACTTTTAGCAAAGCGGCTTCTTTGTTCGAGGACACTGATAGGCATAAGATATTTTACCATTTTGGTACATAGAGCAAATACTGGATATCTGTGCTGTTTGTTCAACTTCCAATTGTTAGTAAAATGCACTAAAGTCCTACCTATTTAATATTATCACTTTCTTATACAGCTTAGCAAGTTCTGCTGTGATTTAGAATTGAAAATATGGATAAAAGAGACTGGGTAATTGCAGACAGTCAAAATGGTACCAGGGTCCTTCCCGCGAACTTACAATTTGCAGTAGATGTGTCTTTCCTTTTAATACTTTTTATTGTTTTTTAAAAGGGAAAATGACAATAACATCAGTAGATATTATCACTTTCTTATACAGCTTAGCAAGTTCTGCTGTGATTTAGAATTGAAAATATGGATAAAAGAGACTGGGTAATTGCAGACAGTCAAAATGGTACCAGGGTCCTTCCCGCGAACTTACAATTTGCAGTAGATGTGTCTTTCCTTTTAATACTTTTTATTGTTTTTTAAAAGGGAAAATGACAATAACATCAGTAGATGTGTCTTTCAGTGCCTAATCCAGAGGTGAGCAACTCTTTTATATGGGCCATGTGGCAGGCATGGTGATGGCTCGACTTAATTATCTGGCCAAACGCAGAAGCTAGTAAGTGAAAGTTTAAATTTGCAGAACTATTAACTATCATTAGGAGTTTGAATGTGTTCTATATATTTTCATGGGTTTTTCCAGGTACTCCAATTTCATTCCACAATCCAAAAATCACTCAGGTACAGTAGGTGACTTGGCCTTTTTCAAAATTAGGCTTAGTAAATTTTTGTAAATGTGATACGGAAAATAAATTGTGAGCTCTACTGGGGCAGGGACTGGTGCAAATGACTAAATATTCTTTGTAAAGTGCTGAAAAATATGTGTGTGCTATAGAAATAACTGATAATGAATGGATAAAGTACATTTTCCTTTCACTCCAAAGAGATCTGGTAGTTGTTTCCGTGTACATCTTTCTGAAGCACCATTGTCCTTCTCACAAATCCCTAAAAATAGAGAAAAAGGACTATGTGGAGGCAGGGAGGAGTGAGGGAAAGAGGACCAATTAGAGCTTGCAAATAAGATTTGTCATCCAAATAAGATGCTAGATGGTAATGCATCTAAATTTCAATTTTATTAATCTTTAGAAAACAACACATATGTACCATGAAGATAAGTACGGAATGGTAAAATTGAACTGAATTGTAAATTAAATAAAAACTAAAATAACAGCCAGCAAAACATGTGAAATTGTAGAACAAAACATCAAACAAATGCTTAATAATTACATTTCCCTTTTTGAAGCTCATTTTCTGAAATTCTTTGAGAAATTAATTACATAATAAAGTTTGTAAAGTTTTTGTTGGCAGGATTCATTGTGAAATACAAATTATTTTGGCATAGATACAGTAGGTTTTAAATTAACAACCTCGCTGCTTTGTAAGCGGGACGAATGTGTGAAATTACATTTGTATTTATTTTATACTAAAATGATTTTTTTTTTGTCTTATGCTCTCTTCCA
The DNA here is from genome assembly GCF_055691185.1 of Crinia signifera. Taxonomy (NCBI): domain Eukaryota; kingdom Metazoa; phylum Chordata; class Amphibia; order Anura; family Myobatrachidae; genus Crinia; species Crinia signifera. The sequence continues at coordinate 303,749,422 of NC_139219.1, read as the reverse complement.
TTCTTATTTGTAAAACTTTTTGAATTTATATGTTCTTCTGCCATTCTTGTCTTTATATTATTTTAGACTTTCAAAGTGTTGTGTGCCTTTTCTTGGAATATATATTATGAATTACATTTTTCAGCCAAATATTTATATCCGGCAGGATTCAGAGTTGAATTCCAATTGGCAACATGTGCTCTCACATTGCATTCTAGAAGCTAGGATCCTCATTTAGGTTGGATTATAAATGCTATGTTGCTCACAGAAGGAGCTGCATGCTACCTCTTTCCTGGAATTGCGATTGCTAAACTGCAATGCAATCGCAGTTCAGAATGAAACATGACCTAATGCAGGCTTCCAGTCACAGGGGGCATTGCAAGGTCCAGTTGCATTTTGGATGCAGTACATTGTCTTGACACACCTACAATCATTTCCTCCATCATATGGCATTATACAGCATAAGATCATTTTTACGAGGAGAATCATTTATTGGTGTAACATTGAAATTCCATTGGAAAAGGTTCATGTATTAGTGTAGGGAATGCAAAATGTACACTAATAAAAATAGGCATAATATACCTGTTATGCAAAATACATTATGTAGATAAAAGTGGACACTCCCATGCAAGAAAAATGGTATTCTCCTGCAAGCAGACATGTGTATATAATGGGTAAATGATATCATATGCTAATAAAACGGCTTGCCAGAAGGAGCTAACCAAATTTTAAAAGGGAATCATCATTGACTGCTTGATCGGAGGTACAGTATGAGTGTGAGAAGCATTGCAAAACTTAGGAAGATCCTTAAATCCACTGTGTCTTTTGTCATGCATGCGTGGAAGAAGAATGGTCAGCACCCTTACCCTGGAAAAACTTTGAAACTGCATCCCAAGATCTTGAGACTGCTAACCAGGAATCTGCTAAAGAACAGGGGTTGCCCCATGCATGCCATTAAATAAGATTTCCAAAAGGTCATTAATGTGTCAGCTTCAACAAGAACATTTTGTAGGGAGGCACATGTGCTTGGATATTATGGGTGAGCAACTGCTCATAAACGTCTAATTTCAAAGAAGAATGTTTCCATGAGCTTACAATGGTGTAAACAGTGCCAAAACTGCACCGTGGAACTATGGTGGCAAGTGTTATGGAGTGTAGGATAAGTGTTTAAATTGATTTAGAAATCAACAATTATATGCAATAAAGTGAGAGCATCCTCGTAGTTAGTAACTCATGTTGAGGTGCACCCCTAAGAGTGAGATGGTTCAAGGTTGTTGAAAGAAGAAATAACTCTTTTTTTTTTTTTGGGGGGGGGGGGGGGGCATTCTTGGGATTATTTCATATTTATTTTACAGGATGTTAAAGTAGAAGTATTCAATAATCTCAAGAGTGCCCCAACAAAAAAAGAGAGTTATTTTTTTCTTTCAACAACCCTTGGCAAATCATAATTTACACTTTTCACATAAGAAGGATGTGTTTGGCTTTGGCAATTGCCAGAAGAATGTCTGATGCCAGAGTGTACAGTATGTACAGTAATGCATGGAGGTGGTGGCGCCATTTTGTGGGGCTGTTTCAGATGAATTGGCATGGGTCCACTAGTTGTATTGCATGGTAAGGTTACCTATGATAAATATAGAGGTTTTTTTCTCCTCTCTCTTACTATCAGGGTGACAATGCCACCTGTCATGTTTCAAAGGCTATGGTGGACTCATATACAGAAGATTGATAACCTGGGCAGATTGGCCATCTCAAAGTCCAGATCTTACCCCGCCGCTGAGAACCTATGGGACTAATTGGAGACACAGATGCTTTCTAAGCTGACTGAACCATCTTCAGTGTCACAGTTGGTCAATGTATTTCATGCAATACATGCCACCGGCTGTTGTCCAGGAACTTGTGACAGTTTGCAGGAAAGGTGTCTGGATATGGTGGACACGCAACATCAATAAAATGTCATTGATCTTTTTGCTAGCAGTGTAAAATCATAAAGGAAGACTGGAATAAAGCATAAAAATCAAAGTACTTACCAATATGAAACATTTATATGATTAGAATAAATATTGTAAATAGATGTATACTGTAGTAAAAAAATATATATTTGGTCTGAAAAAAGTTTTTTTGGGGTCCAGTTTTGCGTGGACCAGAAATATGTATAAATGAGGCATTGACATTTTTATTTAGATATATCTGTCATCATTATCAACTTCAAAACTCATATTTTGGAGAAACGTAATGTTATTAACAAGAATTTGACCACTGTTTCTCTTGGATGGATGTTTTCACATTTTTTTTTATCTTTAGTTTACGTCTCTAGAAGCATATTGCCTAAAAATTTATATTTATATACAAATAGTGATTTTGGACTTGAATACCCTTCACACTGCATTTGCCAAGTGCTATACCTATGGTGTTTCCTTATTCACTAGTCTTCCTGATGTTACTTTCACCTAATACAAATACTACTGTAGGTCGCTAAGTTACACAATAGTGAAAATGTAATCTAAATTCTTAATTTCTGTGATGCATGATGCCGAAACAAAAATTACAACTTTATTTAAAATATATTGAAAATACTAATAACACTAATAATAATTAATAATATAATATATTAATAATAATAATAATAATAATAATAAAAAAATGATACAGTTTAAAAGAAAAAAATGTCAGAGGCTAAATGATTCACGAGCGCCAGTGGGATAACAAATCAACCGCTGGTTACATCTTCTGCAGGAGAACCCTATGTTTACTCCACTGTTGTGATGAAGTGGTCATTAGCTAATACTACAGAACTTGTGTATGTTATATACTTGGTAAGAGAGAGGGTCACACTTTAAAAAACATTGAATAAAATAGTAAGTATTTTTTGACACTAGAAAATTGTCAGATAATTGTTAATAAATTGATGAGGATGATTTTTATATACCTAACAAGGTAAAAATCGAACCCCTAAATGGCCACAGCATGTAAATTTCAACTTGAATTCAATTCAATTTTAATTCAGGCAAATTTATTTTTGAAGAAATGTATGATTTTATTAAGGTTAATGATTTTTGTCTTTTGTTTCCTTAATTAAGCAATTTAAATATTTTGACATTAAATAATTGGGATGCGGTCATTCGTCAGACTGCATTTAGGTCTACAGTCATTAGGTCGACCCCACTAGGTCGACTGGCAGGAAGGTCGACCTGACTTAAGGTCGACATGGGCCAAGGTCGACATGACTTAAGGTCGAATTTGCATAAAGGTCGACATGAGGAAGGTCGACTGGTCATAAGGTCGACATGGGTTTTTCACTGTTTTTTGAGCCGACATGTGCCGACAGGCGGTATTTCATGCCCTACCATCCACTAGGGCGTGGTGGGAGAATAAAATAGTGTGCCGAGCGCAGCGAGGCACCGTGCCCGAAGCATTGCGAGCGAAGCGAGCGTTGCGAGGGTCCGATTCTCATTGCCAACTGTGTCCATGTCGACTGTGTCGACATTCGGATAAAAAAACAGTGAAAAACCCATGTCGACCTTATGACCAGTCGACCTTCCTCATGTCGACCTTTATGCAAATTCGACCTTAAGTCATGTCGACCTTGGCCCATGTCGACCTTAAGTCAGGTCCACCTTCCTGCCAGTCGACCTAGTGGGGTCGACCTACTGACTGTAGACCTAAATGCAGTCTGACGAATGATCCCATTCCAAATAATTATACTCTCTGTATATGGAAAAAATATTATTTTTTAACTTTTATGAAAATGAAAAAATTAAGGAAATCTGCTGTTTTGCAAAAACAGAACAAAGTTATGTGATTTTAGGGACATTACTGGTTTATGTGCCAGGAGTAATTCCCCACTGCTATGTGTAATAAGAAATATTGACTCACTTTGCTTCTGGTATGGCAGAGTTTACTTATCCTTTAATTGGATATTTTATCTAGACAATATTTTTAGTGTTTAGGGATTGCATATTTAATTTGTTTCGCATCTTGTCCTCGGGAGTCACAATCACAAACATGACACATTTAAAGGTCCACTAACCATCATAATAGAAAGCACATATATTAGAACGCAGCATCTTCCGATAAAAGAGCTCTATGGTGCAAATAGTAAAGATGTAATAATTCTTAGGGGCTCACCACATATCCAATCTTCCAGGGGAAAGACAAATAGGTCATTTTAACAGTTGACATTTACATGCTTACATTGTTTATTTTAGGCTTGCTATACATTTGAGCTGTTTGCATCTTCATAGTTAAAGTCCCGAAATGTTGTAATGACTAACAGGTTTCCACAAATATCCTTTTATTTTTTGATGCAGTGACAGTTGCATTCTTAAGCGGAGCACACACTGGGTGATATATTGTCAATGATATAGCCGATATCGTTGATGATATTGCATATATATATCGTCCAGTGTGTACAGTTAATATCATTAATGATGCGCGCATCCGTGGGTCGGTAATGACCCCCCTGTCATCTGTACATGCAGCTCTATCTGACAATTTCATCAGCAACTGCATGTTTGGAGTGGGGGGCGGGTGAAGTCACTGACTGATATTGTGAACGATATCAGCCAGTGTGTACAGTCAATATTGTTCTCCCGCGGCACCACGGCAATCGTGTAGTGTGTACCTAGTAGTAGTATCATTACTCAGCACATGCTAGGGGCATTTGAGCCTGAATCCCTGGGGTATAATCTATTGGCAGAACCCATTTGCTGTAGGTAAGTCCACAGTTTGAATAGCTTAACCAGTGGTTGGTTTATTAATCAGGTAGAACATCACAATGGGCGAGATTCAGCAAGCTGAAAATACCGTAAAAACACTGTTTTCGGGGTTTTTACCGCATTTTCATATGCAGCAAAGCCTCATTGCTGGGGCTTCGCTGCGGGGGGTTACGCCAGTTCCTATATGGCGTAACCCCATGGAAGACTATGGGCTTCCCTTCCCGCCCCCCACCGCCCCGCGCGCCCCCCCCGACAATCCGCGACGCACCCCCCAAACCTGTGTCCGGGCAGCCTCCTGCTGTGCTGCCCACCAGTGTTCTCCTCCTGCCTGCACCACTTCTGAGTGCAGGGAGGAGGAACCAGATCCCTTATAGCTGTGTAAGGGTTCCGGCAGGGAGGGGGGGACCCGGTGCACATCGCCGGTCATCGCTTTTGCGTTAATAATCGCATATGTTACTGCATATGCGATTATTAACTATGCGAATGCCGGCGATGTGCACCGGGGATTATTAGTGAATCCCGCCCACTGTGAGACAGATAGAAGAACAGTATATTGCAGAACCAGCAAAGAGCACAATAAAAGATGTAGAGGGAAATTTACTAAGATGTGTATTCTACTTCACATGTTATGTTGCTATGGGAAACCAATCAGATCCTGTCTACTATCTTCTAGAGGGTGCTAAATAAATAAGAAGTAGAAGTCTGATTGGTTGCCCATAGCAACTTCACATGTGAAGTAGAATACACATCTTAGTAAATTTCCCCCATAGTGTGTGATGTCTTGGCATTGCATAGTAGTAACAGATGTATTGGTGACTGTAAGAACTTGAGGGTCTGCTAGTGGTGGTGACACAGTTGTAAGCGGTGGTCAAACAGTGGTAAGCCGAGGAACCACCATATAATGAGTCAGTTACTCAAAGATACTCAATGGATTGTTCATGCACAGTCTACCATTACTGTGAAAGACAGAGAGTACTCTCCACCACTAGAAGTCCTTAGGGTGCAAAGCATCCACCAATATTTATCAAGGTACGAAGGGCATACAAGCAACAACATAGTCCATCAGTGGCTGATTCAATAGAGATGGAGGAGGTGTACATGTTTAATCCCATTAGCTAGATATAGAATATGCAAAATGGTCTCTCTGATGCTCTCCTTCCTTATCTCCCTTTTATGCTTATTTTCTCTTTTCCCTCATATTTTTGTCTCCGTTTTTTTCTCTCTACTGTATCTCCCTATTTCTCGCTCACCCTTTTTTTCTTACTTTCACAATGTCCACCTTACATGGGAGTACTGCTGGCCCACCTTTCCCAGCAGGTCCAATTTGAATTAGTGAAGTACAGTAGTTCCCCTGCTCATCTTGTGCTGGAACCTCTTTTCTACCAGTGGGGGTTTTCATGAATACATTATCCATCTTCAAGTGAAAACATCTCTGATGCAAAACCACTGACTCCATCTGCTGAGAATAGACATGACTGTTTATTTGGATTACAACTTCATGCACGATTGAGGCGTATTCCTCTTCCCCTATATCTTATACCCTATCAACATTCAGATACAGTGTCAGATATATGGTGGTTTGGTGATCATTTCTATACACAAAAAAGTTGCACTACTGTATGTAGCTTTTATGTGTGTCCTTTTTATTTACTGCTTAACCCCCCTAATATACTAGTACCCTTATATATTTTGTACTGCCCAATGTATGTCCTCTTATATACTGTCCCCCATTTTGTTTTACATTACGACCTGTGTGTGAATCTTTTTTTTTTTTTTGAATAAACATTTTTATTGAATTTTCACAATGAGTTGTTCAACATTCAGTAGTACAAAAGTGAAAACGGTTTCTTTTGACAATATTTGCAATTAAGTCTTAAGTGCAATATATGAGAGAAATGGATGTGGGTCAGGTCGTGAACCTTCGGATCTATGAAGATTATTTTTGCAGAAAGAGCTCTCACCTAGAGCCAGAAAACGAAGTTTATCACGACCTTCCCCTTCATTACTGACAATAAATGCACATAAAGTTAAACTATAACACCAGTCTACCTGTCTAACCAAAGCTACTTATGTATTGAATAACTTAGGGAAAGGAAAGAGAGGAGAGAAGAGAAAAAGAAGTGAATGCATAGGGGGGGGGGGGGGGGATGAACATTCTTCTGCTTTGCTAATATATGTCTCGGCGCTGTTTCCAGGTAGATTCCTTTCGGCGGGGGTCAACAAGGGTATCTTGGTCTCTATTAGGGTGGGGGTGAACCCCGGTAAAGTCTGATCTCAGTCCGTCTAATCTAACGTAGTGTAAGTAACTATCTGTTAGTATTATGTTCCAGATCAATTCGTCTTAAGGTCATCAGTTGTTGAGTAGTTCCTCTAAGTAGGGACCATGATTGATGTTCAGAGAACTGATAGATTTTTGACTGGATATCTGCATCTAGAGTGGAGATATAGAGTCCCCATTTCTTACGGAATCTAGAGTCCCCATTTTTAAAAGTTGAGTAAAGATATTTACGGTCGTAATACAATTGTTGCAGGGTCATTCTATGCATGTCGCTAATCAAGGGACCAGACCTGACCGTCCAATGCTTAAGGATTAATTTTTTTGAGATAGTGAATAGAATGGTAAGTAGAGGCCCAAAATCCTCTCGTTGAGACTCATCTAACCAGCCCCCAAACCTCAAACAGACGCAGGCCGCGGCGTTGGGAGTCACCATAAGGCGCAGTTTAGAGTTTATAAAAGCAAAAATTTTGTTCCAAAATCTTCTAATCTTGGGGCAGTCCCAAAAGCAGTGCATTAGGGAAGCTGAGACTTTCCCACATTTCGTGCATCTCCCTTCGTCTTCCGGGATGAAATGGGCCCTGACACTGGGAGGCATATAGGCCCTATGGATCGTTCGCAGATGGACCTCCTGTAGATATGCCGAGTGGAGAGACTTCATAGTGGCGGTGAAGTTCTCCATCAATTCGTCTCCCGTGATGTTACCCCCTAGATCATGTTGCCATCTGTCTGCAAGCTTGGCTATATGTGGGGTGGATGGGATGTTAATTATAAGTGAATATACATGTTTAAGTTTATAGGCTTGGGTCTCCCATCTTTTGAGGAGTTGGAGAATATCATGAGCTTTTGTCTGGGGGGTTAGGCATAAGTTTAGTGTTTGAATATAATGTCTGGTTTGTAAGAACATAAAGAAGTTGGAGTTTTGTAGGGAGTATTTGTCTTTTAGGTCTTGAAATGTAAGTAACGAACTGCCTCCTGGGTCAAAAATTTGATTGGCCGAAGATAAGCCTTTCTCTCTCCACTGTGTGAATTTTGTATTTTGTAATGAGGGTGCGAAGGAGGGGTTTCCCCATAGTGTGACATATGGAGTAGCTGAAGGAGTTCCCTTTAATTTTTTATTGAGAAGGAGCCAAGCAGTATATGTGTCGTGAAATAGAGGGTGTTGGAAAATATCTGGCGGAATGAGATTTTTCTTTGAGTGAAGCAGTGCTCCTGGCGAATATGGGTGAAAGACGCTCCAATCGAACGATAGGTCGGTATATTGGCTCTGTCCTAAAAGCCAGTCAGCGGCGTGTCTCATCAGGACAGCTATAGAGTATGAGTGTATGTCTGGTAGGCCTGCGCCACCTTCCTGATTGGACATTGCTAGTTTAGAGAACGCTATTTTGGGTTTTTTCCCCTGCCATACAAATTTTAACATCGCTTTCCTAAGTGTTTGGTTATCTTTTTTTGTTATCAGGAATGGTAGGAGCTGCATAATGTAAAAAATCTTGGGGAAGATAATAGCCTTGACTACTGCGATGCGGCCTAGTAATGATAGGGGGAGGTCTGCCCATCCTTCTAATTTTGTTGTGATATCTCTGATTATCTTAGAGAAGTTTAGCCCGTATAGGTTGGAAGCTTTAGGGGGGATCTGTATTCCTAGATACTTAAAGTGATTTTGGGTGATCTTAAGGTGCGTAGAGGATGCTATATTTGTGGTGACTTCAGTCGAGAGGTTGAGGGGGAGGAGCTCCGACTTGGTCACATTTATTTTGTAACCTGCCTTACTTCCAAATATCCTAATTAGCCTTAAAATTTCCGGGATTGAGTCTAGTGGATTTGATGTAAAAAGGAGCATATCATCGGCAAACAGAGCAATTTTCAGCTCTGCGCTGCCGATCCGTACCCCCTTATAGTCTGTTGATGCCCTCAGCATCATTGCCAATGGCTCTAGGGCAATGGCGAACAACATTGGTGACAGTGGGCATCCTTGCCTTGTTCCTTTCTCAATTTCAAATGGGTTTGAGAGATGTCCATTGCAAGCAATTTGCGTTTGGGGTTTGTAGTATAATAATTGAATGAGTTTTATAAATTGAGTGGGAAAGTGAAATTTACAGAGGGAGTCGTATAGATGTGGCCATTCTATGAGATCGAATGCCTTTTCGGCATCAAGTGAGAGTATTGCTCCTTGAGTGGGAGAAGACGGGGAATTATGTGCTGCCAATGCTGCCACTACCTTCCTGACATTTACCACAGAGTGGCGTCCTGCTATAAAGCCCGTTTGATCGGGGTGAATTATTGAGGGGAGGATTGGTTTAAGTCTCTTAGCCATTATTTTTGCCAGCAGTTTATAATCCTGGTTTAGAAGGGAAATGGGCCTGTAGGAGCCTGGGAGTGACAAATCCCTGTCTGGTTTAGGGAGAATTTTTAGTATAGCCGAATTGAAGTGCAGTGGGGGGGTTGAACTATTAAAGATGGCGTTAAAAGCTTTTGTCAGAATAGGTACTAGCATAGGTTGCAAGGTTTTGTAGAAATCACCGCTAAATCCGTCTGGGCCTGGGGCTTTGTTAGGTTTTAGACCCTTAATCGCAGCCTCTACCTCCTCCTCAGAGATGTTTGCCTCCAGCGAGTTGGACATGATCTCTGTCAGTGAGGGATATACAAGGCTGTCCCAATCGTGTGTGGGGGGGTTGGGGGATGTCTGTTAAGGGTGGGTTGGGCGTATCATTAGGGGATATAGAGGATGAGTATAGCTGTTGGTAAAACTGGTGCATTGTTTGGGCTATCTGTTCGTTCGATTGTGTAAGTGTGCCACTGTCCGTGCGTAGTGGTTGTACAACTGCGGGTTTACGTGAGCCTTTAAGAAGATTGGATAAAAGGGTGCCTGTCTTGTTCCCGAAGCGGTGAAATTTATAATTCACTGTGAAGAGATATCTGTCACCCATATCCGCCAGGTATTCCTCAAAATGTGTTTTGGCTAATAGGTAAGTCTGCTTCAAACTTGGGGAAGGGGAGGTTTTATAGTTTTGAAATGCTACTGTCAGGTCATTTTGAAGTGTTCGGTATCGTGAGGAGTAGTGTTTATTAGTGGCCGCTGTGTAGGAGATGATACATCCTCGTATTACTGGCTTTAGGGCCATCCAGAATAAGACTGGATTGTGGTTTGCCGTCTCCTCATTCTGAGTTGTGTATTGTTGAACTTCCTTGTGTAATAGTTCTTGGAATTTGGATGATTTACAGAATCTAGTTGGGAATCTCCAAATTTTATTCCTCCCATCACTGTCTGTTATATGTATGTGTGTGGTAACCATGGCATGGTCTGAGAGGGTTATTGGGGCAATATCTGACCTGGTGGAGAAGGGGAAGATGGTATCTGACATAAAGATGTAATCGATTCGTGATAAGGAACCGTGGGCCGCTGACAGGCATGTATAGTCTCTGTCCAGGGGATGGTGAGCTCTCCACGTGTCTATAATCTGAAGTGAATCCTGTAAAAATTGTATGCCTAACTTGGGTAGTGAGGGGAGTTTGGCCTTTGCATTTGATCTGTCAAGTACGGGGGAGGTGACGAGATTAAAATCTCCGCCGATTATGAGATTTTGATTCATATATGGGGAAAGTGTGGCTATAAGGGATCTCATAAATGATTTGGAGTAAGGGGTGGGGGCGTATACGTTCATCAGTGTATATGTTATTCCAGCAATGCAGACAGATGACAACACATACCTTCCTTTGGTGTCTGTGACTGTCCCTACCACTTCCAAGGGGAGAGATCTCTTGGCCAGGGTTACCACTCCACGCGCTTTTGATGTAAATGGTGATGCCGCAACCACCGACCATCCTAGCATCTGCAACTTCTTGGTCTCAGGGGCTGTCAGGTGAGTCTCCTGCAATAAGGCCACATCCACATTACTTTTTGACAAGTACATTAAAATTTTCCTGCGTTTAGCTGGGGAGTTTATTCCCCCTACGTTCCATGTGCATATGGACAAATCAGGCATGGTCCAGTCGGGTAGTGTATCGACACCTTGTGACCCCCTGCCATAACGGATTAGTTCTATGCAATTTTAGACTTAGAGCAGCCTGTAACAACAAAAACATCAGTGTATGCTTGGCAGTTGAATAACTGAGGGAGGGAAGGGGGTTATGGAGTGACAGGGTGATGAGAGAGATAGAGGAGAGAAAGATGGAGAAAAGAAAGAGGGAAAGGAAGAGAAAGAGAAAGAAACTTAAACTTAACCTAATAAGTTTGGGAGGACTGGTCTCAAAATTACAGTGCCTTGGGGGAAATTCCTCCCAGGCTAAACTTCCGTCAACCAATAACATTAATTAACAACTTTCCTATAACCGGCCTCCAGCTCCGTCACTCCGCTTGTAGAGTGTAGTGGGGTAGGGGGGGGGGGGGGGAGTGGGGAGGGGGAGAAAAAAGGGGGAGGGAGGTATGGGGGGGGGGGGGTGGAGGGAGAACTGGGCAGGAGAGGGGGAGGGTAGAGAGGTGGCACTCAGGGATTGGAAACATAGCAATAAATGTAACCCGGCAAAGTAGGGTAGAGGACGCCCTGGACCATAACATTGATGTTATATTGGGCCTGGGAAGGGGCAGAGGGTAAGATCCAGGAATGTTCCGGGTTTTAGTCCAAACCATATGCCCTCGTCCGGTTCTTCAGATTTTTGAAAGTAATAAACGCATGAGTTCAGTTACTGTATGCTGCGAAGACATATATGTGCAGGTGGAGTAACAAAGTTTTTGTGACGTCTATGACCTCTGAGACAACTGAGGAATTTTCCCAAGAGCGAGGGAGAGGGGGGGGGGGGGGGGAGAGATGTGTATAAGATGGGGAGGATCTTCACGTTCCGGTGAACGTAAAGGCATAGCGGTGTTTGGCTGTGGTTTCTGTGGTTATTGTGTTCCAGGAAATGGAGAAGCGGTAATTCAGGGAACTCTATCTGTTATATCAGCAGCGGCGGTATGGGCTAGCTCTTTCAGATAGGCTGCAGCGTCACGGGAGTTGGTGAATTCCTTGAAGGATGAACCATCATATATTCGAAGTTTGGCAGGGTAGAGGAGACCAAATTTCCGGCCTTCAGCTGCTAGCTGCGAACATATCGGCGAGAAGGCTTTGCGGGCTTTGGATAACTCTGCTGAGTAATCCTGAAAGATGTGAAGTTTATGGCCTTCCCACGTTAGGTCTTTCACTCTTCTAGATGCTGACCATATTTCCACTTTGTGGAGGTAATTCAAGCACTTGAATAGCACTACTCTGGGGCGTGGTCTGGAAGGGGTGGGTGGTGGGCCCACTCTGTGTGCTCTTTCTACCACCAAATCTTTACAAGCTGCGTCGATCTGAAGTATATTGGGTAGGGTGTTTCTTATGAAATTATCAAGCGACGGGCCTTTCAGTGATTCAGGCAGGCCCACCAGTCTTATGTTGTTCCTGCGAGAACGGTTTTCCAGGTCCTCTACTTTGTTCCATAGCTGATAGTTATCAGTGGTCAGCCTTTTCATGTCCCTTTGAACATCAGACATATCATGAGTGATGGCTCCCAGTTGTTGTTCATTAACAGTAACTCTATGTGACAGTTGCTGGATCTGCTGAGTAATGTCTGCAACTGCTTTAGTGAGTAATGGCGTCATTGCTGCATGAATGGCTTCTACCACTTCCCTGTATGTTACAGGGGCTTCTGAGCCGTGACTTACTTGGCTCCTGGGGTCCCACTTTCCACCAGCAGCCTTTTTTTGAGCTGGGAGTTCTCTCTCTCCATGGTCTGCGGGCGTCATATCCCCCGCCGTCCTCCTCCTCTCAGCGCGTGTTTGCTGGGGTGGCTGGGACGCATAGTGCGCCGGCTGAGATGTCTGCTGCGGGCTGCGCTCCATGCTGCGGATGATAGCGCGGGTCCTGAGGTGAGTGCAGGGGGAGATTGCGAGGCTCTTGGAGCCGATTAACTGTGTCTTTGAGGCGGCGGGAGACGGAGCGGGGAGAAGGAGCTCCTTACTCCATAACGCCGGAACCGGAAGTCCTCTGTGTGTGAATCTTTTATATACCCCTAATGTTTGTGTGTTAATTGTATAATATGCAACCCTAATGTGTGTGTTCCCTTATACACTTGCAGCAGTGGGACCTTCTTTCTCTAAGAGCTGAGTATGAGCACCTTACATGGGGTACTGTCTTCCAGTGGTGGGGTTGGGGAAGGTTTGTTGTCTTTTGGTTAGGATGAGCTCCCAACTCAAGGAGCAGGGGAGGCTGGGCCTTTTCAGCTCTGGCATGTGGATTAGGGGTTGCAGTATGATAAGATTTAGGACCTGCTTCTAGGCGTGGGGGAGAGTGCCAAGAATAGGGTGCAATAGGTAGGTAGGTTCAGAGACCTTCTTCCTCCAGCAAGTTGGTGGGGAGGACTGTACACTGGTAATCAGCTGGTGAGAGCTGTGAGATGTGGAGAGAAGTGGTAAATTTGGTTAGAGGTTTATAATATAACAATTTTTATAAATTATGTCTGCATAAAGGCTACATAAATGACATGTAGACCACCTTTCCACATTGCAGCACTCGGGTAGAATGGCTGGAAGCCACTAGCTTGTGTCTGTCCCCGGACTCGGTCCCGTAGTTGATCATTGGAGTGAGTAGCAAAAAAGAGATACAGTAAAAAAGGGAATGGAGATCAGAAATGAACAGGGTAGTGCATGCAGAGCAAGTGGAATACCATGATGAGCATGAAAGTGTCTGCCCAGCGATTTATGGGCTAGTCCACAAAAACGGTGGGCGCACCCATGGAATTGTTGAGCAGGTGGATGACATCAGCACCCATCCTCATTTTGGCTATCACCGTGCAAAATAAAAGTAAGTCCAAGCTTAATTTTATCTGCAAAGAGAGGAACAATTATTCGATGCTGAGAGGTCATGAAATGATTTTTCCTCTGTGCAGTTGCATGCGATCGGATAGTGGCGCGGGGATTCGTATGGCTCGCCGGGGGTACGCGTTCAGCAGGGTGGCAACTAAATAGGATAGATACAGTATAATATCTTTAATAATAATAATAATAATAATAATAATAATAATAATACAGCCAAATTTGTGCACATTGAACCTACAGAAAGCAAAGGTGTCACTACAGTAGGAGCCATTCTCATTGTACCCATCCCCAGAGTGCCAATCACAGCGGTGCAATGGGAATTCTGGGCGTGCTCCCCCCGACACTCGTGCTTCCCATTACCGCCAATGGACATGCAAGCTTTTGAGGTGCAGGTGCGCCATCCACCTGATCGAAGCATCTAGCATGCCAGGGGCAACAATGAGGCTGGTTCCATCTGTATCTCAGCCACATTTAAACAAATCCGTAATTCAGATTATTCCGTAGACCCATCCTGCAATATAGTATTGTCTTAGAACCTGTCGTAACATCTTTTTTTCTAGTTTATGTTGTCTAAGAAAAGTTCCAATATTGTACAGGATGTGACTTACAAGCAGACAAATCAAAATTCTGTGCCCAAAATGTTCTAAAACACAGGGGAACTCTGAAAATCAATAAGGCATTCTGTACACCACCATGTACACTACAGGATAATGCAGAGTAGGTTTTTTAGTCGGAACATGTATTATAAAATAATAATAAAAAAAAGTTAAGGCTATACAGAATGTCCTATCATAAATGTGTAAAAAGGAAAATATATGCAACGTTAAGGTTTATCGACTTGTGATACGATTTTGTCTTCAAAATGCATTTTAACTGCAAGAGAACATTCAAAAGCATCCAAGGTCAAATGAATCATATTGCTGGAATGAGCAAAGTAACAAAATGAATACAGAGGAGATATTGCTAAGGAATTTCCTATCTTTTGCCGGATCATCAATAAAGTCACCCAAATTGCCACACTAGGATCCTTGCATTTATATGGAAAATAGCTTCTAGAGGAAGATTAGAAGAAAAGCCCAAAGTAGGATAATAGAGGTGTTCTATTCCAATACATGACACAGAGCAATAATGGTACACAGTTATAGCATTTCTTTTTCTAGACACAATGGCCCTTATTCTAATCGGCTCGGTACGGCCCGCGTGCGGCCGTACCGCCGATGTTTTTGTTCTGCACATGCGCAGAGGTCATTCTGCGCATGTGCAGCCCCCTTCGCCGCAGACGGATTTCGTCCGCCGCAAAGGGGGCGTATAGGGGCGTGAGGGGCTTCAGCCCCTCATTACCCTATGTGTACGCCCCGCGTTTCATGGGCGTTCCCATGCAAACGCGGGGCGTATGCATGGTAATGAGGGCATGACGCCCTCATTACCATGACATGGGGGCGGAAAGCTGACGTCGCCGGATGTCAGCTTTCAGCCCCCTTTCAAGCTCCCACACGGACGATTGTCCGTGTGGTCTGAGCTTGCGGGAGCTGCCGCGGCGTGCGGGCCTGCCTTCGATGGTCGTCGACCATCGAAGGCAGGGGGCAGCTCCCACCATGGTGGAGGCGTAGCCTCCACCATTTTTGTGCGGATCGCCAGCCGTCCGTGTACGGACGGCCGTGGCGATCCGTCGGGTGGGCGGCCCTTGGTTTGTGCGGTCGGAGCCCCGTGTGCGGCTCTGACCGCACCAACCAGAATAAGGGCCCAAATTATGTAGAAATGACTTTATCTATGGCTACTGGCTGCTACAAATGCACTTTTGTGAAATCGCATAGCAAGTGTTATTGTTTTCCGTACAAGATATGTCAGTCCAAGTTTTAATCTGTAGTCTGAGAAATACACAAAAAAGGGTTTCTCGTGGAAAGTCTCCGTTAAATTCAAGCTTTAGTGCACAGTTTTTAATAGCAGTATCAGGCTGAAATATATCATGTAACTCAAAAGCTGGCATCCAAAAAACTTTGCAGGTATACCCTATAAAATATACTAATTGCTGTGTCTTCTTACAGGGGAGTGCTATTAAGTATTGCATAACTCTCATAAAGGGGGAGATTCTCTAAACTAAAAATGTGGTAAAAACCCCATTATTGGGGTTTTTACCGCATTTTGGGATGCGGGTTATCGCGGCGGGGGGCATCGCTAGAAAAATCTGGTGATGCCCCATAGAAGCCTATGGGCTTCTAACGCAAACCCACCGCCACCCCGCACCAACCCACCGCCGACCCGCACCGACCCCCTCCCCCCCCTCACCTGTGTCCGGGCAGCACAGAGCTGTGCTGCCCGGACCTGTGACCTCCTCCTCCCTGCACTTTACATCCTCTTCCAGGTGCAGGGAGGAGGAGAGCCAGAGCAGCCGGCCAGCTGGGTAAAAGAGGGAGGGGGGAGCCGCTAGGACCCGCCGCTCATCGCCGGGTCAACGCAAAAGACAGCTCTTAACGCAAGAGCTGTCTTTTGTGATAATTATCGCATATGTTACAGCATATGCGATAATTATGTTTGCGGTAGCCGGCGATGGGCGGCGGTAAGGGGGCAACGATGTTAGAGCATCCCCCCCAATTGGAGAAGTCCCAGATGGGGGGTGCTGTAGGCAGGTCAACAGAAATAAGGTCGACAGTCAATTAGGTCGACCACACATGACAAATATCGGCATACCTTATGGTCAAAAGGTCATCATGAGCAAAGGGTTGACATGAAAAAGTTCGACATCAAAAAGGTCAACATGAGGTTTTCACCCCCCCAAAAGGACTTTTTTCATACTTTACCATTAAAGTGGAGAATATTATAGTACCCGAGGTATGGGGAGGGCAGCGAGCCATGCGAGGGGATGTGGTACACTTATACGGTGTTCATGCCGACATACGTTGACATAGACACCAAAAAATGTGGAAAAACTCATGTTGACCTTTTTCAAGTTTCCCTTTTCCACTACCAGCTGACCACGTCAACCAATTGACCGTTTCGACCTATTGCATGTCAACCTTTTTCATGTGTCGACCTATGGCCTGTCAACCAATAGAGGTCAACTTATTGACTTTCGACCCCATGACCATACCCCCAGCTGGATCTTCAGGTGCGATATGTGCCGCGTGCGTTTTGTATTAGATCGCATCACATCTAGTTCAATTCGCATGAAATACGCTACAGCAGCATGCGATTTGAACTATAGTCAATGCAATCTAGTACAAAAAGTATTGCCTGCACATACTTTTTGTACTTTGCGATATCCGATGCGTGGGAGAGCGTGTCACATCACATCGCAAGAGATATAGAAACACTGGGCCAAATGTAATAGCGATTTGAGTCATTTACACTGCAAAATCAGGTTGATTTTGCCATGTAAATGATTGCCGGTTTAAAAAAGTTGAAAAACTCTCCCAAAAGCTCTCAATCTTTCTCACACCCTATAACATTTGGCACATCGTGTGATTTGAACAACATGCAATGTGTTTTGAACTAAAAAGTTCAAAATGCATGCGACTATCGCACCTTTACAGTAACAGGTGTGGTACAGGGGTCCCGACAGTCGGGATCCTGACAGTCATTAGCCCGACGTTGGGATCCTGACTGGCCAGACCCAGACAGCATGGCAAGCGCAACAAAGCCCCTTGCCGGCTCGCTGCACTCCCCATGCTGCAGGCACGGTGGCTCTCGTATTCTCCTTCTATGGGGGTCGTGGACCCCCATGAGGGAAAATAGCCGACGGGAACCTGGCTGTCGTTGTTTTAACAGTTGGAATCCCAACGTCGGGTAAATGCCAGTCAGGATCCCGACAGTCATTAACCCAGTGGCAAACGCAGGATTTTCAGAAGGGGGTTTCCAGAGGGGTGGAGCAAAGCACGGAGATGGACACTTAAGTGACCCAGTATATGCCGGGTCAGTTAAAGTATTATAGATAGACCAAAAGTATATAAATAATAATAATAATAATAATAATAATAATAAAAAAAAAAAAATATATATATATATATATATATATATATATATATATATATACACACACACACATACATATACATACATACTGTACATACAGGGGCGTCAACAGCAGTGTAGACCCCTGGGCATAGCAATGTATTGGGGCCTGTATCGATCCTCCAGCGGTAGGGGTGGGGGAAGCTTTGATGTCCCGCGGGTGGTAGGGGTAATATATCAACCGCTCAGCATGTAGGGCCTGGATCAGTAATTTCCACTAATTACCCCTTTACTGCACAGATGGTTGGAGATGGGGTGGGAGAAGGGGGCATTGGGCTGAATGAAGGGGCCCTGATACATAACTTCCAGGGTGGTAGAGGATGTTTAATATACAGAGGAGGGGTGTATAGTGGAGTGGGCTTATTATTAATAATTTTCTGGTGGGAGGACAGCTTGCTTGACTGCAGATATCTCCAGTTTCCGGAAATAGATTTCTTCGATTGTAATGGAATTAAAAACTAGAGAATCCCACCTACCAAATGGTATTGGGGACTAGGGTATGAGAGTTCAGGAGGCAGAGCAATCTGCCAACGAGAATATAAAACTACATACCAGGTGTGTGGAGCTGGAGCAGTTACCAGCTGCTGGAAGGCTGATATCTCTGGTTCTGGGAACAGTAGAGACAAGCTACTAGTGTCCTTCAAAGGGGGAGTGTCCCAGCTTTTGGAATATATCCTCAGAAAAACTCTAAGTCAGAGAGAACCTGAAATATCTGACTGGGAATAACAATTAACAGGCTTGGATGGGGACCACTGCTTTGAAGTCAGATATCTCCGGTTCCCAAGGGCCGATTTTTACAATTCTTGTACCAATGGAAAGAGGGGACCCTCAGTTTTCAGATGAGGACCCATAGACTCCTGGGGGGTTTCTGGGTACTGAGAAACCCCCCCTGCGTGCGCTACTGTAACCCTACGTCGGGATCCAGACTGGCCAGACCCAGACAGCATGGCGAGCGCAACAAAGTCCCTTGCGGGCTCGCTGCGCTCTCCATGCTGCGGGCACGGTGGCTCACTACGCGAGCCACCTATTCTATTCTCCTTCTATGGGGGTCGTGGACCCCCCCATGAGGGAAAATAGCCGACGGCCGATGGGAACCCGGCTGTCGGTGTTTTGACAGTCGGGATCCCGACGTCGGGTAAATGCCTGTCTGGACCCCGACTGTCGGGACCCTGTCCGGCACCCTACAGTAACACACAGCATTACAAATGTAGTTTCATATATGATGAAGCAGATTGCAGTCTGCGAAATGCGTCATTTATTTCTATTATTGGAAACTAACCACTAATAACCTCCAATATCAGAGAAATCTATTAAAATGTCTCAATTACATTGTTGGACTATTTTTTTACAGAAAGGCTCTTGCAATAAGCTAGCAGCCCTCCTGAGCCTCCATGATACTAATCTACTATACATATTGAAGAGACCTTGGATTGCCGTTATGCAGGCAAAGGCAGCAAACAACCACCGTCCTCTCCACCCCCAGTCATCTGTATGAATTCCATGGGAACTGGTACAGTATATGATATTTTTCTATTTCAAGTCTGAAAATTCGGAAAAGCCCCAGATGGGCACAATGTATGGGCACTATGTAAAAAAATATTCCTTGCCTTATTCAAATTGAAAAGCAATAATGACCAATTCTAAATGGAACAACCTAGACTGAAGCGGAAGTAATGGCTATCCCAAATTACAACCCTATAACGCAACTGCTTGGTGCTTTTTTGTGTCTAATCCAGAGTAACAATTACATTTGAAACATAGTTGGTGAATACAGGTGGACTTGCCACCAAAACTCTAGAACTGTAGAGTAAATGCAAAGTCGTGGCTGTACAACCTGCCCAGGCCACTAGGTGGAGCCGATCAGTGCCTCGGTTAATGATGAAGAGATGTTTTACAGCAATAATTTAAGACCATAATGAAAGACCGCACATTAATCTAGGATATTGTTCTTAATAAAGGGCACATCCAATAAGGTTGAATAAACATGTTCAGGGTAGAGTGACAATTGTAAGCTCTCTTTCATCTTTCTTTTCTAATTTTTTATAGGTCATCTACAGAAAATCTCACCACTAAAGCACAGGTTTACTGTTGTACCGGCAACTGCAATAATATGAGAAAGTGCACTGACATTTATAAATCTTTTGATTGCTTGTGAAGATTACTTGCCCTGGTTTGTCAAAGACCTTTTTCCTTTTGCTTCAATGTGCCTAGCGATACAAATGTCTCTGGTTTATGTCCTTTGAAGTGTTATGTGAAATCTCGTTATGTTTTCGGAACAAGAAAATATTCAATAAATTATGCAGTGAGGTTTATTTAAAGCAATGATCACCTTTACCTGGGTAGATTCAGAGCAGTATCATTCATAAGGCTGAGAATCTAGGCAGAACCGCCATCTCACCCCCTTTCCCTGCTGCTGACTACCCCACTCTGCCGGTCACAGTGCACCTGCACAAATGGTTGCATCGCCAAAGGCAGAGGCATGGGAAAGCCAGGACAGTGGCGAGCAGAGCCTGCAGGAATCTGTCACAGGAAAAGAAGCAGAGACACCTAGAGCCTGTGAAGGAGAGGAGAGAGGCAGTTAAGGAAGAGATGGAAGAGGAGAGGGTGGGTGGGTCAGGGAGTAGGAGGGAGTTGTAAGTTGCACTGCCACACAGCAAGCAGCTCCATTGAGTGTGTGCTGGGAGACAGGGGATTTTTGTCAAGATGTGGCTTACTTTGCATACAAATAACCGAAAACGGATTGGCAACAGAAGCCACTTTGATGGTTCTTGGTGACACAATGCACATGCACAGTGCCTTTGGCTCGGAGAGGGTAGAGAGTGACAGAGTTATGGTGTTAGTGGGAGAGGTTGACAAGCTGAAGTATGTGTGTACATTTTTCAAGGGCCACTTTAAATTCCCAATCCGCCCTTGCCACAGTTGCAGGAAAAGACACAAGGAAGGCTGCAACTGTGTCCAATTCTATGAGGATAGATCCAATCGCATTTTTTAGACCCCGCCTTCATTAGGGCTGCGTTCTAAAATTTCCAGGGCTGGTTTTCCATTTCAATCTGGATTATGGTTGTGGGGTAAAATGTAGTATTACCTCCATCAGGATTCCCTTTATCGGGATGCCGGTATCGATATTCTTAGTGCCGGCATTGCATCCATCGGTCATCTGGGAATACCCCTTTGAACAACATACCGATAATAGAGACATGCAGAGTCTTGAGTTTTTATCACCGTGTTTTGGTTTCGGTCTTGCTAAACCACCCTCAAGTGTTTTGGTTTGGAATTTAAATTTCAAATCCAAATATTAGGTTTTGGATTTCTTGAAAATGAATTTAGATTTGCAACAGTCGATAGGGTTTAGATTTCTAAAGAAAAAAACTGCATATCTCTAAATGATAACCACAGTGTTCTCTTTGACACACCTACAGTAGAACAGTTCTCTAAAAAACGTATTATTCTTCTACAATTTATTGGGTTCAGGGGAGAGGGGACCAATGCTTTTACTTGTTACCGCACATGCTGTACTTGCACAGTGTTGTGTCTACAACTTCAGTCCTGGTATATTAAACCCAAATGTGTTAAACATTATTAAGAAGCTGCAAACTTCAAGAATGTGCCAATATGTTGTTTTTCAAGTCACCTCAAGAAAATTATATATAAACCTTAATCTCAGCAGCATATTAATTAGATGTGACTATTGCAGTTTTCCAACTAATCAATCACAACTAATAAATCCCACTCATGCATTGATTTTACATCATTAACATCTGGTAAATAAGTATTTGAATATGGATGGATTCCATCTAAGTATGGGAAAGTATGTCATTTAACATTGCCTTACTGCAAACATAAAAAAGACATACTGTATGTATATGTGTGCGTTTGTGTGGATATATATCCTGTACTGTATATATATATATATATATATATATATATATATATATATATATATATACTGGGGGGAGAGACCGCACTCGCACTTTCTAAGATGGCAACAGTGGGGTGCCCGACAAAGGGTTGTGATGCCCACAATGTAGGATGTCCTCCAATCAGAGGTGTGGGGCACTCTCCAAGACAACGTAACTCACTGAGTTACGTTGTCTTGGAGAGTGCCCCACACCTCTGATTGGAGGATGTCCTATATATATATATATATATATATATATATATATATATATATATATATATATTTATATACAGACGGAAGAAAGAGGCGGCACTCTGAGGCTTGTGATGAAAATTAAACGTGTATTGCACACATATCAAGTGATCTACGTTTCGGGGATAAGATCCCCGTCATCAGGATACAGACATGCAGTAATGACAGTGTTTAAATAGTGTTCTTACTCACAGTTGGTGACATCATCCCGCCCCCGGCTTCACCGCCCGCAGCTCTGGCGCTTCCTCCCAGCCGATCGCTTCCTGCTTCCGGTGGGGGCTGACGTCAGCGCGCCCGGCGGCGTTGCCAAGGCTACTGTGTAAACAATAACAAACAGGTATGAGCGGCGTGAAAAACGATCATAAAGTGCATAATATAAATAAGAGATCTTGCATAAAATCACAGATCAGGAAAGTGCTGGTGCTTAAACAATAAAACCTGCCGCTAAACAGTTCAGAATATAATTTATACAGATATATATAAACAAGGATAAAAAGAGAATAGAATAGTGAATGGTTAAAAAATACGGTTCTAACAGCAATCTGGTCAATGTTAATTACTCCTTACTAAAAGGACATGATTCTTAAAATACATGTGACAATCTAAATACCGACAGTGTCTACGGACTAGTTTATAAAAAATGTATAAGGCCCAGGAACTCATTCAGGCCCTTGGGGCGTACTGTATCCAGACGGAAGATCCATCTGGATTCTAATTGCAATAATTTTTTAGAACGATCACCCCCTCTGAGGGAGATGGGAACATGATCGATGATTTTGTGTTTAAGGGTGGCCATCCCGTGCCTGGCCTCAGCAAAGTGCCTGGCCACGGGCTGGTCCCCTGTCCCTTTTTGGATGGCCGTCCTAATGGCAAGGCGGTGTTGGGCCATACGGGTCTTAAAAGGGCACTCTGTTTTGCCCACGTAATGTAGGCCACATGGGCACATTATCACGTAGACCACGAACCGAGTGCTACAAGTCAATGCCCAGTTGATGGAAAATTTTTTGCCTGAGAATGGATGTGTGATGCTATCACCTATTGCCATGTAGTTACACGTGGTGCAGCCCAAACACCTATAGCAGCCTTTCTTGCGGGATAGGAAGGTTTTAACCCCTATTTTGGGTGTACTGGTGTTAGTTTTGACCAGGTAATCCCGAATACTTCTGCCCCGGGTGTAACTGGGGAGTATGCGGGTATTTCGTAGAGATGGTAAGTCTGGGTCGCTGGAGATTATTGGCCACCATTGTTTAGCTTTTTTGGAGGTGATTTGACTATTGGGATTATGAGCATTGACCCATGGGAAGATGTTTTCCTTTTTGGACTTTGTTGTGGGGACAGGATTTAAAAGAGTCTCCCTGGGAATAGTCACTGCTCTACATCGGGCCTGTTTCAGAATGTGGTCCGGGTATCCTCTGTTTTTAAATTTTTCAGTCATGGCATCTAATTGTTTATCCCTCTCAAGGGTGTCACTATTCGATCTACACACCCGGAGATATTGAGAATAGGGAAGACCACGGGTGGTGGGTGCAGGGTGGAAACTGTTGTATCTCAAAATGGTGTTCCTGTCTGTTGGCTTGGAATATAAACAAGTGGCCAACTGGCCTTCCTGTAGGGTAATTTTTAAATCAAGGAAACACACTTCCACCGTGCTGTGTGACAGCGTAAGCTTGATGGGGTGATCAGAAGCATTTTGCTCTTCCACTATATGCTCCAACTCGTGGCTTGACTTGGACCAAATTAGAAAGAGATCGTCTATGTAGCGGTAGTATATTAAAATACCATCCGCTACTTCTGGTCTGTGAAAAAAGATGTTCTGCTCTGCTTGCCACATATAGGCATTAGCCAGTGATGGAGCCACTGGGGACCCCATTGCGCATCCAATGAGCTGTTTGTAGAACACCCCATTAAACAAAAAGTAGTTATGTTGTAATGTAAAATCCAACAACAGTAGAAAAAATGCAATATCTGGTCCTGTATAGTGGGGGTTACCATACAGTAGTTGTCTAACTGCTTCCAGCCCCGCGCCGTGGGGGATGCAGGTGTACAAACTCGCCACGTCTAGCGTGGCCAGCACTGCCTCACCCTCGACGCGTGGCATGGCCCCCAGCTTCTGGAGCAGCACGTTAGAATCCTTAAGATGAGTGGGGGTATTCTGAATGCAGGGTTGTAAGAACCAGTCAAGATAGAACGCAACAGGCTCACACAGAGACCCCCGGGCCGAGATGATAGGGCGACCCGGAGGGCTCTGTGCGTCCTTATGGATTTTAGGTATGCTGTAAAATACCGGGATCACCGGACAATTTGTGTATAACCTACTGGACGTGTCAATAGAAATCAGGTTGTCCTCCACTGCTTTTTGCAAGATCCCACACAATTCTTGCTGATAAGCAGTGGTGGGGTCTTGTGATAAACGGCAGTATGTGGTAGTGTCACTGAGGAGTCTATCACACTCTTGGATGTACGCCACCGTGTCTAACACCACCACTGCCCCTCCCTTATCTGCACTTCGTATAGTGATGTCATCTCGTGCAGCTAGGTCTTTGAGGGCAGCAAATTCCAACTTGGTGAGGTTGTGTCGGGCAACCGGTGAGCGTTCTTTGCCTGATAACTCAAGCATCCTTGTGAATGTCTTGATAGAGGAGCTTGTCGAGATGGGATCAAATCTTGTTTTCTTATTTAATTTCTGTAATGGCAAATTCTCAGGTTGGACATTCTGAGTGGGTAATTGTTTGCCAAAGTGTTCTTTGATCTTTAAACCCCGATTGAGTCTATAAACGTCCAGTTTCCATTGAAATGGATCTGTACCATGGGTCGGTATAAATGATAGGCCCTTATTTAACACACTCCGTTCATCTTGTGTTAAGGGCTTGGAGGATAAATTGTATGTTAGGTCCTCCTGCTCCGTGGGGGCCTGCCTGCCCTCTTGCCTCTTGTTTTGTCCCCCTCTCCTCGTGGGTTTCTGCCGTGGCCTGATGTTGTGGCCTGCGTCGTAACCCCTAAAGGGGTGGCATGCTTAGGGTGTTGTCTGGCCTCCTCGTTTTCACTTGCCGAGGTACTAGAATAGTGTCCTTGCCTGGCTACTCCCTGTCTGCGGTAGTGTGGCACTCGAGATCGGTGCCCAGGGGTGGTGGTATTAAGCCAGTTGTAAACCGTATGCTGTGCATAATCTTGTTGTACCCGGCTGAGTTTGTTTTTCTTAAACTTGAGGAGCTCATTTTTGTACTCGTCAAGTTGTTTTTGCAATTTAATGCAAATTGCAGTGGTACTCACAAAGACCTCATGCGTGGAGTGCTCAGCTGAGCACTCCACGCATGAGGTCTTCGTGAGTACCACTGCAATTTGCATTAAATTGCAAAAACAACTCGACGAGTACAAAAATTAGCTCCTCAAGTTTAAGAAAAACAAACTCAGCCGGGTACAACAAGATTATGCACAGCATACGGTTTACAACTGGCTTAATACCACCACCCCTGGGCACCGATCTCGAGTGCCACACTACCGCAGACAGGGAGGAGCCAGGCAAGGACACTATTCTAGTACCTCGGCAAGTGAAAACGAGGAGGCCAGACAACACCCTTAGCATGCCACCCCTTTAGGGGTTACGACGCGGGCCACAACATCAGGCCGCGGCAGAAACCCACGAGGAGAGGGGGACAAAACAAGAGGCAAGAGGGCAGGCAGGCCCCCACGGAGCAGGAGGACCTAACATACAATTTATCCTCCATGCCCTTAACACAAGATGAACGGAGTGTGTTAAATAAGGGCCTATCATTTATACCGACCCATGGTACAGATCCATTTCAATGGAAACTGGACGTTTATAGACTCAATTGGGGTTTAAAGATCAAAGAACACTTTGGCAAACAATTACCCACTCAGAATGTCCAACCTGAGAATTTGCCATTACAGAAATTAAAGAAGAAAACAAGATTTGATCCCATCTCGACAAGCTCCTCTATCAAGACATTCACAAGGATGCTTGAGTTATCAGGCAAAGAACGCTCACCGGTTGCCCGACACAACCTCACCAAGTTGGAATTTGCTGCCCTCAAAGACCTAGCTGCACGAGATGACATCACTATACGAAGTGCAGATAAGGGAGGGGCAGTGGTGGTGTTAGACACGGTGGCGTACATCCAAGAGTGTGATAGACTCCTCAGTGACACTACCACATACTGCCGTTTATCACAAGACCCCAACACTGCTTATCAGCAAGAATTGTGTGGGATCTTGCAAAAAGCAGTGGAGGACAACCTGATTTCTATTGACACGTCCAGTAGGTTATACACAAATTGTCCGGTGATCCCGGTATTTTACAGCATACCTAAAATCCATAAGGATGCACAGAGCCCTCCGGGTCGCCCTATCATCTCGGCCCGGGGGTCTCTGTGTGAGCCTGTTGCGTTCTATCTTGACTGGTTCTTACAACCCTGCATTCAGAATACCCCCACTCATCTTAAGGATTCTAACGTGCTGCTCCAGAAGCTGGGGGCCATGCCACGCGTCGAGGGTGAGGCAGTGCTGGCCACACTAGACGTGGCGAGTTTGTACACCTGCATCCCCCACGGCGCGGGGCTGGAAGCAGTTAGACAACTACTGTATGGTAACCCCCACTATACAGGACCAGATATTGCATTTTTTCTACTGTTGTTGGATTTTACATTACAACATAACTACTTTTTGTTTAATGGGGTGTTCTACAAACAGCTCATTGGATGCGCAATGGGGTCCCCAGTGGCTCCATCACTGGCTAATGCCTATATGTGGCAAGCAGAGCAGAACATCTTTTTTCACAGACCAGAAGTAGCGGATGGTATTTTAATATACTACCGCTACATAGACGATCTCTTTCTAATTTGGTCCAAGTCAAGCCACGAGTTGGAGCATATAGTGGAAGAGCAAAATGCTTCTGATCACCCCATCAAGCTTACGCTGTCACACAGCACGGTGGAAGTGTGTTTCCTTGATTTAAAAATTACCCTACAGGAAGGCCAGTTGGCCACTTGTTTATATTCCAAGCCAACAGACAGGAACACCATTTTGAGATACAACAGTTTCCACCCTGCACCCACCACCCGTGGTCTTCCCTATTCTCAATATCTCCGGGTGTGTAGATCGAATAGTGACACCCTTGAGAGGGATAAACAATTAGATGCCATGACTGAAAAATTTAAAAACAGAGGATACCCGGACCACATTCTGAAACAGGCCCGATGTAGAGCAGTGACTATTCCCAGGGAGACTCTTTTAAATCCTGTCCCCACAACAAAGTCCAAAAAGGAAAACATCTTCCCATGGGTCAATGCTCATAATCCCAATAGTCAAATCACCTCCAAAAAAGCTAAACAATGGTGGCCAATAATCTCCAGCGACCCAGACTTACCATCTCTACGAAATACCCGCATACTCCCCAGTTACACCCGGGGCAGAAGTATTCGGGATTACCTGGTCAAAACTAACACCAGTACACCCAAAATAGGGGTTAAAACCTTCCTATCCCGCAAGAAAGGCTGCTATAGGTGTTTGGGCTGCACCACGTGTAACTACATGGCAATAGGTGATAGCATCACACATCCATTCTCAGGCAAAAAATTTTCCATCAACTGGGCATTGACTTGTAGCACTCGGTTCGTGATCTATGTGATAATGTGCCCATGTGGCCTATATTACGTGGGCAAAACAGAGTGCCCTTTTAAGACCCGTATGGCCCAACACCGCCTTGCCATTAGGACGGCCATCCAAAAAGGGACAGGGGACCAGCCCGTGGCCAGGCACTTTGCTGAGGCCAGGCACGGGATGGCCACCCTTAAACACAAAATCATCGATCATGTTCCCATCTCCCTCAGAGGGGGTGATCGTTCTAAAAAATTATTGCAATTAGAATCCAGATGGATCTTCCGTCTGGATACAGTACGCCCCAAGGGCCTGAATGAGTCCCTGGGCCTTATACATTTTTTATAAACTAGTCCGTAGACACTGTCGGTATTTAGATTGTCACATGTATTTTAAGAATCATGTCCTTTTAGTAAGGAGTAATTAACATTGACCAGA
This sequence comes from Crinia signifera, assembly GCF_055691185.1. NCBI lineage: Eukaryota > Metazoa > Chordata > Amphibia > Anura > Myobatrachidae > Crinia > Crinia signifera. The sequence continues at coordinate 303,721,412 of NC_139219.1, read as the reverse complement.
TTGCTGTTAGAACCGTATTTTTTAACCATTCACTATTCTATTCTCTTTTTATCCTTGTTTATATATACCTGTATAAATTATATTCTGAACTGTTTAGCGGCAGGTTTTATTGTTTAAGCACCAGCACTTTCCTGATCTGTGATTTTATGCAAGATCTCTTATTTATATTATGCACTTTATGATCGTTTTTCACGCCGCTCATACCTGTTTGTTATTGTTTACACAGTAGCCTTGGCAACGCCGCCGGGCACGCTGACGTCAGCCCCCACCGGAAGCAGGAAGCGATCGGCTGGGAGGAAGCGCCAGAGCTGCGGGCGGTGAAGCCGGGGGCGGGATGATGTCACCAACTGTGAGTAAGAACACTATTTAAACACTGTCATTACTGCATGTCTGTATCCTGATGACGGGGATCTTATCCCCGAAACGTAGATCACTTGATATGTGTGCAATACACGTTTAATTTTCATCACAAGCCTCAGAGTGCCGCCTCTTTCTTCCGTCTGTATCTACCGAGCATCGCCTCACAGGAAGGCACCTGAGCCCAGTATTCCCCACGGGGGACCCAGCAGTGCTGGAGCCTCAAGCCGCTGTATATATATATATATATATATATATATATATATATATATATATATATATATATATATACATATTTAGTGACAATGAATCACAAACACTGGATATAGATGAAGTCTGAGTCTATTTTGTAGCAGGTATACAGCATACCAGGTTAACAGCTCAGCAAGCAAGGTTACAGCATTGCAGAGTTTTCCACAGATCTCACAGTCAGGATACACTCCAAAGCACCTAACGTAATATTACATTATCGGCCTATCACCCAGCTGCATTTCAGCGTTGGGTGCAATGACCTCCTACCATGGACACACATTTAACAGGAAGCCACAGGTGCTGCTAATCAGCCAAACCTTGATCACATCAGTTAAGGAAACCTGCACTGGAATTAATTCTCCTGCTGCTTCCATATTACCCTCATGTGGAAATATGCTGTCCCTACCACACTTCTCCACACAAAAGTATGTGAACCCTTTGGAATTACCTGGATTTCTGCTTAAATTGGTCATAAAATGTGTTCTTCTGATCTTGTGTCTGCTTAAACTAATACCACACAAACAATTACATGTTCTCATGTTTTCATTGAACGCACAATGTAAACATTCACAGTGCAGGGTGGACAGAGTATGTGAACCACCATGCTAATGACTTCTCAAAGAGCTAATTGGAGTCAGGAGTCAGTCAATCTGGAGTTTAATCAATGAGATGATATTGGAGGTGTTGGTTAAAGCTGCCCTGCCCTATAGAAAACACACAACAGTTTTGTTTGCTATTCTCAAGAAGCATTGCCTGATATGAACCATGCCTCGCACAAAAGAGCTCTCAGTAGACCTACAATTAAGAATTGTTGACTTGCATAAAGCTGGAAAGGGTTACAAAAGTATGTAGAAAAGCCTTGATGTTCACAGTAAGACAAATTGTCTATAAATGAAGAAAGGTCAGCACTGTTGCTACATTTACCTAGGAGTGGCAGTCCTGTAAAGATGACTGCAAGAGCACAGCACAGAATGCTCAATGAGGTGAAAAAGAATGCTAGAGTGTCAGCTAAAGAAATCTCTGGCACACGCTAACATCTCTCTTGACAAATCTTCTATACCTAAAATACTAAACAAGAATGGAGTTCATGGGAGGACACCACAGAGAAAGCCCCTGCTGTCCACAAAAAACATTGCTGCACGTTTGAAGTTTGCAAAAGAGCACGTGGATGTTCCACAGCACTACTGGAAAAATATTCCGTAGACAGGTGAAACCAAAGTTGAGTTGTTTGGAAGGAATACACAATACTATGGCCCTTATTCTGATCGGTGCGGACTTTTCCGCATTCTTTCGGATGGCGTTTTTTAGCCGTCTGCGCATGCGTGGAGAACGCTACGCGCATGTGCCACGCATGGTCTCCGTACTTGTTCTCACTAATCCCGTACAGAACTGTGCACCGCATACATTCGGGCAATAGGGGTGTGTTATGGGCGTCATGCGGAATGACACAGGGGCGTAGTTTCAAAGTGGGCTAAACTGGGCGGAAACATGGGCGGACACGGGGGAGTACACATATTTTGGTAGGCGTGCATTCGGACAGCACGCCGAATGCACGCGAACAAAAAGGGAAGAAATGTGCGGTGTCCAAAAGGTTACTCTTGCTTTGCGGACACCACTCGGTCATGCGCTAGGCAATCGGAACGCCTAATCAGGACGGACGCACCTCAACCAATGTCACCTGAACCCAATACAATCACATACTTTACCCATGACTTGTTAATTACACGCTTCTCACTGCTACAATTGGAAGCATTGCAGCTTAAAGGGAACGTTACATGCTGCACTTGTCACACACTTTTACACTGCAAATAATGCACACAACTTAATATTAATAATACTAATACACATGGCACTTCTGCATGTATCAATTAATACAGACATTTGTGGGGCCAAAATAACATTTATTAAACAAACTTTGGCAAAAATTTAAAATACATAACAAAACAAATGGTACCATACCAGGACAAAAATTACATAATAAAGAATAAATAGCCACAGCAGAATCATTGGGAACACATCAGGTGGCTTCACAACAAAAGTACAGCACCAACACTTCAAGTACAGCACACTGAAACAGGGCAACAGAGGAACCAAACATGACATTTGAACCGCGGGCAAAAGTGGTGACCCTGGGCACGGATTTGGACACAGGATGCTGACACACACAGCTCAATGGAAGATTTGGGAAGACATAACGGTGGAGATTAATGGGGACACAAGTTCATTTGCGAGCACGTTTGGCCCTGGCAGGCTCCTTGCCACGTGCAGCAGCTCTTGTGCCTCGTCCACGGCCAGAGGCTGATGGTGGCTCATGTGGAGCACATGCTGGTGAGGGGGTGGATCTTCTTCCCCCTCTGGCAGCAGGGAGTGATGAGGTTGGTAATGCACCCGAAGCGGGTGACATTAGGGCCCTATTGCTGGTAACTAGCTCCACCATAAGTTCATTATGGCGGAGGAGGAGGTCGTTTTGCCGCAGGGCTTGATCAGCCAGCACCTGCAGGCTACCAGCAATAGCTTGGTGGCTGGCAGCCATAGCTTGCTGGCTGGCACTCATAGCCTGCAGGCTCTCAGCAATAATCTGCTGGCTGGTGGTCAAACCCTGCAGCACCTCCTCGGCCCTACGCACCCGCTCGAATGCTGACTCTCCCTGCTGCACAATACTATCCAGCACACGGCCCCACATGGACAATTCAGCCGCGGACAATCCCACCGGCTGCTGCTGCACGGGCCTGCTACTGGGGCCAGGTGGCACAGACTCCACAACCTCCTCAAGAGAATCTTGACCAAGCGGTGGCGATGCTGTTGAACAAGAAAATTCAAATTACCACACATTCCATGCAACATTTAAAACATCTACTTATGGCCTGGCAAATAATTACCTTCAAGAGTAGAAGCCATCACTTCCGCTGGGGACTCGCTGTCTATAGTGCTCACCCCCCGGACCTCCTCCACTGCAATACAGCACTGGGCCATCTCTTCCAGGGGGGTGAGCTCCAGCTTGGATGGCATGGGGCCAGCCCCAGAGGTCTGGCTGTGTTGCCACCGGTCGGTCAATTTCTTCTTGAGGTTGCCTTTGAAGTCGTGCCACCTGCAATCAAAGTGTACATATTAATACATGTAACTCCTCATGTTTGCTGTATCACCCATTGCAATATGATACATAATACAACATGTGCCTACTGACACCAACCTTACATTATATTCATTTTTCATACCAACCCTTAGCAGATACAAAAACATTCACCCTCCAATAACTATCAATTAAATGTCATGGCCAACATGTCTGTGCCTCCAAGCAACGTGAACACCCATTGGCCAACTAGATCTAATATTGAATGTAAACATTACTGGACTTGTACTACTCTAATGTAACACACATGTACTTGCCTCTTCTTAACATGCTCTGCCTGTCGAACTTGTGGAGCCACTGCATTAATCTCCGCCGTTATCTCCTCCCAGATCTTCCATCTCCTTGTGTGTGTCAACTTCACCGCTGGACACTCAATTAAATCACGTGCCCGGGTCACCAGGATGTCAAGCTCCCACGGTTCAAATGCCATGTTTTGTGTTGTGGGTTCCCGTGTTGCCCCACTGCGGCCACGGGCACTGGCACGGGCACTGCCACTGCCACGGCCACGGCCACCGGTTGCTGTACCTGAAGTGCTGGGCTGGCTACTCTGTTGGGAAGCCACCTGCTGGGTTCCCAATGATTCTGCTGAGGATGGCCCAGCTGCTGATTGGCCTGATGTTGATGGGCCAGCTCGGTCCTCTGGGTTGAGGGGTACATAGGTGGTGTTGGCCTCCATGCGGGACAACAGATTCTGCACCACCTGCTCTTCCTCTGAGTCTGAGCCTGGCATGTTTGCAACAAGTGTTTGCCTTTCTAGGACCACTTTAAATACTATTTCTGTAATTGGCGTTAATCAGCTGCAAGCTGCGTTCCGTACGGCCGCGTTCCGTACGCCAGCGTCAACCGTGCGGCGCATACGGCCCGCCCCTTGGTGTGGAAAAATATTTCCAAAAAACCTGGCAAACTCAGTAAGTCTGATTTATTTGCTAAATGCAGATTCCAACACCAATGACCAAATACAACTGAGGTCAGACATGACATGTATATTTGAATGTACTTCTGTACTGTGCACATGTTTGCTATGTAGTACAACTGACACTACCCATTCCATATGTCAATCCAGTCCACCACTTAGCCACAAGTAATCAGTGCTAGCATCCAAATCACATGTGAAAGCACTCCACATTCAGGTTAGATGCTAGCTACTTTTCATTCCACCTCTGTAGTATGGCCCAGTAGAAGGTAAGTGTACACATGGCTGCATGGGCTCATTTTGGGAAAAGGTCTGCCTTCATTATACATTAGCTGTTTGGTACCTTGTTGAGTTAGGTGTAAGTGTCTAGAGATGCACACTATTTCACCTGTTGCTTATACCCATGTTTGTTGAATGTTATAGATTAGATATAATATGTTTCCATCTTATTTTACACTGTTTAGGATGGGTGTGCGATGCAATGGGTTAGCCGTCTGTTCGGGCGCATACACGCTGTTAGTGTAAAAATGAACAATAAAGTTAATACCAAATATCACTCTGATCAACCAATGACAGCACATGATTGTTAAATTTGTGCCACTCCTAAAATGGCGGCTTATGGCAGAGCAGCACCCTTCTCTGCAGCCGAACTGAGGACACTGGTCTCCGTTATGGAGACCAGGCTGGGCCGTGCTGGCCCGTTTATTACAAATAGGCAGAAACGTTCTGCCTATGCGGTGGCCCGCCGACGGATATACGCCCGCACCCATGTGCGGCGGACCATCGCACAGCTTGAGCGGCGGTGGTCCGACCTCCGGCGCAGGGAGCCAGAGAGGCTTCAAAGCATAAGGGCCAGCATTGCTAGATGTGAGTATTTCAACAGTAAATGTGGATTTGTACATGATTGCTTACCTGACATTATTTAATCCACTAAGGTCAGCAGCCTGATCATGAGTTCAACATGCCATACAATATATGAGTGCTACTTCCTGATTGACACCCTGTAATGGTCATAAAATATGTTATTGGGGAGGATTAATGCTTGTGATGCTTACAATGGCCCAAATGTCACAGCATACCTGCCATGTTACAGGCTGTGTTTTGTAAAGGCCACTAAGGAGCTGTTTGCCTGTACAATTATCTGTACTTATAACCTTTGCATTTGTAGCTTCATAAGGCTTAATACAAATGACCCCTAACTGGCACTTTTTTGTTTTTTCACAAACACAGCACGGGAACGAGCAAGACTGGCCCGAGATAACTCAGAGGCTTCCCAGGCCCAGGAGGAGGCGGAGGAAGTAATGGCCGAGGAGGTTGCCATTGAAGAAGGGGTCGCGGAGGAAGTGGAGGAAGAGGAAAGGGAGGAAGTGGAGGAAGAGGAAAGAGAGGAAGAGGAAAGGGAGGAAGTGGAGGAGGAGGAGGAGTGGGCAGCGGAGGTGGTGGCAATGGAGGTCGAGGTGGCTGAAGAGGCGGAGGTGCCACATGACGAGGCCACAGAAGAAGAGGAGGCCTGTGAGGTGGTGCAGGCACCCCAAATTGGTATGTATAGATAAAGTTTCATTATTCCTTTTGTCATCTTCTATTTGCTAGGTAGCACTGGTGATTCAATTATTTTTTTCTATACTATAAAGTGATAAAACAAACTGGGTAGCAACAGACACACTTAGGGGTTAGATAGGGTGGGCAAACCATCCCTTTCATCTTGGACACATATTAATGACACAGGTTGTGCGGATGGCTGTCAGGTCGATTTTAAGTGCCACTGAACCTGTGTAGTTAATCTGTATCCTGGAAGAAAGCCTCATATAGGTGAGTAGAGTTTACTGGTGATTGATCTTTGTAAACTAGATTCAGTATGGCATAAATGGAGTATGGACAGGCGTGGCTTAGACTGGAGTAACAAGTGGTCAGTGCCCCTGGGCCCTCCTCTAGCTAACCACACCCTGCGGTCTGCATGTATGTTTTGCACCATAATTTTGTGTTGATTTGTTCTTAGTAATGCTTTTGAGCATGGGAGTGGGTTATTGCTACAGCTTCCCCTAACTGGCATTATGACAATGATTTCTGGAGCAGACCATCAGCAGCCAAGCCATGCTTGATTGCACAAATGTACTGAGCATTCCTGAGAGTTGTGTAACTCCCCTGCCAGGCTCCATCATATAACAGACACTGAACTTTGTTTGCCGAATTGTGATTGGTGCAGCACGTGACATGCTTCTCACAGCTTTGTCATGGGTGGGTTTGGATTGAGAAGTAGCAGTATGACTGTGAGGTGTTTGACAGAGTACAGGGCAGAGGGCCAAAATCAGGCTTTCCATGTAGTATGTATGCATGTATGTATAGGTGTATGTCTCATATATATAGTTATATATGTGTGTGTATATATATATATATATATATATATATATATATATATATCTATAAATATATATATATATATCTATATATATATACACACACACCTGTCACAATGCATGTTTAAAATGTTGGTTTGACTATGTTAAATGTATGCATGAATATCATTATTCATTTTTCAATTTGAATTTCCTCCACAGATGAGCCTGCCCAAGCAGAGGAGGGTCGCCGTGGGGCCCTTCTAAGAATGAGATCCTACATGCGGCTGATTTTGGCCGAAATGGACCGGCTCATAGATGGGCCAAATTAATTTTTTTCACATTTATTTTTTGTTATTTGTATTAATAAATAGTTATTTAAAGTTCAAAGTTGTCCGTGTTTTTTTCTAACATGCAAAAGTATATGTGTAACTTGTTTAAAATCTTTTAAATAAGCTAAATGTAAATAGTGTACATAGATGTACAGTATGTTAGGGTCACATGCTGTAAGGGTTAATGTGTGTCATGAATGTAGTAGGAATGTGGGTCAGTATAGATGAGCATTTAATTGATTGAAATTGCTAACAATCCCTTTTTCAGGAGGTTGCCTAATAGCCTAAGTGGGTCAAGTGATCGCTGTGTGTACTCAGTACAAAAGTGTTGGATTGTGCGTAAATACTCCGCATCGGGGCGTACGGACAGCTTTCCGTACGTTCTCACGCGGTAAGACCGTGCTTGTGCGGGAAGACCGTGCAAGAATCTGTACGTTTCCCCCGCACGCGCACGGTTTGTATGTCGTCCGTACACACGCCCTGTTCTTACAGAGTGAGTCCGTCCGAATGCGGAGGACACGTGGGCGTTTCTACGGACGATGCCCGCACGCTGCCGCACAGCGTGGCGTGCGGACCGCACCGTAAGAATTCGGGAATATCCGCACCGATCAGAATAAGGGCCTATGTGTGGAGAAATAAAGGCACAGCAAACCAACATCAAAACCTCATTCCAACTGTAAAGTATGGTGGAGGGGGCATCATGGTTTGGGGTTGATTTTCTTCATCAGGGCCTGGACAGATTGCTATCATCGACGGAAAAATGAATTTCAAAATGTATCAAGACATTTAGCAGAACTTAAGGCCATCTGTCCACCAAATGAAGCTCAACAGAAGATGGGTGATGCAACAGGACAACGAGCCAAAGCACAGAATTAGATCAACAACAGAATGGCTTCAACAGAAGAATATACGCCTTCTGGAGTGGCCCAGTCAGAGTCCGGAATTCAACCTGATTTAGATGCTGTGACATGACCTCAAGAGAGCAATTCACACCAGACATGAATATTGCTGAACTGAAACAATTTTGTAAAGAGGAATGGTCCAAAATTTCTCCTGACCATTGTGCAGGTCTGATGTGCAACTATAGGAAACATTTGGTTGAGGTTTTTGCTACCAAAGGAGGGTCAACCAGTTATTAAATCCAAGGGTTCATATACTTTGTCCACCATGAACTGTGAATGTTTACCTGGTGTGTTCAATAAAAACACGAGAATAAAATACATATAATTGTTTGTGTGGTATTAGTTCAAGCAGACTGTGTTTGTCTAGTGTGACTTGGATGAAGATCAGAACACACTTTATGACCAATTTATGCAGAAATGCAGCTAATTCCAAAGGCACTCACTGCTTACTTCAAGAAAGAAACTCACATGCTTGTGTATATTGACGTTTCAGAATTCATTAATTTTTCAGAATTTACATCAGGAGGCTCCTGATAAAAATTCTGAAAAATGAATTGAAACGTTGATATACACAAGCGTGTGAGTTCTTGAAGTAAGCAGTGAGTGCCGGCAAATGGGAATGAGTCTGTTCATGTTAAGTGGAAGGCACCCAGGATGTTGCATGTGCTAACAGAGAGTGCTGAGTACTTTAATTGCACTATACAGTATATATCAGGGCTGGGCAATTGCGGCCCTCCAAATGTTGAGGAACTGCACATCCCAGGATGCTTTGCATCAGTTTTGCTATGTGGCCATGCTGAAACTGATGCAAGGCATGCTTTGATGTGTAGTTCCTCAACATCTGGAGGGCCGCAATTGCCCAGCCCATATATATATATATATATATATATATATATATATATATATATATATATATATATATATATATATATATATATATATATATATATATATATATATACAGGTTGAGTATCCCTTATCCAAAATGCTCGGGACCAGGAGAATTTTGGATAACGGATTATTCCGTATTTCGGAATATTTTAATATTTCTATGATGTATTTTGAAGTATCTTGCATTTATGCTGTATAAACACATATGGGCGAAATGTAATAGGGTGCGTTTTTTTAGACTAAAAAAAAATCGCACCAAATCGCACCTTTAAAAATCGCGTTTTTTGCCGCGAATTCGCATATGTAATGAGATGCGAATTAGCGGCAAAAAATGCGATTTGCCGCGATTTGCCGCGATTTTTAGTCATGAAAATGTGCGCATTTTCAGTCATGAAAATGTGCGCATTTTCATAAATGCGATTTTGTGCTAAAAAAAAAAAAGTAAAAAAAAAAATGGCGTGGGGTCCCCCCTCCTAAGCATAACCAGCCCCGGGCTCATTGAGCCGGACCTGGTTCCAAAAATACGGGGGGACAAAAAGCATAGGGGTCCCCCGTATTTCTGAAACCAGCCCCGGACTCTTGGACCGGTCCTGGTTCCAAAAATACGGGGGACAAAAAATCTGGGGGTCCCCCGTATTTTGAAACCAGCACCGGGCTCCAACAGCCCGCGGTGTCATGCCACAGCCGGGGGACACTTTTTATACAAGGTCCCCCGGCCAAAACATGAGCACCGTGGCTGGTCAGCCTTGGACGGGGTACCTGGAGGAGTGGGGACCCCCCCAATAAAGGGGTCCCCCCCCCCCAGGCTTCACCCGTCCAGGGCTGAAGCCCGGGGCTGTCACCGGCGTCCGTGGCCAGTGGACGCCGGCCTGATAGGGTTAAATCCATCATACATATCATTACATTGCTTTTTACCGGCGAACTACAAGTGCCAGCAGACCTCCCCCGCATGCTGGGACTTGGAGAACCACAAGTCCCAGCATGCAGGGCATTAATGGGCCCGCTGGGACTTGTAGTCCACCTGTAAAAAGAATGTTTATAAAAAACACACACACAGAGAAGTATAAGTTTATTACACACACACACCTCAATTTTACACCAGCATACTTACCATTCCTGGATCCAGCGCTGGTCTGGCTGCTTTACAGCCGGCTCCCCCCGCACTGACAGGCAGCGGGGAGAACCGCTTTCTCCGTTGCCTGTCACCGGCTTTCTCCGTAGCTTCTGTAGCTCTGTCCCAGTGCTACAGAGGCTGAGAGCGTGATTGGCTGAGCTACAGTATGCGTCTCCATGGAGACGCATAGCTCAGCCAATCAGGACTGAGCTATGCGTCTCCATGGAGACGCATACTGTAGCTCAGCCAATCACGCTCTCAGCCTCTGTAGCACTGGGACAGAGCTACAGAAGCTACGGAGAAAGCCGGTGACAGGCAACGGAGAAAGCGGTTCTCCCCGCTGCCTGTCAGTGCGGGGGGAGCCGGCTGTAAAGCAGCCAGACCAGCGCTGGATCCAGGAATGGTAAGTAACGCTGGTGTAAAAGTGAGGTGTGTGTGTGTAATAAACTTGTACTTCTCTGTGTGTGTGTTTTTTATAAACATTCTTTTTACAGGTGGACTACAAGTCCCAGCGGGCCCATTAATGCCCTGCATGCTGGGACTTGTGGTTCTCCAAGTCCCAGCATGCGGGGGAGGTCTGCTGGCACTTGTAGTTCGCCGGTAAAAAGCAATGTAATGATATGTATGATGGATTTAACCCTATCAGGCCGGCGTCCACTGGCCACGGACGCCGGTGACAGCCCCGGGCTTCAGCCCTGGACGGGTGAAGCCTGGGGGGGGGGGACCCCTTTATTGGGGGGGTCCCCACTCCTCCAGGTACCCCGTCCAAGGCTGACCAGCCACGGTGCTCATGTTTTGGCCGGGGGACCTTGTATAAAAAGTGTCCCCCGGCTGTGGCATGACACCGCGGGCTGTTGGAGCCCGGTGCTGGTTTCAAAATACGGGGGACCCCCAGATTTTTTGTCCCCCGTATTTTTGGAACCAGGACCGGTCCAAGAGTCCGGGGCTGGTTTCAGAAATACGGGGGACCCCTATGCTTTTTGTTCCCCCGTATTTTTGGAACCAGGTCCGGCTCAATGAGCCCGGGGCTGGTTATGCTTAGGAGGGGGGACCCCACGCCGTTTTTTTTTTTATAAAAACACTTTTACACATTTTTATTAACAGAACCATGCACAGATCTCAATGATCTGTGCATGGTTCTGTCAAATTCGCCTGTCAGAACCTGGTCTATTTTTTTTGCGATTTTTGGTAACATTGACCAAAAATCGCACCCTATTACATTTGCGAGTTGTATACTTTATAATGGGAAAACATCTGGATGCGAATTGAAATGTGACTAAAAATCGCACTTCTAAAAGTGCGATTTCGCGGTAAAAAGTGCGATTTTTTACCGCGATTTTCAACCTATTAAATGTGCGATTTTCGGAAAATGTGCGATTTCGGCCGTTTTTGACCAAAAATCGCACATGTCTAAAAAATCGCACTCTATTACATTTCGCCCATAATATACACACAAATATATTTTATTACCACATAAAATACACACAAATATATTTTAATTGTTCAAAAAACAAGGTTTCAAAACGTGAAACAAAATGTGTGTACAATCTCAGCACTGAATTTGAATGCCAAGCAATCATTGTCTTGCACATATATAGTGGCAGTTACATATCATGTCCCCAGTGATGCTGTTACAAATGTCCCCAGTGAGTTTTTAGCAAAAAAAAATTTTTTTTTTTCTTTCTGGAATGTCCGTATTTCGGAATAATTCGGATAACGGATATTCGGATACGGGATACTCGACCTGTGTATATATATATATATATATATATATATATATATATATATATATATATATATATATATATATATATATATATATATATATATATATATCAATCATGGAAAGACAGCACTCAGTTGCAGAAGTTTAAGGTGTATAGATGGCCTTATGGTGCACAGATCTGTATTGCAGTAAATATATTGACTCACCCTCCTTGTAGAGAGATAGAAGAACTGGCACTCAGAATAGAAAATCCAACGTGATTTTATTTATAACATGGAAATGGTATATACACACGGCCCTATATATATATATATATATATATATATATATATATATATAATTATTTATTTATTTATTAACAGTTTCTTATATAGCGCACACAGATTCCGCAGCACTTTACAGAGCATAGTTATAATCAAAAACACATACCAAATTACAGTACAAGACAGTTTAGGACAAGTACATGGTTAATATGGATAGGTGCACCAGGGGACAGGACACTGAAGCAATCATCAGGGTGGAAAAGGTTTATATATTCTAAGAAAGGCACATAAGGAGAGAGGGCCCTGCTCGTGAGAGATAACATTCTAAAGAATATATCTATATATATATATATAGATGTATATAGATGTAGCCCCTCTCATTTATCTTCCTTAGGCCATGGCTCAGCGTGGCTCACCATGGCTATCCTATTGTTCTCAGCTGCAATACAATACATAGAACAATACAGTAGGGAATTATCCTATTAATCCGATAATCATATAACTCACTTTTTCCTATTAAAGGGCTAGATGAGAGGGGCTCCATCGGTATATCTATCTATCTATCTATCTATCTATCTATCTATCTATCTATCTATCTATCTCTCTCTCTCTCTCTCTCTCTCTCTCTGTATATATATATATATATATATATATATATATATATATATGGTACTTGTTTCCTAGCACGGCGCCCATCTCGTTGATTGTATGCCTTAAGTTTAAGGCACTTAAGGCATACAATCAACCCGATGGACCCGATTTTGTGTCAATCACCAGCTAATTTGCAGGTGAAAGACAAAATCGGGTTGATCGCGTCCATCGCGGCCCCTAATAAGGGGCCGCAATGCGACTGACGCGATCAACACGATTTTCCCATAGGGAACAATGTAAAATTATTTTTAAAGTGAAAATTGGGTTGATCGCATCGGGCGGCGGTACGCGTCATACCTTTTCATACCCCTACTATCCACGTCGGCGTGGAGTTGATGTTATATAGTGTGGCGAGCGCAGCGAGCCTCCGAGCCCGAAGCGCGGCGAGTGTAGCGAGCCCCGCGAGGGGATGCGGATACCTGTGAAGCCCGCGAAGGGACGCGGATACCTGTGAAGGTATCCGCGTCCCCTCGCGGGGCACGCTGCGCTCGCCACGCTTCGGGCTCCGTGGCTCGCTGCGTTCGCCACACTATATAAAATCACCTCCACGCCGACGTGGATAGTAGGGGTATGAAACAGTCAGGGGACGCGTACCGCCGCCCCTCGCGGGCTCGCTGCGCTCGCCACGCTTCGGGTTGGCTTCAATAGTGGGGTGGTGTTAACAATGGTGGGGGGGGGCATTTGAAACATGAGGGGGGTTTGGTATTAAAATGGGGGGTTTTGGGGCTTTTTACATTGAAATCAATGTAAAATTGGGTCTCAGGGACCATTTTACATTGATTCCAATGTAAAAATCGGGTCGATCGCGTCGATCACATAGCATGCGATTTGGTTGGCATGCGATGCGATCGACCCGATTTTTCCGACCCGATGGATACAATCAAAATCGGTGGCGCCCTGCTAGGAAACAAGTACCATATATATATATATATATATATATATATATATATATATATATATATTTATATATATAATAGGTGATTCATCGCGCCCTACGGGCGCTCTTCACACCGTCGTAAGGGGTTGCGCCCCCTTAATTTGTGAACATTTGTAAATGAGAAAGATGGTTAGAATTGTATGAAAGATGGCCTGTATTGCAACTTGAGTTATAGGTGAAATGTGTTAAATAGAGAGCATATGATTTGGAAGGGGGTGTGTATTGTTTTGTTTAATTAAAAAGCGGTTACAGAGTAAGATGTACATTGATAGTGTGGATGGTACAGTGACATTTGTGGGTGTGGGGGGGGGGCTGTGTGTGCATGTTGTTTAGGTGTGTGTGTGCAATAGTATAGTAGGGTGTTTTTGAGTCAGCGGCTCCCCACTGGCGGAGGTCACGACACAGGAAAACAGGAGGCTGGGTAGTGATAGGGGTGAGTGGACATAAGGGGGACTAAAGAGGAGGGTGGGAGATACTGTGCAGCTTCTGCCAGTGGGTGAGGGTCCAGTGTGGCAGTACAGGAGTACAGGATGGTGGCCCTGAGTCAGTGTCTCCTCCTACTGGGTGGGAGTTAGGGTACATGAGAGCAGGAGGCTGGGCTATGAGGCATGATAGGGGCATGTGGGTAAAACAGCGTCAGCGACTCCCCAGTGGTGGAAGTTACGGTTCAGGAGAGCAGGAAGCTGGGTAGTGATAGGGGTGTGTGAGTATACGGGGGACTAAAGAGGGGCTTAGGGGTGCCGTGAATTGTGGGAGGGGCGTGGGGGGTGCCGTGAATCAAGGGAGGGAGGGGGCGCAGGTGTCCGCGGATCGCGGGAGAGGGCGGGGGTCCGCAAAGCGTGGGAGGGGGCGTGAATTGCGGGAGGGGGGGTTGCGAATTGCGGGAGGGGTGTGTGTGCGGGGGGTGACGTGAATCGTGGGAGGGGGCGTGAATCGTGGGGGGGGTGCGCGGGGGGTCCGTGAATTGCGGGAGGGGCACGGGGCGCGATAAATCACCTAGTTGGTAATATATTCTTGTAGAAGGATGGTAGGATGTTGCTGTCATTCAGAATGCATTTACATAAACAGTAATAGTAGCAGTAAAAGATCTGACTTAAAACACCTACAGTAAAACAGAACAGGTGTTATATATTATACAAAGAATTGGTTGATGATGTGTAGGTTGACGTGCACATAATTGTCACTGTAAAAAAATTGCTACAAGAAAAAATCAACACAGAAAGGTCAACACATGTAAATGTTGACATAAGTGTGGCACTTCATTGGTGTCCATGTCGACACATGAGAATGAATATGAAAACATTCAAAAAAGAAAAATAAATCTTCAAAAACTCATGTCAACCTTTTTCATTGTCGACCATAGCCGTGTCAGTGTTTTGCATGTGCCATTTAATCCTGGGGTTGCCGTGAATCGCGAGCGGGGGTGGGTGGGGGGAGGTGAGGTGTGTCCGCGAATCACGGGAGGAGGGGTCGTGGGTGGATGCCGTGAATTGCTGGAGGGGGGGTCGCGGGGGGTGTGGGTGCCGCGAATCGTGGGAGGGGGGACGCGGGGGGTTGCAGTGAATCGTGGGAGGGTGGGTCGCAGGGGCGGGGGGTTGCCGTAATGACAGGGGGGGGGAATCGCGGTAGGGGGGGTCGCGGGGGGTGGGGGGTACCGCGAGGAAGGGGGGGCCTAGGGGGTTGGCACAAATCGTGGGAGGGGGGTCGCGGGGTGCCACGAATCGCAGGAGGGGGTGTGTCACGGGTGGGGCCGCAAATCGCGGGAGTCGCCGCAAATTGGGGGGTTGTGCTGTGAATCGCGGGAGGGGGGTCGCCGGGGGGTGCCGCGAATCGCCACAAGAAAAAATCAACACAGAAAGGTCAACACATGTAAATGTTGACATAAGTGTGGCACTTCATTGGTGTCCATGTCGACACATGAGAATGAATATGAAAACATTGAAAAAGTGAAAAATAAATCTTTAAAAACTCATGTCAACCTTTTTCATTGTCGACAATAGCCATGTCAGTGTTTTGCATGTGCCATTTAATCGTGGGGTTGCCGTGAATGGGGGGGGGGGGGGGGGACACATTGCTCTGTTTTTGGACTTTCTTCTTAATTTATGGATTATCATCACCTGTGCTTAAACACCTTTCTTAACAATTACCCTGTTTAAAACAGGTGATGACAATCATAAATTAAGATGGAAGTCCACAAACAGAGCATTCTGTCCCTCCTGGAGAGGGTCATGTTGGGAGGTATGGAGGTGTGGGGCGCTCACCTGGTGTGTCTGGTGAGTAGCTGTGTCTTTGCTGTGTAACATAGAGAGGCAGACCCTGGCAGTCTGGCACTGTGGGCTCACTGGGCTGGTTCTCTGTCGTGTGAGTCAGTCATGTGAGTCAGAGGCTCCACCCAGCGTTACAGCTTCAGGCACACTTTAAATGACAGATGTAGCCATATATATATATATATATAATATATATATATATATACTGTATATAGATAGATATATTTACAGTAGAAAAGATGGATCGGCACTCTCCCAATGAAATACGAGTAGTACTACGGTGCCCTCAGATACAATGCAATAGGGGCAGCACTGATGGTGTAATGGTTAGCATTACTGCCTTACAGCACTGTGGTCATGGGTTTGATTCCCACCATGGCCCTATCTTGCGTGGGTTTCCTCCCACAATCCCAAACAAATGTACTGGTAGGTTAACTGGCTCCCAACAAAATGACTGAATGAGTGTGCATGTACATGTGGTAGTGAATATAGAGTGTAAGCTCCACTGGGACAGGAACTGATGTGAATGTTCAAATATTCTCTGTAGAGCGCAGCGGAATATGTGAGCGCTATATAAAGAACTGGTAATAAAAAAAAAATAATAATAATAGTTTGCAGTACGAACCAAGCTGTAGCACTCAAAGACTTTTAAATCCAAAAATGTATTAAATAAAGTGTAACATGTCTAAGGTTTCGGGCCGTTCTCCCCTTTGTTATGCTTTATTAATACATTTTAGAGTTGTACCTCTAGGAATATTCTCTTTTAGCAGAATTCCAAACAATGGAAAACTAAACTTTTATTGATAAGTTTTGAAAGACATATCATGGTGTATAGCGCCCTCTAGGTGTTTTATATAAAGTGATACAATGTATATATTTTCTGGGATGTAATGAGCGACAATTTTGGTCCGATTTTGTCAGATTTCTCAGTAAAAATCTAATATTTTACAAAGTTAGACAATATAATAGTCTTCGAGTTCACGAAAATGTGGAAGCTATCAGCTCCGAATACGAGCGTTTGGTAAAAAGTCGGATCCAGATGTTTGGTCCATGTTAAGCATACAATTGTGCACTGTAATGGGAGCTGGGTTTGAAAGTCGGACACAAAACAGCTCTATAAAGTTGGGCAGAGGCCCTTATTCTGGTTGACTTGCAAAGCTGCGACCATCAAATGATTTCTTCAGGGCTCGCAGATGTGAGACACCTCTCTGGTGTTTCACATCTATGAGCGCCTTGTGTGGGAAGCAGGCGGGCAGCTGACATCTGCTGGCATCAGCTGTCCGCCCCACACACCGTCATTACGGGCACGTTTACATAGGAACACCTAGCATTTTTATGGGAACACCCATGAAACACTGGGCACTTTCCCATGGGCGCAACCGCTCACCGCCGCCCCCACCCCTCGCATGCGCGGCTAGGAGCAAACAGGACGGTGAACAAGCAGTTAAATGCGCACGCACAGAAGCTCAATATCGATCCCCTGCGCAAAACCAAACAAAATGGCGGCCATAACTAGAAATGGTTTGTTTGGGTGAGTTCTTTTCCGCAATGTTTAAATTTACTTACAAGTAAAACTGACAGCACGTTTGTAACAAATGATCATTTTAAAAATAATTTTACAAAATAAAAAATATACTTAAAGATTTATCAGAATCGCTCATGCCACTTATGTGCACCCCTATGTTAATCAAATACACAAGCTGCTTCTGCTGATGAAATGATGTATAGCATGGCTACTGCATATTCTGTTTGTCTTTGATACTGTATCTGCATAAAAAATGTTCTGCTACAGTGTTTCCCAGCCACACGTTGTAACATCATTTGGCATGTACCAACAATTACATGTGCGTCATTGCGATTGTATGTGCATTTCATCTCTTTACAGCACTTTCTAAACTATGATAATATTAATAATAACAGATGGAAATGGACCCCTGCAGTAACTTGTTCATTGGCCTCTCCTCTTGTAATATCTCCCAAAACTAGGCCTCCTTTGCATAGTTTACAGCTAGAGAGCTACGTTTTACTTGCCAGACCTGGGACAACTGTACTGTAGTTACCCCTATACCTCTCTATGGGAAAGTGCATGATATTTAAGTACTGTATGGTAGAACCCTAGCGAGAATCACCAGTTGAGGATGTCTAGGATGTTTTATCTATTTCATGGTCACCAGTGACGTGCGGTGAGATCCGTGGCTAGTGAGGCACTGGTTTGTAAGCAGTGGTGCAAGCAGTAATTTTTTTTTACATGGTACCAAAAATGGTCGCGGTCAAGTGTGATGAGGGGGTGTGGTCACACGCAACTGAGGCAGAGGCAACATAACAGAGACATGGTCACACACCGTAATGCCCCTTTAACATTATAGCACACACCGTAATGCCCATGACACATTATGCCACACACTATATAGCCCATAACATAATACCCATGACACATTGTGCCACAAATAGTAATGCCAATTACATATACCATACTATGTAATGCCCATTACATATTACACCACACTGTAATGCCCATTGCATATTATACAATGTAACATAATGGCCATTACATATTATGCCAGACACCACAATGCCCATTACATATTATTCCGCAAACAGTAATTCCAATGTCACATTATGCCATGAACCGTAATGCTTATTAAACATTATGCCACACACCATGATACCCATCCCTATAGATTGTAAGCTTGCAGCAGGGCCCTCCTACCTCCAAGTCTGTCTGTTGTTACCCAGTTTGTCTTATCACTATCTACTATTGTAAAGCGCAACGGAATCTGCTGCGCTATATAAGAAACTGTAAATAAATAAATTTGTACATTATGCCTCACACATATATGCGGCTGACACCTTTTTATGTCCCACACCCTTGGAATATTAGTGTTGCTTAAATGCATAATGCCCCCTGCAGTGCAGCATCAATGCATACTGCACCCTATGGTGCGGCGTAGACTTCTAATGCCCCTTGCAGTGTGGCACAGATGCCTAATGCCCCCTGCAGTGTGATGTAGACATGTAAGGCCCCCTGCAGTGTGGCATATACATATAAGACCCCCTGCAGTGCGGTGTAGTTGTATAATACTTATGTCCTTACTTACTGGGGGTTACATGCACATTGCCATGGGGGTTACATGCTCAATGCCATGGGGGTTACATGCTCAATGCCATGGGGGTTACATGCTCAATGTCATGGGGATTACATGCTCACTGCTATGGGTTTAAAAGTTCATTGCCATGGGATTTACATGCTCACTGTCATGGGGGTTATGGCTGGCTGGCACTGAGTATGATTGATGACAAGGGACATGAGTGTATACTCACCCTGTCCCCCGCAGCTCCAGCATGTTGCTGACACAGTTTGATTTGTTGACAGGCGAAGACATTCCTCCTCGGCAGCCTGGACTGCAGCCTCTCCACCATGTCCTGCAAGGCAGCCATGCAAGCGAGCCAGACGGGTGGAGGGCTTCAGGACAACGCTGCTCCCAGCCAAGGACTACTCTCCTCCCCGCAGCAGCAGTGCTCCAGCCAGGACTCCTCAAAGCCCCAGTAACGGAGCTTGTCGGGAAGGAGAGGACACATCTCCCGCAGCAGCCGCACCTTCCCGGCACTCAGTAGCCCGGTGATCGCCACAACAGGCCAGGTCTAAGGTAGCGCCCACATTGATTAGCAGGCTCCGCCGGGCACAGCCACTCCTACGCCCCGACCTGGCCCGCTCCCCCTTCTAGCATGGGACACGGCATCTGCTGCTGCCGCTGGCTGCTAGAGATGCGTGATGGTGCAGTGAAGGGCAGGCACTGACGGCAGAGGGGACGGGGACGGGGGGTGGCTTTCCGAAGGCTTCAGTGACAGGGGCATGCCTTCATATTGGCTGAAAGTGCATCCCTGTCACTGAGGCACTTGGGAAGGTGCCGCTTCTACTACTTTTTCAAATGGGCTTTCACAGCCCTCTGCTAGTCCCCACCTCCTGCCCTCCCCCGGCTTCCAGGTTTTAATAAGGGGCCGCTGGAGGCACCGCTATTGGTGCCTCCAAAATGAGTTTACACAGTATGCAACAATGACAAGGATCAAATTAATATAAAGAAAATACTTATGGCACAGATTTTGTGTCATACGTATCTTCTTTGTATTATTTTAATCATTAATGACAGGGGAGGCCCTGCCTCCCCTGCCTCCCCTGACTGCACGTCCTCGATGGTCACAGAAATTAATTTTTCTCTAACTTTACAGAATTCCTTATCCCCTCCCTTTAGTGACATCTGTAGTGATCTGTAATTCTACCATTTCATCTCACAAGGCATGAGCAGAATTGATGGAAGCTTTAGCACATTTATAGTCTCCAATGCCTTTTAGATATTCTCACAGGGAACACTAAAATTTAGACTTGGATGGCTTTCTTCAGTATCCGGATTATAGGTCAAGAGTCGCTAGGTCAACACCATATGGTCAACACGTATTCCGAATGGGAGACCCACGATCAAGCTGAGAGCAAGAATCATACCCAAGAAGATAGAATACTCTAGATAAGTATTCTGTGTGGTTTAACTCAGTCTAAAGCCATCTACCTCACAAACCAATTTATTCAATGATGATGAAACTGGTTACTTACATCTTGAATAAAGCTTGCTGTCAGATTACTCTGTCTTTGTAAAGAAAATTGTGCCTTTTTTTAACAAACTGTAGACTTTTGCAGATTTATGTCCAACTTTGTGGCCAGCTGAGCACCTGTCATTGGCATGCTTTCATGGTGATTGGTCTATTTTTATGTGGTGGCCTGGAGATGTAGTCCCGCCTGCCCCATTCTTAATATGGCTTTGGGTGGAGCTACAGTACATAAGAAACAATAATAATAAATGAAGGTGTGTTTGCAGAGCATCCGAGGTTGGAATTAGTTGCACATTATGCAGTTGATTGATGTCAGTTCTCAGTTAATCAAAACTATGCATTAAGCAGGATGTCATTTAACTGTCTTAAAAACTATTGGCCTTAAATTGCAACTTTTTGGAATCTTTTTTTTCTGAAGTCTGACTGTAATTGAGACTGGGCATGTAATCAGGGGTGCTGTGAGCTCTGCCGGGCCCCGGTAATATGAGGTGGCATGGCCATGCCCCTGTTAAAAAAAACACTTAAAAGTGGACAGCGGTGTTCCGGTGGGACTGCTCAGAGACAGAGAGAGGACAGGCTGCCACTACAGCTGCCTCTCTCCCCAGCTCAGCACACAGGACTGAGCAGCATGTGCTTGGCTGGGGAGAGATGCTGTGCGGCAGCCTATCCTCTCTCTCTTTCTTCAGCTGCCCGGCTCTCTGCAACAGGGGAGGAGGTAGTGGGAACCGAGCTCCTCCATCAGGCCCGGATAAAAAGTACCCGCTCTCCTCCTCTCAGCACAACTGCATTTTATTGCAAGAAGTGTGTGTGGAATTTAAGCAACAGTAAAGCATGTTCTGGGTATGTAGTATCAAGGTCAGACAAACATGGCTGCCTCCTGAAGGGTTCTGCCTTGTGTCAGCTCTCACCCCAGGGTAAGAGTACAGCTGATAGTAACTGCGAAACTGCTAATGATGATGGTACCCAAATGGTCACAGATGTATAAAGCACATCCATTTATTTAAATACATGAAACCACAGAAGCAGCACTTTACATTATACTTGTCTACTCTCCCATATTGCCCGGATGGCTCCCAAAAGTTGTGTGGCAAGTCTTCCGACCAGCCGCCACCCAAACTGGCTGGTCCAACAATGATGCAATTTTGCAGACTCCCACCCCCACTCACTCTGCCCCTACACAGCAGCTCCCCCTTAGCCACGCCCTCAGTAAACATCACCACAATTCACTGCTATACCGAGCTGGCTGCCTCCTCCCATAGGTCACAGATGTGTAAAACACCCATTTATTTAAATAAATGAAACCATGAAAAGAGAAATAGAATTATATATAGACAGAAAAAGGCAAATTAGGCACAGCACCATTGGCTGCACCCCCCCCCCTTTTAAGTCACTGCCCCTACTTTCAGATATATTTGTATTAGTACAAAAAAGAACAAGGTAGGACGCAATGCACTGCTAGGTATGTTAATACTCAGAGTATTTCTGCTTGAGCAAAATGAAATAGGACACACTGTTTATCTTGATGAAAAGTTTATCATTTTAAAATATGACAATCACATAACATTAATATAAAGGATACACAATAAAAATATAATAAAAAATAATTGGCTATGAGGTAGCAAATTGAAATTGGGTCTCCAGATTTAATGTACCGTATACTGTCGGTATATCTTTAAATAGAGTCACTGTTATGTATCAACAAGCTGTCAGTAAGTAGTTAGTAGCTCTGTAAAATGAGGGCTTAAGCCCCGTACACACGGGGGAGATATATTGCTCGGCCATA
Source organism: Crinia signifera (assembly GCF_055691185.1). NCBI lineage: Eukaryota > Metazoa > Chordata > Amphibia > Anura > Myobatrachidae > Crinia > Crinia signifera. The sequence goes on along the minus strand of NC_139219.1, from coordinate 303,698,959 downwards.
TATGGCTGAGCAATATATGGCTGAGCATATATTGCTCAGTTTCTCCTTTTCATCAGCGACCAGAGATGGTCGCTGATGACCAAGAAACTGCCGGGGGGGAGCCCGGCAGTGGTAATCAGCTGGTCGCAGGAGCATGTTCCTGCGACCAGCGATCACTACAGGGGTAAAAACGGGAGCGCGCACCCGGCGATATATATCGCCGGTGCACACTCCCATCGCGGGCAATATGGTCGCTTAGCGACCATATTTCCCGTGATATTACACAAAATCGCCCCCATGTGTACGCAGCATTTGTAAGCCAAATAATAGGTAACAGAGCCAGGCCTTAGCATGTAAGCACACACGCACTCTATAATATAAAGTAGAAGTAGGATAAAGTTAGTAGCAGGCTGTATTATGGCATTGTTTCTCACCCGCAATAACTCCGCAAGTCCCACAGGCAAGTTGGTGTGGTGTGGTAGTTTGTTTGCTCACCCTTGTGCTGGCAGTAAGTCTCACTTGCTTGTGGAGGGCAGTCCCATAAGAAGCGAATAGCTTAGTAGGCGGCAGAGGTCCATGTACGCTAACGGTGAGCCGAGCCGCTTGCAGCGGGAGGCGGAGTAGTCATTCACACTACAATAGGAAGCCAGAGTGGATGGTAGGCGGCAGCGTGTAAGCTGACAGTGGGTTATTCAGTCTCAATAGAAGGGAGACCCAATGTAGGATTCAGAGTGACGTCAACGCGTTTCGTTTCCGTAAACTTTCTCAAGACGGATATTAGTATTAGTATACTAGTTAAAAACTTGCAAAATAACTGCTAAGCCCCTATCTGACCCTACTTCCAATGTCTCTGCCTTCGCAGCTCCCTCTGTCCATATCCAGGAAGTTTGAAACATATTATTTTGGTTTCACTTTCTGTTAAGGAGTAATTTAGTCCATTGAGCGGCCTCTAGTGGTCAGTGGTGGTACTGTACATCTCCTCAAAATGGTGGGGAGTGTTCAGCCTATCTATCTATCTATCTATCTATCTATCTATCTATCTATCTATCTATCTATCTATCTATCTATCTTCTGGTTGTTTTCCATTGCATAAAAGCTTTGCTTCTATTATGACTAACCATATTTGCTGCTAACCCTCAGCATCATTTGTCTCTGAAGTGCTGTCACATTACCACTCTGCCTGGTAATCATTCTGTCGTGTGTCCGGAGCATCAGCACTAACTAAAGTGCGGATTGTAGCTCGATAGTTAAAGTGCTGTGAAGAGCAGGATACAATTAATGAAGAACACGAGAAATGTAAAGGAGTGTGAAACAGTGAAGACATTACGGTGAATGAATTACGGTGAATAAATACGGTGAATAATTACGGTGAATTACGGTGAATAAATGAGACCTGTTCTGACCTTACACTTCTGACTACATTAGCCGTGCCTTGAAATAATTTGACTTAAAAAAAAAAAAAATTACTTAAATAGACGCTGTAATAATAATTTCCGCTGTCTAATTCATCTGTTATAAAAAGGGACATTTTGAACTATAATAATTGTTATAAATGATTACGGTTATTTATAAAGTGGAACTGTCGTCGTTACGTGAAGCTAATTTTTTGGCTTTTGAAAGTAAAAACCTGCTTTGTCTAATTTACTGCATGATAATAACAGATAACACTGTTGCAATGCAATTTGTGAAGTTCCCAGGAAACTGTCAATGTTGCTTTTAAAGTATTATTGATATTTCTTTAACACTTCTTAAATCTTTCCTCCTCCGATGATTTATTCAATTATATCTTATTTTATTGGTACCACAAGCCCCCTAGTGGTAGTAAAACAAATGCAGATAATTAATTCAAAAGATGCTTAAGTGAAAACATCCTGTAAGTGGGCAGTATCTCTGTATGGAATACAAACACATAGCAGTGTGCCCAGAATTAATTATTATAATATTATCTGTGGCCTGGCACGTGTCCTCCTTCATTTTATTTGCTAAATACAGCATTTTCCTTTGCTGTATCCTTATGGTCTCTGCTAGTTTTTGACAGACAATTTACCCCTAAAAGGTATTCACTTATTTCTGTTGAATATAAAACAGTTCAGTTTTGTGTATAGGACACAGAAGCAGATTTGGGTCATGTAAAATGGGGGCACCATGTACCATGCCTAGCAGGGCTTAATGTGGTCTTGGAGAGGTGGTGGAACAACTTTCTCCTGCCCCAGCCCCACTCTACCCACAAGGTGGAACCTGTGCCAGAAACAGGTTTTGAGCACCCATTGCAAACTACAAAAGTTGTGCCCTACCTTTCTTTCTCTATAACAGGACAGTGGTCTCACAAAAGGACACCCAATTTAAATGAGGTCACACAGTAGCACAATCATATTCACATTACACCACATGTATTGACCCTGATTCATATTACACCATAAAGTAGTGCCCCTTATTTATGTTATGACACGCAGCAGTGGCCCTTATTCAAGTTACACTACACAGTAGTATTCCTTATACATTTATGCCACACAATAGTGTCGCTTACAAATAATGCCCACAGCAGTATTGCTTATACACATAATGCCCACAACAGTAATGCCCTTTATACACTGATCTATCTCTGCCACTCCACCCTCTGTCAACCCAATCTGCTGCCTCTCCTCTCTTCTTCACTTCAGCAATGGAAGCGGCATGACATCACACACGCTGTGCCAGAAAAAGGAAGGGACAGGATTTCTGTTGTAATTACTGTACAGAGCTGTGCTGTAGGTGGAACTGAGTTCATCCTACCATTTCAAGTGGTGGAACTCAGTTCCACCCCACTTTAACCCCTGATGCTTGGTACATTTCAATCATTGATAAAAAGCAATGAAGGAAGCCAGAATGTAATAAACAAATTGAATCCCGCCATAGATATCCAACTGCATGGGATGTAGCTTCACTGCAAAACTACCTTACAGTTATGTTCTTTAAAACTATGTGCATCAAAGAACGCCCCTTAGATTTATGCCATACTACATCTCTGTATAGGTTAGGTGAATTATATTGCCGTTTTTAGGTGATTTATATTGCTGCATCCCCTGGGACGTACCCCCCCATGCTCGGCGTTCACAGGTCGGGACTTCTGGGAACCGCTGTTACTATAGCATCTGTATCTGTTAGACTGTAGTAAATGTCAATCTCAAATGCCCAGGGACATATTCGAATAGTACTCCATGTGGGAAAATTGTCAGCAACAGACAGTAGCTGTGGCCATGGCACCATGTTCATGACTTGCCTGGCTATCAGTATACCTCTGCTGCCGGCATCCTGACTGCCTCCAGAAGACCGGCATCAGAAGTTCAAAAAATCAAGATGCTGACAGCAGAATACCGACACCACTATCCTGACCAGTGAGTATGTGGGGCTTGTAAGGGCCAGGCCTGGGTAGGGGGGAGGTTAGATTTAGGCACTAGTGGGGGGAGGGTTAGGGTTAGGCTGCAGGCATTGAGGATAGGATTAGTGGTAGGGAACATGGGTTAGAGCTAGGTTGCTAGAAAGAAAGGTTAGTGTTAGGGGGAAAGAGGGAGAGTAAGTATACTTACCTAACCACTATCGGGATTCCCTCCTTCTGGGTGTCTCCTAAGGTGTGGCTCAGTATTCATAGTACCTGACCGAAGACCAGCCTTTGTCCGAAGAACAGCTTTTGTCCGAAGATACTGGTGTGTCAATGCCTGCTTGGAGCGTGCGGCTGACATCACATGACGTCAGTGCCCGCCCCCTTTTCAGCCATCTCCATCCATTATAGACTTACTTTTATCCACGAATGGAGAAAAAAAAATCATTCATCGATAAGCGACCATCGAATGTTTTTTTTCCTTCGTGCGGCTGCATGCGAGGGGATGTGTAAGCGTAAGCATCCGCTCGCATGCTAGTGAGTGGATTCGATCAGCTGGAAGGGGGAGCATTCAGAGAGGCGGCATTTACCTGCGCGTTAGGCTGCAAATATACGCAGCCTAGGAAACGTGTCTGAATCAGGCCCCTTGCTGTTCAGTTGTGCTTGGTAAATTGCTGTTTTATGGTCTTAATTATTGGAAATGCAATGAAGCCTGATGCTGTTAGAACGTCACATGTGTTGTTCTTCAATAAGAAATATTGCATCTATCTTGTCAGGTTTACTACTATACCATGTACTGTGTGCTGACATAGTACCTATTAAGGGGGAGGAGATGCCGCAAGGAGATGCATTATACTGAACAGCTTAATGCTTAGTCCCTAATTGGCAGTATGAAGATGCCGGTGATGTTTAGTGGAAGTGTAGAAAGAAAATATATGACTTTGTATATATTCATTTTGTGCTTATTAAGTAAAAAACCCTTGCTGTAAAAAAAATTAAATAAAGGATTTAAGTGATCCCACTCTTACCGCACTGCTGGCGAAATGATAGCGGCCCAATCACAGAGGAATAAGCAGAGGCACATTCTAACAAAATCACTAAAATATATATACAGTGTTTTCAGAATAGCCCTATTTGCTAACGGAACGCTAGCAGAATACTATGAAATATATAAATGCACCCAAAGCCATTGTATTTATTATCATTTTTTTTACTGAAATAATGTGGAAATGGTGTTTTCACATCATTATTGCATTATTTGAGGATCACCAATATGCATTAACGGGCTTTTGGAGCAGTTTTCGTGCGCCGTCCGCTGATTGGCTGACAGAACCTCTCCTTCGTTACACTATGCATTAGTACTGAACATGGATCCACAGCTGCTGTTGGGCTTTTAAGGATTAAATATATATTTTTTTCTATATTATGCCACCAAACTGCATTTTGCCCCGTACCACTACAATAGTGGTTCCCAAACTGTGGGGTAAATTTAGTCTGATTAGTTGCTATGGGCAACATACCACCTTCAATAGAACTCCTATGTTTGTAAATTACCCCTGTGTGCCTAAGCTCCCTGAGGTATCACAATATGCAACACGGCAGTGGGCGACAGGGAGAGGCAGAGGGTGAAAGGAAGAGGCAGGGACAGGCAGAGTGTGACAGAGAAGTGGGCCCCTTAGTCCTCAGGGTGCCCAGTGCACTGCACCTGCTGCACCAATGGTAGTTCCGCCTCTGGTATCATGTAATGTGAGGGAGAGGGGGAGAGTGAGGAAGAAGGGGAAATGCAGGGGGAGGATGAAGGGGAGACAGAGAGAGAGAGAGAAAAGGGGAGACAGAAAGAGAGAGAAGAGGGAGATGAGAGAGAGGTCAAGAGAGAGAGAGAGAGAGAGAAGGTGAGAATGAGAGAGGGAAGGGAGCCAGGGATTTGAAAGGATTGTGACAGTGGCAACAATTTGTATCTCATAATCCCATAACCCCTGTCCCTGTAAAAGGAGGGAGAGGTGAAGAGGGAGTCATCCATACCTTGCTCTGCTCCCTTCCCTCCCCCTTTGCACTTCCCCTTTATTTTGGCTACCTCCAGCAGTGCCGGAACTCCAGGGCCAGGTCTACCGCTGGATCTTCAGGGCCGCACCTCCCGCCGGCTATTCAGACTCTGGTGCTCGGTAAGCTGCGATCGTTGCAGCTTACCTAGTCAACCAGAATCAGGCCCACAGTGCGATTCGGGCTAATGGGATTTTGACTATCCTATTTCCATCCTATTTCGACTCTACATTTTTGGCTAACTGCACTTTTTGCACAAGATTTTGACCCTCTTCCTATGTGGCCCTAGGGAAAATACATTGTACAGGTGACACTTGCCTGCACAGTCTATTGTGATAGCGACGCCGTGGGGCCGCACATCAGTATCACAAGCCTCCTAAACACTGTGCGATTTTGGCTAACTTACTATCCTACAGATGGAGCCAGTCCCCGCCAGCGGCCGGCTCCCGCCAGGGGGCTCGCACGCACAAGACGCTCGCGTGCCCCGTAGCAACGGAGCTTGCCCTGGCTCCCCGCCGCCTCCCCCGCCGTAGCCCCTGTCCGCCGGCGCTCACCTGAGGGGAGGCTCTGGCAAGCCCCGGCCAAGGATAACAGGGGCTCCATCTGTATCTCTATCTTACTGTATTTTGACTACAGACGGAGCCGCGCTTGTTTATCCCGCGAGTGCGCCATAGCTTTCTGTCTCGACATGCCGGAAGGGACGCGAGTGTTTGTGAACACTTGCGCACTAATTTGCGGCAATATGATGCACGTTTCCATGTCAGCAACAGTGCCCTGAGATGGAAAGCCATGGCGCGCCCGCGGAATAAACATGTGTGGCTCCATCAGTATATAGTCAAAAATTTTGCCAAAATTGAACCGTGTGTACACTCCATTTCTCACTGGTTGCTTGTTTTTGTTTACTTGTTTATAAACTCTGTAACTTGGTACAATGGATCCCTTGTGGCGCTTTATAAATAAATGATAATAATAACAATAATAATAAAAATACTCAGGATGTGGTGTTATATCATTAGAAATGAGCGCATTGTTACTCAATCTGGATTTGTGGTCTAACAGGGTCTGGTCACATTTTGTACTTTCTTTGTACATTTATATTTCCGGTAATGAATAAAGCTATCAATTTGAATTTATACGGGTGTGGATCATTTGGTCTACAACAACTAGGTCGACAAGCATTGGGTCGACACCATTAGGTCGATAGGCAGCAAGGTCGACATGGGTCTAGGTTGACATGGGTCAAGGTTGACATGGGTCTAGGTGAACAGGACATTAGGTGGACACAAGCATTAGGTCAACATGGGCAAGGTCAACAGTCAAAAGGTCGACATGGGCTCTTTGACTTTTTTTTTTACCCGAATGTCGACACAGTCGACATGGGCAAAGTTTGAAGTGCACCGCATCTTCAGGCACGGTGCCTCGCTACACTCAGCTTACTATTTTATTCTCCCACCGCGCCATAGTGGACGGTAGGGCATGTGTCGGCTCAAAATCCAGTGAAAACCCCATGTCGACCTTTTGACTGTCGGCCTTGCCCATGTAGGCCTAATGACCTGTCAACCTAGACCCATGTCGCCCTTGTTGCCTGTCGACCTAGTGGTGTCGACAGGGCTGGCAACAAAAATCTTGGGGCCCGGAAAACTGATTTGTATTACATTGCATATTGAATGTATTTTTTTATTATTATTAATATGCACTATTTAATGTAATAAGGGAGGACATAGCATTTTGCGTTGTGCACTTCGGTGTGTTGTGCGATGTCATTAAACTCAAAAGTTAGTATATCTGGACAGGTGACCAGACCGAGGAGGACAACTGGATTGGGTTCCAAGTAAGTCACCTTCCAGGAATCCAGGTGTGCGGGCAGGCAGCTGCCACCTTTCTAAACTATTAATAAGGCTGCACTGCTGCAGCCTTGCTTACAGCCCCTGACTCTCCAGGGCCCTGGGGCCCCTGACTCCTCAGGGCCCTGGGGCCCCTCAAATGGTCCGGGCCCAGTATGAGTGTCCCCGTTGACCCCCCCTGTCGCCTGCCCTGGGTGTCGACCCAATGCTTGTCGACCTAGTTGTTGTATACCTTATAACCGTATCCCATTTATTCTGCTACACCGTGCGGTTCGTGGAACAGTTCAGACCTATTTCTGCATTGTGCAATGTACAAAATATCGCCACCAAACATGGAGAATTTTTCATGGTTCAGGATTGAAAATAATTTCTATCCTGCAGACGGCAAACAATAAAGGCATAATACTGTACAATTCTGAAATTGATTAATTGTTCTTCTTAGGAAATAATTGAAATAAACATCTGTATTGCCCGTCATTAACCAGGTGATTAATCGTTCATTTAGCACATAAGGGACAGATGGACTGAACTCTAGGGTCTACCGTGCAACCAAACACAACAGATGGTGCCAAGGTTGTGTAAATGTAATACAGTAGATTGTATATAAATTGTAATAGAATGGAATAGATGTTTTCTGGGCTCAGAATGAAAAACAATAAAGTAAATAAGTCTAACATACTAAACACAAACTATTGTATTAGCAGATGGCCTTTTTTTGTTATTAGATAGAAGAGTGGAGAAGCATAGGAGTTGCCGATAGCAACTAATACGTTTCTAGCTGGCACTTTTCAAGTACATGCCATAAAATGATAGGAAGAATCTTATTGGTTGCTACATGATACTCTCAAACTTAGAGTAGAGCGCGTATTGCCATCCCATTTTGAATTGTGGTACTTCTAAACGTGTCCATGTCTGCACTCTTCAGAAGGTTTGGTACATCTACCTTAGCCAATGCACCTGTGCAGGTCCACGCAGCGAGCACCTTTGACCAAGTTTCTCTTCGCCAAGGCCTAAAACACAGCGCTGCTGACCTCAGGAGTCACACAGTACATGTAGCATTCCAGGTACATTTATCTATTTTAACCAACCCCTCCATGCTACTGTATGTATGGTCTATGCTGCAATCTCCACTGATTAATGACTAGCAGCTAAGTTAAGGTGCCCATACACTAGTAAGATTTATCTTCAGATCTGGCTGGTTGGAACAAAAATATGGTTATGGATGAGTGACAGTTTTTCAGGTTTCCAGCATTTCCAAGCAAATAGTCAACTGTCATTTGCTCTCATCCATAACCAGGTTTTTGTTCCAACCAGACAGATCTGCAGATAAATCTGCGTGTGTATGGCCACCTTTAGTGGATTTGATACGATTACAAAGCTTTGACATATTGGGCCAAATGTAATAGGGTATGGGAAACAGAGATTTGGGTGGGGTTTTCAATCCTGGGTCATGACTGTCTAGCCAGCCCGACAGTCGTGGCCCGGTCCCGTTCTCGGCCCGCTCAACTGCATCTCAGCAAGCGGGATTCAATGTCCCGCCCATCGAGTACTGAAAAGGTGGCATGGCCACGAAACAGCCGTGCATCATCGAGATCCGGCCATCAGCTTGACAATCCACGGCCATTCTTGGCAAAACGAGCCCCACTGCTTTTAAAGTCGTGCTTGTTTTTCTGAGATGCCTGTTCAATGTTGTCAGGAAAGACATCATTGAATAGGCAACCGCCATAAACAGTGGCGGGGAATTGAATACTCCCCCCTTTGGGAGAGTTTTCCCATTTTTGTTTAAAGTGGCAATCAATTACATGGCAAAATCAACCAGTAAAGTATTTTGTTTTAAACATTATTATACATTTTTATTGTGATAATCTTTAATATTTCAAATTAAATTCTATAAACAACTTAAGGGGTGTTCACATGGTACGATTTTGCTTTCTATTAGATCCGGATTCGATTGTGACTGAATTCAGATGAAATCGAACAGCAATCAAAGTGCATTCGATGCTTATATAAGCAAAATAGAATACAAAAATAGACCAAATTGAACCATGTGTATGGGGTTATATATTAATATATTTGAAATTAAGCATTTCCCTAGGAAGCCACGGGACAGTGTTTGTGACACAAGAAGATTATTTGATGATACTGTATTTGTGAATTAATTTCAGTGGCAAACGCAGGATTTTTAGAGGGGGGTTTCCAAATCTCCCACTGGAGTAAGTACGCAAGTCTGGGGGAGTGGTAACAGCCCCGAAAATTGGTATTTTTTATACACTGGATACTGTATGGAATACAGTATTAATATTTAACATTACAGATGGTCTATAGCACGGGTGTCAAACACAAGGCCCGCGGGCCAAATCCGGCCCGACAGACCTCGTCATGTGGCCCGCGCAACCGCCACCAGCCTTCACCTTTTATTCTCTTTTTTTTAGATCTTTTTTGAGAGTTTTTTTTTGCACTGCCGGCGGCCATGGTCTTTTAAGATGTCTGCGGCCACAGGAACATGGCAGCCGGCCTCCACGGCTACGTGGAGGAGGGCCCGGCAGCCTGTTCCCTCTAATCGAGGCAGTGGCAGACGCTGGGTGGGGACGTCATGACGATGACGCCTCCCACCCACGCGTCTGCAGAGAGGAAGGAAGGCAGGCCGAGTCGGGGGGGGCGCAGCAGGACAGGCCACGGCGCAGAGAGTGGAATTGAAATTACTGGAGCTGCAGCAGCAGTAAAGGAGCCTGAGGGATAAAATACAGTAAGTTACATAAAAAAACAATATATCTGGTGGTGGTGTCATGGCATCACTTTTATATTATACAGGGGGGGCAGCCTGTGGTGTCATTATTATTGTACAGGGGGAGCAGCCTGTGGTGTCATGGCATTATGCCATGACACCACAGGCTGCTCCCCCTGTATAATAATAATGCCATGACACCACAGGCTGCTCCCCCGTATAATATAAAAGTAATGCCATGACACCACAGGCTGCTCCCTCTGTATAATAATGCAATGACACCACAGGCTGCTCCCCCTGTATAATAATTTGTGTCATGGCATTACTATTGTTATATTATACAGCGGGAGCAGCCTGTGCTGTCATTGCATTATTATTATACAGCGGGAGCAGCCTGTGGTGTCATTGCATTATTATTATACAGCGGGAGCAGCCTGTGGTGTCATTGCATTATTATTATACAGCGGCCCTTTGAGGGTGACCAAACTGCTGATGCGGCCCCCGATGAATTTGAGTTTGACACCCCTGGTCTATAGTATACGCTCTTTCAAACATTGAAAATAAGGTAAGTGGTCAGGAAAAGTTTAAACATACCATAAGAAATAAATACACAATCATAATAGAACCAGTACTGTACTTTCTAAGCTCACAATCTCCCACTTCATGGTAAGGCTCCTGTCTCTTCCTCCTGGCAGCTACTCTCTGGTCCATTGCTATGTTTGAGGGCTCAGATCCACCCATACAGTAAATCTGGTAGAAGAAGCTGGTACACTGGGCATGTGCAGCAGCTCTGCTCTGTCCCTTACACTACATGATGTGGTGGCAGCACTATTGATCATATAATATACCAGCTATTGTTGTCACAATTTAAGGCAATTGCCAAGAGGAGGGGGGTTTCCAGGCAATCCTATACCGCTCCCTCTGGCCACCACTGTCACTCATTCCATTACTGTATCTCTGTTTTATCATTTCTTTCCATTGTCTCGCCGTTATGTGGTATGTATTATATTCTTCTCCACACAGTATTTCCATTCCGTCTCTCACTATATATTCACACATTTTTCCTGGTTTCATTATAGTTATTATATTATTCAAGTTTAGCATTATTCTTCCATAGATAGTCTATGAACTATTTATTCCTATTACTTATATTATGTTTTTTTTTTTTTCTTCATACATTCCCGTAGGGAATATTGGGGAGTGACTGCTATCCGGAGACATTACAAGTATGTGTCATTATCCACTGCTCATGCATTCGTTTTATGCCAGTTGTATCCTAGGAACAGGAGAATCTGATTGGCAGAGTGGTTGATACAGAGATTTCTTTATTCAGAGTTTTATTGTGTCAATTTGTCCAGAATGCAGTTGTCTAAATAAAGTTATTTTTACTTATTATGTGCTCATGTGAGTGTTTCTACTTTCTCATGTTTGCATTTAGTTTTCTTATAATACTTAGAAATACTCTTTGGGGCCGATTCATATCCATGAGTACAGGTCCAAATTCGGCCCCGTTTTCGATGGTATCGGGGGTCTGCGCATGTGCGAATATGCGCATGCACATATTGAGGTCTGAGATCATGGGTTTGATTCCCACCATGGCCCTAACTATACAAATAGAGTTTGTTTAGTCTCCCCGTACTTGCATGGGTTTCCTCCGGGTACTCCGGTTTCCTCCCACGATCCAAAAACATACTGGTAGGTTAATTGACTTCCAACAAAAGGAACATTAGAATGTCTGTGCGTGCGTGTACATGTGGTAGGGAATATAGACTGTAAGCTCCGCTGGGGCAGGGACTGATGTGACTGTTCAAATATTCTCTGTTTAATATTGATTCACTTTTCAGGGTGAAGGCTGCAGATTTTTCTTCTTGGCGGCCACATGCGAGGGGATGTGTTCGCACGGAGAGTGGAGGGAGAGGGTACTCTTTACCCGGGCTCATGCCTTTTGGAGGTTCCCAGCAGGAGGGGGCACTCTCATCACAGGCAGCGATGCAGTGCTTTGTATAATGAGAACAAAGTGACTGCTGCACGAGTGATGAAGCCGCTGACAGGGGACGGCGGAGAAACGTAAGATGGTACCAGTACTCTTTATTTTTTCTTCAACTATAAGTGGAAGTGCTAACCATAAGGAGCTGCACATAGGCAGACAGCTTGAAAGGAAATGTTTCCATATAATTAGTAACTATTATACTCATAGTTACCTACCCTCCTGCATTCTGCAGGAGACTCCCTGACATACTGTAGCAGCAATCTCCCTCTCTCCCTCATTAGTCTAGCAATCTCCCTCATGTCACCTAGCCCACATTACACTGTTACATTATAGTTACCTCGCGTCCTGCATTCTGCAGGGGACTCCCTGACATAGCAGCATTCTCCCTCTCTCCCTCATTAGTCTAGCAATCTCCCCCATATCACCTAGCCCACATTACACTTACATCATAGTTACCTACCTTCCTGCATTCTGCAGGAGACTCCCTGACATAGCAGCAATCTCCCTCTCTCCCTCATTAGTCTAGCAATCTCCCTCATGTCATCTAGCCCACATTACACCGTTACATTTTTTGTGGAAAAAAGGAATGAGCGATAGATACATGTACATTGAATCATCAGCACCATTTCCCAGCACATTACCAAGTATTGTAGCTCTTACTAACTGCTCCGGGGCTCATCTACATTTGGATATAAGTAATTTTATAAGATTCCTCTCAGATCTAGCATTACACACCCACACTTCTAGATGCCACATTCACAATCTCTTTTCACAATCTCTCCATATATGGAACAAGACACACCCTTTGGGTGGAGCATGACACGCCCCCTCAATGCAAAGCGTTGCAAAATTCTATTATCAACTATAATCTCCCTGAAACTAGTTTCCAAAAGTAGGCACGTATGATTATACTAACAAAGTGATTACTTTAAAGTTCAAAATGCCAGTACTGTGCATGGTGAACTATAACACTATCATCGGGATAACAAGGATATCTCATGAGTATTCTAACTTGAAATACTAAATGTGTTTATTACTAACCATTAAGATCTTATTCTTCTTGTGGAACACTCACTAATCCTTCTAATATACAGCTTCTCAAAGTTGGTCCTCAGGACCCCACACAGTGCACGGTTTGCAGGTCTCCTCACAGAATCACAAGTGGTTACTTGTGTAGTTTCACGGCGTCTGAGTCCCCTTGCGGGGCTCGCTTCTCTCGCGCGCGCTGCGGGCTCGTGGCTAGTACCCACAATTGAAATAATTAGCTCCACCTGTGGATCTTTTAAAATGTGTCAATGAGTAATGAATGTACCTATGCATCTACCGATCGACCTGTAAAAAAAGAACTATGTGGGGTCCTGAGGACCCAATTCGAGAACCACCGTTTTAATATACTGGATATATGTAGGAAGCCGGTCATCCCCATTGGAGGGCAATTTATCAATTATTACTAATTATTATTTAATTGTATAGTTATAAGTGTAGTAATATTTTGTATCAATTGTTTAAATTAATTGATTAGCCAGCTATCAGGAATATTAATATAAATGTTTTTAATAGAATAAATAAAATAAAGAAACAGCCATTATTCTAGTCCAGTCTACTCCATTATTTGTCATTTTGACCTACTTGATGTGGTTGGGTATCCGCGCCTGACGGCTGTTTGAATAAAGATCAGTGTTAATGTATTGGCACTTTCAAAACTTTTATTGATATTGCACCGCCATATTCTTGTGTGACATATGGCAATCATGGCTGTCTTTCAATTATGGAGCATTCCAACACATGTTTCGTACTGGTCATATAATTGTGCACCTATGCAGACCTCGACACAAACACATAGGGCCCGATTCAGAGGTGACCGCACAGCTGCAAATTCGCACGCACCCGATACACTGCGCATGCATATGGTTCACCGTACACATGCGCAAGGCTGTTCTGCGATGATCTGCAACTAGTACTGTTCGCTGGCAGTTCACAAGTTGATTGACAGGGAGTGGGCGTGTGGAGGTGGAACTGTTTTTTCTGGGGGGTGGCAAGAAAAAATCAGGGTGTGCCCCCAAAAAAGCTGGGAGTGTCGGGAAAACGCAGGCATGCCAAGCCGGCTTAGGGGAGGGTTTGTGACTTAAACTCCTGCCCGGATGCACCTGTTTCTCATTGCAGCGCCAAGTGAGTCTCAGACTATGTGGCGCCTACAATGACTCCCTATTAGGGAAGCCAATACCGGGGCACTTTTTCAATCCCGGTACCGGGATTGAAAAATGCTCAATCCCGGGATTCCCGGGATCCCGAGATTGGTTTCCCTGATTAAAAAAAAATGCCCCGGCCGCCCCACATATTCACTTACATGTGTGGCGGGTGCGGCCGGGTAGAGTGGGCTGCTCCTCCGGGAGCTGGGCAGGTGGCGGGTAGGGTGTGCTGCTCCTCCGGGAGCTGAGCTGGACAGACGGTGGGTAGGGTGGGCTGCTGCTCCTCCGGGAGTTGGGCAAGTGTGCAATCAGCATGGTGGGCTGTGCGACCTGCGCAGCGTGACCTCTGACATAGTCACGCTGCGCAGAGACGCTCTGCCAGGCACGGGAGAAGCCGGGCAGCGTCTGAGCAGGGTCTCAGACGCTGCCCGGCATTAGACTGCGCATGCGCAGTCTAATCCCGAAATCCCAGGATTGGAGAGTCCAATCCCGGGATTGGAGAGTCCAATCCCGGGATTGAAATCCCGGTGTTTTTAGGGCCAAATCCCGGGATCCCGCCGATCCCGATCCCAGGATTGGCCACCCTACTCCCTATGCTAAAATCATTACATGTTTAGCCTGTCCTGAAGGATTATATTTGCGCGGGTGTGCGCCAGTACACATCCATTCTCACAGCGAGGGATTTCACTGGAGCAGGGCGGCGGCTTAACTGATCGCTAGCATTTGCAGCCGTGCAATCATGTCTGAATTACCCCCATATACATATAGGTGCAATTATTTGTAGTAAAATGGGAGACAAATACTAGATGACGATATACTATATATCTAACAGAAACTAATAGAGAAACTCGTAGAGGCCAATTAATATGATGTTTACTGTGTGTAGAACAATGGGCCTGATTCAGACCTGTTCTCTAGGCTGCGTATGTTCGCAGCCTAGCGAACAGGAAAGCGCCGCCCTGCCGCACGCCCATGCCCCTCCCCACTACTGCTGATTCCCTTCACTAGCATGCAGGCGAAGGGGAGAGATCTCAACTGACTTATTTCCACGCTGATCACCAAATACATAGGTAACGTGATGGCAGCCATCCGAGCAGTCAACGCCAAGCCTGCGTTCCCAGGGGGCGCCTAGCGTTTTTTGTGGAGGCCCATGAAACGCTGAACTTTCCCCTGCTCTAGCCCCCTATACACCCCTTCCCAGCCCCATTTGAAGCGGATGTCTCGGCGAGTGAAACAATTATTTGGTCCTGGGGTTCGCACATACGCATAAACGCACACGTGCACGTGCAAACCCCAAACATCGGCCCGCTATGGGTGGAACTGAATCGGCCACAATGTTTTTCAAATTGCTTCCTTTACCTACTAACACTAGAACTAAGGGGTTTATTCTGGTTGATTCGCTTGGATGCTAATTAAAACCTTTGCAAGTCTACCAAACCCCGCCTTGGGTATGTTTGGCTGGTGCCACCCATTCGCAAGCATGATTCGCACGCAGGGCATGCAAATGGATGTTACACAGTGACATTCATTAGCAGGCCAAGGGAGTCTCCCACATCTTTCGATGGTCGCCGACCATCGAAAGATGTGGAAGGTGCACGCATCTGTAAGGTTGCTCTGAGCAACCTTACAGATGCGTGCACGTTCAGGGGGAAGTGGGCGGGCAGCTGACATCCGGTGATGTCACCTGCCGGCCCCCCACCTGTCCGTCACAGCTGCATTAGCATGAAAATGGCCAGTGTTCTCATGGTAACGCCCATGAAGTGGCCGGCGCCACCACTAAGCAGCTAGAGGCATTTGCCTAAGGCGCCGGCCACTGGAGGGCGGTACTGAGCTGCCAGGTGCCATAGAAATCAGAAGCTGCAAAGGACTGGAACTCATCGCAGCAGGGTGCCAGGTCACAGAGCGGGGAGCAGGTGAGTGAATGAAACGACACACACACCCCCGGGCATCAGTGGCAATCTAGGGCTCCCCCCCCAGCTAGCCAATTGCCGCGTGGCACACCCCCATCCCCCGGTCATCAGCGCCGCAGCAATCTAGTGCTTCCCCCCAGCTAGCCAATCGCCGTGCGGCACCCCCCCCCCAGAGCGCGGTAATCCACGGGAAGCCCCGTGCTGAAACCCCTCTCCCCCCGGCCGTCCGCTCCCATCCGGTGGGGGGGGGGGAGCGGGTGCCGGGGGGGATTTGCCTGGGGCGCAGACAGGGCTTGCACCGGGCTAGGCATTCTGATATGCTAATAGGGCTGTACGTCGCCTCCCGCCGGTTGTGTTTGGTGTGTGCACCGGGCGAAACAGAATGTTCGCTGTGGGTGCTCGCACATGAGCAGAAATGCGCCTGCGCGCTAACACAACATCGGTCCCCGTGCGAACACAGCCCTGCCGTGAAGCGACCGGAATAAGGTCCGAAATGTAAATCAGAAGTATAATACAAAGAGAAATGCAAAGAGTGAAATGCGCGCCCACTCAGTAGCCTGTATAGAAATGCTGAAGACGACATTTTCATTTGTGGATCACATCAATATTTGCCAGAAATAGTCCCGGCAATGACAACTAGATAATGTACTTGTCACTCTGCGTGCGGGAAACCACTGGTACTCCGTAAGGTCAGCGCACACTGTTCTGCATTTGTCAATATTAAGTTGTTATTGCCGATGAATTCATACTCTTCATGGATCACTAACATTTTTAGATCTGAGCAAAGTGCTCCATGGATAAAGCAATCATTGCCTCTGTCATCTATGCTACCGAGCATTTACATAACCCAGCTGCTTTCGACTCAGGACGCTAGCAATTATGTTTTCAATTTTGTGTCTTGGTGCTGCATGGTAAACACTGTCCATCTTGTCTTTTGTTTCCAGCGAATGTAGCGATTTAATGCAACCTAGGCAGCATATATTGTCATTAAGGCTTATTGAATCCATGCTTGCCACTTATGGTTGAACGTGGTTAGAAGACGCCTGCATCCACAGTATAAAAGTTTTTGGTAGCCTTATATATCCTCAGCGGCTTTGAGAGGGGTACTTTTTACTCTGGCCTGGGAATGTTGGAGGGGCCTGGGTCTCGCTACCCCCTCCCCAGGGAGCCAGGCAGTGGAGAGAGAGAGATGACAGGCCACCGCCGCAGCACAGTCTCTCTCCCCAGCTCAGCAGTGAAAAGGTCAACCGGGTCCAAAGGTCGACAGTGAAAAGGTGGACAGGGTCCAAAGTTTGACAGTCATTAGGTGGACATGGTCAAAAGGTTGACATGCATTTTTTTAACAAACTTTTGTGCCGACATGTGCCAAGAGGTGGTATTTCATACCCTGCCATCAACTATGGCATGGAGGGAGAACATAATAGTGTGCCGAGTGCAGCGAGCCATTCGAGGGGACGCTGTATTTTCCATGTCGACCTTTTGACCATGTTGTCCTTTTGACCATGTCGACATTTTCTCTGTCGACCTTTGGACCTTATCAACCTTTTTACTGTGGACCTTCGGACCCTTCCGACGTTTTGACTGCCCAAGCATGGCGAGCGTATGCGGTACACTTAGACACTGTCCATGTTAACATAGACACCCAAAGAAACATTAAAAAACTCATGCCGACCTTATCCATCTCGACATTTTGACCATGTCAACATTTCAGCCATGTCGACATTTTATCTGTCAACCTTTTGACCCTGTCGACCTTTGGACCCTGTCAACCTTTTTGACTGTCAACCTTTTGACCCTGTTGACCCTGAGTGTTACTTGACAGCTAGGAGCTGATTGGCTGGTGAGATATCACCTCCCATTTCTCCAGGCTTAATGCATTTGCCCCTCTGTGCCAGACTATTGTGTCAGAGTCTATGTGCATGTGTCAATGGTATTGTGCATGAGACGCACTTGCGCACTGCACTCCCCCCTTTGTGCAGGAGACGCACATGCTACCAAACCCCTAACCCTGTCCATCTCTCTGAAGTGGACACGGGCAGGGCTGCAAGAATTACTGAGATGCACAAACGTATGAGACGCTCATGTGTCTCAGGCAGATGGAGCGCCTCTCCGCCACAGCCCACATGATCACCTCTCCGCCAGCACAGGGGCTCTGGCGTTTACCGGTATTGTGTGAGAGGCTCTCACTAGGCTTGCCAGGGATGCAGGGGACAGAGCTGCAGCTCGCAGGGACAGTACAGTGACTGCGCTGCCTGACGGGGACACTACGCTGACTATGCAGGGCTGCCGCATTGACACTATGCTGACTATGCTAGGCTGCCATTGTGCAACAATGATAGCGTAGCGTAAGGTGCCGCCGTGAAACTACACAAGTACCAAAAAGATTTTGGTACTTGTGTAATATCTGGGTGCCCGATTTTTTTGATTGCATGCCTTAACTTAAGGCATGCAATCAGATGCGATGGGACCCGATTTTTTCATCGGGTCGGGAAAATCGGTCGCATTGCATCGCATGCGACCAAATCGCATGCGATGCGATGCAATCGACCCGATTTTTACATTGGATCCAATGTTAAATGGTCCCTGAGACCCGATTTTACATTGGGTCCAATGTTAAATGCCCCCTAGACCCCATTTTTAATTGTATAACCACCCTGATGGGTAGTTATGTGAAATGCCCCCCCATTGTTAACGCCACGCCACGATCAACGCCAACCGTGAAGCAACGCTGCCCCCCCCCCCGACTGGACACGGGGGGTGTGGGCAGCCACCGCAGTATCGCCCGGGAATCAAGTGCCCAAAACCCCCCCTGTTCCGTACCCCCCCACCGGAGAGCATATAGTGCTGAATATGCTCCCAGAGGGGAGCGGGGGGGGGGGAGGGGGGAGGGGCGGAGGGGTTTGCCTGCGGTGTAGAAAGTCTTTGCACCGGCCCTGATTGTAAATGGATTCCCCCCATTTGCATGGCTGCGATGCCATTGGCAGCCGTGCAGATGGGCGGTATTTCATTGTGGAGGGGCGGCAGCTAAGTGATCACTGGGCTGCAAAAGTTGCAGCCCTGCAATCACGTCTGAATCGGCTCCAATGTTACATTCATAGCACCGAATTCAACTCTGATAACATTACTAATGTATCACACAAATGACAATAAGTATGCCATATAGCAATAAGAGACAGTGAAAAAAAACATTTTTAGACTCAGATATGTAAACATTAAACAGATGAATGTGGTTTGAAATGTAATAGGTATAATTGTAGAACCTAGAACTACTATTCACTATGCTATAACATTTATTTATTTACAGTTACTTATATAGCGCAGTAGATTCCGTTGCACTTTACAATTGTAGAGATAAAACAAACTGGGTAACAACAGACAGACTTGGAGGTAAGAGGGCCCTGCTGCAAGCGTAAGATCTATAATATGCAATGCTTAGTAAATTCAGGGACAATAAAGGATCAATTACTGTACATTCAAACTATTCCTCTTAAGAAACTTGTAATAACAGATGTTGGACTGCTATAGAACATAAGCAAAATGAACAGATAATAATAACTCTTAATTTAGTAACAATTGTTGTCTTAGCCCAATGATGATCTGTGGAACGTGCCTGCGTCCGGTCTGCCCACAGGCACCTTCCACTCCGCCAGCACTGGCACAGGGTGCACCAACTGTAGTAACACAGGAGACATGAGCTGGAAAAACACAGGAAGTGTGGAGCAGGATCACATCAGGGGGAACAGGCGATAATGATGCATGGGGGCCTGCAGCCAGTGGGGCACTAATTACCCAGGCCCGGATCTGATGGAGGGGCCCAATGGGGGCCCTGGTAATCCCCCATTACCTGGAATCAGGAGCTGCAGCAGCTCTTCTCCTCAACCCAGCACACGCTGCTGTGTGCTGGGCTGCAGTGTGGCCAGGGAGGCACCTAAAGTTCAATTTTTCCTGTATTTTATATTAAAGGTGCATGACCATGCCTCCTGTGATTAGGCCACACCCCCAGCAAAATATACCACTGCTTGCAGCCCATCAATAATCCTGGTTGTGATCTGCTATTTATTCACAGGCAGACCTGGCAGGGCAGTGGCTGCTCCCAGTTCAACAACAAAATCCAGACTCTAGCCCTTCCCCTCCTCGCAGCCCTATCCCCTGAATTCCCCCTCGGGTTAACCTTTAAACCCCCCCATCTCTCTATTGCCTAACCATAACCAGCCCTGGTTATTTACGTTTGAAACTTCCGGTGCCAGCACTGTAAACGGTATGCGTCTTCTAACCAGAAGCGGTTTTCCGTGTCTATATTCCCACTGCCGGCATCAATAAAGTGTCAACTTAATGAAAGTAATTAACGCAGCAAAAAAAACATAAATATGGATCTTATGTGTTTTCCTCGGTATCTAAGGATCGAAAGTAGGAATTATGGGAATTATATATAAATCATCTAGTCTTACCGCAA
Source organism: Crinia signifera (assembly GCF_055691185.1). NCBI lineage: Eukaryota > Metazoa > Chordata > Amphibia > Anura > Myobatrachidae > Crinia > Crinia signifera. The sequence continues at coordinate 303,678,471 of NC_139219.1, read as the reverse complement.
ATGTTAGCTGTACTCTATGTATTGTGATATTAGAAAGTAATAAAGCTAAGGCCCAGCTATAAATCTGTAATGTGGCATTCTGAAGAATCAAATTAAATGTGTGTGCTATAAAGTTCTATATTGCCTGAAGAGTATTCCCTGTGAATAAACCTGAAGAGTTATGCTCTGGCATTTAAAAAAAATACTTATTCCACCACTGCCTGGCACCTTAGCTGACACAGCCAAATGCTTATTTAAAGGTCTGGAAGAGCTATAATTCACATTGATTGTGGACAGGTCTTGAAGAGATCATGTAAGCTTTTGAAACGATCCGTTTTGTAGTGAAACCCAAGGTTTTGAAGATAATTCCAGTGAATCTAGTTTGATACAAGAGTCTGGAATATAGAATTACAAACCTTTATATGCTTGGCATGCTAGTATTGCTGCCTTTGATCTTGTCTTGTTGGACCTTGAAGATGACCTCTGGAAATATGAATGATATACATAGTTACATAGTAGGTGAGGCTGAATAAAGACTTGCGTCCATCTAGTTCAACCTATGATTATAGTAGCTAATCCCTTGTTGTATAGTATGTTCTGATATTTTAAAGACAGATTGTTACTTATTCATACCCGTGGATGTTTTTAACCAATAAATGTTTATCCAACCTTATTTTAAACGTATTTATAGGGCAGTATTCAATAAGAAAAGTTCTCCGTGTTTTATGGAGAATTTTTGCTTTTTTTGCCTTGGACGGAGCATTTTGCTCTCCAAAAGCGAGCAAGCCTATTCGATGTGAAATATTCTCCGTCTTTCTAAGTGATTTTCGCCGTCTCTCTCCGTGTAGAAATTCTCCATCTTTTGATGGAGATCTGGAATGTGAACTTTTAAACTAAAAGGTTTTTTTTTTTAATTTTGGTGTCAAAAAATCACCTTTTTTTTCTGTGAAGGGGCATGTTATTTTTATTCATGTGCTTATAGCACATGAATATATATTTAATTTAAAAAAAAATATTTTTTTTCATTTTTTTTTTTTACACAGTGCAGCCAGCAGGGGGCCGGAGCGCTCGAGCCGCTCATTACATATTCATATATTCACTGCAGCCGATCGTTGATATGCACGAACGGGTGCAGTGAATACTGGGTCCCCCGCTGGCTATAGGGGGGGGCAGCCTGTGCTGCCTGGGTCCCGGAGAGCCCCCCTCCCCTAAACATTCCTCTGGAGCAGCCAGGGAGACTATAATCTCTCTGGATGCTCCGTCCCCCTGCTCCCAGAAAGCTCCCTGCCGCGGACGCTCGTCCGCAGCAGGGGTTAAGACTCGCCGCAAGTGGCGGCGAGTCTTAACCACATTGAATACAGGGAGCAGGAGTGGCAGCGAGCCCTCCGGAACACGGAGAGTGCATGGAGAGCAAAATAAAACGCTCTCCATGCACGGAGAACTATGACATTGAATACTGCCCATAGTGTCTGCCGACACCACTTCTCCAGGAAGAGAGTTCCAAAGTTTGACTGCTCAGACTGTAAAGAATTTTTTTCTTCTAGATGAACAAAATTTTTTTTCTTCTAATTTAAACTCGTGCCCTCTCGTCCTAGATTCCTGTCAAGCAGAAAAAAGGGTGTTTGACAGTTCCTTATATTGGCCCCTGATATATTTGTACATGTTGAGCATGTCCCCCCTTAAACGTCTCTTCTCTAGTGTAAATAGTCCCAGTTCTTCCATACTCATTTGGGGCATATTGTACACACCAAGTTGTCAATTTAATTACATGCTTTTGGCTAAGGTAATGGCAATGTACAATTAGCATATCTCCCCGGTACATGCAGTAACCTAGCACCGTGCATTTTCTTAAACACCCCTAATCAGGGAGTATTGGCAATGTGCAGATAGTGTGAAATTTCCAACCAATGGGGTAACTCCAGAAGGCAACCTAAGCATTTGCCTCCAGTACATTTGGTGAGGCAGTGACCAGGTTTATTTACTATTTGCTGTAGTGTGCCCCTATGCAGCACTACCACCTCCTGCAGCTACTGAGCAGTACATTACTCCTGTAAGAGTAACAGGGTGGGTGAGAGGTTATTGGGGAGCAGCAGTGTTGGAGACATCGGTCGGGATGTAATAATAGACGATGTTATCAGTTGGCAAATAGTAATTTGGGGAAATTTTCTAAGATGAGAGTTCTATCTCAAATGGGATGTTGCGATGGGCAGCCAATCAGATTATATCTATTATGTTCTAGAATGTGCTAAATCAATAAGAAGTAGATTCTGATTGGTTGCCCAAAGCAACACCCCATGTGAAATAGAATTCCCATCTCAGTAAATTTCCCCCATTGTATGTACTGGTAACTGTATGTGCATGCCAAATAATGTTAAACTGTTTGGCTGGGAAACACTGTATAAGAAAAAATTTTATGCAAATACAGTCAAAATTACATAAAGAATGTAGGCATGCTGGATATCATATTAATTAGCTGAAGCTGCTTGTGTCTGATTAGCATCCCAAAATCAGACCAATATTGGCTGCCACTACATCTTATTTATTGTCTTGGTGGAATGCACAATGTTCCACCACTGCTGCGGTTTCTAGTGTGGCTCCGCACCCATGACATTATACCGGAAAGCACAGCAAAACGGTGTGAGGGTTTGGGCTCAATGACGTGATTAATCATACGGCTCCTATCTGTAGAGAACGGATGTAGGTAAGTAGTAAGCTGTTAGGATGCCTGTCAGATTCTTCCCATCTGTAATTTCTCCCACCCACTGCAGTTATTATGTTATACTATATGTAGGTGACATGTCTGCACATTTGTGATTATCTGACTCATTGACAACAAAAACCCTCTTCACCATAGAGTAAACTGATATTTTACTTCCACTTGGCCCCAGGATTAAATACGAGCAACACCATTTACGCACTTATGTTCCGAACATTGCAAAGGTGAAGGAAAAGTAGAGAGCTTAGTAAAACTACACTTTGTGTATTTTTTGTTTTAAGATCAGAAATAAGGTGAAATCAAATTAAATAAGAATTATAATAATACAGGGTTGTACATAAACTCACAGACAATATACTGTACAGTGGGAACAAGCAAAACCTCATGGCTAGCCTATTGGTGTGCAATATATAACAAATACATTAACAAATAACCTGTTACTGAGCTGGCCATACAGATACAGATTTATTGTCAGATCTGGCTGATTGGAACAAACACCTGGTAATAAATGGGAAGTACTAAGGAAAAATGCGGTAAAATCCCTGTTTTCAAGGTTTTACTGCATTTTCAAATGAACTAAGACCCGGCCGATGGGTCTTCGCCGGCCAGAGTATCGCCACCTTTGGGTGGTGATACCCTATAGAAGCCTATGATGCTGACCCCCCCCCCCCCCTCACCCTGGATTACCTTCCTCCAGGAAACCTGGCCCTGGACCTGGAGGGTAAACCTCCCTTTCCCCTAGCAATGCAGCCAGAGGTCCTTCCGGCTGCAGGGGGGAGGAGGTGCTGGGGACAGCCTGCTTAGGCTTCCGGCCGTGGGGGGGAGGAGGAGGTTCCCAGGGAGGTTATGGAGACCCCGCGCACACCACATCACAGGTATCACGGCCTCCATCACCACATTACGATGCTAGAGGCATATGTAAGTACAATGTATTTTAATAATTCCCTCCCAATATCTGGATGACAGTTTTTGTCAGTTTCCCCAAAGTTTTTGGCAGTTGCTGTTTGTCTCCTCACCTCTTCTCTCGTCTTGCATGTTCAGATGATTGAGGTCCTCATTAATGATCTCATTAATGCTGAAGCATGGCCGTCGCACCTCCTGCCATCACTCCCTTTCCTTTCCCCCTGGCATCAGCAACAGTGTATGCACTTGCTGATGACGGCAGCCCCGTAGGGTCCCCGCCGCTGCTGGTATCGGTTTTGACGAGGATCGGCTAGTGTGTATAGGGGTTTTATCTTTAAAAATGTTTCTTAAAATTGGATCCTTTGCATAATTCCCCATATTTCCCTATGGCAAACTGTGCTTTGATCTGTTGTCCCATCGAGGTGGAAGTTATCACATTTGTACAATTGCTACTCTTGGCCCAAGAACCATCTTCCTTGTAGTGCTGTATTTGACTTTACTAAGTGATGGAATATAATTCCACTGTATTGCAATGCAAGTAAGCTCTTGTTACAAGTTTAGCTTTGTCCATCGGATATCATCAATGGTACAATTGATATTTGCCATTGATGGAATGAATACATCGACAGTCATTGATGGTTCAAACCATAGGTGAGCATCGCAAGTGGCATAATTTGATGGCTGGGATTCAATCAAAAGAGAATGGTGTTGCTTTGAGACACACAAGACTTGTTACAAGCTGCAGCCACAGTTTGTTTCTGTTTGTCTCTTCTTTGTTGTTTGTACCAGCATGCCAGGTTTTCCGTTGTATCGCCTGTTTTGGGAAACCTGTATATTGGGGTCCCTTAACCCCTCGTCAAGAGGGGGGGTACTGTTACGACTCGAGCTGCCTCTGGCTGGTCTATGTAAATGCAGCCTGACTCTTGTATTCGTTCTGTGTGCAGTTCACATAATTAGGAAATTAGCACTCTGTCTTGTGTGCCAGGCTTTCCTTATTTAGGGGGCTTGTCCATTCCAGCAGTTCTGATTGGATATTGCTCCCTATATTACCCAACCTGCCCTAAGCTCTGCGCTATTCTGCTTGTTTCTAGCTATTGCAGCAGATCATATTCAGTCTTTTCTGACTAACCCTGATCCTACTAATCCTGTACTATCCTGACTAGCATGTGATACTCTAAGATTGCTATTTCCTTGCAATTGTCTGATCCTGGGTGTTCCAGCCTATACTGGCTCTGTTAAGAGCTTCTGTTTATGTATCTGTGTTTTTCCCCATTTGTCTGCCCCACAGTCTGGTCCTGCTGAATGTCCATCCATGCTGCTAGTAGCTACTACTCTGCTATGTAATACATATGCACTGTCTGTGTCGCTACTAGCAATCTCTTTGTTATACCAGCCCTGCCTGTCTGTATCTGCCTGCCTGTGCCGGCTCTGCTTCACAATCCAGTCCTGTCCCTTGTCTACCTGTACTATATTGTATTTAGACACTACCTAGGACTGAACCTCTGTCAACATTGTGGTTCAGTACCCTATGCTTGGTAATTCCATTTCCAGTGCTGTGGTGCTTGTGGATACCATCTGTGGCTGTTAAAGGTGAAGCATTAGCCTGCAGGAGGCTTTCAGGACTACTGAGCAAGGGCAACATTACCATCTATACCACAAGGCTAAGTGCTTGAGATTGAGAAAACAGAAAACCCCACTAAGTAAGCAATTGATTGTGGAGTGATAGTGGAGAAACATTGGGGCTCCACCATTAATGGCAAATCCATCAATAAATCAATAAAATACATCAATTGCAAACAGTCTATGTTTGATTTATGAGGATAAATCAAACAGTATTCTCACTCGGGCTGTAGATATTATTTTAATCAACTTTCATGGATGACACTTTATGCATAAGGCACTTCTTCCCAACAAAACACTTTCTCCATACTGTGCACAAAGTCTTTGATATATATCAGCACCAGACACACTCTCAGTCAATTTACAGATGTACACTAATGCACCTGCAAGTATGATTTTCTCCACAACACAGCTGCTGATATAAGCAAGTTAAGCAGCCATCCAAAAATAAGATGCACACCAGAGCAATCACAACTCATTCATAATTGCGTACACATTTGCAACAACGGGAAACCTCAAGACCTAGGCCTTTGGCTATGAAGACTGCCTGCAGCAGTAACAATGCAGGCACCATGTTTTTGTACACTATGGCTCGCAGCTGATGTCAGATACATGCCCTGAAGATGGCAATGATACGTTTGCAAGTTTACAACCACTCCCTGCTAACACCATGTTATCACCCAAAAACGGTCACTTCCTGTCAATCACTTTGTGGAGGCATCATTATTGTGTGCTCAGTGGCGTAACTATAGTCCCGCAGCCCCCGCGGTGGCGGGGAGGCGCTAGGCAGGTGTGGGCGCCTGGGGGGTCTGCAGGACTATAGTTACCACCTGGTCCCGGCTCCCGACTCCTGCCCTCCCCCTCCTTAACCCATTGCCGCCGGCGCCGCTGCCTCTAACCTGACACGCAGATCTGTGTCGGGTGACGGGCGGTCCCCGGCTCCGGCTGCAGTGCTAATATAATAAGAGACACTCGGAAAATGGCTGCCCCCATAATGCTGTATGGGGGCAGCCATTTTCCGAGTGTCTGTTATTATATTAGCACTGCAGCCGGAGCCAGGGACCGCCCGTCACCCGACACAGATCTGCGTGTCGGGTTAGAGGCAGAAGCGCCGGCGGCAATGGGGACGGGTAAGGAGGGGTTTAATATTTCGGGGGGGGGGGGGGGGGGGGCGCCCGAAATGTCCGGCAGGGGGGGCGCAAAAAAAGTAGTTACGCCTCTGTGTGTGCTGGTACACTGCAGCAACGTGACACATGTGCAATGTGAATGCAGCATACAAGCAGACTGCTGATAATCGCTCAGTTCCAAGAAACATCAACTTTGTGTCCATCTCTGAATCAGGCCCCTAGTAGGAGAGCCATGATGGGTATTGGTTTCCTAGCACGGCGCCCACGATTTTCAATCATATGGCATCTAATGCATCGCATCGCATGCCATATAGCCGCATGCGATGCAATGCGATTTTGGACCCCCTATACGATTTTTAATTGTATAAGCACCCTAATGGGTGCTTACAATGTTAAATGCACCCCCACGCCACCCCCACTATGAACACCATCCCGAAGCATGGCGAGTGCAGCGAGCCCACGAGGGGCGACAGTACGCGTCCTCCGTCCTTTTCATACCCCCACTATCCATGTCGGCGTGGATTTGATTTTAGATAGTGTGAAGAGCGTAGCGAGCCACCGAGCCCGAAGCGTGGCGAGCGCAGCAAGCCCCGCAAGGGGACGTGTATTACTTTACATATTTACATACTTTACATATATTCCGCGTCCTCTTGCGGGGCTCACTGCGCTCGACACGCTTCGGGCTCTGTGGCTCGCTACGCTTGCCACAATATCTAAAATCGACTCCACGCCAACGTGGATAGTGGGGGTATGAAAAGGACGCGTACCGCCACCCCTCGTGGTCTCGCTGCGTTCGCCACGCTTCGGGTTGGCGTTGATACTGGGGGTGGCGTGGGGGTGCTTTTAACATTGAAAACACCCATTAGGGTGCTTATACAATTTTAAATTGTATACCATTGTATATGGCATACAATGGTATACAATGCGATGGTATACAATTTTAAATTGTATAACATTGGGTGCCATTGCGTCACATCGAATACCATTGTAAGGCTTACGGTATACGATGCGATGGGCACCGTGCTAGGAAACAAGTACCGAAATATGTAGCCAACAAAAGTTTTAATATAACTGAATTGTGAATTAGCTTTGAGTCATCCTCGTCTAATCTGACCCTGTTTTTATTTTCATTCCCCTTATCAGGGCCGCCAAGAGAAATCCTGGGCCCCAGTAAAACAATTTCCCGGGGCCCCCACAGACGGAGCGCACCACACACTCTGCTGAGGCTGTCTCCCCCAAGCCATCACGGGGTCTGTGGACCTTTTGTTACCCCGCTGCCCCATTACACATGTCACACACCCATTACATATTAAACTGAATGCCATAATGCCTATTACACATTATTCCTCACACTGTAGTGCCCAGTACACATATGCCATACACAGTAATACCTACTACATATTTTATCACATGCCGTAAAGCCCATTACATGTTATTCCATGCATCATAATGCTGATTACATATTATGCAACACACTGCAATGCCTAGTACATGTAATATTACACATTTTATGCCACAAAAGTTCTGCTTACCTAAATGCTTGTTGCTATGGCTTTCATGCTTGATGCCAGGGGTTAACATGCTCTCCCAGGGGTAAACATGCTTGTTGCCATGGGTTTACATGCTCTGTCAGGGGTTAACATTCTCTGCCAGGGGTTTATATGCTCGTTGCCATGGAGTTAACCTGCTCTGCCAGGAGTTAACATTCTCATTGCCATGGAGTTACAGTACATGCTCTGTCAGTGGTTACTTGCTGACTTCCAGAGTTGGATCTCAGCCCCAGAAGCTTGGAATACAGTGACCTGGACATGGATGGGGAACCAGGACTGGGATTGCTGGGTAGAAGACATGGCACCAGCACCTGCTACAGCTGGCGGCGGCTGAGATGGGAATGTGGGAAGCGGGGCGGGCTGGATGCTATGGAGTGGGCGGTACTCCCAGCTCCTCCCGGCACCCAGGGACTACATACTTGAAGTATCCTCCTGTTGTCGAGCCACGGTAAACTCCTGAGTCACGTGGTGGGCTCTCAGCAGGCCCTGGAGCCGGAGAGCAGAACGGCGCTCAGAAGGATCTCTGTGATGCTGCCACTTCCATGCCCGCCCAAGTCCGTGTTCCCTCATCCACTACTACACCGCTGACTCCAGCGCACTTAGACCCGGTGCACTTGCCATCAATTTTTTTTTTTTTATTGTGTGTGTCAAGACCTGGGCCCCCCTGACAGGCCTGGGCCCGGGTAAACTGTACCCTCCCCCCCCCCCCCACTCTCGGCAGCCCTGCCCCTTATAGCTTGTAAAGTATTCATTCCAGCATGTCTTATAGACACCAAACCTTAACCATGCTATAACCATTCCGAATGGTAAAACTGCCCCTGTAAAATTAATTATACTGAAGCATATGCTTAATTCTCCTGATTCAACAAGATCATTGAAATCCGGTTTGATTAATGATTCCATTATTGGATCACAATAATTGACTGTGCTCTGATTGGTTGCAGTGGAAACATGGTGATGTGTGCTGTAGTATTCTGCTGATAAATTAAAGAAACTGGAACCACTTATTCTGGTTTAATATCAATATAACCGAATCCTATACATCAGGCACAGAGCAGGTGGTTCCACTAGTAGTTAATCAGAGAGAAAGGTGTGACATTATTTGTAAAAAATATATATCTTCATGAAAAAAATATCCAGAGCTCCGGGATGCAATCTGCTGGCGGCTTCTATAACTGAACGTATTTTCTGTTAAACTAGAATATTAGTAATCTCTGGAGCAATGAAGGATCAATAAAACACATTACCAGGCAATATTGGTCTACCAAATCAAACTCAGAGAGATAATACAATTAAGGGAAAAGCACCACCGGGCCCTTAAATAAACTTTCTTCTAGTCATTATTTAATTCTATTTTGCAGAGTACTCCAGGCATTAAAACACTTTACTACCTTTCTTCTAACGGTGCTTATAAAGAAACATAGGCAGACAGAATTGCCGAGCTCAATGCTGTAGCATCTTATTGTCCTCTAAGGGACACAAGTGATGTCTTATTTGCATTTAATAAGGTTAAAATTAACACAAATAACCATATAGTTTGCTACTGCAAGGTGTTGTGATAATTACATTACACATACTTGCCAACTTTGAAGCTGCCCTCTCCGGGAGGGCAGCCAGCTCAGTATGGCGGGGGGGGGGGGGAGGGGGCGGCAGGCCAAATTCGGGAGTAAAAAGGAGCGATGTTGGGGCAGAGCCACGGCAGTGATGATCTGTTTAGGGGTGTGGCTAGATCCATCGCATCATTTTAGCCACCCCCACCGTGCAATGCTGGTATTTCAGGCACTGCACTGCGGGGGGCGGGGCTAAAATACCACAATCGTGTCATTTTACCCGTGGACCCCCGCCGAGGGCTGGTTTGCGGGAGATGGGGTACTATGTGGGAGGGTTGTCCCCCTTTCCGGGAGGCCGTAAGGGGGACACGATTTCAGGGACCCTTCCAGCCATTCCGGGAGAGTAGGCAACCCTGCATTAACATTTTTACATGATGTTTTCATGCAACAGGAATTTCACTATGGATTTTTATACAGAGCATAAGTAAATTTAACCACAGTACATGAAGATATTAACCTGGGATTCAGTCAATTTCCTGGCAACCATTGGCCGATGTCTGTGTGCGTGTATATGTTGTAGGGAATATAGATTGTAAGCTCCACTGGGGCAGGGACTGATGTGAATGTTCAAATATTCTCTGTAAAGAATTTTGGTGCGGAATATGTGTGAAACTGTTAATAAATAAATAAATACCGACATTTAAAATGTCAACAGGTCAAAAAGTTGATTTTTTTTTTCTTTGAACCGACTTGGGTATAGAGATTACAATGGTGTGCCGAGCGAAGGGAAGGACCGGGCCTGAAGCTTGGCATGCACAGCCATGCGAGGGAAGGCGGTACACTTATATAGTGTCCATGCTGACCTTTGTTGACAAAGACACCCCAAAAAATGAAGAACAACTTGTCTACTTTTTTAACTGTCGACATCTTAAATGTTGGTATTTTGACCATGTCGGCATTTTAAATGTCAGCATTTCGATCCTGTCGGGATTATGAGATTGTCATTATTTAGATCATTGGCAATGGTTGTCGGGATTTTGACTGTTGGGATTTTAACTGTTGGGAAATCATACTGAACCCATTAACCTAATGCCCTGCCTCAGTATCATGAGATGCCAGTAGTAGGAATCCTGGCAGGTTAGGGTACTTACAGAGCACCTGTCGGGATCCTCAGCATCAGGAGGCCGCTGTCAGTCTTCTTACTGCCTGAATCTTGACTGCCAGTCATGGATGTGTATTCCCAGCGGTGTCCTTATTCAACTAGTTTTTTCGCATCAAGATTCTTGATACGAATTAGATTAGCTTTTTGAATTTTTACATGATTTATGCAAATGTTCCATCTCATAGGAGTGCATTCTATTCCATCTCGTGGGAGTGCATGGGGCATGTAAGCCATCTTACTGCTCAACAGGTCTTAAGGTGCATACACACTGTACAATGTTTTTGACCAATTTTTTTGACCGATTTCGTTCATTTTGGCCCTTCTGAATGATATTGGTCAAAATTTCTTTCAGTGTTTATGTGACGAACGACGAATGATGATGTGCATACCCGCCAGTTGTTCATCACGGTTGTTCATCAACTCATGCAGCTCAATTTGGAATTTTTTTTTAAAAAGCCTATCTTTCGTCTTTCGTCTGTTGTCAACATCTATTGTCAACATCTTTAGTCCAGGACAATGGGTTCAAGGGAAATTGGTCATCAATGTCTTTCAACGAAATTGGTCAACAAAAATGTACAGTGTGTATGCACCTTTAAGCACTCAACCATGGTCAACAATGTTTGACAGCGTGTCGGGGGGCAGTTGGTGTGGCTCCCCTATTTCAATTTTGGACTGTGCTACATCCCCACTTCTCGAACCATTACTGCTCATTACTTATTATTATAATTTGTTTTTTCACCAATTCATGATTTTAGTATCCTCTATATACTTTATATTGCAGTTTAATTTGCCTATTACAAATTATCATAGAAATAACTGTATATACAAAACAGTACATAAAAGATGGTACAAAACAACAACGTTGAAAGTTAGAATTTTCCTACAAAGTTTCTAAAGTCAGCTTTGTTACTAATCCTTTACAATTAAGCACCATATGGTCCAAAATTAGCCTGTAATTCTCACATTAACTGTTTTCATTTAGCTGCATTTACAGCATATGGTGGTAAGCAGGACCGCACAGGAATGTACTTACCAATGAGATGTTAAAATTAATGGTGAGTCTTTCAAAGTGGATTAGGGTTATTATAGGAAAAAGGCCAACTTAATCAGGAATAGGGCTGTACACGGTTAGTGAACTAAATCAGTAGAACTATTACGTATGCAGGAATTTGCTTTTGTGTGTTATTTTTAATTGAAGTGGTATACAGTATAAGTATATATGCAAGGGGCATACCTGCACTGTGACAAGCTAGGAAATGAGTCAATCAGGAAAGGTTTCTTGCCTCCTATTTCAGGGCAAGAACAAAAAAGCATTGTAGCCCCTGTACTGGCATCTCAAAGGACCATCTTTAGCAAAACCATCGATGGTTGCAAACCATCAATAGTCAATGGCCATTCTTAGTCACCAAACTAGAACCTAATAAATACATGTACTGAGGTTCATGGAATGCTAATCTGATGGCGTGCTCATTCTGTTGTCTCAATTACTAAAAGTATTAAAGCTCAATATTGCAGAATAAAGACTATAATTCAAAAACGGGGATGCAGTTAAAATACCGGCAATTAAGATCCTGACACTGTCCCCACACCAGAATCCCAACAGACGCGATGCCGATCAACCGGATGCAAGGTAAGGTGATTATGTATCTGGGAATAGGGTGGTTATTTTAGGCACAGGATGGGGGAGTTAGGGTTAGCCTGTGAGAAGGGGAGGTTAGGCTAAAGCTGCTGGGAGGGGAGGTTAAGGTTAGGCACCATGTAGGGGGAGTTTGGGTTAGGCACTAAGGGAAGAGGGTTACGTTTAGGCTGCAGGGAGGGTTAGGGTTAGGCACTAAGGGAGGAGGTTAGGCTGCAGGAGGGGAGGGTTAGGGGTAGGGCGTGGGGTTCTTACTTTCCAAACCCCAGTTGGTATTGCCATTTTTCGGGGTGCCGGCATCAGAATATCGACCGCCAGCATCCTGACCATCGAGAAATCATAGTGATCCCAAAATTTGATTTGAATTTGGCCAAGTAAAAAAAAAAAACAATTCAATAGTGTGGATATGCTCTAAGTGATTTAACTCTTTTTAAATTTTTGTTCATTGTTTGTCTAGAGATTAACATTTTTTTTACTATAACCAATGCAATTATATTGTCTTTAAGTCAAATCTAATCTTTGTTTTTATGGTATTTTGCCGGCATTATTTAATACTGCACCAAAGTTAATTTTGTAGAACCTAGTTAATGTTGGATACTGAGCAAACATTTAATGTAGCTGAACTGCAAGCATTACTCTCCTAGGGTCATGCAATGGTCTTCTAATGAATTTACGATATTGGATGCATTTCATATTAATGTACTTGGCTATAACATACTGAAATCTTTCTAATTGAAATTGCTTTATTAGTGGAATCATACAGGGTTATTTGGTCTAATTTATATAAATTCTTTTTACCATAAGGCCAGGAAAGTGGTACAATAAAATATCGAAAAATTAAGAAAAAATGGTTCATAAAAATGCTGATGAGATGCTGATGAGACAATCTTGCCAGAAAATATTTGCAAATAAAAAGCAATTATAGACATTGTTAAAATAAAGCTGAAAAGTGTTCAGAATGAAACTCGGAATAAAGGATATTATTCCAGTGTGTGTATGTAATACATCCCAATAAAAAGATTAAATGAAGTCTCGGAGTAGAGGTTAAAAAAAAACTATGATGTGGCAAAAGCTTCACTTAAGTTAAAGGATCCCTTTTAGCAACAAATACAGTAGAAGAAGCGTCCATTGCAGCCCCATGTGAGTCTCATTTCACACATTGGCGGTCCAGAATCGTCTGAGGATTTACAATAATCAACTTCATTTAAAATTCCATCATACATTTATTGAATTTTAAGTAAATGAGAGACTTATAAAGCATAGTGTTGGAGCAAGTAGAATGAGGTCAAGTAACAGTAGTTCTTAGCTTATTATCCGCCCAACTCAATTGTGTATGGTATTATATAGTACAATATACCACAATCTAGTTGAAGGAAGGCTAAATTATATTGTATTTGGCTAGAGGAAATAAAAGGTAGAATATAAAAAAATAATTTGTCCAGTTTGCACCTGAAGCAACATTCTCCCAGAGTTACAGAGCATGTGGCCATGGGGTACACCCCCACCATAAGTGCATTGTTGATCAGGGCATTAAATTAGCCTGTTTTTGGAAATGGGACCGCTGAGGTGTGATGGAAAGCAGATCGTTTTCTTACCTAATCCTGATGACTTTTTGGGTTAAGTACCAATCATCCTGATGCTTTCATTCTAACTGCAGTATCCCCTGTTATCTTGAGTCTCTGGCTGCAGGACAATGTGGCGAGCAAATTGCTTGGGGCTTTAAACCTTAAGCCATCTGTTGTTGTCTTGCCCTACAATAACACAATATCAGTTATGCAATTTGTTGAACCTACCTCAAGACCTGCAAAGCACATACAGGAAGGACATTGAACCTTGTGGAAGAAAGTGTGGAGCCTTCTTTAGTACAAGTACTTTAACCTCATTTGGAGCAGGAAAAAAGTCCCAGAGGTGGCAGTAAATAAGCATACATCTAGACCCCACCTCCATCTTTGAGTCCCCTATGTTTTGTTAGAACCTCCAGCACTTGGTTTTAGCGATTATACTGGGTTTTGCTTCACACTCATGAGTGTTTCAAAAATGTTTTCCTAAAAACAGGTGGTATTTCATACCCTACCATCCCCTAGGGCAGTGGTGGGGAACCTCAGGCCCGGGGGCCGTATGCGGCCCCCGTAGCCGGCCTGAGTGGCCCTCCTACCCACCCAGCGGCTTTGCCGGGAGTCAAGTACAGGGTACTTCTTGCGAGAGGTCGGTAGTTCTTGCGAGATTCCTCTTAATCAACAGCAGCTGGAGACCGTCAGTTCTATTCAGGTGCAACTGCCGGTGCGTGGGACGGCTGCAGCAGGACAATTTGTAAGAGAAATTTTTACATATGGCCCCCGAAGGATTTTTCCACCATACAATTGGCCCTTGGCCCAAAAAAAGTTCCCCACCCCTGCCCTAGGGCATGGAGAGCGAGGGCAGCGAGCCATGTGGGGGGATGCGGTACACTAATATACGTTATACATGTTGACTTACGTCGACGTTCCGGTCAAAAATGTTTTACTTTTTTTTTTTTAAATAACTAATATTTATTATACATACATTTTTAAATCACTGGACAGTGGTTAAAAGATAAAAGACAATATTAACATATACAATACAAGGTACTTGTTTCCTAGCACGGCCACACCGATTTACATCGGGGTGGTCGTGTCGGAAAAATCGGGTCGATCGCATCGCATGCAATTTGGTCGCATGCGATGCGATCGACGCGACCGACCGATTTTGGACCCGATTTTTTTTTTAATGAAATGTAAATCGGGTCCCTGGGACCCGATTTTACATTGGATTCAATGTAAAATATTTCCCAACCCCCCCAAATGTAACGGCGTACAACCCACCCCACGATAGACACCAACCCGAAGCGTGGCGAGCGCAGCCAGCCCGCGAGGGGCGGCGGTGCGCGTCCTCCGACCTTTTTATTCCCCTACTATCCACGTCGGCGTGGAGTTGAGAATAGAATAGTGTGGCGAGCGCAGCGAGCCACCGAGCCCGAAGCGTGGCGAGCGCAGCGAGCCCCGTGAGGGGACGCGTATACCTGTGAAGTTATACGCGTCCCCTCGCGGGGCTCGCTGCGCTCGCCACGCTTCGGGCTCGGTGGCTCGCTGCGCTCGCCACACTATTCTATTCTCACTCCATGCCCTAGTGGATAGAAGGGGAATGAAAAGGTCGGAGGACGCGCACCGCCGCCCCTCGCGGGCTCGCTGCGCTCGCCACGCTTCGGGTTGGCGTCTATCGTGGGGTGACGACGGGGACATCTATAATGTGAAATGGGTCATATTGGCCCATTTCACATTTTTCACATTTTTTCACTATTTCAATGTTAAAAAATATTTTAACATTGAAGCCTATGTAAAAATCGGGGGCATCGCGTCGGGACCATTGTTAATGGTCCCGACCGACGCGATGCCCCCGATATTTTACCTTTCCCGACATGATTTCAATGTTTAAATATTTTTTAACATTGAAGTCTATGGGGAAATCGGGGGCATCGCGTCGGTCGCGTCGGGACCATTGTTAACGGTCCCGACCGACGCGATGCCCCCGATATTTTGTCCTAGCCGGCCAAATGGACCTGATTTCAAAGGAAATCGGGTCCATCGTATGGATCGTGTACCTTAACTTAAAGGTACACGATCCATACGATTGTGGCCGTGCTAGGAAACAAGTACCCAATACAATTTACAGTTCTGGCTTTTAGACTTAATTCCTTGAACATGCACTGTTAGTCTTGATTAGTTGTGAAAAAAGCTCTCAAAAAGGAATAATTAAAAAAAAAATGTAAATATAAGGACACAATGGTCTCTTTCTTTTCTAGGTCTGGCTAGACCTGATGCATTTTCACAATGGGACCTTGTTAGATGAACTTCTCATGTGTGTTCTTATGCCTGTGGATCCAGGGTGATATTTATGGTCTTTTGTTCTCCCAAATTTGGCAGGCAAAACAAGCTCCAGCAGATCTTTGTATCCAGAGGGGGTAGATAGTAGATATGTAGATTACGCGTTTCACCGCCTCCTAGTCAGTATCAGCGGCTTCTTCAGATCGTGGGTACCCAATCAGATTATATAGATGGAGCGCTTCTCATTTATTCCCAGCCCTCGCCAGATCTCCTCCGCTGGCGAAAGCAGGTGGAGAGACGCTCCATCGGACGGGGGACGCACGAACGTCTTACATGCATTCGCGTCTCTGTCACTTGACAGTGGGAGGCAGAATCCCTGCCCGTCTCCACTTCAGGGAGATGGGCAGGGTTGGGGGAAGGCGGCGGGGAACGGCGAGGAGTGATGGGGAGGCGGCAGAGAGCTCCATTGGAACGCGGCACGCGAGCATCTCATGTGGATGGCGGGGGCTGGCAGAAGCTGACAGCTGGCGATTCTATCACCAGCCCCTGGCTGAATGAGAGGCGCTACTTCTATAGCTATCATTTTCTGGAAGGTGCTAGATAAATGTACAATCTGATTGGTTACATGATAAACATCTCCACTTTTAAAAACCTGAATTTTTGTAAATACTGTATACCCTCCAGAGTTCATCCTATGGGTGCTTACAATGGGTGCTTACAATGTTAAATGCACCCCCACGCCACCCCCCCATGCGGTACGCGTCCTCCGACCTTTTCATACCCCCACTATCCACGTCGGCGTGGAGTCGAGAACAGAAAGTGTGGCGAGCGCAGCGAGCCACCGAGCCCGAAGCGTTGTCGAGCGCAGCGAGCCCCGTGAGGGGATGCGGATACCTTCACAGGTATCGGAGTCCCCTCGCGGCCTTCACAGGTATCCGCGTCCCCTCGCGGGGCTCGCTGCGTTTGCCACGCTTCGGGCTCGGTGGCTCGCTGCGCTCGCCACACTTTCTATTCTCTACTCCACGCCGACGTGGATAGTGGGGGTATGAAAAGGTCGGAGGACGCGTACCGCCGCCCCTCGCGGGCTCGCTGCGCTCGCCACGCTTCGGGTTCACGTTTATTGTGGGGGGGGTGGTGGGGGGTGCATTTAACATTGTAAGCACCCATTAGGGTGCTTATACAATGTTTAATCGCATCGCATCGCATTGTATGGCATTGTATGCCATATACAATGTCATACAATTTTAAAATTGTATGGCATTGTACAATATCGCGCGATATCGTGTCGCATCGCATACCATCGCATGCCTTATGGTATGCGATGCGATGGGCGCCGCCAAACTACACAAGTACCCCCTTTCCTAGCAACAAACATGGTGTGATGAGAATTCTGTTAGTCAAATATACTCTACAGTTCTTACAATGAACACATTATCTTACCCAACATTTCTACATCAAGATGACTCAGAATGAATTCCACTATTGTAATTCTTCTCCTCAATTAAAACTGTATGTCAAAAATGATTTTAAATCCAATTACTAACCGTTTATGGGTAGGTTCTTGCATTGATTATCGTATGATGGCAACAGAAGAGTTTAAAACTTGTGGGATGATTAATGAGTCCCTTTATAAGTGAACTGTGAAAGGCCAAACATAATGTTGGTTTACTTAATCTTTGTCTTTCTGCTTAGATAAGATGTTGAAATTTGTAATTAATTCTCTTGACATTTATAAGACAAATTCTCTATGCAATTGTGTACCCTTTAAAATATGTTTACTGATGCATAAGATTATTACAAGAAATGATAACAGACTTCGACTTTGAACTTCTCAAGAATCACTGAAAAACAAAATTGTAACTAAAATCTAAAAATTCACCATTGGATCAAGATATATATTTTTATGGATTTAAGTATTGCAGGAAATGTTTACTGTAAGTCAGAGATCAACGCAAATGCCAAACATCACGCAAAATACACCATAGTACAATCTTCATCAGAATTACTGCCATAAGCATCATGAATTGAATAAAAAAATTTTTATTGAATCAAAAACAATTAATTGATTAACTTGGTGTATTACACCAATGTCCATGGCAGTCATTATACAAATGGAATAACTAACATACAAATACTTGGAACAGAACATAAAGATGGACCAGCCCAAGAAGGGTATACAATGGATATAATGGATAGTAGCTGCTCGTGTGGACAGTATGTATGGCTATTATTAAGAGTCATCAATCATATATCAGTTATTGGCAACTGCCATTTGTGTGCAGCTATTGGTGGTGTATCTCGGTTGGAATAAGGAGACAGAGTTGAAGGCTAATGGGGCCTACACACGTAGCGGTTTAAGGGCATTTTCACTAGATCGCTTAGAAAATGACCCTAAATCGGTACGTGCGTAGGGGTCATAGCAAGCATCCAATTACTATCCATGTTAATAGGAATGCTGGATAAATCTATAATCACCGGTGCCAGGGCCAGCGTTCTCACCAAAGTAGACTGGCCCTGACAGATCATTCAGCTGCACATCGTGTACAGTGCTGTGTGCTGAGTGATGCTGAGCGTTCTGAGTGATCTACCATCACTCAGAATGCTCATCAGCCCATCTCCCCCTGTGTTGGCCCCATAAGACTTGAAGCATGAAAAATCTTGAAACATTTATCTGCTGTCAGCAATAAGTGCTCTTCACCACCCTGTGCATGTTATCAGAAGCTTCTTCCTCTGCTGCTTCCGGATAAGCCTTTTGCTTTCACGCTGCACAGGTTATCGTATGGTTATCTGACAGTTTGTAGGAGCTGTCTGTAGCCGGATGTTTCTTTAGTTTGATTCTCACTGTCAGAGATTAAAGCAGGTTTCCCAGGTACAGAGGCAGGCATGACCACATGAATGAGCTCCTTAGAATATATTAATAAAATGACATTTGTTTATACATAAAATAATGTAGAATACAGAACGATTTGGCCAAAAATGACCCGATTTAGATACAATCTCGACAGATTGTATGTAAATTGGGCATGTTTTGGGGCAATTTCTGATCCGATTCCCATCCAATGTGCGGCCCCACGGGTCATTTGGTCGTTTTTCAGATCCTACCCGCAGCAGGTAGGATTTGAAAATGACCATTGAACTGGGTACAGGTCGCGAGCAGATCAGATTCAGATCGTATGCAGATCTTGAGCGGGTTGTGAGCTCCAACAGATTGTGAGCCGGTCGTACGATTGTCTTACGACCCGCTCGTGATTTGCATCTTTCTGAAAAGCTAGAAATGCTATATAAGGTAGTATATAAGGTAGGTAATGCTACACAACTTAAGGCGACACCTGAAATAGATCGACATGCCTTAGGTCAACATGGATGGAAGGACAACACAGACATTAGGTCAACAATGGCTAGGTCGAGAATCAAAAGGTTGACTTGGGTTTTCACTGTTTTTGAGCCAACATGTGCCAACAGGTGATATTTCAGGGAGAATAGAACAGTGCCCAAAGCATGGCGTGCGCAGCATGTTGACATTTAGGTCAATAAAAGGTGAAAAAAACATGTCGAACTAGTCATTGTTGACCTAATGCTTGTGTCGACCTTTCATCCATTTCGACCTAAGGCATGTCGACCTTTTTGAGGTATCGACCTAAGTCATTTCAACCTTCAGTGGTCCACCCAATGCATTTCGACCTTTGGTTGGTCGACCTAGGGACCCTTACCCCATAGGGTATTGTGTGCTGAGTGCTGATAATTAGATAGACAGTGTCTAGGTAGACAGTCAATAGGTCAACACCAAAAGATTGACATGCAATAGGTCGACAGGGTCAAAAGGTCAACATGTAAAATATTGAAATGAAAAAGGTTGGCATTGTCAAAAGGTGGACATGGTCAAATAGTGGACATGAAAAGGTAGACACGCATGTTGACCTTTGGACTATGACAGCTTTTTCCATGTTGAGCTTTTAAATGTTGCACAATTATATCTAGTGGGTAACGGTAGGGACACATATTATTTATAACAAAAGTTGGGCTAATACCACAGTGGGGTACTTATATTTATTGTGATAATACTTTTTATTGAATTATTACTAAATAAATAGTTTATTTGCAATTACTATCTCCATGAAACCAGCAGGTACCAGAAGAAGCCCAGTTCTTCTTATTGATATTGATAGTTAGGAGACTGAGTTGGCCACTGCAGAACCTTCACTTTATTATTCTGACAGGTTGATTTGGCCTTGTGTTTTGGATCATTGTCATGTTGGAACATCCAAGTACGTCCCATGCGCAGCTTCTGGGCTGATGAGTGCAAATTTCCCTCCAGTATTTTCTGATAACATGCTGCACTCGTCTTGCCATCAATTTTGACCAAGTGCCTTTGTAGCTCATACATCCCCAAAACATTAGCGATCCACCTCCTTGTTTCACAGTAGGAATGGTGTACCTTTCATCATAGGCCTTGTTGACATCTCTCCAAAAACTGACCATGATTTGGTTTCCACAGAATCCCTCATTTTCCACTTCTTAATTAGAGTTTGAACACTGCTATTGGCATTCTCAATTTCTTGGATATCTTTTTATTTCCCTTTCCTGTTTTATACAGTTCAATTACCTTTTCCAGCAGATCTTTTGAAAAGCCTTTTGCTTTCGCCATGACTCAGAATCCAGACATGTCAGTGCAGCACTGGATGAAAGATGCAAGGGTCTTTCAGGAGACCAGCAACTCACTGAACTTTTATATACATATATACAAGCAAACAGATCACAGGTGAGGATGGTTACCTTTAGTAGCCATTCAAACCCGTTTCTGTTGTCATTATGATTTAAAAAGCATAAACACAGTTGTTTGACAATAAATAGCTTTATCCAACCACTATCCATGAGTGAAAGAAAAGTTTGTGAGTTATCATTCATATTCTCTGGCAAATGGCCAGAAAATCACAAACTCTGCTAGGGTATGTAAACTTATGAGCACAACTGTATATTTACATAAAGATGTATATTTCCAGATGCATAAATGTAGACAATGCCTGATTAACTAATAGGCTGATTAGGCCGCAGCCTAGGGCGCCAGTACTGAAGGGGGGGGGGGGGGGGTTGCAGGTAACAGCAGAGGAATAAAATGAAGGCTTAATTTATTCTATGCTTATTAGCTAACCCCTATCCCAATGTACTGTGGGGGGTAAAGTTCTTAAGGTGACTGCCAGGTAACTGTGCCAATGTAACTTACTGATGAAACCATTACATTATGTGCATTGTGCTACAGAGCCAGCTGGGAAGCCTAAAGCCAAAGCCAAGCTGCTTATCCTGCTTCTTTCAAATCAAAATTTCTAGTCATTTGTGCAAAAAGCAGGACAGAAATGCAGGAAAAGGTAATGTTACTGTACCAACTGCCACTCCAACACTGCCAAACATCAAAGGCCAGGACTCATTGGCAGTTGGTGTGGATCCCATTTGTAAATTGGGCTCCGCTGCAGCCGCACCTCTGGAGCCGCTACTGGTGGTAGATGATTCTTTCCAGATGTTCCTTTGGTATACTGACCTACTGTCAATAGAACATTGGAAGATGGGCATAATCCCAGTCTAATAAGGATGAGAGCAGTCTACTGATATTAAAAGAGCAGGAAATTTACACGGAGTGTAGTTCACTGGCACTTTTATTATCCACACAGTCAATGCCGCCCATTGTGTACATGACATTTAGATGATATAATGCCTGTAAAATTGATACAGTACTTCATGTTATTGAGCCCATGTATGAATTTCATTTAGCTGTTTCCATTTCCCAATGTTAAATGTGTCATATTAAAACCCAGTCCTGCTCTTTCCTAACATAATCATTCTAGAAATATGTCATGTACCACTGACAGTAATAGAAGAGCAGTGAAATGTATATTTAAAACATATTAAAGTCTTTTGCTATCATGGGGATTGGCTGGCGTATAACCTTTTGGATTAATTGCGTCCTTTCGAGCAGGTGTTACAAGGGAACATGTAATAATATATTGTATATTGTATATTAGGTTATTACACAGAGAAAGGAAACTCTCTCCTTTATATATAGTAATTTATGCTTCATTTGTATATTTTTAGATAGTTGACAATAATTAATGAATATTATTATGATTCAGACCCATTCCTTCGTGTCACAATTCGTACCCTTCTCCGAAGTTTGGGGTTTGCAATGTTTGGGGTTTGTGCATACGTGTGCGGCACAGGTGCAAACCCCGGGAGCGAACATTCGCCGTGCGGTTGTCTCTAGAGGAGGCGGTGGGGGTGGGCAGGGAGCTGGAGGAGGGGAACGCCCAGCCTTTTATGAGCGTCCCCATAAAAATGCTGGGCGTTTCCCTGGGTACGCAGATGGATCGATGCCTGCTCGGGCGGGCAGCTGAAATCACAAGACAGTTCAGACTGACTTTTATTGGTGATCATCAAGGCCCTTATTCTGATTGGTGCGGCCGGAGCCGATTATGCGGCCAGGACCGTGCGTGCGAAACCCCGCCTTCCGAACGGACCGCACGTGTATTTTTCACGGAATACGCCTCCTCCATCTCAGGGAACCTCCCCCATCATTCGATGGTCGCAGACCATCGAATGCAGGACCGAGTGGTCCACCAGCTCCCGCAACCTCAGACCACACGGACATTTTTCCGTGCAAAAGCAGGGATCTGGGCGGGCAGCTGACATCCGGCGATGTCATATGTCCGCCCCCTACATGTGCGTCACGGCCGCATTACCATACGTACGCCCAGCGTTTGCATGGGAACGCCCATGAAACGCGGGGCGTATGCATATGGTAATGAGCCCAAATAGCCCTTCACGCCCCTCTCCACCCCCTGTTCGGAGTGTTCACATATCATGCGGGATTTGGCCGTACGCCCCACTCGCACATGCGCAGAGACGCCTCTGCACATGCGCAGACACAAAACATCGGCGGCACGAACGCACGCGGATATTACCGCACCAACCAGAATAAGGGCCCAAGTGATTTCTCTCCCCTTCGTAGGGGATGTGGCCATTTGGTCTACAGCATGATGGTTGACAGTCATTAGGTCGACACCATTAGTTCGACATGGGAAAAGGTAGACATGGTTCTAGGTCGAAAGGTCATTAGTTTGACAGGTCGTTAGTTCGACAGGTCATTAGTTCGACAGTGTCTAGGTCGACAGTCATAAGGTCGCCATGGGGTTTTTCATTGTTTTTTAAGCCGACATGTGATATTTCATGCCCTACCATCCACTAGGGCGTAGTGGGACAATAAAATAGTGTGCCGAGCGATGCGAGGGGATGCGGTGCACTTTAAACTGTGTCCATGTTGACTGTGTTGACATTCAGGTAAAAAAAAAACCAGTGAAAAACCCCATGTCGACCTTTTGACTGTCGACCTAGGCATTGTCGAACTAATGACCTTTCGAACTAACGGCCTGTCGAACTAATGACCTTTCGACCTAAAACCATGTCGACCTTTCCCCATGTCGACCTAATGGTGTCGACCTAATGACTGTCGACCATCATGCTGTAGACCAAATGATCCCAACCCCTTTGTACACATCCCCATGCATGCTAGCGAGGGGATGTGGTTGGCGGGGGGGGGGGGGGTTGTCGGCAGGGCGTTACTTGTTTGCTAGGCTGCGATAATATGCAGCATAGCAAACAGGTCTGAATCAGGCCCCTAGTGATAAAATGCTGATATGGTTGGCAGGCCATGACCTGTAAACCTCCTCAACTTCAATAATATAATATAACAATACCTGCATTTTTAACATGCCCATTACTTGGGTTGTGTGCATGCAAAATTCTAAAATTTGATACATTTCCCCCTCTGTGCAGAAAGTATCAATGTAAAATTTCCAGTTGTTGGGGGGGGGGGGGGGGGAGGAAAGTGCGGAACATAGAGGTATGCTCCGCCCATTAACTCACCCAGGAGGAGCCTTTGTGGTCCTATGTGCCTGCTCTAGACTGACACGGTACCGGATTATATAATAGTTGCTTTCCTTCTAACCCCCACCGCACTAGTGTAAATATGGATGTTAATTATGGCAGTGCAGCAGTGTTCCATGAATGGATAAAGGCGAAAGTCTTACATTTAAGGAAATGAAATGTGATCTAACTCTCCGATGACTGGAATTAACCTTAAAATGAACATTATCAGAGCCATTACATTTCTAGCACCGCTGGGTTACAATAAAGACTAAACTAATGACATCATAATTATCAACGCTTGAAATATTTTTGGTGGTACAATGCTATAAAGATGTAATGATAATAAGCAATTTAGATAATTACATAGTTAATGACGTTGATAGTGTCCACTGGGGTTCAACCTCTTTATAAATTGTATCTGTTTGAAACCAAAATACAATAAGTCAGAAACAAACTCTTAATGGTAAATTTATAAAAAGCGATTTTCAAAGGTGCCACGTTTATAATACTAAATAGAAAACAAACCTGGGGCTAAAGGCCCACACACCGGGCGACTTTAAACTGAAAGCCGCTCAAAACAACAAGTTTGAGCGGCTTTCAGCTCAAAGCCGCCCAGTGTGTATGCCCCGGTGGTGAGAGGTGATGAGTGCTCCCACATCATCACCGGGATAGCCGCTCATCTGCTGGTATTACCAGTAGATGAGTGGCTTTGAGGACGGCTTTGCATAGCGTTGCGCTATTCAAAGCCGTCCGCCGCCCGCTGACAGTGCCGGGCAGGGGGAAAGCCACTCAGTGTGTATGCACTGAGCGGCGTTCCCCCCAGCAATGATAGCGATCATCGCTGTCTATACATGCTGTGCCTTTAATCTAGTAGGGTGCGATTTTGGAAGATGTACAGTATGATTTTTTGGTCAATAACAGCAAAAATTGCACATTTTCTGAAAATCACAAATGTAATAGTGTGCGATTTGCAGTAAAAATTGCACAGCGTGGGGTCCTCAACCATGAGCATAACCAGGACCGGGCTCTTTGAGCTGCCCCTGGTTCCAAAAATATTCCAAGAATTTGTATTTTTAGATTGTTGACAAGTACCAGCGGATCCTTTAATGTCCCACAAGCAGGCACTGTACTTGTGTTTTTCAAGTACCTGTATGTGGAGAATGCTTCCTGGGACTTATTGTTCCACAACAGAACCCAATATTATTTTTATTTTTTACAGCGAAAAAAACATCAACCACTCACCCTTTATTTTGGGAGTCCCCACTCCCCCAGGGACCCTGGCCAAGGTAATACTTTGGATAGGGAAACTTGCATAAAAAGTGTCACCTGGCTGTGGCATTACCCTGCTGGGTGTTATAGCCTGGTGCTGGTTGCCAAAATACAGGGGACCCCTATTCCTTTTGCCCCCCATGTTTTGGAACTAGTCAAAGAGCTCGGTGCTTGTTTCAGGAATTCGGGGGAACCCCAGTCATTTTGACCCTGTATTTCTGGAACCAGGATTGGCTCAAAGAGCCCAGTGCTGGCTATGCTCATGGTGGGGGCACCACATCATTATTTTTTGTAAATTATACAAAACAACCGCACATTCCCTTTACTAAAAAATCACACCTTGCCTAAAATATTGCACATTCCCTTTACTTAAATTTCACCAGAAATCGCAATAGATTACTGGCTTATTCTAAAAAAAAAATCACTCCCTACTACATGTTAGATTTTTGGCTGAAAATCGCACATTTGATATGTGCTATTTGGTGCGATTTTTTAGGTGACTAAAAATATCGCTCCTCAGTCCTCACCACATTTGGCCACTGGTGTTATAATGAGTAGCATTGCCCCTGTACATCATGTGGCTGCAACTGATGAAGTGGTGGTTTCTTCCAGAAGGTATACCTATGTACATTACAGTGCCATAACACAGGTGCCGCAGACCCCGCGGTGGCTTGGGGGAGCCGGTGCTGACGAGGTCTGTGGGGCTCCATTGTCTTCCTCCATTGTGTTTCCCTGCTCCTGATGTTTCTGAGGAGCTGCTCGGCGGAGCGCCTGTCATACTCAGCAGCACTTCTCTCCTCCCGGTCACCAAGTTGCCATGCACTGTATGCCGTGGTTAGCACGAGACACAGCCGCCCATGCCAGCAAAGCCTGCTAGCGACTAACCACCAGGGAGATCTTACAGAGCTGCTTGCTGCTGGACTCCGGAGACATGCAGGAGGGGGAGAAATGGGGAGTTACTGCGGAGAGCGGCTGGTGGGGAGAATGACAGCCAGAGCCAGCTGGGAGCTGAGAGGAGAGGCTGCTGGAGGAGCAGGAGTGCCCTGTCTGCAGGTTAGTGTTTGTGGTTCTTCCTCAGCAGCTTAGTATGCTAGCACTATGTTAAGGCATCTGTATGGTGTTTGTGTGTGTGTGTGTGTGTGTGTGTGTGTGAGAGAGAGTAGCTTGGCAATGACCCCAATGTGTGTCTATAAGTGACCTCTGTGTGTGTATGTGTACAGAGGAGCACTGACCTGTGTGTGTGTGTGTCGTGTAAATTAGCACTGTCCCCTTTGTGTGTGTGAGTGAGTGTGTTTGTGTGTGTATGTGGCTTCTGTGTGTGTGTTAGTGTAAACTGGCACTGTGCCCTTTGTGTGTGTGTGTGTGTATAGATGACACCTGTTTTTTGTGTTAGTCTAAGCTGGCCCGGACCCCTCATCTGCATGCCATGCAAACTCTCACACCACCTGAAAATTAAGAAAAGGGTGTCGCTGCACTGGGTCATGCCCACTTTGCTGGAGACCACACCCACCTTCTTTGTAGATAGTCCCCTTTCTCGGGTTGCCACCTCATCCCTTTAATTCTGGACACATTAATTACACAGATTCTGTGGCTGGCTGACTTCAAGACTCCATTTCAACAGTTTTTTTTTTTTTAATCAGCCACAGAACCTGTGTAATTAATATATGTCCAGAATTAAAGGTGACAAGGTCGTAACCCTATCCAGGTCCCCGGCTATATATATAGAGTTTAACACACCATGGTAGCATGGTAGTATATATATATATATAGCATGTAATTGCATGTAACCCCTGGCAATGAGCAACAAATCCTTGGCAACGAGCAAGAAATCCCTGTCAACCAGCATGTAATCTCATGTAACCCCTGGCAATGAGCATGTAAACACTGTCAACGAGCATGTAACTGCATGTAATCCCTGGCAATGAGCAACAAAACCTTGGAAACAAGCAAAAAAAAAAAAAAACTAGAAATGAGCAAGTAACCCCTGGCAATGAGAAAGAAACCTATGGCAAAAAATTTTTTGGCTGGGGGGTGCAAAATTTCAAGTTACGCCACTGGTACGGTATCAGATTGAGCCGGCAGGCAGTGTGAGCCGGGCAGGCCCCCTCTCTGTCTCTTGCAGTCCCCCACTGATGTCCATGTGTTCTAGACTTATATTCTGGCCATGCTGATGACACAGCTTCACTGGCCACTGAGAGTTATTCGGATGGTCACGCAGATAAGCCAATGCTGCATGTTTAGAGGTAGCAGCGAATCACAGAAGCTTTATTAGCACATATGTATAACTGCCCTACTGCTGCTGCATACAAAGATGTTCATCTCTGAATCCTAACTAGTTTACTCTATTTCATTTGCGATGATTGTAAATGTCAGTAGCGTATTATATTGTCACTGATCACCATTTATAAGTCTTTCATGACCCACTGCATTCATGCACCATTCAAATCATCTTATCTAAAATAACGACTCGGACAACTGAAATGTGGTGAATGGGGTCGTCTTTTTATTTTTCTGAAAGAGGGCGGCCTATTTGATCTAATTATAATATTTAAATTTTATATTTAAATTTAACTATCTATGGTGGCGAGGTCAGAACAGCTTTAAATAAAGATTTCTTGGGCCGACTGCCCAAAAGAACAAGAACTGGCCTCCTGCCACATCCCTGTCCTTAAAATAAAGTTCAGGCCACCTGCCTGAACGATCTAAATATTCCCCATCAGGTCACAACTCAACTAAAGCGACATAAGGGGCCCACCTGGATCGGTGATGCCCCTGAAGGAAAAACTGTTGCCATGCTAAAGTCACTTTCTCCAAAGGAGTTGCCCCTCAAGGGAAATAAATCTCAAAAGGTGTTAATGTACAAATTAACCTAGCCACCGTTCTGAGACCGGCCTCTCAATAAAAGACGACAAATAAAAATGAAACTGAATTACTACCTACCATTTAGGGCGGGCGGGCGGGCAACGTTTGAAATCAAAGAGGCAGAATATTCTAGAATCTCCCCTAATCCTAACCTTAACCACACCCATAACAATTCCTAACCAATAACAGCTTGATACATAACAACCAATCCGACCTTCAGAAAAACAAAACACCCCATCCCTTGTTGCCGAGGGCTTCTGGAATACATTTCATGCATAGGTCATAAAACTTATGTCACTTCATGCACACAAGGTGCACTCCATGATCTTAAGTCTTTCATGACCCACTGCATTCATGCACCATTCAAATCATCTTATCTAAAATAACGACTCGGACAACTGAAATGTGGTGAATGGGGTCGTCTTTTTATTTTTCTGAAAGAGGGCGGCCTATTTGATCTAATTATAATATTTAAATTTTATATTTAAATTTAACTATCTATGGTGGCGAGGTCAGAACAGCTTTAAATAAAGATTTCTTGGGCCGACTGCCCAAAAGAACAAGAACTGGCCTCCTGCCACATCCCTGTCCTTAAAATAAAGTTCAGGCCACCTGCCTGAACGATCTAAATATTCCCCATCAGGTCACAACTCAACTAAAGCGACATAAGGGGCCCACCTGGATCGGTGATGCCCCTGAAGGAAAAACTGTTGCCATGCTAAAGTCACTTTCTCCAAAGGAGTTGCCCCTCAAGGGAAATAAATCTCAAAAGGTGTTAATGTACAAATTAACCTAGCCACCGTTCTGAGACCGGCCACCTGCCGAGATCTCCCGATCCGGCACCGCCACCATAGACTAAACTACATACTCCTCAAACTCTCTAAAATATCCCTAAGGAACAAGGCCATACCCTCTTCTGAAAGGTGTACTCCGTCGCTCCTGTACAATCTCTGATCGCGGAAGGTGATACCCGCATGCGGAATCGAGTATCCGCCATGCTGACAGACAGCTCGACCCACTACTGAGTTCACCCTCCGTCTAACCAGGTCAATTGCACCAGGATTAATAGCACCCCTCCAATTCTGCCTTGGTATAATGTTTGACCAAAAAACTCTGCAAAAGGGGAAACGCTGCAAAATATCTACTAACTCGTTCCTGATTTCAAATCTAACCTCCAGACAGGTTCTGGACGTTACATCATTACCCCCTAAGTGCACAATTAAAATTAATGGAAAACCAAACCTATCCACTGCCTCTTCGAATGTCTGCCTAAATTGCGAAAACCGCAACCCACGGTGCCCTACCCATCCGAACAGGTTCAGTTCTGGATACTGAGAGTAATCCAGAACATTTGGGGAAACTGATAACCAGTAAACAAAGGAATGACCCAACAACCAGATACATTGCGGGTCAATCCTCATGCCTGAAAAAAGAATATTTAGCAAAATTAGTATGATTTTTGAATTAGCTTAATTTAAAATAGAGTATAACCTGACATTGGCTTTGTTTAAATCCTAACATTGGGCTGGGGGGCTGGGTGGGGGGGATTTGGGTCGCCCCAATTTGACTTGAGGCAAAAAACACACCCACCAGCCGGCAGAAGCCGTAATTAAAACTGGTGGCAATAAAAAATTCCTCAAGGCCCCCCAAACACTAAAGCGTGTTTGAGCGAGCGGCTAATCCTCAAAGGGGGCGCACTGCCAGATCAAGGTCTGATGTAACGTCGAAACGCACCAGACCTCCATCTACCCAGTGCCCGAATAGATCCATCGGACCAACCCGCCGCAGCGGCAGCCAAAGCGGCGCCGATGCAAAAAGAGTGTGTCCCATACATCTCCGGTGAAAGACCCAGGTGCAGAATACCCCGTTTCAAAACCGCATTAAACTGATAACGAGTCAGGGGAGACCCATCCTTATGAATGAGCCATCCCCCAGGCACGTCAGGACGCAAGGACGAATAAGCCCCTGCCACAGCTAACGGACAAATCCGCCGATCCGGGCAGGACCCCATTCGTACCCAACGCCCCCTGCCAACTACATCGGTTTTGGACCGTTGTACTCTGCACCATAACCCGTCGGGGGCAACGACGACATGGTTTGTCAGCATAGGTGAAGCCGATGACCGAGATGGTGCTACCAGCTCACCTACCCTGAACGCCCCATGGAAGGCCATAACGAAAGCCATGGCAAACAGTTTGGCCTCATACAGAGAGGAGCAAACTGCTTTCAAAGCGCGTACCAGCTTACCCAACAGACGGCCGTCAATCGGCTGCCGCCTGTCAGGAATGGGCGGTTGTAATCTCGCCCAGCCCTGAGCATTCTCTGCAGGAAAAAGGAATTTGTAATGTCCCTTTTCCCTTTCAAACGCAGAAAGTAAGAAATGCCTGCTAAGGCCTTACTCCCTGCGCCACGAGATTTCCCGGCTACATAGAAACGCCACGCAAAGGCAAGAATTAATGATTTTAAAGTCCTACCTCTGTTGCCCCTTTCCAATAGGAATTGGCTCCAACTCTGCCAAGCCGACAAATAAGCGGCAAACGTAGCCGGCGCCAAAAAGCTATGTGCTAGCCCCTCCATTCCGGGTGTATTACCTGCCATACATAAAAAGGGCAAATGTCACCCGTTAAACGTGCAGTTGGTGCCAGACGTCTAAAACGCTGCCATTCAAAGCGCGAAAGGGGCATCGGCTATTTCATTATGTACCCCGGGGACATGTTTGGCTCTCAACGTTATGTTGTTGACCAGACATGTCAGCACAATCTGACCAATAACCCTAAGAACCTCTAAGGAAGTAGATTTTTGTCTGTTAATAGCGTAAACAACCCCTAGGTTGTCACACCAAAAAACCACTTCCTTATTTTTTAAGAAATTATGCCAAAGCTCAAGGGCGACCATTATGGGAAACACTTCTAATAGAAGCATGTTCCTCGTGAATCCTTTCTCTACCCAGCTAGCAGGCCAGGATTCTGAAAACCACCTACCGGCAAAGAAAGCGCCAAAACAAGTGGCGCCCGCTGCGTCGGTATATAGCTCCAGAGTAGAATTAGAAATGGGTGCCTCCTGCCATATGCAAACTCCATTAAATTGGGACAAAAAGGCATCCCAAATCACCAGGTCACGCCGTATTTCGCTCGTGAGCCTAAGGAAATGATGAGGCCTCCTTATCCCCACGGTAGCCCTTTCTAATTTTCGCATGAAAATCCTACCCATGGGTATTACCCGGCAAGCGAAGTTAAACACACCCAATAATGATTGAGCCTGTTTAAGCGTCAGTTTACCTGCTGCGAGGCCAAACAAGATTTCCTCATGTAACCGGGTAATCTTGTCTCTTGGGAGCCTACATTGCCCCTGCACTGTGTCCACTTCGATCCCTAAAAAGGTTAATACTGTAGTTGGGCCCTCGGTTTTATCTTCCGCTATTGGTACTCCAAACGACTTAAAAAGTGTCCGAGTACACTCTAATAGGGCCAAACATCTATCAGAATTTGGTGGACCAACTAGCAGAAAATCATCTAAGTAATGCGTTATTCCGGACTCTCCAGAAACCTCATGCAAACACTATTGCAAAAAAGGTGCTGAATCGCTCGAAACAAGCGCAGGAAATGGAACACCCCATGGGAAGGCATCTATCGAAATAATACCCATCATCTAATTTAAAACCCATGAATTTAAAAGCTGATGGGTGCAGAGGCAATAACCTGAACGCTGATTCAACATCTATCTTGCAAAGCAAAGCCCCTTTTTCAAATGACCTCACTAATGCAATAGCCTCATCAAAAGATTGATACACCACCCTACACAATTCCTCATGGATGGCATCATTAACTGAAGCACCCCTTGGGCTGGATAGATGCTGAATCAGCCTAAATTTACCCTCCACCTTTTTGGGGACTACTCCTACCGGGGAAAGGATCATTCCCTGAATAGGAGGCTCTTCAAAAGGACCAACCATCCGGCCTAAATTCACCTCGGCACTAACCTTTTCCTTAATAATTAAAGGAAACTGATATGCCGAACGCAAATTCTTCACAGACCCTTGATTAATGTTACCCGAGATTGGCAAGGCGAACCCCTCTGAGAATCCATTTTTAACGAATTCTGCCTCCTCTCTAAAGGGGTACCTCTCCAACCACGGCAACATGGCCTGCAGCCGAACGGGGGATGGAGCTCTAAGCAGGATTTGGCTCCGCTGGACCGCGGGTTTGCCTGCTGCCGGAAGCTCCACCTTGTCCCTGCGCTGGCTTGCTACAGTCTTTAATGGGATGACCGCCTCCACACCTGATACAGGAGTGCCGAAAACGGCACTTCTGACCCAGGTTACAAATGCTGTTATTGTAGGCGAAGCATTTCCCATGACCTACTCTTTTCGCACTGCCCCCTGACACCTGGCCCCCTTGCTTCCTATTCCAAGGTTTTGTGGAAGCCTCACCCATAGGCACGGCCGAATTTGTGACCTCAACGTAAAGCTCAATGTCCTTTCTGCCAAAGTCACAAATATCTTTCCCATGCTGCTTACGCCGGAATTCTTCATCATACGTGCGCCATCCATAGCCGCGGTATGATGTGTATAAGTTATGAATCAAATACTGATACCGTATCAAACTCATATACTCATCCGGCCTTGACTCCATATAACAGGCTGCGAAGACCAGCATTCCTCGCACCCAGTTATTATAAGTCATAAGCGCCTCCTCACTATCAGTGCCCTTCTTTCTCGCAGCAATCAGTGCCTTCTGGCTTTTGCTAGTAAGAGCAAATATGTTAACATATTTGCCCTTCCTAATCCTATCCCGCATCCTTGGACGCAACCCCCGCATTACTGCGGTGTTTGCGCACTGGACAGAATCGGATTCAACTGTGACTATTGAATCCTCACTCGGAGAACGCCTCGCACGTCTCCTCTTCTTCTTGGATCTCCTCACCCCGTCATCCGACGAGGAGGGTGACTCCGAAGAAGTGGAGGCCAGCGAACTGTCCGAATGCCTGTGTCCGCGCTTCCTACCTGAACGCTTGCCACGCTTACCCTTTTTGCGCCTCCCCCCTCCTGACGAGCTAGATCCCTCAGTGTCGGAATTACCCGTCCCTGACCCGCCTGAGTTAACCCAATCAGGGTCGAAAGGCAGCTCACCACCAGATTGCGACGATCCTCCAGCCCTGCTGCCATCACCTCGTCGGCGTCCCCTTGCTGCTTGATCCATGACTCCCGAAGTGCCTGCTACTGCGGGCACAAAAGGGACATTTGTCTCATCAATCAAATCATGAGTAACAGCAGGCCCTGCCGACAAATTGCTGGTGGCACCCAGGGCAGAGGAAAGGGCCGGCACCATGGCCTGTGTCAGTGCTGCAGCGTCTACTGGACGCTGACCACCAGCACCCTGACCACCTGGGCCGGTGGTTAACAGGGGCACTATGGCGGATACCACTGCTGCACAGATCGCGGATACCGAGGCCGTGTTCTCAGTGGGCCCCCCCCCCCCGGACCACCTCCGCATAAGTACGGTGGGACCCCGCACGATTACCCCTGCCTCCGGTTGGAACCAACGCCACTACATTTCGCTCCTCCAAGGAACCAGTGGATGAACCTCCATCCCTTGATCCCTCTGCAGGCACTTCAAAATGAAGTGCCCTCCTATTCCTCCTTCTTGTTCTGGCATTGGTGCCCCCCGGAGCATAATCACAATCTTCCTCATAATGCTGGGGAGTTATATAATTCTCCCCAGCAACTTCCAAATCACCACCAGGGGGCAGCACTGCGCGACCTCTGCCACGCGCAGGTCTACCCCCCCTAGCTGAAACAGGGCGCCTGGGCTGTCCCTGGCGCCCTGTGCTGACCTCCGTTACTAAAGGGGGCACACTTCCAGCAGCGCGAGCCCCTCGCTGCTGCTGCAGAGCCACCGGCACCGCCGCTGACCCCTGACCCCCGCCAGCCCGACGCGAACGTACAGCGCCGGGCTGACGGCGGCGAGATCCCTCCGCCGCCTGCGCGCGGCCTCTTCTCCCCGCCGGCGCTACATCCTCCGGCCGCCCGCGAGCTGAAGCAGCCGCGGGCTGCCGGGTAACAGCGCGACGCCCGCGAGCTGACTGGGCACCAGCCGCGGGCGACTCCCTCCTCCCACGGCGCCCGCGAGTTGATCGCGTCGCAACCGTGGGCGCCATTAATACCAGCCCGTCAGCAGACATAGCGTCTGCCTCGGGGCCCGCCTCCCGCCACCCGCGCGCTGACTGAGCATCAGCCGCGGGTGAACGCAGCCTACCAACCGGTGCAGGAGAGCCTGACAGGCCTCTCACCGCATCCCTGCCAGGCGGGCGGGTGCGCACACGGGAAGGGACAGAAGCAGGACCAGGCCCTGCCTGCTCCCTAGCCCTTGCCCGCCCTCTCGCACCTGAGGTAGATGGCACCCCTGCTCCCTGAAGGAAGCGAGCAGGGACACCAGCCTCCCTCCTTGGCCTGGCAGACATTTTATACAGGGAAAGTAAAAGACAAGAAAAAGGTAGAAAAAGTATTTAGGAGCTGACAGAAAGGTGAAGAAAGTGAGGTAAATTACCAGATGTAAATAAGAGTAAAAGAAATAAAGGATAGATATAGATAAAGATGGTGAAAAACAGTGATATATGGTCTCTGATTCAACACAGTACTTATCAGTCCAACGTTTGAAATCAAAGAGGCAGAATATTCTAGAATCTCCCCTAATCCTAACCTTAACCACACCCATAACAATTCCTAACCAATAACAGCTTGATACATAACAACCAATCCAACCTTCAGAAAAACAAAACACCCCATCCCTTGTTGCCGAGGGCTTCTGGAATACATTTCATGCATAGGTCATAAAACTTATGTCACTTCATGCACACAAGGTGCACTCCATGATCTTTCTTGCTTATTTCAAAATTGTTTATATTTTACATTCAGTAGATTTAATCACCACCATTATTAAAAAGTGATTATGTCTGAAGACATCTCTAAGCACAGATTGTATTATTCTGTGTGTGTGTGAACACATGATGGCACTGGGGATAATAAACATATACTGTATGACAGGATTTAAGGTCACAAAATGGATAAAATGAACAGTATTCATAAATGCATAGATAATCAGTCATGCAAAGTATATTATATGCAAATTTATAATCAATACAAACATTTACTTAATATGCCAGATTTTGTTTAATAAAACTACAATTTGTGTTAATATTGTAAAGTTAATTTGTAATACTGCTATTATGGTGGCCAATCCCGGGATCCAATCTCGGGATTTCGGGATTAGACTGCGCATGCGCAGTCAAATGCCGGGCAGCGTCTGAGCTGATGCTCAAACCCTGCCCAGCTACTCCCGTCTCGGGCAGTGCGGCTCTGCGCAGTGTGCCGACGTCAGAGGTCATGATGCGCAGGCCAAATAACAGCCGCCGCCTCCTTCTGTGTGCGGTATGCACCGCGCAGACCTCCTGCTGCCGCCTCCATGAGACCGAACGCCCACCCACCCAGGCTGCCTGCATATCTTCCCGGACCCCCTTACCATCGCCAAACGCCACCTGCCCAGGCTCCATCCTCCGCCTACCAGCCCAGGCTCCATCGCCCACCCGTCCGGCCACACAGCACAGGTAAGTAAATATGCGTGTGGCCGGGGCGGGTTTTTGTATTTGTATGTTTTTGTATTAGGGAAGCCAATCCCGGGATCCTGGGAATCCCGAGATTGGGCATTTTTCAATCCCGAATTCCGGGATTGAAAAAATGTCCCTGGATTGGCATCCCAACTGCTTTGCACAGATGGCCCTGAGCACCAAATTCTCTTAAACAAAAATATATATGATCACTCATGGGGGGTATAGGATAAGGCAGAAATGTAGGGGGGTATTCAGACTTTATTACTGGGCTGCCAAACTGCAGAGCCCTGAAGTCAGGCATACGCTGCCCAGCCAGAGTGAAATCCCGCCCTGGGCAGTCCTGCAAATCGATGTGCAAGGCTTGCCAATGACTTGGTGATTAGCAGCAAATCCGTATGCAAGCCGATCACTATTGAATAATCTTTCCTGTGTGTGCAATCTGTGCGTAGCTCAGGACTTACTTGTGATAGAAACGTGCTGTTCAGGGCCAGAGCTGACGTCTCACGACGATTCATGTTAATCAACTTGCGTATGGCCAGCGATAACAAAATTAGCATCATCTTATTGCAGGACATCCTCGCGCATGTGTACTACAGGCAGGGGTCACCGACAGGTGGCGGAAAGCATTAAATAAGAGGGAGAGAGATGACAGGCTACCGCTGTCTCTCTCCCTAGCTGAACACACGGCACTGAGCAGCTGGCGCTGAGCTGGAGAGAGAAGATGTGCAGCGGCGGCAGCCTGTTATCTCTCTCCCCACTACCTAGCTCCCTGCAACGGGGGGGAGAGGGGGCAAGACCCAGGTAAAAAGAGTGGGAACCAGGTAAAAAGTATCCCCTCCCCTCTTGATGACAGACGACTTTATCAATACCTTTATCGGTACCTCTGGCGTGACGAAACGTCCGGAAGCACCAGCACTTTTTGAAAAATACCATTGTTGGGCTCTTAAGGTTGTATTGGACTACCTACTTCTAACCAGCCATCTGAGCTCACTTTATTGGGACTCCACCACCTGCATAATCTGGATACAAATACTGTGAGGATGCCTCTATCCAAATAACTGAGCACTGCCATTACCCTAGAGCGGCCTAACCTTGCAAGGTTTATGGACCACCCCTGAGAAATTTCTTTTTTTATTAAGTATAGAACCTTATTATACCTGGATTTGATTATTTCAATTAGTACACTTACTATTGTCAATTGACCTTTTCTTATATATACAGGTTGAGTATCCCGTATCCGAATATCCGTTATCCGAATTATTCCGAAAACCATACATTCCAGAAAGTGAACAAAAAATTTTTTGGGGGCTAAAAACTTACTGGGGACATCTGTAACAGCACTAGTGAGTGAATGATATGTAACTGGCACTATATATGTACAAGACAATGATTGCTTGGCATTTATATTCAGTGCCTGAGATTGTACACAAACTTTGTTTCATGTTTTGAAACCTTGATTTATGCACAAATAAAATATATTTGTGTTTATTTCATGTGTTTGATGTATATGTACAACATAAATGCAAAATACCTCAAGATACATCATTGAAATATTAAAATATTCCGAAATACGGAATAATCCGTTATCCAAAATTCTCCTGGTCCCGAGCATTTTGGATAAGGGATACTCAACCTGTATTTACAGTGTGTTTTATTATATTATATTTTAATTTAACAAAATAAAAAATATATTATTGTGATACCCAATTTATCATAAATCGTTTTTTTTTCTAGCGCTCCACCATCTTTTTTCCTTTTCCTGTATTCATATAGAGGGATTTGACATCCCCCTGTGGGAGCAGTTAAGCGCTACACCCAAGTAGGCGCCTGTTACATTTGCAAAGCCGCAAGGCTTGTAAATATATTTCTATTTTATAGGTTATAGCAATAGTTGTGTATTTTCTTATATATACTGTATAAAGCACTTTTACCAAGCGAGTCGCCTCTGCTGGAGTCTGGCCTCTCCGCCAGCAATCTCAAGGCGCTGTGCTACTGCTCTTACTGTGATGAGAGTAATGTGACAGCCCTAACTGCACTCCCTGCAGTGTTTAAAACTCGCTCGGGTTCCGAAATACAAACTTATCCAACAGTCATCATTCTTTATTTAACTTTTACCTGAAGTGGCCTAAATGAAAAGTCTTAGCTGACATTTTAGATTCTGAAAGCAATAAATCTGTGTCCAACACACTAAAATCACAGGAAAATCAAGATTTACTGTCGACAGACCAATCCCATGAATTGTGCCAGACCTTAATCTTTGTATTTGGCTGAAACCTAAATCAAATCCTGGATTCGGTGCACCCCTCGCTGTTAGTCGCGGTGGACTTAAGTGCTGTGGCCTCAATCTTTTATCGACTGAAATTGCTATAATTGTTATTTTTGTTGTTTCAGAAAAGCCTGTACTGTATTATCCCTGGGCCTGTATATTTATTTATTACCAGTTATTTATATAGCGCACACAAGTTCCGCAGCGCTTTACAGAGAATAGTTGAATATTCACATCAGTCCCTGCCCCAGTGGAGTTTACAATGTATATTCCCTACCACATGTACACGCACACACATTCATTCTAGGGTTAATATTGTTGGGAGCCAATTAACCTACCTCTATATTTTTGGATTGTGGGAGGAAACCGGAGTACCCGGAGGAAACCCACGCAAGCATGGGGAGAATATACAAACTCCACACAGTTAGGGCCATGGTGGGAATGAAACCCATGACCTCAGTGCTGCGAGGCAGTAATGCTAACCACTACACCATCCGTGCTGCCCTGTACTGTATATAAGAAAAACAATCATTCAAAAACACAAATTTAGGAAAATACAGGTAACAGAAATGTACAGCGCTGAAATTCAAACAAACAAATGCCGCACGCTATGAATAAAAAAAAAGAATAATATTGCATATAAAATACTCCGCAGAGTACCTGTATTAGTCACTCATGCACTATATATAGACTATATACCCGGACTTGGGGGGTTATTCTGGTTGATTCGCAAGGCTGCCATGCGATTCCACCAAACCCCACCCGGTGAATGTCCGACTCCCCCCCTCGCAGTGCGGGTTCGTCTGCACAGGCTGCGAATGGTTGTTTAGCATCCATTTCCTTGGCGACCTTTTGCTTGTGTCCACCTTTTGTCCATGTCAACTTAATGCATGTCAACCTTTTTAATGTGTCAACCTTCCACCTGTCGACCGATAGCGGTTGATGTTTTGACTATCAACCTAGACACTTCTGATTTAATGTTGGTCAACTGTTGACTGTAAAACTTGGGATAACCCCCTACAATGGGCGGTATGCAATGAGGCTGATTCGCCAGGTTTTTATAACGAATTTGTGCTGTTTGGCGAATTTCTGACTAAAACGGTGAATCA
The DNA here is from genome assembly GCF_055691185.1 of Crinia signifera. Lineage (NCBI taxonomy): Eukaryota > Metazoa > Chordata > Amphibia > Anura > Myobatrachidae > Crinia > Crinia signifera. Next base: position 303,639,364 of record NC_139219.1, on the reverse strand, counting down.
CCCTATTCAATGACCAGATGGCGAATACATTTGAAGGTTTTTTTCGCCATGATTCACCGAGTAGCAATCACTATCTTTTTATGGTGAAGTGGAATGTGAACTTTTAAAATAAAGTGTTTTGTTTTTTACATTTGGTGTCAAAAAATCAAGAATTTTTTTTCTGAGGAGGGGCATGCTATTTTTATTCATGTGCTGTAAGCACATGAATATATATTTAATTTAAAAAAAAAAAATTTTTTTTTACACAGCAGCCAGCAGGGGGCGCCGGAGCCGAGCCGCTCATTACATATTCATATATTCACTGCACCCGATCGTTAAGATCGGGTGTAGTGAATATACGTGGTCCCCTGCTGGCACCCGGGGAGCCCACCTCCCCCCCACAAATGTTCTGGGACAGGCAGAGAGACTTCGATCTCTCTGCCTGCCACCGTCCTCAGGCTCCCTGCGGCGTTCGCCGCAGGAGCTCATATTCGACTCGTTGAATACCGGAGCCAGCGAGGCTCCGGAACGTGGCGAATGTGCAGCGAATCCTAAAAAGGATTCGCTGCACCTCGCAGGTATTCTCATTGAATACCGCCCAATATCTTTAGAAATCCTGCAATTTCTGCTGCACTCTGGAAATCCTTCAGACTTGGGGCCTTATTCTAAATGATTCATTCCTCCATGCATTCGCACGGAGGACCGATGGTGTGCGTCTGCACAGACACATTTCTGTGCATGTGCAGACGCAGGGTGCATGCACCCACGGTGAGCATTCTGTTTGCCAGGTGCACGCACCCTACGTGCAGGGGATGTCGCGCGTGCAAGGTGGCTGGAGGGGGGACAGGCAGCGTCTGATGAACTCACAAGGCTGCGAATTTTGCAGCCTTGCCAGTCAATCAGAATAAGGTCCTGGCTGTGGGATTATTCTATGCTGGTAAGAACTGCACAAGTAAGAATTAAGACTGTCACACTGAAAGTGTTAAGAGTGACTGATGGTGTCATAGGAAATTACATTTTGGAGGCCTTAAATTATACTTTGCTTTCGGCTTTACATAGTCCAAATCTGATTACAATTATTATAATATATCATATTATTATAATTATTGTTGTAATTAAATTTACGCTGCTGCATTAAATTCAGAGCTTTTAAAAATTCATACAATTAGCCTCAAAGGATAAAAAAAATCATGTTTCATAGCGTGAAGCATCTTGTCCAACCCTTATATTTGACAGATGTTACTCTCACAATTTCATTTATAGGTGACTTGTTCTCATATCTAATTTGTTGCAGATTTAGGTTTTAAACATTTCCCTGTATTTCATTTAAAACAAAACTGCAAAATGTTTTTAACCTGCTTAATTGACAACTTCTTATACATTATATATGCAGCATATTTTAACCCAGTTACTAAAATCTAAAGCCCTGTGGACACACATAGATTTGCTTTTGATTCGATGTTAGATTTGATTTTCTATTAGATCTGGCATTACATACCTCCCAACAGTCCCGAAAACCGGCGAGGAGGGGGGGAGGGGGGGCTGTTGGGAGTCCCCCCTGTCGTGTCACCCCAGCGGTGAATAAATGCTGTGCGCATTTGCACAGCGTCTATTCCCGCAGCCAGGGGGCTGGGGGCATGGCTAGAGGCTCACAGAGCCTCTGGGTCATGCCCCCATAGCGTCAAATGGGGGCGTGGCATCACTCTGTCCCTCCTCCATCTCCCTGGAAGTTGGGAGGTATGCATTAAGCCCTGTACACATGCTTAGATTTTTCCCTGTTTTCGATTCAATTTTGCATATAGAAGCAAAATCGAATCCACATCGAATGGTTTTTAGGACACTTTCGATCTGCATTCGATTCGATGCGCGCTCCCGTTTTCTCAAAATCGAATAGAAAAATCTACTGTGCAGCCAAGGAAATCTCGAATTCGATCCAGTAAATTGAATGAGTACATTGTGCCTACATTGTGAAATCGAAATCGAATCGAATGCAAAAGTACAGATCTAATGCCAAATCGAAAGGGATGATCTGATGCCAGATCTAATAGAAAATCGAATCTAACATCAAATCTAAAGCAAATCTAAGCGTGTGTACAGGGCTTTAGATCTTTCCATTTGATTTGGCATTAGATCTGTACTTTTGCATTAGATATCGAATTTGATATCCATTCATGGTACATTGTACGGATTTGATTTACTAGATCTAATTTCGATATTTCTGTGGGTGCACAGTAGATTTTTCTGTTCGATTTTGTGAAAACAGGAGCACGCAACAAATCGAATATAGATCGAAAGTGACACAAAAACCATTCAATTTCATTTAGGATTTGATTCGATTTTGCTTCTGTAAGCAAAATCGAATCGAAAATCGGGAAAAATCGATGCATGTGTACAGGGCTTATATTGCATTTTTATTGACTGCTGGGGCAGTTGTGTTCTGCTACAAAAGTGTATTTTATACTGCTTGTTGCTTGTATAAAATGTGTTATGTTAGGTTGTTATCAGTGACGGCTCCAGAGGACTGGCAGCAGCAGTTTAAAATTCAAAAACGGGAGAAACATTAACTGTCAGTGAGTCAGTTTGGAATGGCAGTTGCTGGTAGTCACTCTGCCTCCCCTATTTGAATTTTGAACTGTGCTGCAATCCCTCATCTGGAGCCACCACTGGTTGTGATTAAGTTATAGGGGGTCATTCTGGTTGGCTCGCTAAGCAGTGGTAATTTGCTTCTTAGCTAGCCTTCTAACACTGCCCGCTGTCCGTCCGAATTCCCGCCCCCTACACTTTGCAAATGGCACTTTGCAAATGGATGTTTTGAATAAACAACCCTTCGCAGGTAAGCCTGAGGGCACAAAATCATTTCCACTAATTGGGGGAAATTGAATAAGATGAGAGATTCAGAAAGTCAGAGATTTGGTAAGAAGAGATTTCTTTAAAGCGGCAATCATTTACACTACAAAATCAAACTGGTTTTGCAGTGTAAATGATTGCCGCTTTAAAGAACCTGGAGATTTCTTACCAAATCTCTCACTTTCTGAATCTCTCATCCTATTAAATTTCACCCATGATTTCTACCCTGCTCGCAAATCTAAGTCAGTCTGGGTTGACTTAGACTTGCTCCATCTGGGTCCAAGAACTGAGCGGACGCTGATGTCCAGTGACATCAGCCGCACGCCTAGGCAGGCAGGTGCCCACCTTTGTTTGTATGGGTACGCCCGGGAAATGCAGGGCATTTGCATGCAAACACCACCTGCCTGCCTCAATCCTACCACCGCCCCCCGTGTGATCGCCACGCCGACTATACAGGTCGGTGAAGGCACCCATGCAAAAGCCCTGCACATGCGCATTTGAGAATATTGCGCAGAGCTTAAACATCGGTCCCCCATGTGAACACACCAGGGACCGATGGAATTAGAATCAGGGCCATAATGTAATAGAGGTACAGTACATGCAGAATAGCCACAGAGATCATAAAGTATTTGGATATTATTATCAAAGATCTGCTATTATATAGTAGATGATTTTCAATTCGTGGTGTCTACAGTTATGGTGCCCATACACTTGTGCGATCGGATGTGATGTGACATCGCAATGTGATTTCCCATCACATCCGATCCCATCTTAAGTGCTTTTTTCCAGAGGGCTAGCGGGCGTCGGTGTAGAGAAGTGGGTGGCAGGAGGGCTGGAATGCGGCGGTAGTCAGCAGCGGACATCAAAAAACGAAAAAAATATTTCAAAATGCTAGGCAGCCCTCTGATTGGCTGAGAGAGCTGTCAGCCAATCAAAGGCCAACCCATTCTTTTGAAATGTTTTTTTTCAAATATTGCCGCCCACCACTGACTACCACCGCATGCCAGCCTTCCTGACACCCACTACACTACCCCGACGCCCGCTAGCCCTCCTGCTGCCCGCTGATCGCATTGCGAGCAATCGCAAGTGGTTGAAATGCGAGAAATATTATGTGCAGCACATAATATTTTTCGATTGGGACATTCGACTGGCTTTCCCACGCATCGCGTTGGGTGACACATGCGATCAATGCGATTACTTGCTACATCACATGGGTCTCATGCCATATTTCACATATGTATGGGCAAATTAAGACAGGTATATAACAAGCCATATAGCAGCTATATTCTTCAGGACTCATTCCCCATAACTGCTTAAACCAGCCCAGCTAAAACTTTTTTTATTAATAAGTATATTTCAAGCAATATTGCTGTTTGAATAAATAAATGTTAATAACTATAGGATTAGCCACAACGGCAGCAGGCTGTGTTGGGCTATAGAGTGTCCAGGGACGTTTCCTCCTCTCTCCCTGTCCTGCTGCCACTAAAGGGGTCAGTTGTAATGGACAGGTAAGTAGTGCTCTTGCCTGGGGGTGCCTGAGAGAGGTGGAACCAGTAGCACTTCCTCACTTTGCCATGGGTGCGACTTAATACACTGTTCTGCGAATAGCCGCAGCCAAATGTAGTTTCTTAGGTTTGACATGCATGTGTACACTACACAAGCACACTAGCCATGCCAGCTTTGCCGGGACTAGGACACTGGATGCACACATAGACGGTCGCATAGAAGACCACATGTAGTCCCCTTCTTGCCAAACTGGGCTAAAATGCAAGGTGTGGCCCAATCCTAAATAAATTGTTAAGTGATGACCCTGCGTTCCCCACCCCAGGACATGGGATCCCACTTCCTTAGGAATGACAAGCCCTGGAATGACAAGTTTAAATCTGCTTGCAGTTACGGTTGGGAAACCCGATACTGTTCGGTTATGGATTGCTGTTGCGGGGGTGTGTGTGTGTATGGGGGGAGGGGCAATTCATTTTAATCAGATTTTAACTATTTATTTACATTTTAAGCAAACAAACCTTGCTTCACCGAAACTTCTTTTGCATTGTTTCTGTCTGGTTTGCAAACCGATCACTAGTGAAGCTGTGGCTCATATACTTGTACTATGTAAAAAACAATGATAAGTGTTCCAAATAAGGGTTTTAGCGGTTACTATAAATGGTCAGTTTCCAAAAACTGAAGAATAAACAGCAAAATAGAAAAGTTGACTTTTAGAAAAATATATCGGCATAGACTCAATATGGCACAATGTCAGTGGCTAAAACAAACAATGATAGTGAAACACAGGTAGACACTAACAGTTTAACAAAAGGTCTTTAGACAATGGGGTGGAATCTATGTATCAATCAGTGAAAAGAGTTTTGAAGTGGACCAATGGAAACATTGCCTATTCTGCTCATAATTTTATAGAATGTACTTATTAAATGTTACTTTACATAAACCCCCATGTCTGCCTTTGATGTTGCTCTACATTGAATTAATTGGAAACCTTAGACCAGGGTTGGCCAAACTGGTCCTCGAGATCTACCAATGGTCCATGTTTTCCAAATCCCCTAGCTGGTGCACAGCTGTAGTCATTACTAACTGTCACATTCCCCAGATCCCCTAGCTGGTGCACTGCTGAAGTCATTACTAACTGCCACATTCCCCAGATCACCTAGCTGGTGCACAGCTGTAGTCATTACTAACTGTCACACTCCCCAGATCCCCTAGCTGGTGCACAGCTGTAGTCATTACTAACTGCCACATTCCCCAGATCACCTAGCTGATGCACAGCTGTAGTCATTACTAACTGTCCCATTCCCCAGATCACTGAGATGGTGCAAAGCTGTAGTCATTACTAACTGTCACATTCCCCAGATCACCTAGCTGGTGCACAGCTGTAGTCATTACTAACTGTCACATTCCCCAGATCACCTAGCTGGTGCATAGCTGTAGTCATTACTAACTGTCAGATTCCCCAGATCACCGAGCTGGTGCACAGCTGTAGTCATTACTAACTGTCACATTCCCCAGATCACCTAGCTGGTACACAGCTGTAGTCATTACTAACTGTCACATTCCCCAGATCACCGAGCTGGTGCACAGCTGTAGTCATTACTAACTGTCACATTCCCCAGATCACCTAGCTGGTGCACAGCTGTAGTCATTACTAACTGTCACATTCCCCAGATCACCTAGCTGGTGCACAGCTGTAGTCATTACTAACTGTCACATTTTCAAACATGCTGCATTCATTCCTACTATAGATCCACAGGTTGCCTGAGACACATGAACTGTTTGTAGATATGGGGACAGGTTTGGCAACCACTGCCTTCGACTCTGTTAACTGTGCTTCAGCAATATTTGGCATTACAATTTGATACAAAGAAAGTTATTATGATGGAACTTCCTGTTTTTTTTTTTTTTTTTCAACACAGGTCATACTCATTGACAACTAAATTCTTGGGGGCGGGACATTGCCGTGGTGACATTTGCAAAATAACTATTTAAACTGCAGTGTTAATGGAACTTATTTTTAGATACCTTTTTGTTACTTTAGCCTTTCTTTAAAGTGTTATTATTCACAGATAAGTGAAAGATTTATAATAATTGTACAGACACAGTTAAGACTCCTAAGCTAAGAATTAAAATTTCCCCACAGAAAATGATGAAAGGTCATATTTGTCCATGAGAGGAGAAGAGCAAATGTTAAATTTGGTCATAAAATTTGCAAGCTAAAATGACATTTCCTACCGGAAGCTCCTGTCTTACTAGGTCCCCAAGGATTTGTTAGCAGGTTTTGACTGTATTGGTTGTATTGTATTAGCTTTTTTTCTTTCCGTACACTGACAGTTTAGTATAGTGTGAAGATAGAGTACTGTAGACTGTAGTGCAAGTGGGACAGCTATGCCGTATGGTACCCGGATGATAGCGCAACAGTCAATACGGTAGCTTAACACCATATGGTTGACATTGAAAAAAGTAGCTCAGGTTCTGCAACTTACAGATGGAGCTTAAGCCATCTTTGCAGAGGCTGGCGAATCTCCAGCCATCTCGCCATTCCTGCCAGGGGGTGCGCGCGCACGAGATGCTTGCGCGCCCCCTGGCAACGGAGCCTGCCTCCGGTCCCCGCCGCCTCCCCCTCTGTCGCCGCAGGTACCCCTCGCCACCCCGAGCGCCCCCCTAACCCTGCCCGTCTCCCTGAAGTGGAGACGGCCAGGGACACGCAGCGTCCCCGCCGAGAGACTGGGAGGCACGTGCGTGTGAGACCCAGTTCAGTGTAGCCCCTGTCCGCCGGCGCTCGATAGCGAGAAGGGTCTGGCGAGCCCCGGCCATGGATGGCATGGGCTACATCTGGACCTTGTTATTATACAAGATATCAGCTCTAAAATTGGCACAAAGAGAGAAACGGAAGTGTTGTGCTAAATTGAGGTGTACATATGGCAGAAATAATCACAGATCTATCAATCTTGATATAATTTTAGATTTATTTTAAACTAATAGTATTTTTATGGTTAATAACAACAAGAAGGTGGCCCCCTTGGTATATAATTAAAAGACAATATAATGAGATATAATGAGACTTAAATTAACCAATTTAATATAGATAAAGCAAAAAATTAACAATAGGAATCATGTATTTGATTTGATGCAACATCTAAAAGTTCAAAAGTAGCTTTGCATAGCTCTTGGTGTCTGGCCAGTAATAGAATTAACGGTAAAGTCAAAGTTTGGATACAACAGGGTAGGCAACACAATGGCCCTTATTCTAGTTGATTCGGTTGGATGAGTATTCTTAGCCCTAGCTTTCAAACGGATCGCTCACACTGTCCGAATGCGGTAAGACGCCGACCGAACGGACCGCGAGTGTATTTTTCATGTGAACACCTCCTCTATCTGTGGGAACCTCCCCCATCATTCGATGGTCGCCGACCATCGAATGCTGGACCCAGTGGTCAGGCAGCACCGAGTGGTCCAGCAGGGATATGGGCGGGCAGCTGGCATCCGGCTATGTCATATGTCCGCCCCCCCCCCCACACCTGCGTCATGGCCACATTACCATACGGACGCCCAGCGTTTTCATGGGAGCGCCCATGAAACGCGGGGCGTACGCATATGGTAATGAGCCCAAACAGCCCTTCACGCCCCTCTCCACCCCCTGTTCGGATTGTTCTGACCAATCGTTTTCTGTACAGAATTCACGCCGTATTCGTACGTGTGCGGCGCTCGCACATGCGCAGATACGCCTCTGCACATGCGCAAACACCAACCATCGGCCGTCCGTCCGCATTCGGAGCCATCTGACTCAACCAGAATAAGGCCCAATGTGATGATAATCAAATGTTTATCACATGGCCTGCGAGGCACCTGGCTGATGATGGTGCCTTATTTTCCGCAAACTACTTTTCTTGACAGTAATGGGGTATCGCTATGGGTCAGTAGAGTGCTTTTCCCTGCCAGCGGTGGTAGAGCTCAGCTGACTGCTCGTATATCCGTGCAATGTAGTGGAGTTCACTGGTGAGGGCTCAGCGGTCAGGTGGTGCGTAGTGTGGAGGAATCCACATGGTAAAAGTGGATAGGAAGCTGGTCTATGCTGGCAGGTTGGTGCCGTGCATCCAATGGTGCCAGAATCAATAAGCTAACGCTTTTTGCTCAGGCAGAAGTTTGTTGTCATTCCAGGTTATTGAGAAAAGGTCAGCATGCACTAGGTCAGTGATGACTAACCTTGACACTCCAGATGTTGAACTACACATCCCAGCATGTCCTGCTACAGTTTTGCAATTTGGCAATGCTAAAACTGATGGAGGACATGCTGGGATGTATAGTTCAACAACAGCCATCACTGCACTAGGTCGACTTTGACAAAAGATCCACAGAGGCAAAAGGTTGACATACCAATGTGTGACACACAAAAACTGTCCACGTGAGTTTTTCACTATTTTTTCTTTTGTTGGTCTTTTTCATGCATTACAGTCCACGCGGAATACAATTGGGAACTGTAAAATGTGGCAAGTGCAGGATTATTGAAACAAGGCAACATGCACAAAGTATGGGGATCAAAGTGAGCCAGTACATGTAACACTAATTGGGGGTCCATGTCGTCAGATGTCAACATTGACACCAAAAACATGAAAATTGACATGGACCGGTCATGATGACGTTTTGCCTGTTGACCTTTTGGGGTAGGCCTACAAAGACATGCAAATTTATTTCAGCAGGTCTATAAAATAATTTACTTATTCACATACAGCTATGATTTGGCCTTATTAACTAACAGAACTGATTTGTGATGTCCCTAATCCTATCCCAACCACATATACAATAGAATACATTGACTGTTCCACTTTACAAATACAGCACATAATGCTGAAACCAGGGGTTAAAGTGAGGGGGAAAGGTTTGGAACTGAGTTGAGGTGGAGCTAATTCAACCTCCACCGTTGCGGTGCTGCGCCGTAAATATACTGTACTAGTGGAATCACCAAAAACACATCAATGCCTCCAAATTGCAGGCTATTACATTTGGGTCAATGTTTCCTTTAAAATGATGAAACCAGAAAATAAAATTAATTTTTTTATTAACCCTTTGAGTACCAACATCTCTTTGAAAGATATGCAAAGTATCCACTGAAAATGCCAGCGACGCTCACATTTATTATATAAATTCAAATAAAAATGTGTATAAAAAAAAGATTATATTTCCTATATAAGGTAATATTACAGGTCATTATGATGAATACAAATACACCTATTTTGACAAATTCACTTGGCACTAAAAGGGTTAATGGAAAAACTCACCCTATTGGGTGAATCTGTTAACATGCTTCTTTTCATTTTTGCTTTTATTTAAATTGGCTGTAAGTTATTTCATTTTTTTCTGTTTGCTGTTTGAGAATTTGGGTTCGACTAACTAAAAAGTGAAATATTAAAGCCGGTGATCATCTGTGTCTTTGGCTTAAGCTGGCAATACATCTACAGATCGGTTGTCAGATTGGGCTGGATGGAACAAAACCTGATAATATCTGAATGGCAGTTTGGCAGTTTTCCAGCATTTCAAAGCAAATGGTCAACTGTCATTTGCTCTCATCCATTACCAAGATTTTGTTCCAACCAGCCCAATCTGACAATCGATCTGTAGATGTATGGCTGGCTTTATACTGTAGTTTCAAAACAGTAATAGGGATCAACACTGAACCAGGCCAGTTGGGTGTTTATTTGGGTACTTGTTTCCTAGCACGGCCACAATCGCGGCCATCGGGGGTAAATTTTAGTAGCCTGCGACGCGACCGACGCGATGCCCCCGATTTTTCCATTGAAATGCATTGAAAACAGTGAAAAATCGGGTCGGTCGCGTCGTGTGCACCTAAAAATGCTTAAATGGTCCACCCGCGATGGCCGCGATTTGCCCATAGGGAACAATGTTAAATGCCTCAATTTACCCACGATGACCACGATTTCCCATAGGAAACAATGTTAAATAGATCAATTTACCCAAATCAGCATAGGGAACAATGGTAAATGGGCCAGAAACCCCCAAAAAACCCACACAGCAGTGGAATGTCCCCCCAAAAGTAGTTGACGCCACCCCGCAATCAACGTGAACCCGAAGTGTGGCGAGCGCAGCGAGGCCGCGAGGGGCGGCGGTACGCGTCCTCCGACCTTTTCATGCCCTACTATCCACTAGGGCAGGGCTGGGCAACACCGGCCCTCCAGATGTTAATGGACTACACATCCCAGGATGCCTTGCATCAGTATCAGCATGGCCACATAGCAAACCTAATGCAAAGCATCCTGGGATGTGTAGTTCATTAACATCTGGAGGGCCGGTGTTGCCCAGCCCTGCACTAGGGCGTGGAGTGAGAATAGAATAGTGTGGCGAGCGCAGCAAGCCCCGCGAGGGGACGCGGATACCTTCACAGGTAAACGCGTCCCTTCGCGGGCTTCCCAGGTGTCCGCGTCGCCATGGACACCTGGGAAGCCCGTGAGGGGACGCGTATAACTGTGAAGGTATCCGCGTCCCCTCGCGGGGCTCGCTGCGCTCGCCACGCTTCGGGCTCGGTGGCTCGCTGCGCTCGCCACACTTTTCTATTCTCACTCCACGCCCTAGTGGATAGTAGGGCATGAAAAGGTCGGAGGACGCGTACCGCTGCGCTCGCCACGCTTCGGGTTCACGTTGATGGCGGGGTGGCGTCAACTACTTTTGGGGGGACATTTTTATGTTCAGGGGTGTTTTTGCCCCATTTCCCATTGTTCCCTATGATAATTTGGGGAAATTGATCCATTTAACATTGTTTCCTATGGTAAATCGTGGTCATCGCGGGTAAATTGAGCCATTTAACATTGTTCTCTATGGGAAAATCGCGGGCATCGCGTCTGGCCCATCGCACCCGATTTTTTAGCGGCCGCGATGCCCGTGATGGCCCCGATTTTACCCCCGATGACCGCGATTAAGATCGTTGTGGCCGTGCTAGGAAACAAGTACCTTTATTTGTTATTGCCAATTTAAAACTATTAGGCAAAGCCGCCGATGAAGGTCAGCTATCCCAGTCTCTGAATTTATTCATTAGTGCAGAGGTTCCCAAACTTTCTTCAATCACGACAACCTAGAGTTTCATCAATTTGTTTATGGCACCACTAGGCCAAAACATTTTTATTCGTAAATTGGAAAAACATAAATTCATAAGGGGGATATCCTATTATCCCCAAAGCCGCTTTGGCCAATAATAATGGATGGATATTAATGACGGATTGTCTTCATCGTGGTAACCTATTAGCGCCCATTTTTTATCGTCCAAAAACGGACCTGGGATCGGGCAAAAAAAAAATGTGACCGGGAGTAAGTCACCGCTCACATGTGTTATTGTGGGTCCAGGTGGGATTATACCAACAGGATAGCCCCTGCCAAACCTATTAGCAGCTGTTAATCACTGCAGCTAATAGGCCATCCCCCTTAGGTGCAGTTACACCATGGAGACCATGGAGGTACTCACCGGTCCAAGGGTGCAGGTGGTGTGGGCAGTGGTGGGGACCTGGGCAGCAGGCTGGCATCTTGGTGAAGGAGACCCTGGGCTGCTGCAAGCCACAGCGTCTTCCGGGTAGCCTGGGAGCACGTCTCCCTTGGGGCGCGCACGCCGCACTAGAGGCTCTCTTAAAGGACCAGTGCCGCAATTAGCAGACATCATCAGACATCTGCAGAAAGTCGTTTCTCCTATTTAAAGAAGTTTCTGGCAGGCATCCCTTGCCAGAGTATAGGTTCACTCTGCTCCAGCGTCCTTATTTTATTTTGCCAGTTCCCGACCACTCTTACTCCTCATCCTCCTGTACTGCAACTGTGTTCCCCATGTATGACCCGGCCTCACCTTGGACTCTCCTTTGCTTAACCCTCCAGTACTTGATTTGCCCGCTTGTTGCTGACCCGGCCAGAAGACCACATTTCCATATTCTACCTAACTAGGACTATACCAACTCATAGGGAAACCCGACCATGATGTCAAGACTGATGTGTCGGGTGCCGCAGAAGCACAAATCCCGATTGGTGGGGTCACTGGCAGAAAACCCCTAGCACGGTTAGACTCCGCGCCCCTGTGTTAGGTCATGCCAATTCCCGATTTGTCAGTCCAAGTACTCGTTGTGTGACAGAATTGTGCTTCCGATTGTCCACATGGTTTAAGATTGGCAAACACTATCACTGGTTTTGCCTATCATGTTATCCATAAATAATTTTATTTGGTTCTAGACCACCAACCAAAGGCACTCCGGCAAGAGTTTCATGGTAAACCAGGGTGTCTAGGCAAACACTTTGGGAACCACTGCATCAGTTTGGAAAATTTAGGGAATTTATACAAACTTCCAATACCAAGGAGTCCAGTTTCGGCAGATATTACCCAGGTTTCCTATATAAAATGTATAATGCTTTTGATACATACAAAACATTTTTGAAAAGGCATATGCTGATATACAAGTTTCATCTTTGCTCCTTTGGCCATGGCTAGCCATAGCTAGACATGGCTATTCTATTGTTCTCAGCTGCAATACGTATTGTCTATCATTACTGAAAAGGTCATGCTTCAGCACAAATTATATAGTAGCAAGGATGTCGCTAAAGCTAAATAGTCATGAAGTGCAGGCCTGTAGTTATTAAAAATTCTGCTCATTTACAAATACAAAAGCAACACATAAAATATTAATCTGTTCATCTCTGCCACCTTGACATTTAGAGTAACACCACAATTCCCAACAGATCTGATTGTAGCTAAAATGTTTTACAACTTTTTCACATTAAAGTGGATGCAACTGAGTGGTGACAGTCTACATGGGTTCTCCTGTCAATATCTGCAACTAAAAAAAAAATTGTAGGCTTTTAGAACTTTGAAAGCAGTTGATGATGGAACCAAGTTGATCTGTTCACATGGTCAGCTTAGTTCTAGTGAAAGGAGTCTTGGAATCGAAGGAAAAAATCAGAAGTCTACAAAAATAGTGTTCTCCTTAAGATTATAAACTATCAACAAAATGTATTTCAAGCAAAATCCTTAGATATACTGTATACAGTAGTTGAAAGAGATTAATGACAAAGGCTGCCAACTACAGTATAAACAATTATCGGTACTTGTTTAGTTTCACGGCGTCAGAATCAGTGTAGTGTTCCCGTGCCCAGGTTAGTTAGCGTAGTCAGTCAGAAGTAGCATAGCGTCCCCGGCTGCCTTACTTGTGTAGTTTCATGGCAGCAGCATAAGATACATTATCAGTGTAGGCTGCCGCAGTGAAAAGTAACTACCGTACTGGAGCATCTGACACGCTCCTGCGTCTCAAACAGATGGAGCGCCTCTCCGCTGGCACCAGCATGATCGCCTCTCTGCCAAAGAGAAGGAATCATGCTGGCGCTAGTGGTGTTAGAGAGGCGCTGACTAGGCTTGCCAGGGACGCTGGGGACAGAAATGCAGTTCCCGGCAACAGTATGGTAGTTACTTGTGCAGTTTCATGGTGGCAGCCTACGCTGATAACGTAGCTTACGCTGCCACCATGAAACTACACATGTAAGCAGCCGTTGGGCTACGCTGATAACGTAACTTCGGCTGCCCCAGGCAGCCGTTGGGCCACGCTTTTAGCGTAGCTTCAAACGTAGCATAAGCTGCTGCCGTGAAACTAAACAAGTACCCAATTAACTTTACTGAGTTAGATTATATTAGTCTTTTTTCAGTTCACCATGGTAGGCTGATTCTGCTTGGACCTCCTTTGGCTATAAGCAGGATCACCCACCAAAAGTTAAGGAGTAGACTCCCCCCGTGCAGCCAGTCTGGATTATGTCATAGACAAACACAAGGGGGAGGGACTGCTGCACATGCCCAGTGTTATCAGCTTCTTCTACCATGTTTACTGCGCATGGGAATCCTCAATCGATGCACGACCAGAAAGTAGCTACCAGGAAAAAGAGACAGGCACTGTACCATGAGGTGGGAGAGTGTGTGCTTAGCGCAGTTCTGGTTCTATTATGTTTTTGTATTTATTTATTTATTATTATTTATTTATTTCCCGGCCACTTATTTATATTGTTTAAATGTTTGATACAGCCTATATTATATACCATCCAATGTGTACATTAATGCTCTGGGTCCTTGCTAGGTTCTCGTGCAACTCCCCCAGACTCCCACAGTGAGGGAGATTGTGGACTGTATTTGAAACCACCCTCTAGACATCCTGCATTTGACACTGGACATGGACATTGATGTAACAGGTCCTGTAAATATTGGAATATTTCCCAACTGTTGAACTGGATGGGGCAGGGATCAAATATTTCCCTGATGCATTAATGTGGGGCATCATGAAGAGTTAAGACTACATTACCTACAATACTCTGATGTACATTATTTTATATTTGGTTGTCAATGGGTCAAGTTACTATTAAATTAGCAATATTTTCTCTTTGTTCTGTGTTTTCATATTCAATTAAAATGTTGTATTTGTTCATGTTTATTTTGTTCAAGAGACCGGTATCTTGGGACCTTTGGCGATTATGCAGGAACTACAGAGTATCAATCGTTCTAAAGAGGACAAGTGTAGAAGTTCCCCATAGTAACCAATTAGATTCTAGTTTGGTATTTATATGTTAGTTGGGCGCCCACTATAGTTAGTATGCTCATACCCCCACTATCCATGTTGGTGTGGAGTTGATTTTATATAGTGTGGCGATCGCAGCGAGCCACCGAGCCCGAAACGTGGTGAGGGTCCTTGGAAAATTAAGCAAATTTGGGGCGCCCAACTAACATATAAGTACCGCTAGTTATAATAATATAGAATGTACTAGATGAATGATAGCTACAGTAGAAGCTGATTGGTTGCTATGGACAATTTTTCTAAATTTCCCCTTTACAATATTTAATTTCTCTCCCATACTCTTCTACTACTGACAAGACGGGACCCTACAACTGTTCCTTTTTGGCAGGTACAATACCAATTTTTTTATGGCCTGTACCTTTTTTTGGGTCTCTAACTGCCCATTGTTAGTTTTAGAAAGGGCCCCTTTACCCGTGGAAATGCCCTCTTTCTGAATTTGTACTGGTTTTTGCTCTTCAGACATTGGAGGGTATGCAAGACTACTCAGAGAGGTCTCCACTAGCAAGGGAGAGTGACCATTCTCTCTTTCCCTAAAATAAGCATCCTGTGAGGACCACCCTGCGAGAGGTAGCAGGCGGGTTCTGGCTCCAGGCAGTGCGCGGCTCTGGGCTCCCATGAGAGTTGTGAAGTGGGTCCTGGCTCCAGGTCGTGCACAGCTCTGGCCTCCCGTGAGAGGTAGAAGGCGGGATCCGGCTCCAGGCAGTACATGGCTCCCGCAGGAGGTGGCAGGTGAGTCCTGGTCGTAGGCTGTCTTTGGTAATTGTTTCCTAGCACGGTGCCCATCGCATCGTATACCATAAGCCGTAAAATGGTATGCGATGCGATGTTATACAATTTTAAAATCGTATACCATTGTATATGGCATACAATGCAATGCGAAGCGATGTGATGGTATACGATTTAAAATTGTATAAGCACCCTAATGGGTGCTTTCAATGTTAAATGGCCCCCCTATAAGATAATTAATTGTATAAGCACCGTAATGTGTGCTTACAATGTTAAAAGCACCCCCACGACACCCCCACTATCAATGCCAACCCAAAACATGGCGAGCGCAGCGAACCCGCGAGGGGTGGTTGTAATGCGTCCTCCGACCTTTTCATACCCCCACCATTCATGTCGGTGTGGAGTTGATTTTATATAGTGTGGCAAGCACAGCGAGCCACCGAGCGCGAAGCGTGGCGAGCGCAGCGATCCCCACGAGGGGACGCGGAGTACATGTAAAGTAATACGCGTGCGCTCGCCACGCTTTAGGCTCGGTGGCTCGCTGCGTTCACCACACTATATAAAATCAACTCCACGCCGACGTGGATAGTGGGGGTATGAAAAGGTCGGAGGACGCATACCGCCGCCCCTCGCAGGCTCACTGCGCTCGCCACGCTTCGGGTTGGCGTTGATAGTGGGGGTGGTGTGGGGGTGCATTTAACATTGTAAGCACCCATTAGGGGGCTTATACAATTAAAAATCATATAGGGGGACCATTTAACATTGAAAAAACCCATTAGGGTGCTTATACAATTTTAAAATCGCATTGCATGCATCACATATGGCATGCGATGGTATACAATGTATACGATGGCATACGACTGAATATCATAGGCGCGATGCTAGGAACCAATACCCTGTCTTTTATTGCAGCTGTTTAAAAAAAAATAGCTATATGACAGGGTGGGGGCACATACTACTGCCCATAATAGGTGCCCCCCCTAGTACCGTGCCCCTAGTGACATATCCGGCTCTTTAGATAGACAGATGCTGTCTATCTATCTAGATAGATAGAAGATAAATAGATGGATATATATAACCTGTAGAAAAGCCCTGAGTCCTTACTCACTTTAACCTGAGCAGGGTAAATTGCACTTGCCAGGAAAAATCCTGTGAATTGAAGACTACAGGTCGGTGTCCACATTTAAATTAAACTTTTACATTTCGTTTTCTAGAATATGAATATTAATTTTCTGCCTGCATGCAGTTTATATGGCTAATCTGTACACATTTTCTCATCTGATTCTGAACATTGAGTAGTAAAATATTAATTCATTAATCACTGGCGCAGCCTGGCCGGTCACACAGTGTGGTGTGATCTGATCATGATAAAAGAACCTGTACACATTTACTGTATATTCCTCATCTAACAAATCTGTTAATTCATCATAACTTGAATCTCCATCGTGACAGCGGCGTACGTTCATCCCAGACGCCCAAAGGCAAGATGAATGTTGGAGCCCCCCCCCCCCCCACACACACACACACACACACTTTATTATATAAAATGCAATATTCTATTACTCTGCTGATGTCAGTGCCACTGACAACAGTATATATTCATCATTTAAAGAAGGCAAAATTATCCAAAATGATCATGTATTTAGAGCATGTAGTCTAATGGTTTTAGGACCGGTCTTTAAGAGCATTGTCCTGAGGACGGGACAGCTGTCTCGAAAGTGTTAGATGACATGCTCTGAATATACGTTACTTTTGAATAAGGGATTGGGGGAAATGTAATAGGATGAAAGAATCAGAAAGTGAGAGATTTGGTAAGAAATCTGCATTTTTTTTTTAAAGCGGCAATCATTTACACTGCAAAACCAGTTTGATTTTGCAGTGTAAAAAACTGGAGATTTCTTACCAAATCTCTCACTTTCATAATCTCTCATCCTTTTAAATGTCACCCATTGTCTCTGAGATGCTTTCTTTAAACCATGAAATAATATATCCCGGTACTCCCCTTAAAAAAAAACGGAGCTCGGCAACGGTTGGCTTCTGTCCCTACGGAGAGAACCGAGGACTGCAGCAGATGATTTCCTCCACACCCAGCCTCCAGCACTGCAGCAGCTGACTTCACTACCCAGAGGCGTAACTAGATATTTGTAGGCCCCATAGCAAAAGATTGTAGGGGCCCCCTATTTAGCAGCTGATGGTGGTAAATGTATGTAAAACATGCTATTTAGATGCAGTGGCGTAACTATATAATTTGCGCCCCCCCGCCAAAAAATTTTCGGCGCCCCCGCCTCCATACCTGACAGAGCCGCATCTGCGGTCACTGTCCCGTCCAGTCTCCGCTGCGCTGCTGCCCGGCCGCATCTGTCTGTGGTCACTGTCCCGTCACTCGCTCCCGGCGCCGGCTCCTGCTGATAATGAAAAGTGACTCTTAGAAAATGGCTGCCATGGCGAGGGCTGCGGTGGCTTAGTTACGCCAGTGTTTAGATGGTAAAGATGGGCCCCTTCAGCTCTGGGCCCCATAGCAGCTGCACCCCTTGCACCTATGGTAGTTACGCCCTTGTCACTACCCCCTTTACCTTCTAACATAAAGCAGCGACTGACATGCCTATTCTACAGTCATCAACAACCTGGCTCCTTAGTTTGGGCTGGTCACAGAGCAGGAGCACCGGTCATGCTAATCGGCGCTCTTCTCCGGGGCTCCAGGGCAAACGCAGGATTTGAATAGGAGGGGGGTTTTGTACGGTATACAGTCAGCATCCTGGGCCATCAGGACGACAGCATTCAGTGTACAGATGCCAGATTCCCTACTGTCTTCAAATACCTGATGCCGGAATCGGGAATAAATCAGGATGCCATCAAAGGAATTCCTACAGCAAGCACCACGATCAGTAAGTATGCCGGGAAGCGCTAGCTTGTGCCCAGATAAGGAGGTTTAGGTGTAGGCACTAGTGGGGGAACTTAGGAAAAGGCTGCAGGCAGGGGCGTAACTAGATATTCATGGGCCCCATAGCAAAAGTTTGTAAAAGGGCCCCCTATTTAGCAACTGATGGTGATAAATGTATGTAAAACATATTACTTAGACAGCAAAGATAGGCCCCCTATTGCTCTGGGCCCCATAGCAGCTGCACCCCTTGCACCTGTGGTAGTTACGCCCTTGGCTGCCGTTAAATAGAAAGGATCAAAGACATAAAACTGTGTTTTTTTTAAATGATGTGGGTCTTTAAGAACTCAAATTCAAAAATTGAACACAAAAGATTTACCCCTTTACCCAGTCGCATAAACAAATTTTGTGCCCCCATTTAAAAAAAATTCTGATTACCACCTCCCTCATACTTCTTCTGATTGTCTGGGAATCCCAACCTGGGCCACCACAAACCTGCGGTTCCGGCAGGGGCGTAGCGGTCCAGGACAGGTGTCCCCACAGTATTCCAAGCACCCACAAGCCACCCAGCACCTGTAGGCCACAATAATGACGTCTGTGAGAATTGCTGCTTTAACCCCTTCAATTATTCATTGTGATATATTTTCATTATGTACATTACAGTACACTATATATTAACTGTTAATCTGTGTACCAGAGCTGCAGAACATATTGCTGTACAGTTACCAAGGAGCCCACTAGAAACAGTGCACAGCTTTGAATTAAGAAGAAGGAGCTGTTCTGCTTCACAAGTTCTTTTCTTAGAATTCTGTAATTTAGCTACTGGAATTACAGCAATGTGAGACTGTAACTCTTCATGTAGAAATGCCTTTATTGCTTGCCTTCCCCACCCGAGCAACCTAACTGCCATAGCCAAGCACTGAGGAAGATTTATATTGCAGTATTAATTCTACATTTAAGGCAAAATTACTTTGGATGTCTGTTATGATTTTCCTTCTCAGCTGTTTGTTTCAGATGTATAAGGCTTCTATACATTTATTGTGTTTGTAACTTAACAAAACCTTAAGGCTATCTTATCTAAAAATAACACACGCTGACACCGTAGCGTTAGATTAAAAAGATCATAGTTGTTTGTTACTTGGTATGACCCTTCTTCGTAAAGGGCCGGCAATAAGCCGCCACGTGATGTCCAGCTCTAGTCACATAAATGGCGGAGACTTAAGTGCCCAAACTACTAAATATGGCGCTGACTAAACACGAGGAAAGTCTCACCACCTGGCGGGAGTGGGCACACACCCCCCCCCCCCCCCGTAGTACCCAATTGTCTCCCTGCAAACGCAGGACACACCAACCATCTTTTCAGGGGCAGTGCTTCCCAACGTTCACTTATGCCACAAGTGACCGCTGGACCGTGACCAGCGGCGTAACTATAATTTGGGAGCCCCCCCGCTGATAATAAATCACGCCCCACCCCTCCACCACCCCGGCCGCCCATGCCCCCCCATCCCCCCATATTTACTGTATTCGCTGCGCTGGTCCCGGCTCCCCTCCTGGCTTCATTCTGATGCTAAACATGGACCATCACAAAATGGCCGCCCCCATACAGCAGACAGTTTCATAGAACTGTTTGCTATATGGGGGCGGACATTTTATGATAGCCCGTCGAAATAGCATCAGAATGAAGCCAGGGGAGCCGGGACTACTGCAGCGAACATAGGTAAAGCTGCGGGGGATGGGGCATTATAAAAGCACCGCAGCCCCCGGCGCCCGCACTTACCCAGCGCCTCCCCGCGACCGCGGGGGCTGTGGTGCTGTAGCTACGCCACTGACCGTGACGCCGTAAATGTACCGAAATTAATTTGGATGCCTAAAAGGCAAGGGAGGGAAATATGCTGTATCTGCTACACTTTTTATTCTCTATTTAACAATCTCTTTGTAAACTAATCAGGGGCTAGGATCACCAGGCTACTGGGTGAGCTCACTGTGGACCAGGTCACATAGAACTGTCCATGTAAGAAGCAGTCCTCCAACAAATCAATCACTGCCACCTCCAGAGACTGACCATAGGACATGTTGATCATCATGAATTGACCATAGCAGATATTTCCAATATCTAAAGGTGCCCATACACTATGCAATAATGGTAGAAGATGCATCTTTGTCAACCTAAACCTGTTTCCCAAATGTTTTGAACTACTGTACTGTAGTTCAAAATTTGCTTGAACACGAGTTCAGGTAGGGGTATGATATGTTGACATTTACATTATCAAAATGTTGACATGTTCTGAATGTTGAAAGTCAGAATATCAACATGGATGTTATGTCAACATGCACAGATTGTCAGCATGGCTAAAAAGTAGACATGTTCATTATGTCAACACCTTACATGTCAACAGATAGATATTCCATATTTTTTATAGATATAACCCTAAACTTAAACCTAATCAAAATATAAATGGAATCCTAAAATGAACTGTTGTCATTATTACTGTAGACATATAAAATATTGGCATTTTGACCATGTCAATATTTAAAATGGGTGACATAATGGACATGTTGGCATTCAGTTTATGTCAACATTCGTGTGCCGACATTCGGAATGTCTATATTCCAGCTATTTCCCTGGCAACAAATATGTTTGCTGTACAATCTTTAACTGGTTTGGTTTAACTTTAAAGTTAAGTTTCCTGTTTGATATTTGCTGATCCCATTAGTATAAGTAGTTTTTGCATTTCTTTTAAAATGCTATTTCGATATTTAAAAATAAATAAAAAGTATTTGAACCGTTTTTGAACGTTCTCATTTGGAAACGGAAATTCACTCATGTACTGTACGTTATGACTTAAGTAGTGGGAACCCTGCTTGATCATGTGCAAATCAGCCCTGTTGACTTATTCAAATGGAGTGTGATTTATTTAACAATTCTAAATGCTAAAAATGACATCATATTTTCACATTTTGGTTCCAATTTAGAAAATTGGATTTGAAAAACCGTTTTCAATCATTTCAAACATTTCTATTGCTTATTATGTCTGACAACTCAGGATTCTTAGCAGCACAAATCTAACTGAAATGTACTGTACGTGGCATAGGAAATACTGGAGTACTGTACATCTATAATAATTTTCGTTTTAGCCCCTTGGGCCTAATTCATGTTTCTAAGAACTTGAACAGCCACAAGCAAGTATTTCCGTGCATTTCAAATTAAATGCAGCAGGAGTCATCTGTAGGAGATAGACACTTCCTGCATGCATCTGTGAAATACCCTTAGATCATCATCATGACCATCGTTCTTGATTTGCATTGCTTTTTGGCACCGGTCAGCCTATTGTAGGAAAGGGAAATTTTTTATTATATTACATAGTGTTCCTATTAGATATTTAATGACATAGGTACAGATGTAGCGGGTCTCATCATTGCCACCTATGGCGATTTTTCCGCCATGGCCACCATGGCGGCCGTGGCGCTCGGCATTCGCAATACCTTTTACAAGCTTGGCGATTCGCCGTTGCGTGCAATACCACAGATTACCACAGGATGTCACTTTTGAAAACCTCATTTGCGCATGCGTAAACTTTTGTGTACTGTAGGTCAAGTCTGGAAGGGGAGGAGGCGATTGCCTTCAGCTGCATACACATTACTGTATGCACAGTACCAACAGTTCAAAATATTCAGCATCGGCTACGTGAACGTGAAGGTATTGTACGGTAAATACTGTATTTGTATAGTATCATGACCGCACACACAGCCCTTTTGTTCACTCCTACGGCCACGGGCGTCTCATTTCCTACGAGCGGCTCATTTCCTACGAGCGGCTCATTGTGCATGAGCGTCTCATACCATAAGCGCCATCTTTACGGCGAATGGCGGGATACCACTGGCACATCACTCCGACTGTAGCTTAATGGAGCATTAGCCACCCAGTGGTGGCGGATTGTATTACATGGCGTGCTCCCACGCCCCTTGGCGGACGCCAGCGCCAGGAGAATATCGATGCGCCGGAACCTCCGCCATGGCGGCCTGGCGGCAATGATGAGACCCGCTACATCTGTATGTAATTTAAAAGCTAAGCAGAAATGATCTTATGAGAGCTCATATTGAAAATGGAAGTGGTATGAGTGGTGGTACTAAGGTTCCACAAAGTAGGTTAGGCAGTGGGGGGTATCATGTGGTGGTCTGCTAGGCTTCAGTAAAATGGTTTTGGTGAAAAAGTAGGTTTGGAGGGTGTTTGTTGGAAGGAATGGAGGCTTGGTAAAAGCTTGTTAGATGCAGGTAGAGTGTTCCTTAAATAGCACAGGAGAAATCTTGAAGACGGGTGAGAAGGATGTAATCAATGAGGATAAGAGGTGGACATCACTGTCAGGATACAGTGGGTGGAAGGGCATTTAGAAATCATGATGGGCAGCACGGATAGTGTATTGGTTAGAATCACTGCCTCACAGTGCTGAGGTCATGGGTTTGATTTCCACCATGGCCCTAAATGTGTAGAGCTTGTACATTCTCCCCATGCTTGCGTGGCTTTCCTCTGGGTTTTCTCCCAAAATACAAAAATATACTGGTAGGTTAATTGGCTCCCAACAAAGTTAACCCTAGATTGAATGTGTGTGCATGTACATGTGGTAGGGAATATAGATTGTAAGCTCCACTGGAGCAGGGACTGATGTGAATGTTCAAAATAATCTCAGTAAAGTGCTGCGGAATATGTATGTGCTATATAAATAACTGGTAATAAATAATAAATATTGGAGGTATAGGTAGAAGAAAAAGAGCTTTGTAGGTGAGAGTATGAGGCATTTAAATTGAATTATGAAGGGTTTATGGAGACAGTGGGAGGAATTGTCAAAGTGGGTAGTTTAGCAGCGTGAAAAAATATCCAGTCTATCGCAGTAATACAGATAACTGAAGAAGATAGAGGCAAGTCATTTTGGGAGACCAAAGAGTGTAAGGATGCAATAGTTAAGGCAGGAGATAAAAAAGGAGTTGACCAGTGTTTTGGTAGAAATGAGGGGGGGGGAGTTTCTAATCCTATTTATGATAAGGCATGGAACTATCTGGAATGGGTGATGGTTGGGATTGGAAAGGGAATTAGCAGACAGAGTCATGGCTGATGCTGAAGCCAGCAAACTTGATAAACTAGAGATGGTAGTATGGTCAACAATGAGGGAGAAGTAAGATGTGAGTGTGTGTGTGTGTGTGTGTGGGGGGGGGGGTTGTCTAAAGAAAGGTAAAGTTTAATGCATTGAGACAAGGGTATATTGTATTAAGATTGTAAAAGTTTGAAAATGTGAGCACATGCACTGTACAAAGAGATGCAACAGCTGTAGATAGCTTCAAATATAAGAGGAGGGATCGGGATGAGGTCAAGAGAGCGCAGACAGAGCTGTTTATCATTAGAGCTGGGTGTCAGCAGCATAAATATGGTACTGAAAGACTAACGGAGTGTATCAAACCTTCAAGATAGATAAAGGGTAGAACTTCCCTATAGTAACTTCTAACTATAATTTATCTAATACAGTCTGTAAAATAACAGTTGAACAGTGATTAGCTGCTAAGTGCAACTTCACCACATTATCTCTAAAATGTGTGATAAAGAATTGTCAGCTGTGGTGCATGCATCACAATTGGGACTAGCAGTGCCAGTGTGTGTCCCGTTTGTGGGACCATACACACCAAGAAATCCTAGGGATCATGGGAGGAAATGGTAACATGTAAAGTAGGTAGGAAAAGTTGCAGAAATATGCAAGGTAGGTAAAGAGATTGGATGGTATTGTAGTTCGACAGAGATGTGTGCTAGATAGATGTATCAGTTTAAAAAAAAATTAAGGGTGTTGTCATGAGGACATGTTTTGAGAAGGAGAAAAAGATTCCAGTAGAGAATGGAGTTGGATATAAACCTGTGGCGAGCGTAGCGAGCCACCGAGCACAAAGCGTGGCGAGCGTAGCGAGCCCCGCGAGGGGACACAGAATACCGTTTGCTCGCCACGCATCGGGCTCGGTGGCTCGCTAAGCTCGCCACAGGTTTATATCCAACTCCAGGCCCACTTGGATAGTAGGGGTATGAAAAGGACCCCTTTTTCCCTTTGAATTCCATGTTAAAATGGACTCAGTCCATTTTAACATTGAATCCTATGGAAAAATCGGGTCATCGCATCGCATGCGATATGGTCGCATCGCATCTGATTGTATGCCTTAAGTTAAGGCATACAATCAAAAAATCGGCAGCCCAGATAATACATAAGTACCAGAAGATATTATGGTAAAGAAAATGTACAGTAGGATAAGATCAATGGGGCAGGATGAAGATTAAGAAGTATAGAGAAAAGGTTGAATATCTTTTTTTGCTCAAGAAAGAGCATAAAAGAGCAGGAGATGGTGGGACGAGAAGAAAGAGGTGCGGCGTGAGCAGGGTCCGGTAGACCTACAGTAAGTGGGGAATTTATTTCCTGTCTACTAGAAGTTTTTAGAAGGTGAAGGTTGGAATTGTAGTCAGGAGCATGGAGAGAAGGTATAATAGAAAAGGACGAGCAGAGATGGGAGCTGAAGGTGGTGAAGAACCGCAAGAGATTGAAGGATAAGGGGCTTTGGTGATGGACTTGTTCTGCTAATGAGATAGCAGAACGACAATGAATGAATGAAAGTGAAGGAAGGCAGCACATGATCACGTACATTCTAGGTACAAATGGACCATAAAACTGAAGCATTAAAATAATTGCAATTATGAATCTCCCTCACAGAGGTTTAATGTCCGAATTATTTATAAATATCCATAAAATAAATCCACACCTGATGATGTGTTCCACTATTTGCATATTATAATAAAATTAGGCCATTTCCCTGTGATACCTGCAGACACCCTATACCTGCAGACACAAATATTCATAGTTTAATATAATATTCACAGATACTTTGACATAAGCTTTGAGATTTCATTTGTAAGTGCTCATTTGGGAACTAGCACTCATTTACATAAACCTGTATTTGCATAATTAGATCATTTAGCAACAAATATGTTTGCCTTCATAACTTCGGAATACCATATATTGCTTTCTAACTAATAGCGAAGCTTTTTATCAACCCCAAACTTTTTGACATTAGTCACATTACCTGTAAAAGCCACAAAGTTGATGTAACATTGAGCGGGAAGAACACAGAGATTTATCTTCATTTGGCTCCCAACTGGAATCAGTAAGACTGAGTACAATATTGAGAAGATTTTAGCTGCTTTATAAGGCTTTAACAACTAACCAAACTTACAGCAAAACCAGGGAATTTGCAAAAGCTCTGGAGGGGGGGGGGGGGGAGTAATATGAGGACAATTTCTTAAAAAGTTCTGAAATGATAATTGTTTGTGGCTTGCTATTTTTATGTAAATGAGGGAACGTTTGTGCGCAAGTGGCAGAACAAAATGTTATTTGCATAAACTCCAATAATCATGAAATAAAATATTTTACATAAGAATAATGCTGAGTTCCTACGAACAAGGGATTCATTCTCTTTGCAGCTGTGCACTTAACTTAACATCATTGAAAAAGCTACTTCTAAATAATAGTTCATCCCGGCAGTTGATTAACCAGCCGATAAGGGAAACGTTTTTAGAAGTTAAACATTTTGTAAATCAAAAATGGAGCATGTTACTCCTGTTAATGTAATTGTGGACGTAATGTAAAAGGGAATAAATGTTTTTTTTTTAAACAAATGTGGTTTGTAAAGTGGCAAGATGACTTCAGGCAATATATAGAAATGCAAATGATTCACAAATATGTCTTCAAAAATCAAAAATTTCCAAAGCAGCTACTGTATATGGGATAACATAAAAATGTAAATGTCTACGTTCGCTATGTATCGGGTGTCGACGGTGATCAACCTGCTCCTGATGACTTCAGCATCTGCAGTCATGTGAACATCAAGGCCAGACCTCTGTTGCTTTAGCATTCCAGTGAATGTTCTTCCCCTACCCCTTCTCCCTAGCCCTAAACTACTGTCTAGTGCCTAATCATCTACTCTCCCCAGCCTAACCTATACCCGCCATCTCCTGCAGCCTAAGCCTAACCCAACCCCCTCTTCCCAGTGTCAACATTTTCATAATGATCCAGCTAAACCAGAGCAAATAAACTTCAGGAAATGGAGGAACAGGGAAGCCATTAACTTTTTGTAGAATTGAGACAAAAACATGCTATGGAATGATATACTGTTTTGCCACTGTGAGCAGGACTAATCGTGGCAGGGTTCATTCACTAGAGGACCAGACTACCACTGTGTATGCAGGTCATGCAAGGGTTCTTCAGTATGGGAAGGGTCTACTGCACAAAATCAAGTCTCCTTTGTCAGGGAAGGAGGTGGAGTAGGAAGGTCGCTGCCTACTAGGAGCAGACCTGACCCCATGGTTGTCACTTTAATAATCCTGAAGTATCACCTTGTTGCTTATACCTGGTTTATATGATGGTGTTGATGAGTTACTTGCAAAATGCACCATTTAAGATGACATTATCTGTTCTCTGCCTATCAGGGGTGAACTGGCCCCACAGTTGTACAGGGGAACCCCACGGCAGGCCCCACTGCCTGGAGTCACACCTCCTTCTCTATGGAGCAGGCTCCTCAGTACATTGCCATTATCAACCTGGTAAATTATCATACACGAACTAACAGTATTTACAATATATACTAGGTGATTCATCGCGCCCTACGGGCGCTCTTCACACCGTCGTAAGGGGCTGCGCCCCCTTAATTTGTGAACATTTGCATATGAGAAAGATGGTTAGAATTGTATGAAAGATACTTGAGTTATATTGCAACTTGAGTTATAGGGGAAATGTGTTAAATAAAGAGCATATGATGTGGAAGGGGGTGTGTATTGTTTTGTTTAATTAAAAAGCGGTTACAGAGTAAGATGTACATTGATAGTGTGGATGGTACAGTGACATTTGTGGGTGTGGGGGGGGGTCTGTGTGTGCATGTTGTTTAGGTGTGTGTGTGCAATAGTACAGTAGGGTGTTTCTGAGTCAGCGGCTCCCCACTGGCGGAGGTCACGACACAGGAAAACAGGAGGCTGGGTAGTGATAGGGGTGTGTGGGCATAAGGGGGACTAAAGAGGAGGGTGGGAGATACTGTGCAGCTTCTGCCAGTGGGTGAGGGTCCAGCGTGGCAGTACAGGATGGTGGCCCTTAGTCAGTGTCTCCTCCTACTGGGTGGAAGTTCGGGTGCATGAGAGCAGGAGGCTGGGCTATGAGGCATGATAGGGGCATGTGGGCAAAACAGCGTCAGCGACTCCCCAGTGGTGGAAGTTACGGTTCAGGAGAGCAGGAAGCTGGGTAGTGATAGTGTTGTGTGAGTATATGGGGGACTAAAGAGGGGCTTAGGGGTGCCGTGAATTGCGGGAGGGGCGCGGGGGTGCCGTGAATCAAGGGAGGGGGGGCGCAGGTGTCGGCGAATCGCGGGAGAGGGTCCGCAAAGCGTGGGAGGGGGCGTGAATTGCGCGAGGGGGGTTGCGAATCGCGGGAGGGGGGTGCACGGGGGGGTCCGTGAATTGCGGGAGGGGGGGGGGGGCACGGGGCGTGATGAATCACCTAGTTGGTTATATATTCTTGTAGAAGGATGGTAGGATGTTGCTGTCATTCAGAATGCATTTACATAAACAGTAATAGTAGCAGTAAAAGGTCTGACTTAAAACACCTACAGTAAAACAGAACAGGTGTTATATATTATACAAAGAATTGGTTGATGATGTGTAGGTTGACGTGCACATAGTTCATAGTTGTCACTGGAAAAAAATTGCTACAAGAAAAAATCAACACAGAAAGTTCAACACATGTAAATGTTGACATAAGTATGGCACTTCATCGGTGTCCATGTCGACACATGAGAATGAATATGAAAACATTCCAAAAAAGAAAAATAAATCTTCAAAAACTCATGTCAACCTTTTTCATTGTCGACCATAGCCGTGCCAGTGTTTTGCATGTGCCATTTAATCCTGGGGTTGCCGTGAACCACGCGCGAGGGTGGGGAGGGGGTGAGGGGTGTCCGCTAATCACGGGAGGAGGGGTCGTGGGTGTATGCCGTGAATTGCGGGAGGGGGGGTCGCGGGGGGGGGGTGTGGGTGCCGCGAATTGTGGGAGGGGGGGCGCGGGGGGTTGCAGTGAATCGCTGGAGGGTGGGTCGCGGGGGCGGGTGGTGGCCGCAATGACAGGAGGGGGGGTCAGGGGTGGGGAATCGCGGTAGGGGGGTCGTGGGGGGCACCGTGAACCGCGGGAGGGGGGGCGGCGCGAATCGTGGGAGGGGGGTCACGGGGTGCCGCGAATCGCAGGAGGGGGGGTGTGTCACGGGGTGGGGCCGCGAATCGCGGGAGTCACCGGGGGTGCCGCGAATTGCGGGGGGTGTGCTGCAAATCGCGGGAGGGGGGTCGCAGGGGGTGCCGCGAATCGCCACAAGAAAAAATCAACACAGAAAGTTCAACACATGTAAATGTTGACATAAGTGTCCATGTCGACACATGAGAATGAATATGTAAACATAAAAAAAAGAAAAATAAATCTTCAAAAACTCATGTTAACTTTTTTCATTGTCGACCATAGCTGTGCCAGTGTTTTGCATGTGCCATTTAATCCTGGGGTTGCCGTGAATCGCGCGCGGGGGTGGGGGGGGAGGGAGGAGGTGATGGGTGTCCGCGAATCACGGGAGGAGGGGTCATGGGTGGATGCCGTGAATTGCGGGAGGGGGGGTCGCGGGGGGGGGGGTGTGGGTGCCGTGAATTGTGGGAGGGGGGGGGGCGCGGGGGGTTGCAGTGAATCGCGGGAGGGTGGGTCGCGGGGGCGGGGGGTTGCCGCAATGACAGGAGGGGGGGTCAGGGGTGGGGAATCGCGGTAGGGGGGTCGTGGGGGGCACCGTGTACCGCGGGAGGGGGGCCCGGGGGGTTGGCGCGAATTGTGGGAGGGGGGGTCGCGGGGTGCCACGAATCGCAGGAGGGGGGGTGTGTCACGGGGTGGGGCCGCGAATCGCGGGAGTCACCGGGGGTGCCGCGAATTGCGGGGGGTGTGCTGCAAATCGCGGGAGGGGGGTCGCGGGGGGTGCCGCGAATCGCCACAAGAAAAAATCAACACAGAAAGGTCAACACATGTAAATGTTGACATAAGTGTGGCACTTCATTAGTGTCCATGTCGACACATGAGAATGAATATGAAAACATTGAAAAAGTGAAAAATAAATCTTGTCAACCTTTTTCATTGTCGACCATAGCCATGTCAGTGTTTTGCATGTGCCATTTAATCGTGGGGATGCCGTGAATGGGGGGGGGGGGGGGGGGGGAGGGAGGTGCATACCTCCCAACATGACCCTCTCCAGGAGGGACACATTGCTGTGTTTCTGGACTTTCTTCTTAATTTATGGATTACCATCACCTGTGCTTAAACACCTTTCTTATCAATTACCCTGTTTAAAACAGGTGATGACAATCATAAATTAAGATGGAAGTCCACAACCCAGCGTTACAGCTCCAGACACACTTTGAGTGACAGATGTAGCCAAATATATAAGAGATTTATCATGGGGTCCAGACCATACACTCTCAAAAGCAAAGTCTCTATTGCTGGTCACAACAAGGGCCAGATATACTAAGCTTGAAAAGTGATAAAATTGAGAGTAATTAACTACAAGCCTTCTAACTGACAAATCACAAGCTGTGTTTGAAAAATGGCAGATAGAAGCTGATTGGTTGATGGTTTATGCCTCCCCATTTTAACACTTTTCAAGGCTTAGTACATCTCTCTCTGACACTGCCTTGCTAATGCCTAACCCTAACCCCCCCCCCCCGGCTAACCCTCCCTGCCATGTGTTTGAACCCCCCCCACACACACACACACACACACACACCTCTTTAGTGCCTCCCCACAGCCTGATCCTAAATCCCCCAGTACCTAAACCTAATATAGGAGAGTGCAAGTCTACAAATCTATTTATTATGAAATTTCTGTGTACCACCTTCTTTATCACCATTCTGAAAATACACAAAATACGGATAGCCCTTGGTCCTTACAGCACATGTAAATTTATTCAACTCTAGCTATCAGCTTGTCAAAATGATAGAACAACATAGCAGTAATATCAGTGCCGAGCCACTGTGCCCGGCACTGATATTAGCTTAGATACTTAGGGTTTAATTTAATATATATGGGAGTTATATTTTCGATGGGATGGCAACCAATCAGAATCTACTTCTTATTTATTTACAACCTTTAAATGGTAATAGATAGAGGGCCGTATTCAATCTGGGATTCCGACTGGTGGAACGTTCTGACATTCGGAATCCTGGCCCATTTTCACTCTGCTCAACAGATACTCCACGGGAGGAATCCCTGGCTTCACCTGGGCCCGTCTCGGCTGAAGGGCGAATTAGGTCCGCCCCACTCCGCTACAGGCAGGTCTTAGGATATGACAACACGTCCGCCGAGGCCAGGAGAGAGCAAGGGGAAGAAGCTAACTAAATCCCTATACCGGGGAACTCCCAGAAGCCCAAAGAAGTAATAAGGCTGGGCAGGTGACACTGACTGGTAACAATGCAAGTGAGATGATATACAATGAAATGGCAACAATGCTAATGAGAT
The DNA here is from genome assembly GCF_055691185.1 of Crinia signifera. Lineage (NCBI taxonomy): Eukaryota > Metazoa > Chordata > Amphibia > Anura > Myobatrachidae > Crinia > Crinia signifera. The sequence continues at coordinate 303,608,243 of NC_139219.1, read as the reverse complement.
GTTATATAATCAAATGGCAACAATGCTAATGAGATGTTATATAATGAAATGACTGTAATGCCCAGTGACACCGTGTGTCAAAACTGCGTAAGGAGAAAGACAGGGTAACCCCTGACTTATCTGAGAAGATGACGGAGTCCCAGACCACCACTTGCAGATCTCTTGGGCAGATGAGTGTACAGCCGGGCAGACAAGCTGAATCCCAGACACAGCAGGACCAAACCAGGCAGGGCAGGACAGGAGTGGAGCAATAGGAAGGCTCCCGACAGGAACCAGGACCAGGAACACACTCTGACATAGGCTGACCAAACGCTGACTAAAGCTGGACAGAGTGGACTACAACGTGAACTGAACAATGCAACTGAATACTATAACCGGCACAGGAGTGTGTGAGCAGAGGGTTTTTATAGTGAGCACAATGTGATGCTGATTGCACATTGCCTACAGGTGCGCACTGCAGGCTAGAAGCCTAATTAAGACACACCTGAGTCCTGATGACACACCACTGAAAGTGAGCTGCAATGGCCCAGGCTGACCACTGGAGGCCACCAGCGAGTAAACACACACACACAGGCTGGGATAAACCCAGGGAGCAGAATCCAGGGAAAACATGAAACTACACACAGAATATGTGAATCTGCGCATAACACAGATCCGCTAGAGGCGGATCCTAACAATACCACATATTCAAAATCAAAACAGAATAAAATGATTACATACTGTACACTTAGAGTAAGCACGTTTATTTTTATTTTTTTTTTCAAATAATTTTCACAGTAGAACATGTCAGTAAAAGACATCCTCTCAATAAATAAAGAAAAGATTCATTACAGCCGGCCAGTAGACCATCTGGTCCCAGTGATTTAGTGCTAAACATCTTAATGACTTTGGCTTACTCTCTGGTTGTACTAGGATCATTAAGTTTATTTACGGGATATGGAGCGGTACAGTGATATAATAAAGCCCTAAGGCTTTCTAAATTAATTGGGGTTTTATACAGGTCATGGTGCCAGGAAATCTTAGATTGTTCACCAAAAAATGCATTTATTTGTATTTCACTGACCACTTTGTATGCTGGTAGCATTGTGGTGTAATGCGCGTAAGGGATAGTGGTTGCATGGAGTCAGCTATAACTTGAATCTTTTTGACTAATCTGTAATCATTGGCCCAATGTGAGATGTGCTGCCAATGTCATACAGTTAGTCAGGAACACATACAACGCACTACACATCTTTATAACTGTGAGAAAGAATGGGTAGGTAGTAGGGTTCCGCAAGTTACAACGTGTAGTCAAAGGGTGGATACAGGTCTAGCAATAATCCTCTAGAGTCATATATGTCCAGTTACAGAGCCCTTTTCCCTCAATATATTTAACTGTGTACAGGGTGAGTGACCTGGATGAGCCTACGGAAGCACACCCCTATGCACTATCCCAATGCTCTGACCAATGAAAGAGGGGCTGCAGGTACCCACCCACCAATTTGTCACATGTCAGAATAGCAGCAGCCTCTGTACTACTTACACACCGGGACAAGAAGGAGGAGTGCTAGTGATGTCAATGTGCTCTGGTCGATGGGGCCCCTGACAGAGGGGGCCTGGGGTACAGCATCTCCTGCATCCCCCCTTAATCAGACTAGGAGCCTGGCATAACCTCATTCTCAGCAGAAAAAACATTATGCTAAAAAGTATACCATGGGTAATCAAGAAAGCACTTACAGTATAGACTAAAAATGACTTTACTGGCTTGGTTCTGAGTAGGATGCTGCAACTATTGCTTTTGCAACTTCATGCAAATAGGCTTACTATTACAAAAACTTTCCTTGTGTACAGCCATGCACCTGAACATGCAACGACTAAGCTGCGCACTTTAAGCATCTGTAGATGCTCCAATACAGCTTGGTGTATCTTTGGGTACAACCAATGGTTGCACCATGAAAAATTGCACCAGCCCTTTGCTAGGAGAAGAATCTCTGTTAGAGTGTGGCCTCCAATGGGAACGCTCCTGCTTTGAGATCTGCAACACCTTTGTTATGGCCCTACAACATTGCATTTTGGGTAAAGTACAAATTTCATATTTATCTACTCCCAGAGAGGAGACTCTGCTGGTTTTAGGGATGTGTCATTAGGTCCAGCCCCCCAATTCGGGTAAAATTATGTGATTCACAGATCTGCAGACAAGGGCATGGATTAATTATAAAAAGTTTGTTCTTAAGCCCAGCCTCTTCCATTACGTTGATCTATGATCCTGCCCGATTCACTAAGGAAGCAGATGAGATGCAGGAGGGTGCGCTACTCTACCATAAGAAACTGGACTATCCTGCAATTTATGGGAGAGTAGGCAGGTATGACACATTTTTGATTTTGTTGTACTTTGGACAAGCTGAAAAATGTTCTGAGGTTTTGTGAATGTAAACAAATAATAAAATAGGTTTACCAACTGATTTCTTTGAATTTTCATGTTAAATACCCATAATGAAAGTCTTGATTGAATGAAACATACGTTGTGATATCCTTCAGTCAATTATTATTTCCTGGCAACTGTGTTAGAGCACATCTGTCCCAACTCTACTGTCTGGCTGGTATTTCTGAGAACTTTTGTTGGTATTCTCTCATACTGACCCTTTTTAATATCCAGGAAATCCAAAATGTCCTCCATTAATCTACATATAGAAATCTCCATCCTAACATCCCCCAAATAAAATAAATAACGTTAATTGTGTAAACTATGAAATACTAAAAGTTTCTTAAATGTGTACACCTGCTTTTCTGCACATAGGGCCTGATTTTGAGATGTAAGCTAACCTGATGGTTGTTCTACATCTCCAATGGTGGTGTTCCTGTGTAGGTGCTTCAATCCCTGCTTCATCATACATAGTGCGGCCTGAGCCGAAACCATCAATCCATTTGCGGTGTGGAATTTGGCAGAGCTGGACAGCGTTACTAAAAATGGGGAAATGTCACCCTTCATTTTCTGGCAGTGTCAAGTCCAGGTTCTGTGTCTTCCGAGGCAGACTTCCTAGACTTAGACTTCCTAGCCTTTGCAAAGGAGCTTTGAGGACCAGTCTGAGTAACTTCTGGATGCCCTAATCTGAATCAGTTGATGAAGGGAGTAAATCTCTGATTTGTTACTTAACTTCCGCTTACATTTGTGCCTCTCCCGCCAAGTGGTTGGACATAAGAGGTTGGCCATGGGTGATCATAAAAGAGAACGTGTGTACATGGTCTCTTTTATTCCTAGTGTATAAGTAGTACAGAGGCTGCTTCTTTTGCATGTGACAAGATAAACAATACAGTACATTTTATTTTTCTCAGTGTATTTTAATGTTGTTTACAATGTCTTTGTTCCATTACAAGAAAACTTTATAAAATAACTGTCTCTCAATTAGGTGGCGCTGTAAATAGTTATTTATTATTATTATTATTATTATTATTATTTTATATTAAATATACTCCAGTGGTTTAAATGTATGCAATCTATATCTGGCATCCCCTGCAAACTAGAATGTTTTCCTGCTAGAATTATTGTGCACGGCCAATGTGGAGTTCCACCTCACCATTAGAGGTGGTGTAACTCAGTTCAACCCCGTTCCCCCTCAATTTAACCTCCGGTTGTTCCCTAAGATACACCAAGTTGTATTGGAGCATCTACAGATGCTTAAAGTGAGCAGCTTAGTTGTTGCCTGGTCAGATGCATGGATGTACACAAGGATAGTTCTTGTAATGGTAAGCCTGTTGGCATAAAGTTGCAAAAGCAAGCAAAACCTGCAATAGATGCACTCAAAAGTTGCAGCATCCTCCTCAGAACCAGGCCAGTAAAGTAAATTTAGTCTATACTGTAAGTGCTTTCTTGGTTAACCATAGTACCCTTTATAGTAAAAAAGGTTTTCTACTGAGAGTGAGGTTACTGTATGTTGTTCTCATAGCCAGATTAAGGGTGGATGCAGGAGATGCTGTACCCGAGGCCCCCCTCTGTCACGGGCCCCATCGGTCAGAGCACATTGACATTGCTAGCACTCCTGGTTCCTGTCCCAGTGTGTAAGTAGTACAAAGGCTGCTGCTATTCTTACATGTGACAAATAGGTGGGAGGGTACCTGCAATCCCTCTTTCATTGGTCGGAGCATCTTGGCAAAGTGCATAGGGATGTGCTTCTGTAACCTCTTCCAGGTCACTCATCCTGTGTACAGTTAAGTCTATAGAGGACAAAGGGCTCTGTAACTGGATATTTGTGACTCTAGAGGATTATTGCTAGAGCTCCCCCCACACACACACACACACACATTTCCTCAAGGCCCCCGTGTCCTAAGTGCCACAGGTCCCCGAAGCCTTAATCCGGACCTGTATGCAAGGGTACATCTTACCCTGAATGAGCCCCAGTGCATACTGTACATGAAGCGTAATCATCAGAAACATGTATTGTGGTCTAATTGTACTTAGATGTCACATTGGGTGAAATGTACTAAGATGGGAATTCTGTTTCACATTTCATAAAGTAAGAGAAGGATCATTAGACTATTGCCATACTTTATGTAAGACATGAGACAGATTATTGGAACTGTTTTTGATGGTCAGATCTTGTGCCTAGAATATTTTACTGTGCGTTGTACATTTTTTCATGTATATTTTCTTCCTACCATCTGACAGTAAACATCACTTTGAAAGATTGCATTTGATGTCGTCTTGTTTGCCTGCTTCTTGTGATTTGCAAGAAACCGGACATTTTTATTCAAAGTGTCCTGCCCTATATCAGTCTGTGGCAAATCACGTTATATCTCTAGAAAAATTGCAATCCTGGGTCAGAAAGATCGTCCTCTACAGTATACATTGTAAGCTATTTCATGCCACCATAAACCAATAAGATAGAACAAATTTTACCGGGGATAGTTTCTTAGACAGCTCTATAATAGTTTTACAGAATAAGTTATATTAAAGCTGGCAGATACATTATTCCTATGCACTGTAGACATATGTGCAATTTTAATGTATAAAGAAGTCAATTTATATATATATATATATATATATATATATATATATATATATTGTTTATGATTAATGTTTGCTTTCAACCTTTATTTTACTTAAAGGGAACTGTGTGCCAAAGGGAATAGACAACATCTAGCTCTCTATTTATCCATTCATCTGTCAATTTATCTCTTCTTCGAAGGTTTAAATCACATTTTCAATGTGATCGTATTGTAAGAAAATTGTTGTAATCTCTTATTGTGTATCTCATGACATGTAAAGCACTGCTGTGCCCCATGTGATGTCATTCATAGATGACATCACTGAGGTGTCTTCTAATCATCAGGGTGCTTCTATGCACACTGGCGTAACTATATCTCCGCAGCCCCCGCCACCGCGGGGGGGGGGGGGGGGGCGCTGTGCATATGGGGGCGCCGGGGGCTGCGGTGCTATAGTTACACCTCCCCCCAATCCCCCGCAGGCTTACCTATTTCGCTGGTCCCGGCGGCTCCGTTCTTCTGCTGAGGACCACCACAAAATGGCCGCCCCCATATAGCACACAGTTCTCTGAAACTGTCTGCTGTATGGGGGCGGCCATTTTGTGGTGGTCCTCAGCAGAAGAACGGAGCCGCCGGGACCAGCGCGAAAGGTAAGGCTGCGGGGGATTGGGGGGGGTTTGAATGGGCGGCGGGGGGTGCCCCCCCTAGCGGCGGGGGGCACCCAAAACGTAGCTACGCCGCTGTCTATGCAATAACCTGGCACAGCTATTTTCCATATGTTCGCAATATATAGACCACAATCATTTGCTCATCATTAATTTTTTTACATGACAGGTTTATTCAATCATCTACATGGAATACATGCAATATCCCAATGCGCAGGATACCGGCAGTCAAAAGAACGACTCTAAATAGAACCCTCTCTCCCCGCAGTCTCCCTAGTGTCTAAACCAAACCCCTCCTTCCACCGCCACGCGCTAGCCCATTCCGCATATTCACCAATTATGATGCCTACTGTCTGTATTCCGACATCAGTATCTTGAGCTTTTTGAGGTTCCAGTGCCGGTATTCTGGTCTTCAGACCGGATCCCAGCGTTGGTATATTGAACGCCGGTATCTTCACCTATGGGATGCTGACCTCATCCCATCTACATTGACAACAAATGAATGACACACTCGTCTGCAGAATTTAGAATCTGTTAATCACCCTCATTATTTCATATGGGATGTTGCTATGGGCAACCAATCAGAAACTATCTATTATCTTCTAGAATGTGCTAAATATATAATTAGTAGATTCTGATTGGTTGCCTATGGCAACATCCCATGTGAAATAGAACTTGCATGCCAGTAAATTTCCCCGAAGAGCAGGGTAGCCGTGGAGCCTCTCTGCCGGTGCAATTCGGGGTTAGCTGCAGCAACCTCTCCACATTGCTGCCATGGAGGGTAGGAGGGGTAGTGAGAGTGGCAGACCAGGGGCACCAATGGACCCCTCCATCTGTCCCAGGCCCGGGTAATTAGTACCTGCCCCCCTCTCAGCGACCATGACCGCTGTTACCTTTCAGGGATTTCTCATTTCACCTTGGTTGGCTCGCTCCTGATTGCCAGCCAGGTCATATATATCTTATACAGAAGCGAATACACAGTGCAGCAATAGAGAAAAAATGGCATTACAGTATATTTATCAATGAGCAGACAGTACACTGTATAATCCGTTATATTGTCCCTATTTATGGCTGTCAGGGGTAAATATACTAAGATGGGAGTTCTAATGAAGATGGGATCTTGCTCATAGCAACCAATCAGATTCTATTATCTTCTGGAAGGTGCTAAATGAATTAGGAGTAGATTAGATCTGATTGGTTGCTCTTGACAACATTCCATCTTCAATAGAATTCCCATCTTAGTAAATTACAGTACTGTAGCTTATGTTTAGCCAAACACCGCTCAGCATTTTTGGGGTACTGTAAATTAGGTTAAGAACATATTTTTTAAATGTATCCAAGATTTTTTTTTGTTTTCAAATACATTTTTTTAAAACATGTAACATTAATATTGATTTTTAATATTGACTGCAGACATATGGACCATTAAGGACTGGAACATTGTGACATTGTGGCTTTACATTTCACCAAGGACTGCACCTCTCTGCAGCCCACTGGGTATACAGTGGGCGCCTGAGAGCTGTTTCATTTATATTTTCCTTGCAGCTGCTCCTCTCTGCAACTGTCATGTGTGGGTACCAGGGCAATTCTCAATCAGGAGCTATTGGCTGCACCACAAACACTGGGAGTGGTAACAAGGTTAAAGTGGCTGGGAGGTAGGCATTATTCACTGGTCGTATCAGAGTTGACCATGTGCCTGATTCAGATGTGGTTGGACGTGCTATTAGTGCTGCTTGCATTGAATCAGTAGTGATAGATCTAAAATAAAGTATTGGTTCCTCTGCGAATACCATTGACTACACAAGGGGAAAAGCAAGCCTGGTCCCGTCCCTCCCGACAACTGTGGCGACACACCTCCCCATCCCCAAATGGCATCAATCACCGATAGACTGATGCCGTAATGTGACCGACATGTAGTTGGTTGGACATATGTATTAGTGCATGTGCAAAATACAGAACTTTGTGGCACGTGGCACAGAAGCATTGGATTCTAAATCATGCCAGGCAAAAAAGGTTAAACAGACGTAACTTTTTAACAGTCGCGTTTATTAGCCTGTCGTATAAACTCTTCATTTATTTTGTTTTCCATTATCCAACCGCCGATGATTAAAAGAGTCAAGTATATTTTCTAATAAAACCCATTCGTAAATAAATGAACGGCATTAACGATACCAACAACATTATTATATATTTTTTTCTAAATGTGAGTCTTAAGTCCAATTGCCTGGAGCTTTATAACTTTTTAATTAGTATTTTTCACATTGAGGGTGGAAAAAAAAAGATATATTTACTGGAGGAATTTTGGCTTTTAGAACTTTCTGTGTCTGCGGGTATACAGCATTGTAATTATGTGCAGATAACAGCTAATTTGCAAGGCCTGAAGAAGAACTTTTAGATGGCATTATCATAATTTTCAAACATTGCAAACGACTTCATCATGGAAAATGATTGGAAAATATAACACTAAAGATAGAGTATTATACTAGTTTCAGCAATAAATATTCCCAGGTGCATAATGTTCCTTTCTTAGCAATACTGCTGTGACACCAAATGACTCTCACTAACGCTGACAAATTTAATCTCCCTGACATTCATTCTAGTTATATTTTTTTTCTATTTTGAGAGTGACATTAAAAAGTAATGAGGATTCTTCAAGAACATAAAGTTAAATTGTAACGAGAAGCTACCCTATATTCTTTACGGAAAAAAATCTATTGTTTTTAAATAGGATTATTTCCACATCAAACTCCTAATATGAATGTTGAGAAATACAAAATATGCAGAGATTGATTCATCAAAATCATTTTTTTTTAAAGTGAATAATCATAGTTTGAAACCCCAAAATGTATAATAAACCTTCTATCGGGTGAAGTGTGTCATGTATGCAAATCACTTAACAACAATGTAATAATAATAATAATAAAGTACAGAGAACAAATTTTTTTAATAAAAAGCGTCATTTATTTATTTATATAAATTTATATTTTTAGGGAAATATGGTGGCATAGAAATGAAGGCCAATGCACAATAAAAACTAACAAAATATGTTGTACAACTGTTGTAGGCGGGTACCACCCAAGGTGCACAACTCAACTATTGGGTAGCCATATGACCTTCTAACTTGACTACTCGCCTATCTGAATGATGTAACTGCCCCCCATTACGGTAGTACAGCCATCTACCAGTCAACAAAGGGATCAGACCCAAAAATGTATTAATTAAGATTGACAAGGTTGCCTTCAATTCTGAAATAGGCATCTCAGCAATTTATGTATAGTACTGTAGCTATGGGGTTGATTCTGGGGGTGACACGGGTCACATCCCCAGAATGACACAGTATATGCTGTCTGAAAGCTCAAACACCGACCCGGCTTATTGCCGTGTCGGTAACATCACATGGGGCGGAGCTGAGTCGCGGCGCATCACCGGGGGCTTGGGAGGAGGCAGCACTTGGAGCTGACAGTGCTGCCTCCTCCATACTGTGAACGGGACCCGGGTCGCTCGACCCAGGTACCCGTTCACACTGCACATGACACGGGTCAGAGCTGTGTTCAACCCTGGTCATTATCAGGGTTGAACTCCTGTGTTGCTCGACCCAAGGTGGCCCTTTCAGACCGCACCTCGATCCGTGTTGGGGCCGCAAGGACACCACGATAACCCGGGTCTAGAGTGTGGTCTGAAAGCGGTATGAGTTGAATACTCTTTCAGTCGTCATCCAAATGCATAGGGATCTGACTTCTCCTCTGCTACCACTAAGCTCAGATGGGTAACGGGCTGCAAACCTGTTTTTGTTTTTAGAAAACTGGAAATTGTGATGTCCCTATCACTAGGAGGTACATGGTTTACAATCAAACCCCATCCATCCTAATGGGAATAGGAATCCAATCTCACTTGTCCAAAGAGGTGCTGGACCTCTCTACTTCTCTGGAACAATTCCCTCTTGACATTTTTCTACTTTAAATGCCACAGGGTATATCCAACACTTAGTATATCACTGGCATGCCGCACTGGGCTTCCCAGCTTATGATGGTTTTTTGGGGTGCCGCACCCTGCACCTAGATATAGCGCTAGGGACCCCCAATATACAGAGAAGCCTTGATGCGGCTTGGGGGCTTAGCATACACCTGCGCAGGTATATGTAACCAATATCTCTGAATTCTATTATCATGTAGTGTTCTAGATTGGTTACTAGCATTGCTCAGTGTGTTGAGGGAAAAAATGTCTTGTTTTACTTACCCAGTATTTAACCCCTCCCTCATGCACCTGGGAAATGCTACTGAACTAATTGAGCATCTACCACTACCTGTATGTATGTTGTTAGAGGCAGAAGGGAGCCCATATTAGGAGGAGATGTGGGTCCTGATATGCCACATGGAGTAGTCCGGGGTTGCTCCAAGGTAGGTAGCTCTTAGTTTGGATATATCAAGTAAGGAGCCATTATCATGTGGCTCCTTGCTGGTTAATCGTAGACCCAATTTAGGGTAACGGTGGTGTGGGGTGCGGTGCTCCTGGACTGGATGGGCTGGGTGTCTTTAGTGCGGCATGCCCTTACATTCTATTAACACTTTTCCCTCACTAACACTATTTCTATCCTATTTTAATTACATTCATTTATCTCTCTTTTTATATAGCTTCGGCTTCCTATCACTAATTATTAACACTTAGTATATCACTGGCATGCCGCACTGGGCTTCCCAGCTTATGATGGTTTTTTGGGGTGCCGCACCCTGCACCTAGATATAGCGCTAGGGACCCCCAATATACAGAGAAGCCTTGATGCGGCTTGGGGGCTTAGCATACACCTGCGCAGGTATATGTAACCAATATCTCTGAATTCTATTATCATGTAGTGTTCTAGATTGGTTACTAGCATTGCTCAGTGTGTTGAGGGAAAAAATGTCTTGTTTTACTTACCCAGTATTTAACCCCTCCCTCATGCACCTGGGAAATGCTACTGAACTAATTGAGCATCTACCACTACCTGTATGTATGTTGTTAGAGGCAGAAGGGAGCCCATATTAGGAGGAGATGTGGGTCCTGATATGCCACATGGAGTAGTCCGGGGTTGCTCCAAGGTAGGTAGCTCTTAGTTTGGATATATCAAGTAAGGAGCCATTATCATGTGGCTCCTTGCTGGTTAATCGTAGACCCAATTTAGGGTAACGGTGGTGTGGGGTGCGGTGCTCCTGGACTGGATGGGCTGGGTGTCTTTAGTGCGGCATGCCCTTACATTCTATTAACACTTTTCCCTCACTAACACTATTTCTATCCTATTTTAATTACATTCATTTATCTCTCTTTTTATATAGCTTCGGCTTCCTATCACTAATTATTAACACTTAGTATATCACTGGCATGCCGCACTGGGCTTCCCAGCTTATGATGGTTTTTTGGGGTGCCGCACCCTGCACCTAGATATAGCGCTAGGGACCCCCAATATACAGAGAAGCCTTGATGCGGCTTGGGGGCTTAGCATACACCTGCGCAGGTATATGTAACCAATATCTCTGAATTCTATTATCATGTAGTGTTCTAGATTGGTTACTAGCATTGCTCAGTGTGTTGAGGGAAAAAATGTCTTGTTTTACTTACCCAGTATTTAACCCCTCCCTCATGCACCTGGGAAATGCTACTGAACTAATTGAGCATCTACCACTACCTGTATGTATGTTGTTAGAGGCAGAAGGGAGCCCATATTAGGAGGAGATGTGGGTCCTGATATGCCACATGGAGTAGTCCGGGGTTGCTCCAAGGTAGGTAGCTCTTAGTTTGGATATATCAAGTAAGGAGCCATTATCATGTGGCTCCTTGCTGGTTAATCGTAGACCCAATTTAGGGTAACGGTGGTGTGGGGTGCGGTGCTCCTGGACTGGATGGGCTGGGTGTCTTTAGTGCGGCATGCCCTTACATTCTATTAACACTTTTCCCTCACTAACACTATTTCTATCCTATTTTAATTACATTCATTTATCTCTCTTTTTATATAGCTTCGGCTTCCTATCACTAATTATTAACACTTAGTATATCACTGGCATGCCGCACTGGGCTTCCCAGCTTATGATGGTTTTTTGGGGTGCCGCACCCTGCACCTAGATATAGCGCTAGGGACCCCCAATATACAGAGAAGCCTTGATGCGGCTTGGGGGCTTAGCATACACCTGCGCAGGTATATGTAACCAATATCTCTGAATTCTATTATCATGTAGTGTTCTAGATTGGTTACTAGCATTGCTCAGTGTGTTGAGGGAAAAAATGTCTTGTTTTACTTACCCAGTATTTAACCCCTCCCTCATGCACCTGGGAAATGCTACTGAACTAATTGAGCATCTACCACTACCTGTATGTATGTTGTTAGAGGCAGAAGGGAGCCCATATTAGGAGGAGATGTGGGTCCTGATATGCCACATGGAGTAGTCCGGGGTTGCTCCAAGGTAGGTAGCTCTTAGTTTGGATATATCAAGTAAGGAGCCATTATCATGTGGCTCCTTGCTGGTTAATCGTAGACCCAATTTAGGGTAACGGTGGTGTGGGGTGCGGTGCTCCTGGACTGGATGGGCTGGGTGTCTTTAGTGCGGCATGCCCTTACATTCTATTAACACTTTTCCCTCACTAACACTATTTCTATCCTATTTTAATTACATTCATTTATCTCTCTTTTTATATAGCTTCGGCTTCCTATCACTAATTATTAACACTTAGTATATCACTGGCATGCCGCACTGGGCTTCCCAGCTTATGATGGTTTTTTGGGGTGCCGCACCCTGCACCTAGATATAGCGCTAGGGACCCCCAATATACAGAGAAGCCTTGATGCGGCTTGGGGGCTTAGCATACACCTGCGCAGGTATATGTAACCAATATCTCTGAATTCTATTATCATGTAGTGTTCTAGATTGGTTACTAGCATTGCTCAGTGTGTTGAGGGAAAAAATGTCTTGTTTTACTTACCCAGTATTTAACCCCTCCCTCATGCACCTGGGAAATGCTACTGAACTAATTGAGCATCTACCACTACCTGTATGTATGTTGTTAGAGGCAGAAGGGAGCCCATATTAGGAGGAGATGTGGGTCCTGATATGCCACATGGAGTAGTCCGGGGTTGCTCCAAGGTAGGTAGCTCTTAGTTTGGATATATCAAGTAAGGAGCCATTATCATGTGGCTCCTTGCTGGTTAATCGTAGACCCAATTTAGGGTAACGGTGGTGTGGGGTGCGGTGCTCCTGGACTGGATGGGCTGGGTGTCTTTAGTGCGGCATGCCCTTACATTCTATTAACACTTTTCCCTCACTAACACTATTTCTATCCTATTTTAATTACATTCATTTATCTCTCTTTTTATATAGCTTCGGCTTCCTATCACTAATTATTAACACTTAGTATATCACTGGCATGCCGCACTGGGCTTCCCAGCTTATGATGGTTTTTTGGGGTGCCGCACCCTGCACCTAGATATAGCGCTAGGGACCCCCAATATACAGAGAAGCCTTGATGCGGCTTGGGGGCTTAGCATACACCTGCGCAGGTATATGTAACCAATATCTCTGAATTCTATTATCATGTAGTGTTCTAGATTGGTTACTAGCATTGCTCAGTGTGTTGAGGGAAAAAATGTCTTGTTTTACTTACCCAGTATTTAACCCCTCCCTCATGCACCTGGGAAATGCTACTGAACTAATTGAGCATCTACCACTACCTGTATGTATGTTGTTAGAGGCAGAAGGGAGCCCATATTAGGAGGAGATGTGGGTCCTGATATGCCACATGGAGTAGTCCGGGGTTGCTCCAAGGTAGGTAGCTCTTAGTTTGGATATATCAAGTAAGGAGCCATTATCATGTGGCTCCTTGCTGGTTAATCGTAGACCCAATTTAGGGTAACGGTGGTGTGGGGTGCGGTGCTCCTGGACTGGATGGGCTGGGTGTCTTTAGTGCGGCATGCCCTTACATTCTATTAACACTTTTCCCTCACTAACACTATTTCTATCCTATTTTAATTACATTCATTTATCTCTCTTTTTATATAGCTTCGGCTTCCTATCACTAATTATTAACACTTAGTATATCACTGGCATGCCGCACTGGGCTTCCCAGCTTATGATGTTTTTTTGGGGTGCCGCACCCTGCACCTAGATATAGCGCTAGGGACCCCCAATATACAGAGAAGCCTTGATGCGGCTTGGGGGCTTAGCATACACCTGCGCAGGTATATGTAACCAATATCTCTGAATTCTATTATCATGTAGTGTTCTAGATTGGTTACTAGCATTGCTCAGTGTGTTGAGGGAAAAAATGTCTTGTTTTACTTACCCAGTATTTCACCCCTCCCTCATGCACCTGGGAAATGCTACTGAACTAATTGAGCATCTACCACTACCTGTATGTATGTTGTTAGAGGCAGAAGGGAGCCCATATTAGGAGGAGATGTGGGTCCTGATATGCCACATGGAGTAGTCCGGGGTTGCTCCAAGGTAGGTAGCTCTTAGTTTGGATATATCAAGTAAGGAGCCATTATCATGTGGCTCCTTGCTGGTTAATCGTAGACCCAATTTAGGGTAACGGTGGTGTGGGGTGCGGTGCTCCTGGACTGGATGGGCTGGGTGTCTTTAGTGCGGCATGCCCTTACATTCTATTAACACTTTTCCCTCACTAACACTATTTCTATCCTATTTTAATTACATTCATTTATCTCTCTTTTTATATAGCTTCGGCTTCCTATCACTAATTATTAACACTTAGTATATCACTGGCATGCCGCACTGGGCTTCCCAGCTTATGATGGTTTTTTGGGGTGCCGCACCCTGCACCTAGATATAGCGCTAGGGACCCCCAATATACAGAGAAGCCTTGATGCGGCTTGGGGGCTTAGCATACACCTGCGCAGGTATATGTAACCAATATCTCTGAATTCTATTATCATGTAGTGTTCTAGATTGGTTACTAGCATTGCTCAGTGTGTTGAGGGAAAAAATGTCTTGTTTTACTTACCCAGTATTTAACCCCTCCCTCATGCACCTGGGAAATGCTACTGAACTAATTGAGCATCTACCACTACCTGTATGTATGTTGTTAGAGGCAGAAGGGAGCCCATATTAGGAGGAGATGTGGGTCCTGATATGCCACATGGAGTAGTCCGGGGTTGCTCCAAGGTAGGTAGCTCTTAGTTTGGATATATCAAGTAAGGAGCCATTATCATGTGGCTCCTTGCTGGTTAATCGTAGACCCAATTTAGGGTAACGGTGGTGTGGGGTGCGGTGCTCCTGGACTGGATGGGCTGGGTGTCTTTAGTGCGGCATGCCCTTACATTCTATTAACACTTTTCCCTCACTAACACTATTTCTATCCTATTTTAATTACATTCATTTATCTCTCTTTTTATATAGCTTCGGCTTCCTATCACTAATTATTAACACTTAGTATATCACTGGCATGCCGCACTGGGCTTCCCAGCTTATGATGGTTTTTTGGGGTGCCGCACCCTGCACCTAGATATAGCGCTAGGGACCCCCAATATACAGAGAAGCCTTGATGCGGCTTGGGGGCTTAGCATACACCTGCGCAGGTATATGTAACCAATATCTCTGAATTCTATTATCATGCAGTGTTCTAGATTGGTTACTAGCATTGCTCAGTGTGTTGAGGGAAAAAATGTCTTGTTTTACTTACCCAGTATTTAACCCCTCCCTCATGCACCTGGGAAATGCTACTGAACTAATTGAGCATCTACCACTACCTGTATGTATGTTGTTAGAGGCAGAAGGGAGCCCATATTAGGAGGAGATGTGGGTCCTGATATGCCACATGGAGTAGTCCGGGGTTGCTCCAAGGTAGGTAGCTCTTAGTTTGGATATATCAAGTAAGGAGCCATTATCATGTGGCTCCTTGCTGGTTAATCGTAGACCCAATTTAGGGTAACGGTGGTGTGGGGTGCGGTGCTCCTGGACTGGATGGGCTGGGTGTCTTTAGTGCGGCATGCCCTTACATTCTATTAACACTTTTCCCTCACTAACACTATTTCTATCCTATTTTAATTACATTCATTTATCTCTCTTTTTATATAGCTTCGGCTTCCTATCACTAATTATTAACACTTAGTATATCACTGGCATGCCGCACTGGGCTTCCCAGCTTATGATGGTTTTTTGGGGTGCCGCACCCTGCACCTAGATATAGCGCTAGGGACCCCCAATATACAGAGAAGCCTTGATGCGGCTTGGGGGCTTAGCATACACCTGCGCAGGTATATGTAACCAATATCTCTGAATTCTATTATCATGTAGTGTTCTAGATTGGTTACTAGCATTGCTCAGTGTGTTGAGGGAAAAAATGTCTTGTTTTACTTACCCAGTATTTAACCCCTCCCTCATGCACCTGGGAAATGCTACTGAACTAATTGAGCATCTACCACTACCTGTATGTATATCCAAGTTCCCCCTGGAACTGAGAAGTGTAGTGAGCTGGAGACTGAGCTGAAAAAAACTGGAGAGTTGTCACCTGGTCCTTTTCTTATCTCCTTCCAATGAGGCTGTGACCATTCTGTGTCTGTAAATCAAGACACAAACTATAGGGGAAATTTAATAGGATGAGAGATTCAGAAAGTGAGAGATTTGGTAAGAAATCTCCAGTTTTTTTTAAAGCGGCAATCATTTACACTGCAAACCCAGTTTCAGCCAATGATTGCCACTTTAAAAAACTGGAGATTTCTTACCAAATCTCTCACTTTCTGATTATCTCATCCTATTACATTTCACCTAATGTATTAGATCAGTACAAAGAAATTCATTCAGTAACAGGATTAGGGTAAAATTATTGCAATTATCGGACTAATCTACAGAGCCCGTTAAAATAGACCTTTTTTTTTCAACTGAAATTAAACAAAACGTTTATGAATTACTACATATTGCAATACCAGATGGGCTTCACCTTTATTACATGACTTAATACTGTACCCATATTCTGTCTCCTTTGCTTCCTGTTATTGATATAATATTCATCCGGATCTGGGCATCACCAATCCTGTGTTTGGCAAGGTAGAAAATAAAGACATTATATAGTGACTATGCCATATGCCTGATTTAATTTAAGTCAATAAATTATGAATACAGAAACTAAAAATCTCTGTGTGGAAAGTCACTTACAGATAACAAGACCCAAGGGCTACACTTGATTTTTAGAAACGTTATTGACTCAGTAGTAAAGAGAAGACGAACTGAAGAACTTCAGACTAGACCATTTTTGCTGGTTTTGGTTTTAATTCATTGTCTAGTTTTGGTTTGGAATTCAGTTTTGGATTTTGGCCATGGCTGGTTTTGGATTTAGATTTTTTCCAAAAATGTACAAATAAAATAGCATCATTTTAACCTATTTTGTTCCTAAGGTATTATTAACCTCATTAACATTTCCACTAATTTCCTGTAAATTTTGACCACCTCACAACTCACAATAATGTGTTCATCTGCTTAAGGCCAGTAGAATAAAATATTACATTTGGGCATCACTGCCACACAGCGCTGAGGTCATCGGTTCGATGACCACCATGGACCTAACTGTGGAGTTTGTATATTCTCGCTGTGTTTGCGTGGGTTTACTCCGGGTACTCCGGTTTTCTCCTACAATAATTAACCCTAGAATGTCTGTGTGTGTGTGTGTGTGTGTGTGTGTGTATGTGTACATGTGGAAAGGGATATAGATTGTAAGCTCCACTGGGGCAGGGACTGATGTGAATGTTCAACTATACTCTGTGAAGAACTGCAAAATATGTGTGCGCTATATAAGAAACTGTTAATAATAATAATAATAATAAAAATAATAATAATAATAATAATAAATAATAAAAAATACCCAGAGCTTGAAATGATATCCACTGACAATATACAGTATGGTTTCAAAAAGACATCACCGCCATTGGACAACTTTATAATAATGGACAGTTTAAGTCATTTGGGCAGCTGCAAAATGAATTCAATACACCAAACGAGCATTTTTTTAGATTCTTACAATTAAGACACGCAATCCAAAGCCAATTTGGCTGGCTCAGCATAGCAATATGTGAAAAAAGAAGGTTTGGGTTCTATCTCAGGCGCTCCTGGAGGATAGCAGCTGGGGTGTATCAATTAGGTCTAACCTTTTAGGAGCTAGAGGAACTGAATGTAATTTATTGGAAGAATGATAAATCCAATAAAGCGCTATCCCAGTGCGGACACCACAGTGATATAGTTAGAAGGATGTTAATACTCCCCTTCCTTTTTGATATTCCCAATGGTGGTTTTTATTGGTTGAATCGATAAGTTTTTTTCCCCGGTACATGTATGTAAATAAAAAGACAAGAACAAAAAGTTGTCTATATGCTTGTTTGCTCTTTTTCTTTTCTATATTATGTAGTGAGGCTCAAATAGATGCATACCTCACTTACATAATTATTAGTTGGATTAAACATATAAAGGTATCTTTCTCTAAAGTGGGTAGCGTACCCGTACTCACGGTGTGGCGGGGTGTTCAACTAGTATCAAAGGTATCTTTTGCCAGTCTCAGGTTCCAAAAAGAAGTTTTATTATCAAAAACAATATAAAATGGGGGGTACTTGTGTATTTTGGCTGCGCCCATCGCATCGCATACCATAACGCATGCAATGGTATGCGATGCGACGCGATTTCGTTCGATAGTGTGCGATGGCATACAATTTTCAAATTGTATGGCATTGTACATGGCATACAATGCCATACGATGCGATGCGATTAAACATTGTATAAGCACCCTAATGGGTGCTTATACAATGTTAAGCACCCTAATGGGTGCTTACAATGTTAAATGCACCCCCACTCCACCCCCCACTATAAACGTGAACCCGAAGCGTGGCGAGCGCAGCGAGCCCGCGAGGGGTGGCGGTACGCGTCCTACGACCTTTTCATACCCCCACTATCCACGTCGGCGTGGAGTTGAGAATAGAATAGTGTGGCGAGTGCAGCGAGCCACCGAGCCCGAAGCGTGGCGAGCGCAGTGAGCCCCGCGAGGGGACACGGATACCTGTGAAGCCCGCGAAGGGACGCGTTTACCTGTGAAGGTATCCGCGTCCCCTCGCGGGGCGCGCTGCGCTAGCCACGCTTCGGGCTCGGTGGCTCGCTGCGCTCGCCACACTATTCTATTCTCAACTCCATGCCGACGTGGATAGTGGGGGTATGAAAAGGTTGTAGGACGCGTACTGCCGCCCTTCGCGTGCTCGCTGCGCTCGCCACGCTTCGGGTGCACGTTTATAGTGGGGGGTGGCGTGGGGGTGCATTTAACATTGTAAGCACCCATTAGGGTGCTCAAAAGCACCCTTTAGGGTGCTTATACGATTTTTCATCGCATAGGGGTTCAAAATCGCGTCGCATCTCATGCCATCCGGTACATGGCATGCGATGCGACGCGTTCATCGTACGATGTACATCGGGGGCGCCGCTATAATACACAAGTACCAAATGGGGTGCAGGAGCGTGGCAGGTTTCTGAGGTGGATGACAATATAACGAACAGTACCCCGATCCGGACGAGATAAAGTAGTTTTTAGAGTCAGACATTCTGCTGTCCTTACCTCCAGTCCTCACCTACAGGGTATAAAAATTGGTATCAGGCTCTTAGACCAAAGTCCCTTTTTGTCCCGAAACATGTTGGTCTAAGAGCCTGATACCAATTTTTATACCCTGTAGGTGAGGACTGGAGGTAAGGACTGCAGAGTTTCTGACTCTAAAAACGACTTTATCTCGTCCGGATCGGGGTACTGTTCGTTATATTGTCAGCCAACTCAGAAACCTGCCACGCTCCTGCACCCCATTTTATATTGTTTTTGATAATAAAACTTATTTTTGGAACCTGAGACTGGCAAAAGATACCTTTGATACGAGTTGAACACACCGCCACACCGTGAGTACGGGTACGCTACCCACTTTAGAGAAAGATACCTTTATATGTTTAATCCAACTAATAATTATGTAAGTGAGGTATGCATCTATTTGAGCCTCACTACATAATATAGAAAAGAAAAAGAGCAAACAAGCATATAGACAACTTTTTGTTCTTGTCTTTTTATTTACATACATGTACCGGGAGAAACAACTTATCGATTCAACCAATAAAAACCACCATTGGGAATATCAAAAAGGAAGGGGAGTATTAACATCCTTCTAACTATATTACTGTGGTGTCCGCACTGGGATAGCGCTTTATTGGATTTATCATTCTTCCAATAAATTACATTCACCATAGCAATATGTCCGGCACCGATGAAACTAATTCTGCAAAGGCTGGAAAACAGTGGTCGGGTGTCTATAATAAATAAGTGTGTAATAAATCTAGGTCAGCATCCGCCCTTACTGGACCATTTAAGAATGAAGTGGGAGACAGACCTGGGTCTACTATCAATGGAGAATTGGAAAACTATAACGGGGTCAACATCATCTGTCAGATATCAACAAATTGATTTATTTATACTCCATAGGGTATATCGTAACCCATTAGGGATGCACAGGGCTGGTTTAAGGGAAGATGCTAGGTGCTTAAGATGTGCGGTAGCAGAGGCAGGTTTCCTGCGTATTCTGTGGGACTGTCCTATGATGTATTTATTTTGGGAACAAGTGTGGGATGATCTTAAAACGACAATTCCTTCAATAGTGCAAATTCGTCCTAGAACTTGTCTGCTGGGTATGGAAATAGGGGGGATCACTCACCAATGCTCTATCCATATGTTGTTTGTCTGATCACCCTGGTAAAGGTGGTGATAGCTCGTGTATGGTTCTTGGCCAAGCGACCGGCAATAGCAAAGTGGAGAGGATTGGTGAAGTGATTAAGCATGAAAGATACAGATGGAGTGCCTCTCAAACAGCGCTGGGGATCACCAGAATGTCCCCGCTGGTGATCACCAGCGGAGAAGTGCTCCATCTTTTTCATGCAACAGGGGACGGAAACCCTGCCCGGCTCTGCTTCAGGGAGATGGGCAGGTTTAGGGGGGTGCGGGAAGGCGGTGGGGACCCACGAACAGCAATGGTGGAACTGGGTATGCGAGTGTCTCATGCGCGGTGCCCACTTCTAATGGATGGTGGGGCCTGGGGGCTGGCGAAGGCTGGCAATTCTATTGCCAGGCCTTGCAACAGGGAGAGGGGCTCCATCTGTAAGAAAATCAAAAAGAAAATTTCATAATAAATGGGACAGTTGGTGCAATTTGCACTTAGCAAGACCAGATGATGAATTGATAACCATCTAGTAGATACCGGTATATGTATGGAACTAATTTAGACATGGTTAGATTAAGTATTTTTGGTTACGTTTTTTTTAGGGCAATATCACCAGATCTTGCAGGATTGAAATTAATGATATCAGAGTGTCCTTCTGGCAAGGGTGTAGATGAAAAAACAGCTGTCTGGCAGTAAAGAACGGCTTATGCATTTTGCTGCTATCTGCAGCTTTCTCAAAGGTAACTTACGCTTTGAACTGTTCGGGCTTAAATACCCTGTATAATGGCATTAGGTCACACACTGGACCACCATGATAATAATATAATTAACTCAACTATTTAAAAAACTCTATACAGAGTACCTACTGTAATTATATTTATAGGAGACAGACTTACCTATTAGTCTAAACAGTATAGTAAAATTATGAATTTTTTCTCAAGGGCTTAGTCTTAGGGGCCCCGGTGCAATGCACTTGCCGCACCAATGGTACTTCCACCTCTGAAACTCATAGTTCTATTACCAAATAATTTTTATTTTAATACTAAATATTTCCAACCAATCAGCTAGTGTAAGTTTTCAACTAACTGTGTTTTGTTTTATTTTTTTATTTGTTGGTTTTCTGAAATAAGCAAATACTTTTTACTGTTTATATTATTAGCTGAATTTTAGAACTATTATGTTACTTACAGGGTAGAATCATTAACGTAAAAGCTAATATTTTTCTTATGACATATCAATGATACAGTACTTCATTAGTACGGTAAGTCAAGTACTCTTATACTTCTAATTAGACACTAAGTACATGTTTGGTGTTGCCGAGCTTTGATCTGAATGCTGTTGGATCTTCAATAACAGCATCACTTGGTTTATTTTTAAGCTTTTAAGTTTAGAGAACATGTATACAAACAGCATCTTCATATTTTCTTGTTTACTTCAAAAAACAAATATTCTTCATAAACCAAATTATTCTCAAACACGAAGCTAATTCTAACAATGCGTATTCATTTAACATGTAATAGTCAAGCAGAGATATTGAATGTTCTGTTTCACGCTACCACAAACTGTTTCTTTTAAACATTGACCCAAAAATCAGAATAGAGGTGAGGGTAAGCACTGGAACGAAACAAGAATTGTTCCCACAAGTAATTTCTTTTGGTACTTGTCGTTCACCAAGGCCAAGCAACTTCCACTTGAACCAATGTTTTGAATGACCTGCTTATTCGCTCAAGTCTGTATAGCACTGTGTATATGAATACATTAAAATGTAAGTGAGGTAGCATGGGAATAGAAAACAGCTGCTTTGCAGATTACATTATACATAGCCTTGGTATTGAGCAAATGGTTTGCTATAGGTGCTATGCTGTTTGCTGGTGGCAGCATGTTTAGATCCCTGTCTAGGAAGTTTAGAAACTCACCTGGGACTCGCTACCTGGATTAATCTAACCAAAAAAGGCCCAGGATAATAGTCTATGGCAATGATGGCTAACCTTGACACTCCAGCTGTTGTTAAACTACACATCCCAGCATGCCCTGCTACAGTTTTACTATTTGGCCATGCTAAAACTGATGCAGGGCATGATGGGATGTGTAGTTCATCAACAGCTGGAGTGTCAAGGTTAGCCATCACTGGTCTATTGGCTTAAATCATATTTGTATGCAAATCCAATGGTTTGAGTCCAAATAGGATGCTTGGGGCTCTGTGCAAGCATAAGAAATGTCCTGAACAAGTGTGGACCCCCAGACTTTGCAGACTTCTTGGATCCCAATGTCCAACTTCTATGGCCAGCTTACTCAAGCTCGTCAGTGCCTGTAACCATCATGTGCAGCACTCATATTCTCTATAATGCTAACAGGAGGCATCTGTCTTCTACAGAAGCCACCTTCTAAATTAGAGTTTTGATTGGATGGAAATGCATAGCCACTTCATTGTGGTTGTGCAATTCCATAGAAACGTCAATCAAACCAAATGTGCTGGACTTGCCACCACTCCACCCACTGGTTGATGCAAACATACAGCACCGTCCTGCACAAGTAACATCTACCCCACCTGCAGTGCACATGGTTTTGTCCATTTGAGAAAGAATTTGCCAGAAGGAGTGAACCAGAATAAGGCCCTTTGTGCTAGATTTAAAGCTGCACTTATTTAGTTAACCCTATTTTTTTTAAAGTTATTAATGCTTAAACGCATTCATTGAATTGAGCATGCACACTGAAAGATATTGTTAAATTATATTGTTTGGTGGTGTCACAGAGACCCGCTGTATATTCAGCAGATACAGGGGTGGTCAGGGTTGGTAAGAATTTGAGCATTCATCCTTAACAGCATTGAGCATACACATGCACTACCTGTTTATTTAATCGATATCTTTTAGAAGAGCACTTCTGAGCTAAATATTTCTTAATATCGGATAGTGTTTATGGGGCTTAAGACTTTGGTAAATAAATGACAGACTGGTTGTGCACTGTCCCTTCAGGGGTGTACACACGCAGTGCTGTCAGGTGGGTACTTCGTACTAAGTCAGATGGAGGGGCCCAGGTTCCCCGCCCTCTTCCCCAATGCAGCAGCACAGCCTCTCTCCACTGCTCAGCACATACTACTCATTGCTGTTTGCTGAGCAAGGCAGCCTGTGTTCCGCCACACAGCCAGCATCTACTGCAAAAAATTTTACAGGTGCAAATTTTTAATTTTTTTTACAGGTGCATGGCCACACCCCCACCTCTGGCCACACCCTTCCTGTAGGTCACAGCCCTTTTTAAACGGGGCCCGGCAAGACTTTCAGTGGCCCTGTACAGACGGTGCCTTGCTAATTGATCGGAATAGAATTAGAATTGCACGCAAGGCAAATGCATTTAATTTAGACTACATAGTACAGATCTATACTATATAGTTTTGCCCACACAGTCTATGTTTCTGTTGGATTTCGATGGCGCATAGCAGGATCGAATCTAAATTGTATACGTTCAATTTCCATTTGATTTTGATTAGATTTTGCTTATACAAGCAAAATCGAATAGAAAATAGACCGAATCGAACCGTGTGTATGGGACATTACTTTTTCTGATCCAAGGCTTGATACATCTCCCCAAGAATATTAACCAAAGTTACCAAAGTTACCAGTTAGTTGATACACTCTTCTACAATCCTAAATACAAAAAGTGTGCCCTTTGCAATATTTCCTTTTACGTACTCGTACACTAATTGGTTCCAGCACTGGAGTAAACTACGGAGTGTGAGCAACCCAGCCTTCAGGTTCGGCAATGTGTGATTCAGGGTGACACATACTGTACTGGAGGTTTTGATTTGTTTTTGCATTCAGTGTTGACATCTTTTCATCTACAAGCTTAGTTCAGATTTTAGTATATGGGCCCATCTCTTGTCAAGCAAAATCCTTGTTCTGTATGGAGCTTTCTTCACTTTAAGCACCATTGCACCTGTTAGCTCTGCTTGACTTCAGCGGAAGCAAACAGTAAATGTTACAGCAGATAGCTGGTCCGTGTTCCGGATTCTCCGATCCTCGCCTCCTTGCTATGAAAGCTCTGGCCATGTCACAAGCTGGCATGCATTCTATGATCAGCCTTCCTGAGCAACACAGTCTTGAAACTGAAAAAGCGAAGGGACAGAACATGTATTTCCCAGATGAGTGCGTAAGATGCCAAGTATTGTTGACATTGACAAGTGATTTGGTGAATCAGCACAAAACACTGGGCTGCCTTACATGCTGCCTGTCTGATGTCGCTGCTGTGTTAGGTACTCTCTGCAGCTGTCTAGGTGCACTACATATAATGTAGAAATATGTATTATCGCAGGAATACCTGGAGATGCAGTGTCACTCAACAGCCTCTTCACACATTGTTAAACTGCATCTTCCCAATATAACCGGAAAATATTTTTGAAGGTGCTACCAGCAGTCAGACATCTACTTATCAGCAAATACACTAGATTCCCTATATTAATCCCACATCAGCTTTTTCTAGACACTTTCGACTGGTTATACAGTATATATGCCGTAGTTCAACAATATTAACATATATATATATATATATATATATATATATATATATATATATATATATATATATATATATATATAGAAGACTTGCGGTGGGGCACTCGTGGCAATTGTAGAGAAGCAAAAAGATTTGCCAGCTGGTTTTCAAGCAGCAACGTTTCAATTTATTGTTCAAATTGTCGTCAGGTTCAATTTGAACAATAAATTGAAACGTTGCTGCTTGAAAACCAGCTGGCAAATCTTTTTGCTTCTCTACAATTGCCACGAGTGCCCCACCGCAAGTCTCCTATATCCGTTTTGTGCTGGCACCGGCGTAGCTGCATTTTTGTCACAAGGAGTGCCAAACCCCTGCTCTCTCTCTCTCTCTCTCTCTCTCTCTCTCTCTCTCTCTCTCTCTCTCTCTCTCTCTCTCTCTCTATATCTATATCTATATCTATATCTATATATATATATATATATATATATATATATATTTATTGTGGCAGATACAGCATATTTACACATAAGGATAATGTGGAAAATCCAGACCAGGTTTAGAACTGCAGCAGAACAATTAGATCCAGTCCAGATTTCCTAACCAATGTGATCAGGGTTGGGCTGATTAGCAGCACCTGTGGCTTTCTGATATAAATGTTTTCAGGGCAGGAGGTCATTGCTCCTGATGGTGGGAAAGCTGCCCAGGTGATAGGACAGGGGTGGGGGCTATGGTGGGGACCACTAGAACATACTGAGGAGATTTTACTATGCTGTGACATCTTTATGCTGCAATCCTGTAACCATCCTTGCCTGTGCTGTTTACCTGGTATGCTGTCTACCTGCTACAAAACCAAGACTTCATCTTATCCAGTGTATGTGATTCCTTGTCACATTATATATATACTATTGCTCAAAATAATTAATAAAATAGCTACTGTATCCCCACAGTAATAGCAAATAGGAGGCAATTGTGTCATTCCCATGAGGCCACACCCCTTATGCTGAGGTTACAACCACTTTTCACACTCTGGTTCCAATTCCTCATCATAATTTGGTTTTGGATATTTTTTATCTTTAAATTGCTAAAAACAGATAAAATCATGTAACTTGCCATGTTATTGTTCTTGAAGTAAAAATACAAACATTTCTTAACAGTCATTTTGAGTCCACCACCTCACAGCCCACAATACTGTTTAATTTGTTTAGCCACTAGCTGGCTAAACAAAGTGACGGAGCAGCGGCACAAACACAAGGCAGTTTAAAAGAACATAATACATCTATAAAACATTGCTTACACAAACAAATATTAGTAGACTGACCTGCTGGTCATAATAATCCCCTCCCCTTCCTAATTGGGTAACACACCCCTGTAATAGATTTATGAGGTGCACTAGAGAGGTTGGGTATGAAGTATAATAACATGTTATTGGTAGTAAATCTAGTCCATAACCAGAGCGTTGTGGCTTATCAACAAGCTTGCAAGCATTTCTGTGGACCGTTATTTTATTGAATTATTTTGTAGTGTCACATCATTTCTGGTTAAAAACTAGTGCATTGGAGTAATAACCAAATAGGAGCGAAAGCTTACCTAAGCTTGAGAGGAGATAAGCACCCTGTTTTGTATTAAATAATTGTTAGCCTCTTGGGGATTGGTGTTTTAGTCAGGGATGGTAATTGGGTGCAGTTATTTCAGCTAGCCAGTAGGAGTCGAGTGAGGGGGAGGAGTTAGGAGTTAATATAAGGGCTGGCTGAGGTAAATTATTCCTCTTGCCATTTTTTGGATTCCCTGGAGACTGCTGTCCTTCGGTGTCTGACTAGGCTAAGTGCTTTTACTTATTATTCTTCTACTATTCTGTGTAGTTTCTTCCTATCCTTTCCCTTCTTATTCTATCCCTCTATTGTCTATATCTTTTTATCCGCATTCTTTAATTTTAGTGGGCTAAATGAAAGTTGTGTCTGTCCTCAATATTAGCCGCAGCTTCAGGTGATAGTATTTTTTCTGTAGGTAGGGGAACATGTCCCGTCCGCGCCGCAGCGCTCCCCCGCCCCAGAGGCTGGCTGAGGCAACCAGGCCTCTTCAGTCAGCAGCCGCATCACGCGTCACGCGGGGAGCACGGCTCGCGGCCGCGGCAGCCATGGGGGGTTCGCGCAATGTCCCTGCTCCCGCGGCTATTGCGGCGGGAGCCAGAGGGAGGGTGCGAGGGCGCAATAGTTCAGCAGGGCGGGCGGCTGCCCGTCCTGCTGCGCAGGAGTCAAGTGTCATGGCGGCCGCCATAATAAGAACGCCGCGCCCGGCCCCCTCGCTGTCAGGCCTGCAGGCTTGGTTGGCCAGGGGGTCACAGGGCAGCGGGGCGCACAGCGTTAGAGGTAGCCCTGCCCTAAGGGATTTAATATCGGGGACAGGGGGTTCGGAGGTGGCTGCCAGCCCCCCCTCAATATCTCCGGGGGCCATTTTAGATGCAGGGGATCAAATTGCAGGGAGCAATCCCACAGCCTCAGGGGCTGGGGATTCTAGCATGCACCCGCAGTTAGGTAGCCTGTCTCCTGTGAGAGATCAGGCAAGCGTCAGGGTGGATGAGTGGCAATCTCCACAATCAGTTAGGGGGGCTTTTACACCAGTTGTGAGGGTAAGGGCATCACCATTAGCCTTGTTTGCACCTCCACCATCCACACCTGGGTTCATGTCTAGGCCGGTGCCTGTGGCTCCGCCCACAGCGCGGCAGCAGCTAAGGGGGATTTCTGATAGCTCCTCTGCAGTTCAGCAAGCCCACCCGGGCAGCTGGTCTCCGTATTTTAATGCGGGGGTCAGTCAGCAGAGTGTACAAGGAAATTTAGCAGCATGGCCGCAGTGGGTTAACCCGCAGCAGCCCATGTACCAGACAGCGGGCCAGCAATGAGGCAGCGCGGGCCAGGGCGGTCAGGGCCAACAGTTGTGGGCTTTCAACCCGGGTTACTTGCAGCCGGCCGCAGGGTTTTATAGCATGGGGATGCCCCAGGGTGTACCTAACTTCGGGCAGCAAAACATTTTGCAGTTCCCCCCACCTCCACCACCGCCGCCTCCTGTGGCCAGGCCCAATAGCACCCAAGGGGTGGAGCAGCAGGGGGCACAGGGCGGTGACATTTTAAGGGGTACAGGCGCTGGGGAGGAGGCCATAGTGTCTAATGTTATGACAGAGAATGTTATTAATACAGTTTCTGTAAGTATTCCATTGCAGACAGTTTCAGCGAGCGCTGGGCCGGGGAGCGTGTCAGAGATACTGGAATCAACGAGTCAAGTCGCGGTGGGCGCACTGCGCAGCGAGGGACATGTCGTGCCAGCAGAGGAGCAGGCGGGGCCATCATCAGCGGGAGCAGGTGAGATACCGCAAGCGGCGCAGCGGGGAGCAGCAGGGACTAATTCAGACAGTTCCTCAGATTCATCCAGCTCGGATGGTAGGCCGCGTAAGCTCATGAAATACTTTGCGCAGAAAATTAGGGGTAAAAAGAAGGGAGTAGGAAGTTCGAGGAGTGTAGCCAGCAGTGCAGATAAGTTTGGGCCGGATGCATCAGGGGATGCTGTGCATTGTTCTAATACGGCAATATTAAGAGGTTTAAGGTCTAAGATTAGGGACAAGATTAAAAAGGGACGATTTGTGGATATGTTTGCCATAACGCATGAGGCAAAAACTGCGTTAGACGCTGCAAAGGCAAAGGGCCCTGCGGCTGAGGAGGCGAGGCGAACATATTCTAATTGGCTAGCCGGGGCTTATGTATTTGCGGCTTGTTATACAGAAACAAGGCCGTCAGAGCATTTGAACATGTTCAAGTACTTCCATTTAATACATAATATGTACATGTCAGGGAGGTTAAATGCATGGAGGCAGTACGATGAAATGTTCAGAAAAAAGCAGGACGGTCAAAAGGTCTTTAGTTTTGGGTTCAAAGACGTGGAAGTATGGTTGGAAGTTACCCAGCAAGCAAGGGGTGTGAGTGAGGCGGGACTAGTGTGGAAGCAGCCATTTCTTGGTAGATCAGGGTATAGTGGGGCCGGGAGAGGAAAGTGCTACGCCTTTAACAATGGGCAGTGCGCAAGAGGGGCAGGGTGCAAATATAGGCATGTGTGCATGCTCTGCGGTGGAGGCCACACCGCAAAGGAATGTACAAAGTCAGGGGGCCAAGCAACTGGGAGAGGGGGGGCTAGGCCCAACGTTAGGCAAGGCGGAGTCCCCAATTAGAGTTGACGAGTTAAAAAGATGGTTGAGGCTCTATCCTCTTAGGGAGGAGGCTGCCTTTTTGTTAGAGGGTTTTTTGGAGGGTTTTCGTCTTCCAATAGTTGATAGGGTTATTGCATCGGCAGGTAAGAACTTAAGGTCAGCTAGAGAATTCCCAGAGGTAGTAAGGAAAAAGGTTGAAAGCGAGGTGAGGCTGGGTAGGATGGTAGGTCCTTTCGAGGAGCCCCCAATTGCGGACCTATGCATTTCTCCGCTGGGGGTGGTACCTAAGAGGGAACCTGGGAAATACAGGCTGATACAACATTTGTCATACCCAGAAGGGGGGTCAGTGAATGATGCATTGGATCAGAAATTTTGTAGTGTCTCCTACGAATTGTTTGAGCAGGCGTTGGTTTTAGTGCAGGGTTTTGATAAAGGGGCGCTGATGGCTAAAGTGGATATAGAGTCAGCTTTCAGAATTTTGCCATTGCACCCAGAATCATTCAAATATATGGGTTTTAAGTTGGGGGATGGTTTCTATATAGATAAATGTCTGCCGATGGGTTGTTCGGTTTCATGTTCATTTTTTGAATGTTTTAGTAGTTTTTTGCAGTGGTGCATTAAGGCGGGTTGTAGGCAGCAAGGGGTTACACACTATCTGGATGATTTTTTGTTAGTGGGTCCAGCGGATAGTGGGGTGTGTGGTGATTTGCTTTTTTCAGTCAGGGCGCTGTTTAGGGTATTAGGCGTTCCCATTGCTGAAGAGAAAACGGAAGGCCCTGTTAATAGATTATCATATTTGGGTATTGAGGTGGATACTGAATTGGGTATTTGCAGGCTTCCGGGGGAAAAAGTAAAGCGGTTGGAGGAGCAATTGGATGCATTTTTAGCTGCTAAAAAGTTACATTGAAGCAGTTGCAGTCCCTATTAGGTTTGCTAAATTTTGCTTGTAGGGTTATTCCAATGGGCAGGGTTTTTTGCCGCAGATTGGAAAGGGCAACAGCGGGGGTCAAGAAGCCTCATCATTTTGTGAGGGTTTCAAGAGAGTTAAAGGAGGATCTAAAAGTCTGGCTTCGCTTTATAAGGGATTTCAATGGGGTTAGAATTTGGCAGAAGTCAGTAAAGAATGCGGAGTTGCAGTTATTTACTGATGCATCAGGGGCTATGGGTTTTGGAGCTTATTTTAAAGGGCAGTGGTGTGCGGAGGCTTGGCCAGAGTCATGGAGATCAAGGGGATTCACGAGTAGCATGCTACTGTTGGAATTGTTCCCGATAATAGTTGCGGTGGAACTTTGGGGATCCCAGATTGCGGATAGCAATATTGTTTTTTGGTGCGACAACTTGGGGGTGGTCCACTCAATTAACAACCAGAGGTCGGATTGCCCTAGGTCCATGCGGCTGCTTAGGCATCTAGTTCTTAGGTGTTTGCAGGGAAATATTTAGTTTTCGGCAAGGCATGTTCCAGGGGTAGAGAATGAGATAGCAGACGCATTATCCAGGTTCCAGTGGGATAGGTTTAGGAGGTTAGCCCCGGAAGCGGATCCTGTTGGGTTGATGTGTCCTATTAATTTGTGGCAGATCATCGAGCCGGCATTGAAGGCTTAGCTCTGAAGGCATTGGCTCCAAGTACGCTTAGGACTTATACAGCGGCTTGGAACGAGTGGTCGGTTTTTTCAGCAAGGTTGGGAGAGGGTAAGTGTCAAGAGGAAGGCATTTTGGAGTTTGTCTGGGCGTGCCACCAGGAGGGTAGGTCTAGGGCGGCGATGTCAGGGGTTTTGGCCGGAATTGCGTACTTTTCAAAATTGAAGGGTCTTAGGGACCCAACCAAGTAATTTCTGCTATCAAGGGCATTGAAGGGATGGGCCAAGGAGCAAAAAGGGGAAGGGGATTTGAGAAGGCCCATAGACTTGGGTTTGCTTCAGGAGATAGTTACAGCAGTATTGGGTGTGGCAGTAGATGAGTTTGAGGCAACACTTTTCAGTTTAGCATTTGTATTAGCGTTTTTTGGGGCATTCAGGGTGGGGGAGTTGGTAGCAAAGAATAAGACGTGCTTGATATCCGGGGTATTGAGGGAGAATGTTTTGATAAAAAAGGATATTATTTTAATAAAAATACAGAGGTCAAAGACGGATCAGTTGGGTAGGGGACGTTGGATATCCATAAAGGCGGTGGGGAACAAGGGGATTTGCCCGGTTGAAAGAGCGAAAAAGTTTGCGGCAATTAGGCCGCAAGGGGGGGCTCAGTGGTTAATACATAAAGACATATCCCCGCTAACTAAATTTCAGTTCTCCAGCGTGTTCAATAAATGCTTGGTGGCGTTAGGTCTTCCAGAGGAAGAGTACGGCACTCATTCCTTCAGGATAGGAGCGGCTACTTGCGAGGCAGCGTCAGGAGGGTCAGAGGAGTCAATAAAGCGCTTAGGGCGTTGGAAATCATCTGCTTACAAGTCATACATAAGGGGGGATAGACTGTAGGAAGTGCGCTCCTGGTGAGTTTGTTTTTTGGGTAACCCAGGGCCATAAGCTGCCTGCCTTTTATCAAGGGGGATTGGATGGCGTTTCACTTTTTTCCTCTTAAAATCTGAGGTTTTGTGTTGTTCACATCCATCTGGGTAACCTAAAAAGCTGAGTTCACCTTACCCTGGCTAGTTGCTATTGCATAGAATTTTAAAATTAAGTTTCTAATGTGTTGTGTATAATTCTGTTATAGGTTCGGCTGATTTGGTGGGTAGGGTGTGGATTGTTGGACACTCTTATGTCTATTGGGCAGGAAGGCACGAGGTTAGGTCAGGAAAGGCTGGTAGGGTTAGATGGATAGGAATTAGGGGTCTTTCCTGGTTTAGGCTTTGGGAGTTGTTGATGGCCTCAGAAGCAAAGTGGGGTGCTCCAGATGTGTTGATTATTCACGCCGGTGGCAATGACTTAGGGTCATGCAAGGGCATTGAGTTGATTATGGCGATAAGAAATGACCTCCAATGCATAAAAGAAAGATGGCCTGGGGTAAGGTTATGTTGGTCGGAAGTGATACCGAGGAGGGTATGGAGAGGGACACAAGGAGGTGCTGCTCTGGATAGGGTCAGGAAGAAGCTTAATGCAGCAGTGTCCAGGTTTGTCGGGAGCATTGGAGGTGTGGTAATAAAGCACCCGGAGATTAAGTATGAGGCAGTGGAGCTCTATAGAGCGGATGGAGTGCATTTAAACAAGGAGGGTATGAAGCTGTTTGTCACAGCCTTGTTGGAGGTGCTGGGAAAAGAGGGGTGAGGGTATAAGTGGCGGACTTCGGCCGGCGTTGGCGGCCTTGTTTTGGCGGAGAGCATGGCTCCTCGGTTGGAAAGAGATTAGCGTGACAGAAATTGACTAGCATTTACCCTTTGAGTGCGGCGAGCCGGTCACTACCTTAGGGGAGGACCAGGTCACCATCTTAGGGAGGGACCAGTGCTCTGCCAATTTAGGGAAAATGGAGCTACTCGGTAAGGTCACGCTGGGCGTGGTTATAGCCACGCCCATTTGTTTAGTTATGCATTAGCTAGTACCGAGGGGCCATGCTTCTTGGCCACTTATTGATTAATAATTCATTCCAGCCATGCTATTGAATAAATTTTGGCTGTGACCTTAATTTTCCAATCTATACAGTTGTCTGAGTCATTATTTATTGTCTGCGAGTCCAGTTATTGTGTCCGAGTCAATTATTTCTAGGCATAAGGAATTCTGAGTATTAAAACATATGGGTGACTTATAGAAATGTTGTATGCAAAACAAGCTATCAACAATGCTCTGCCCCCTCCCAATAAAACAGTATTACACATTTACAGTAATATTCTTTCAAATTATTTCTTTCTTTCAAGGCAATACTCATAATACACCACTCTAGCTCCACCTCCCTGGCCTGCTGATGAAGTTACAAATCTGTCAAGTGAGTTAAAAACCTTCTTTGATTTCAGCTGGGCATGTGCGGATTCCATATGAGTGATCACTTGGCACAGTCTGAACCACTGACACTTAATAGAGGGTGAACACAGTGAGATATGCACTATTTTTCTATTCGATTTGGCTTATAGAAGATTTACAGAATATTTAACAGAAAATCGAATGGACATCGAATAGTTTTACTACATTCAATGCAGATTCGTTCCCAATGCTCGCTCCCATGTAGTGTACATCAAATAGAAAAGTAGTCTTGGACGGCAAGACTATTTCTTAAGTGACAGAAATGTAACATGGGCCCTTATTCTGATCGGAGCGTATATATCCGCGTGCGTTCAGGCCGCCGATGTTTTGTGTCTGCGCATGTGCAGAGGCGTCTCTGCGCCAAATCCCGCATAATATGTGAACACTCCGAACAGGGGGTGGAGAGGGGCAAGAAGGGCTATTTGGGCTCATTACCATATGCATTCGCCCCGCGTTTCATGGGCGTTCCCATGAAAACGCTGGGCGTACGCATGGTAATGCGGCCGTGACGCACGTGTAGGGGGCGGACATATGACATCGCCGGATGTCAGCTGGCCGCCCAGATCCCTGCTTTTTCACGGAAAAATGTCCGTGTGGTCTGAGGTTGCGGGAGCTGGTGGAGCACTCGGTCCTGCATTCGATGGTCTGCGACCACCGAATGATGGGGGAGGTTCCCTTAGATGGAGGAGGCGTATTCCGTGAAAAATACACGTGCGGTCCGTTCGGCCAGCTTCTTACCGCGTACGGACGGAGTTGGCGATCCGTATGGAAGGCAGGGTTTCGCACGCACGGTCCTGGCCGCATAATCGGATCCGGCCGCACCGATCAGAATAAGGGCCAAGGTACGGTAATCTTCTACTTTGGTCAATCCACCACAAGGTTCAACATATTTTGCATTCAACAATGCTCTATTGCAAACCCCTCCATTAATGAATTCATATTTCAGTTACAGTATTGCCTCATTCCTGTTAGCATACCTGGCCAAACTCCTCTCTCATTAACACGGTGTGTACGATTATTCACATTTTTATCCTTGCAGGGAATGCAGGTTTAATTTCGGAGTACTTGCACTCTATACCTTGATGCTTCACAGGGTATCAGCAGCTTATAAGAATCTCAGAACACCCGGTCTGGCACCAACAATCTGGCCAAGTCCCTTAGACAACATTTCTTTCCCATTCTGGTTGTTTACTGAACCTTTTTATCCTGTTTACATAAGAGATAAGTGCTCTGAGTGGAACCAAGTCCTGGCTTGGATTACTTTGGGGTTCCAGGTAGAATCGAGTCCCAGTTCATGTCATCTCATCAGGTACGAATCTCAGATCTTGGAAGAAAATCTTTGGATTGCATGTAAGTACCTTCCTCATGGTTTCAGCTGCCATATCGTACAGGAGATTGTATGGAGGGGGTGAGGCCATCCCAGCTACCTGATTTTAGTTTTTTTTTTATTTTTATTTAAAAAAAATCCAGATACAAAGCCAAAACACTTGAAGGTGGCTTTGCCAAAACCAAAACATGTCAAGGACTGAGAACCCAAACCAAAACAAGGGGTCTCCACACATCTCTTGTTTGCATATTTTTTGCACTTTGAGTTGCTACCACATGATTGGTTTGTTAAATATTTAGCCATGTAAACCACTGGTCCACAAACTGGTGGCCGTGGCATGCTGAGGTGCCTCAGGGGAACTGCAGGGATGCACTGATTAATGATCTAGGAACAAATAAAATTATTCATTGTCAATGTGATTGGCAAAATTAGTACTGGTGACAATCATAATGTATGTGGACAAACAGAAGACCAACCCTGTCTACCAAATAATTGAACCTAGTACTGGTGGCTGCCAATCATAACATATGTAGATAAACAGAAGCCCAACCTTGTCCACTACCAATTAACTCAACATAAGGATGACATATCAGCACAATTGACTTAATTTTTTTTTTTTCTGAATATCTCCGTAAGAAACTATGGGGCAGATGTATTCAGTCTGGTAAAGTGATAAAGTGGCGATGAAGTGGAAGGTGATAACACAACAACCAATCAGCTGTGTTTGAAAATGAAAGCTAGGAGTTGATTGGCTGGTGCGTTATCACCTTCCAATCTATCACTGCCTTATGACCACTTTATCTCTTTACCAGGCTTAATACATCTTCCCCTATGGATCTAGTGGTGCTGATAAAAAAAAAAAATACTGATACCCCAGGGCACTTAGGAAAGTTTGGGGACCGCTGGTGTAAACTGTTAAAAAAAATCCTGGTACTTGTGTAGTATCACAGCACCCATCGCATTACAGACCATAAGGCATGCGATGGTATGCGATATCGCGCGATGTTCCCCAATGTCATACAATTTTTAAATTGTATGGCATTGTATATGGCATTCAATTCCATACAATGCGATGGGATGCGATTATAACTTGTAGAAGCACCCTAAATGGTGCTTACAATGTTAAATGCACCCCCACGCCACTCACCAGTATAAACGTGAACCTGAAGCGTAGCGAGCACAGCGAGCCCGCGTGGGGCGGTGGTACGTGTCCTCCGACCTTTTCATACCCCCACTATCCACGTCGGTGTGGAGTTGATTTTATAAAGTGTGGCGAGCGCTGCGAGCCCGAAGCGTGGCGAGCGGACGTGCATAACTTCACAGGTATACGCGTCCGCTCGCCACGCTTCGTGCTCGGTGGCTCGCTGCCCTCGCCACACTTTATAAAATCAACTCCACGCCGACGTGGATAGTGGGGGTATGAAAAGGTCGGAGGAAGCGTACCGCCGCCCCTCGCGGGCTCGCTGCCCTCACCACGCTTCGGGTTCACGTTTATACTGGGGGGTGGCTTGGGGGTGCATTTAACATTGTAAGCACCCATTAGGGTGCTTATACAATTTATCATCGCATAGGGGGCTAAAATCGCATCGCATCGCAGTGCATCGGGTGTATGGCATGCGATGCGATGAAAAATCGAGCGATCACATATCGGGGGCGCCGTGATAATACACAAGTACCAAAATCCATGTATCATTTTAAAATAGAAAAAGCACCAATAAATAATCTGTAGCTCCCCAGTAATGGAATAAGCGCTAATGAGTAACACCTGCTTAGAAGCTTTTATTTTGACGGTATTTATTGTATGTTAACAGGAATGGCATTTGTATTTGAATTCAATTAATCCTCAGTACAGTATGTACTAAAGCTGAACTAAATCCCTCCTCTGATGGGCAGGTAGCGTGAACCCTGCCTGACCTTATTATGAAATGTTCATTTCAATTCCCAAAATTGCAAACGAGCCATTAGAAACTTCTGAATCCAAATCATGCTCAGAAATGAAAACACGGAATGGGCTGAAATGCACAGGCTTATAATTTAAGTTATTAAAAAGTAAAAATGCAGATGTGATTCGGTCGGCGCCATGAAGTGATCATAAGCACTGTGCTTTAGTATTGCCAACCTCTTACTGGTTCATGCCCCATTATTCACCAAATGGCAGCAGGAACGGCAGCATGGATTTTAATGATACACCGCTGTATGCCTCCATGCTGATGAATGGAGCTTAAAAGCCTTTAGCCTGAGCCGCAGTGTGTTCCTTAGTGCTTAGATTTTCAGAACAATAATATTCCGGGACCAAACGTATCGTGACCTCTGCTGAGAAACGGAATCAGCCTTTAAGAAGAAAGTTGTTTTCTAATAGCCTGCAGGCTAAGGTGGGGGTCACTGAGCAACAAATGCGAAGGGTATACACATGTTTCCTCCTGAGAACAGATATACCCTTAGGGCGGACGACCGTTTCAGCCTGTGTACGGTTTCCCGTGAATATTTCCGGGAGCACAATCGTTGAGCCGCTGTGTAATAAAAAATGAATTTGCTCATGGCACAAACTGCACAAGTAATTACTTACTAGGTTTTCAGTGTTTCCAACTAAAAGCAGACCCCTGTGTACGGATGCAGAATTTTATTTTTATCTTTGGAGATTATGCATACAGTAGCTTCCGGGTGCATTCAGAATGGAGATAAAATCATATTTCCACTGGAAACATACATGTAAGTTAGTGTACATATTACTTTAGTTGATGTATTGATTTTATGTAGTGTGGAATTATTGAGCACTTGGCAGATGTTATTCATTGAGGCTATGCAGAGACATACATGCATATAAATATTTATAACATTCTATGGGGTTATTTTAATCCGTTGGTGTATGGTGTACGTCATGTGCAGATGCAGGGTGTGTGCAGACGCAGGGTGCGTGCACCCACAGCAAACAGTTTAGCGGGCGGGGGACGTTGGGTGCCGGGCAGTTCCATTAGCATATGGTACGCCCAGCGTTTCATGGGCGTTCCCACGAGAACGCTGGCCATTCTGATGCTAATGAGGCCATGACGCGGGTGCGGGGGGCGGGCAGCTGACATCTACCAATGTCAGCTGCCCACCCATTTCCGTCTCAGCTCACTTTTATAGGCGTACGCGTTCCACATCGTTCATTGTTCCCCGACCATCGAATGATGTGGGTGTTCCCCCGAAGCATGCGAATGGATGTTTATGTTAAAAATCCATTCGCAGCCTCTGCGTGCGAAGGGGGGTTGAGCAGCCCAGCATTCGCCGGGTGGGGTTTGGTGGAAGAATTTGCAGCCTCGCGAATCAACTAAAATTATTTATTTTTTATACACACTTTTCATTTGTATATTTGTATATTTGTACGCAGTTGTTGTTGCCCATAACATCCAATCAGATTATGTTTTTAATTTTGTAGGATGCAATAGAGAAATGATAGACGATATCTGATTGGTTGATATTGGCAACATCCCCACTTTTTCACTTTTAGAACTTTTAGTAAATTTACACCTAAGAGTAAATTTACACCTACACCTACACCTATAATGAGTGGCAGTTTGACAAAATTGCAGATTTTGGGGGCATTTTTGCCACAAGAGCTAAACTCTCAAAAATTGCTGATTTATACCCTTCTATACATTGTTATTACTACACATTCTATATTTTTTGACATGTGTATATTATATACATTACATGTAGCATATTTTTGTTATATTTATTTCTAAGTTTAGCCTTCATCATGTCAAAGAGGTTGTAATTAATAATGGTACCCACATAGTTCCTTTATGATATATTGGATATGATTATGGAATTATTTGATAATAAATGATGCAACGTTCCGTTATGTTGCTTCTGACCTTGGTGCATTGTATATTTTATTTGTGATAGATTTTTTTCTATACTGTATGTATTTATATTCATGTATAAGGCAGTGTTTATAACCTTGTTTTCATTTGCTTTTCAGCCTGGAATATGGAGCTGAATGATAGAACATTTCATTGTTTTAAAAAAAAATACTTACCTTCTATTGGCTTTTTATGCTGGCACTTTTGTTGACTATGTTATGATGTTTATGTGGTCTAAATCATGCAGTATTTAGTAATATAGGGGGTGATTCTAGTCAGCTCGCTATATTGCGAGTTTGGCCCCGCCCCAAAGTTTTGGGGACTACGCATGGTTCTATTATGCGCATGTGCAGCCCCCCTGTGTGAATGGCTTCGGTGACTTGGATAGTCGCCGAGCCATATGCAAACATTGGGGTGGGGCATGACAGGGGTAGACAGTGGCGGGAATGGGGCTTGCCCATGGGAACGTCCAGAGTTTTACAGAGTAACCATGAAAAAAACGCTGGGTGTTCCCATGGGTATGCGGGCATGCCAATGCCTGCTGGGGGGCTGGTGCAGCTGATGTAGCAAGACATCAGCCGCTTACCCCGTCTTCATCCATAACACAAATAAAAGTTAGCTTTCATTGGGGCAGATGTATTAAGCCTGGCGAAGAGATAAACTGGAGATAAAGTGGAAGGAGATAACGCACCAGACACTCAGCTGTGTTTGAAATATGTCAGTTAGAAGTTGATTGGCTGGTGCTTTATCTCCTTACACTTTATCTCAACTTTAGATCCAGTTTATCTCTTCGCCAGGCTTAATACATCTGCCCCATTGACTTCTATTTGAGAAGGCAGGAGAAATCATGCGAGGGGATGTGTTTTCGTTACATTCCACATGTTTCCGAGCGGAATCGGTGTGGGGGGGGGGGACGGGACGTTCAGACGGTCAGCATCTCAGGCGCTTGGTAAGCTGCGATGTTCACAGCTTACCAAGCCAACCTACTCTATACCACTCTGTCCCTGCATTATATGACGTCTGGAACTCCGACAATTGGAACTTGCTTTTGGCTAACATAGTATCTCAATAGAAGTTGTAGCATCTTGTTGACAAAACTAGATAACAGGGCCACACATGCGTAGACCCCAAGGCCACTGAATCTTTCCTCCGCAACAAGAAGTTGGGTGATGGGTGAATTATGACATTATGATTGAAGGCAGAGCTGTGCAATGAAAATTTGACACATTCATATTTAATTAATGAAATTGAGTAAGGTATAAATATTGGAGATAGAGAAGGAGGGAGTACACAGTTGAGGAAGAACAGGCAAACAAGTGGAAAGAGGGGGGCTGGAGCTAACTTTGAATGGGGTTTCCAGGCTGATCACTGTCCTTGTTAGGTTTCCATTTTGATTTGATTTAGAATTATTGTTGTATCCGGAGGTCTTTTATCCAAATTATTGGAATAATTCAAATAGTTTTTTCCCCTGACCCTTTTTTATACTTACCAAGTCCCCCGGCGTCCACAGCAGGCTTTCAGCATCCTCTACGGCGTCCACAGCGGTCCCAGGAGTGCATTGCACGAGTGCGCACATGCATCGGTGATGTCTCTCCTGGGACCGCTGGAGACACCGGAGACGATGCTGAAGGCCTGCCGTGGATGCTGGGGGACACCGTGGATGCCGAGGGACCATTGGGGCACCACCAGGGGACAAGTAAATATGTTTAAAAAATATATATTCCAAAAACCGGAAAAATCCCTTATCAACATGCTTGTGTTAGTGTGCATTTGCAAATAAAGCTATCTTATAAGTAAAGCTTTGTCATTCATTTTTACAAGTTTGTGTTGGCGGGCAATTATTTCAGTGTTTGACGTTATATTTGAGGGTTATAAAGTACTTAGGTACAAGAATGCTTTCACACAGGCGTGCCCAGGCTTCTTCAGAGAGGATGTGTGACATCAGCTCTTGCCTCGATCCGTCTGTCTCTGTCGCACTGTTGTGGAAGGGTCCGAGTTACTCCCACTTGCATAGACTAGAAAAATCATTGGATGGGGAGTGAGTTGGGTATGGATTTGCAGCTTGTGGGCGATCAGCGATATTTCCGCAAGTCATTTGCAGACTTGCACAGGGCGGGTTTTCACTCTGTCTGGACAGCAACTATCTGATCGCAGTCCTCTGCAAATTCGCACAGCACAGATCAGGTCTGAATAACCTCCAGTGTTCTCAACCGAATCAGACCCTAAATACTAAAGCACACATTAGTACAGTATATCCCAGTGACTTGTGGTGAGGTCAGTGGCTGGGGAGGCCAACATGGGGGTGGGACAGAGTGTCAAAATCTTTTTCACACCCTACGCAGTGTAACTGTACCCTCACTACACTAAGCCCATTTATTCTCCTAACTGCAATAATGTGTCTCTAAGCAGTGCACTTCCTGATCACGATACACCCAAGGCATACATCAGTGCTCATGGCATGTCCCCCGCACTAAGAGGCCGTGGCATAACTAAATACAGTATCTGTACGCCCCATAGTAAATGTTTGTAAGGGACCCCCATGTACCATCCAATGGTGAACAATATATATAACATATGTAACTTTGACGTGGAAGCTGGGCCCTTTTGAGCTCTGGGCCCCATAGCAGCTGCACTCCCTACACCTATCGTAGTTACGCCCTTGCTAAGAGGCATGCCTCATTTGGCTCTCTTTCTGTGCAGTATTTCTGACCGTGGTGTGGCCCAACAGCTCTGCAAGCTAGCAATGGACATCGGAAACCCACCCTCAAATGATGTATCTAACCATCACATCAAAAGAATTAGATAGAAAAAGCAATTTGATTTGTGCATGAGCAACAAAACAGCTTATGCGTGTGCAAAACCACTGCAAGCATCAGAACACCCCTTTGAATGTTTACCAATTCCAATCTGCAAAGATCGTAATGACGCCAGCAGATAATAAAAACACTAACATCACATTGAAAACATTGATAGTTTACTAAGATGGGAGTTCTATTGAAGATTCGATGTTGCTGTGGACAACCAATCAGATCCTACTTCTTATTTATTTAGCACCTAGTAGAAGATAATAGATAGAATCTGATCAGTTGCCCATAGCAACATCCTATCTTCACTAGAAATCCCATCTTAGTAAGTAAACCCCCGAGTCACCCTTCTTCCAGAGGAACCTGTTTGGCCTCTCAAAAGAGTATCAAAGAAGCCCCTTCTCATCTAGCACAAGATTGTGTGTAGGAGAACCTGAGTCTGATCATATGAGAGCTGAGACTCGAGGGCATTTAAGCTATAACCAACATTGCTCAGCCTCTCCTGGCATATAAAGATAATTCAATGACACAGACGTATGTCATCAAATCTGGGAATCAATATATAAGTCACTAGTTAAAAGCCCATCAAAATGACTGCTTAGTCCCTATCTGCTCCTACATCCAAACTCCAGTCTACAGCTCCCTTTCTCCAAACCCAGCAAGTTTGAAACATTTTGCTTTCACTTTCTGTTAAGGAGTAATTTTTTTCCGTCAAGTGGTTACTGGCGGTACTTCATTCCAGAGGTGAGGGGTAGTTAGTCTGTTATATGCAGATATGAATGAACACGATTCCATTTGTTAATCTATAGTGACAATGGAAGAGCACAAAAGATTATTTGACAACTATAGGATCATTCATATAACAGTCAGACAGTAAGACAGAGACAAAGAACTAACCTGTTGTGTCTAAGTACATTGAATCCTTACTTTAAAAACACTAACAACAAGATGCATTGAGATGATTGAATTTCAAGATCAAGAACAAAAGACAAAAATAAATAAAAAGGAATTCACATATTTTTGCCATCTGGGAAATTGCTTTTGGTTCAATTTCATATCTGTCCTGAGTCCTCAGCAGGTAGCTAACGACATGATAACTCTTTCAAACTGAAATTGACTCGCAAACGGGAGAAAATTGACCAGTTGCCTTGGGCATACAGCCTTTTACAGATCAGCAGTCTGAGTTGATGTCCACCGGCAGGGGTGCCAAAAGTAATGGTATGTTACGGTCTGAACAGTCTGAAACCGATACTTTAAATTCTCCCGTGATTATCTTGAGTCCTATTCAATGCGGTATAGAAATACAAAATACATAGATGTATTTGCAATGAATACAAGATGGCAATTTTTTCTATCCGTTGAATTCTAAAGTTATTTATTTTCACACAATTATCATTATATGAACCTAACATTTCATTGATAACAGCTGAGAAGTCTATGCAAAGTCACCTTAGGAGCCCGTAACCTGTATAAAGCTTCTTTGCAATCAGAATTATGGTTTCTGTATTCGCATACCTCAATGGCTTCAGTCCTTTAATTTACACCAGAGGGTTCTCTATTTCAGTAGGCACAGAAGAATGGGATGGTTAAATTGAAATACATTGGGCACAAACTCATTTATGTCATGCAAAATATAGTGGTAAACTGTAGCCTTTGAAAAAGTAATATTTTGCTTTAGTAAACACCAAGCCTGAAATACAGATTGGTTTATATAAAAGAGCAATAAATCATATTTACAAATAAATGCAAAATTTTGAATAATGACGATAATACAGTTTATATGAACGAGCCATTCAGGCAG
Source organism: Crinia signifera (assembly GCF_055691185.1). NCBI lineage: Eukaryota > Metazoa > Chordata > Amphibia > Anura > Myobatrachidae > Crinia > Crinia signifera. The sequence goes on along the minus strand of NC_139219.1, from coordinate 303,565,520 downwards.
CCTCTAATACGCATTATAAGGGGGAGCCATAGATTGTGTTTAACTACTTTGCAAATGTAAATATAATATCAAGGAATGTTAGTTATGTCACTATACAAGCACCTTTCCATATATAGCTGTGACTATTTGGGCTGTGGAACTGGGGGCATGACTATATGCCATCACAGACCCTCTTGGGACAGCACATGCAGAGGTAACGTGGTCATTGTATTATGGCAGGGATGTGCAGTCAGGGGAGGCAGTGCCTCCCCTGTCATTAATGATTAATATGATTCTAAAATACAAAGAAAATACTTATGACACATATTATGTGTCATAAGTATATGTTTTGTATTATTATAATCATTTTACCTTTTTTTCGGTGCCTCCCGCTGTCTATAGTACAGTAACAGAAACAGGGGGCGGGCAGGGGGCAGGGCTGAGCACTGGGCTGTAAAAGCCCATTTAAAAAAGGTGTATAGGCAGCACCTATAGCAATGCCTCGGTGACAGGGACGTGCATTCTGCCTGTATGAAAGCACACCCCTGTCACTGAGGCAGATGTGATTGGGCACAGTGGCGCTGCTTCAGTGACAGGGGCGTGCTTTCATATAAAGTACATCCCTGACTGTCGCCGTAGGTCTTCTATTGGTGCCGCGTATAGCACTTTGGCATTTTTAAAACCGGACAATCCGTACCGCAAGGGGTACCGCAAGGGGTGCCGCTGCACGGCTCATCCACTGACTTGTATTGTCGCCGTCATCTGAGCTGTCTCCTGCGGTCTCCCGGCCACTGGGTACCTGTGTGCACTGTGCTGCTCTTTCCTGCCCGGGGTGTCCCTTCTGCCTCCTGCCCGACGCGGTCTATTTCCGGGTGCCTGTCCTTAGACCTCCGGGTGCCTCCGGTCACTGCTGCTAGTGTGTTGGTGCTGCAGGTAATCAGTGCCTGTGCTAAACTATGCTGTGTGTATGGTGTTTGTGGAGGGTTGGGGCTGTGTTTTTTAAGTGACACAGGTGTGTTTGTGTAAAGTGACAGAGGTGTGTGTGTTGTGTAAAGTGACAAAGATGTGTATCTGTGTGTTTGTGTAAAATACTGTTAGTGTGTTTTTAAATAAATAAAGTATATCGGCCAAATGTACTAGCCTCTGAGTACAGTGGCTGTTTGGGATGCCAGCTGAACTCAGAGGTTCTTTTAAGGCTAACATCTACAAGACAAAACCATGCATTGTAAATTATTGCCCTGTTACCAAAAACTCAGAGTTCAGTTGGCACCCTGCACAGCCACTGAAATCAGAGGCTAGTACATTTGGCCACATGTTTTTTTTAAGTGAAAGTGTTATGTGGGCAGACCCCATACAGTGGCGTAACTATAAAATCTGCTCCCCCAAGCCAAAAAAGTTTCCTGCGCCCCCCCCCCCCCCCCCCAATAGCATTCTAGTGAAAATGGGCCCCACCAATAGATTTTTTTTAAGTAAAGAATGCACACATTTCAAAAAAGTATGTGCGACCTCGGTTCAAGGGTTAATGCCCTTTAGAAAAATGCCAGACACTGCAATGCCCATTAACAATGTGTCACACGTCTTAATTTCAATTAAACATGCCACACACAGTAATGTCAATTACACATTATGCCACTTATCGCAATGACCATTACATAATATTTGACACACCGCAATGCCCATTAAACATTATGCCACATACCGCAATGCCCATTACACAATATGCCACACACCACAATGACCATTACATATGCCACCCACCGCAATGCCTATTACACAATATGTGACACTCCGTAATGCCCATTACACATGGGACACAAACCGTAACGCCACTTACACGTTACACCACACACTGTAATGTCCCTTGCACTATACAGTATAGTTTTATATATGTGTATATATATATATATATATACATACATACATACACACACACACACACACACATACATGCACACGTACATACTGTACATACATAATATATATAGATATATATATCTATATAGATATATATATCTATATAGATATATAAATCTATATAGATATATAAATCTATATAGATATATAAATCTATATAGATATATAAATCTATATAGATATATATCTATATAGATATATATATATATATATATCGATATATATCTATATATAGATATATATCGATATATAGATATATATCTATATATATATATCTATATATAGATATATATCTATATATAGATATATATCTATATATAGAGATATATAGATATATATACTGTAGATATACATATAACATCTCCATAAATAAAGTAAGCCTTCTGCTATTTACTATCATTCAGAGGCAAAGGGAGAGAAGGGTGGGGGGACAGGCTGTAAAACTTACATTGTTCAAGTCGCGGCACTGCACTGTTGTACCGCATGCCCCAAACCTAACACTCAGGACAGCTGCTATGCTGCCTGTCGGGGAGTCAGGGACTAGGGAGGAGGACAGACGCTCCCTCCCTGAACCATTGGAGGAGCTGCCCGCGGCGCAGCAGCCACCCGCGGCCATCTTGTTTTCTGGCAAAATGCCAGTTCGCCGCATCTGACAGATGCCCGCAGCCCACCAGCTGACAGGCGCCCACCACAGCGCTGCTCCTCCAAGCCACCGCGGGGGCTGCCTCACGGTGGCTACGCCACTGACCCCATGGTGGCTTGGTGGAGCCAGAGATGATGGGGTCTTTGGCGAGCTCTGGTCCAGGTTGCTTCTGCATTGACAGGAAGAAGCTGCTCTGCCAGTCTCTGCTGCTTATGCAGGCGGCAGCTCCCTCACCTACAGTACCTGTCAGCACAGAAGCAGAAGCTCCACCAAGCCAGTGCCTCACCAACCACTAACTGCACCGCACGTCACTGCATTGTGGGGGTGTGTGGATACAGATCCTCTGCCTTCCCAGTTTCCTTTCTACCAGTCCTGCCCCAAGCCCCCTATTGATTAATATTTGTAGCTTTTTTCTATAAAAGGCTTTTGTATAATATGATGTTCTTTATTTAATCACTTAGATTAACACAAGAAGACAGGAAAAGCTTTACCAAATCTTCTAAAGAGCATGACTGGGGACAGGGCCTGATTAATGGGGGGTGGGGGCACAGAGGGTCAGTACCCCAGGGCCCCCCTCTAGCTAGGGGCCCTCTGTGGTCGGCATGTATTTAAAAAATATATATATTATTATTATTATTTTAGCTAAAGGTTTTGTGCATGGGAGTGGGGTAGTGCTGCAGCTTCACCTATCTGCCAATGTGACAATGATTAATGGTGCTGAGCATTGGAAGCCAAGGCACACTGACTGCACAAGTGTGCAGTGCATTACTGGAAGTTGACTAAGTCCCATGACACTTGGTTTTGTCCATTTGAGACGGAATTTGCCTCTGCGAGTGAACCAAAATAAGGCCCTATGTGTGCAATTAAATAATAAATAATAAATTAATAATGTATAGTAGATCAACAAGGGACAAGTGCTAACTCTTAATACTGAGGAACAAAATTATTTTGGCAAGTATTTATGGTCAGTTTACACCCTTCCCCATAGTGCATCTATACTAAGTTAGATTAAATATTTGTCTAATTCAGAAATTAGCTCCAGTCCTCAAGAACCACCAAAAGCATTGGTGTATATATGATGAATCCAGGGTGTGTGGTTCAGATGGTCCCTGGACATTGGTACTGTAAGGCCCACATGTCAATAGACTTCCCATCTTCAACAGAACTTCCATCTCAGTAAATCTACCCTTAACGGTCATTGTATGGGGTGTACTTGAAAAATGTCAGTTAAACGTTGATTAGTTGGTATGTGACAGATGTATCAAGCTTTAGCAGTGATAAAATGGAGAGTGATAACTCTGCACATGTGCATGTGCTTAGATTGTTCGCTGGTTGCATGCACCCAACCTTGCAGCCAGTGGGCATGGGGGGACGTGGGGTGTCCCATTAACATATGGGAACACTGGGCGTTCTCATGCTAATGGGCAGATGACGCGAGTGGGGGGAGCGGGCAGCTGACATCACCGGATGTCAGCTGCCCTCTCTATTCCCTCAGAATGTGCACGCAGATCTAAGGTTGCCCTGAGCAACCTTGGATCTGCGTGCACTTTCCACTTCATCGGATAGTTGCTGACCTTTGAATGATGTGGGTGATACCCCGCAGGCTGCTAATGGATGTGTATGCAAACCCAGAGGCGTAAATACTTTTTTTGCGCCCCCCCGCCGGACATTTCGGGCGCCCCCCCCCCCCCGAAATATTTACCCCCTCCTTACCCGTCCCCATTGCCGCCGGCGCTTCTGCCTCTAACCCGACACGCAGATCTGTGTCGGGTGACGGACGGTCCCCCGCTCCGGCTGCAGTACTAATATAATAACAGACACTCGGAAAATGGCTGCCCCCATACAGCATTATGGGGGCAGCCATTTTCCGAGTGTCTCTTATTATATTAGCACTGCAGCCGGAGCCGGGGACTGCCCGTCACCCGACACAGATCTGCGTGTTGGGTTAGAGGCAGCGGCGCCGGCGGCAATGGGGTAAGGAGGGGGAGGGCAGGAGTCGGGACCAGGTGGTAACTATAGTCCCGCAGACCCCACAGGCGCCCACACCTGCCTAGCGCCTCCCCGCCACCGCGGGGGCTGCGGGACTATAGTTACGCCACTGAGCAAACCATCCGTTCGCAGCCAGTGTGTGCGAACACACGCTGCCAATGGTGGTGGAATCAACCAGATTCCGCCACGCAATCCCTATATATTTTGTATCAGATTGTAACTTAAATGAGTGCTGACACTTTTGTCATAGTAAAAAAATAACTGGTCAGCTCTGTAGATTTGACCTTTTTAGATTATAGACCCTGATGCCGCACTTATTGTGAATGTTATTCACATTTTACATGAAAAAAAAAAAAGGTTTAGTGGTCCTTTGTAGCTCTGACTTGAAAATGAGCAAAGATAGCATTAAATGAAGAAAATGTGCTAAAATGTGGTAAAAGGTCACAAGCTACATAATAATGTGGTAATTAGAAGCTGAGTTAAGTGGATTGCGAGGCACGCAATGTAAAGACAGCAGCAACTACACTTATTAAGAAGCTGTCCAAACGCACTTATTTTATTATGAGGCACGTCTCAACGTGGAAATAACAGGTGAAAACTACAGGAAATATCTTTATTCTTTAAACAAAACATTTTTCTCTGTCTTTAATGATTCATTTTAATATACTTTAAAATATTTTTAGCCATTTCAACTTTTTTTTTTCAAGAAAAAAAAAATATTCACGAATGCCCACATATAGGAAGGAACAACCTGCGATAACCTATTGTCCATAACATGGATTGTCATTATCCCTGTAAGATATGGAGATCAAGCTGAGAAAAGTGGGCTAGAAGAGAAGATTTCAAAAACAACCAATCAGCTTCTACCTTTCATTTTATTGACTTTATCTGATAAACACTACCTCAAAGCTCATTGGTTGCTATAGGCAGCTTATCCACTGGGACACTGTTTACTGTGTGAGACATCAACCTCATGGGGTGAATCAAAAACACCAATTTGATGGCAAAAACTTTCATACTATTGGGTAATGAGAGAGGAGAAGATTCAACTAAGGGCATGTGCCACATATGCCCACCTATGCTAGATTGGAGGTGGCGCTGACCCATAATTAGCTGATGTCCAGTCTGGTGATTGTGTCCATGCTCCGTCCAGATCTAGAACTTCATAAAAAATACAATGGTGTTCTTCTGTTTAGCATATTTATTTACAACAACCCCTGGGACTCTGGTTTCCCAGCAAGGGAGTGTCCTCCCAAAGTAACAATCAGCATTCGGCAGGGCTGAATTAAGGGGGGCTCAGGGGGGTCAGTGCCAAATGTTCTATGGCAGGAGGACTTGAGCTATTTGCTGTATTCAAGGATCCAGTGTCCAGAAGCCCCTGCAGTCGGACTCACTCAGGACAAGAGGAGCGCTGCACACGACACTTACCACCAGCACTCTTGCAGCAGGCAGCCCAGCATGGATCCAATGTCCACGTGATCACTGCAACAGTGCGACTGGCTCTGATTCTGTCCCACTGTTCACCTTCTCCTGCCCGTAGGATATTAAAGATGTGGTCCTTCTCTGTCAAGTTGCCAGCCCCTCAGCTCCCCCCACACCCGCTGCTCAGATTGGGAGCGGATCAAATGTGCGGCGGTTGCATCATGATGTCAATATGCAAATGATGGGGCGGCTCAGCGCTCAGCACAGGAGACGTGCTGTAAGCAATGAAGCCTGAAAAAATGGATGCACAAAATCAGCCCACATGGCCATCGGCCCTGGTGGTCCAGGACCAACTCAAATTATTAATGGTTAATTATTTATGAGCAAAACCAGTGCTGGTGGCTACCAATCATAAAATGTGTACAAACAGAAGCAAATCCTGCCCTTTACCACATAACTGACCCTAAGAATTGCATATAAACCCAATTTCATTAAAACATTTTTGACCTAGGGGTGCTGGGAAAAGTTCTGACACTCAAGGATGCTGTGACTCAAAAAAGATCGGGAACCCCTGGTCTAAACTCTATGCTTTTTTAAAAATAATGTATGTTCATAGAAGCTTTAAAAAAAATGCATATTGGGCCTTATTCTGGTTCACTCGCAAAGGCAAATTCCTTTTCAAATGGACAAAGCCATGTGCACTGCAGGTGGGGCAGATGTAACTTGTGCAAAGAGAATTAGATTTGGGTGAGTTACAGTATTTAGTTTTTTGTGCAGGGAAAATACTGACTGCTTTATTTTTACACTGCAATATAGATCTCACTTTGAAGTAAAACCCCACCCAAATCTAATTCTCTCTGCACAAGTAACATCTGCCCCACCTACAGTGCACATGGTTTTGTCCATTTGAGAAGGAATTTGCCTTTATGAGTGAACCAGAATAAGGGCCATTGTCTATTATGATTAAAAATGTGTGTAATACAGTGTTGGACTAGCCAACAAGGAGAGAGGGGAAACCCTGATACCTCCCACGTGCCCCCCACTCCCCACGACCACCATTACCAATTATAGGGATCAGGTTCCAGCCTGTGCACATGAAGTATACATTATATATAAGATTCAAGATTCTTTTATTCCAACATAAAAACATGTGCAACAGATCGTGTTGCTACTTTCTCCACACCGCAAGGTGTGCACTTGTTCGATGTATTTATGATGGCTGTCAAAACAAGTCTTGATAAAGGCCCTAATTCGGGTCCAAACGTTGACCAGAGTATTGGCAGCGTATGAATATGTTGAAATAAAGCAATGATTTAAAAATTTCAGTCTGGCGAGTGACCTTACCTGTACCCACGTATACTAAATATACACCACACGGAAGACTATTTTGAGTATGCACCCCAGCATTAATGAACTGTTTAAGTGAGTGTCGTCCCACCCCATGGATATATATATATATATATATATATATATATATATGTGTATATATATATTAACTATAATTAACTATAATTACAGCACCCCCCACTGGAATTATCTGCAGCGCCCCGACTCCATGGTAAAATAAAGCCACCCCCAGTAAAAAAAATGCCCACCCTCCCCCAACCCTGCCTTACCCCGCTGGAGCTGCTTGCCGCCGCCAGTGTGTGGCCGGGACCCGCAGCGCAGATCTAATTGTCTGCGGTCCCGGCTGGTTCCTGATAATGGCAAAAATAGCTTTCACAAAATGTCCGCCCCCTTACAGCAGACACTATTTGAGGAGCCATTAGAAGGAGAGCCGGGACATGCATAAGTATGGGCAGACCCTCCCCCACCATCGCAACGGGCCGGAATTTGACCCCTTCTAAATGGACCTAAAGTAGGCCCTTAATTATCATCCAAAAAGACTAAGCTGCACAAACAACCCCGCTTACACATTTAATCGTCTCTGTCATCTACTGTACCTTATGCATTTCATTTCCTTTCAAAGCTTATTCCTATGCCTGTATCACTCATTAACTAGTTTGTCACTAATGATAAATTAATGCCTTTGATTTGACATTAATAAATTGAAATCATTTTGGCCTTTATTCTGGTTGGTGCGGTCAGAGCCGCACACGGGGCTCTGACCGCACAAACCAGTCCCCGCCCACCCGACGGATCGCCACGGCCGTCCGTACACGGACGGCTGGCGATCCGCACAAAAATGGTGGAGGCTACGCCTCCACCATGGTGGGAGCTGCCCCCTGCCTTCGATGGTCGACGACCATCGAAGGCAGGCCCGCACGCCGCGGCAGCTCCCGCAAGCTCAGACCACACGGACAATCGTCCGTGTGGGAGCTTGAAAGGGGGCTGAAAGCTGACATCCGGCGACGTCAGCTTTCCGCCCCCATGTCATGGTAATGAGGGCGTCATGCCCTCATTACCATGCACACGCCCTGCGTTTGCATGGGAACGCCCATGAAACGCGGGGCGTACACATAGGGAAATGAGGGGCTGAAGCCCCTCACGCCCCTATACGCCCCCTTTGCGGCGGACGAAATCCGTCTGCGGCGAAGGGGGCTGCACATGCGCAGAATGACCTCTGCGCATGTGCAGTTTCAAAACATCGGCGGTACGGCCGCACGCGGGCCGTACCGCATAGATTAGAATAAGGGCCTTTGAGAGGTATTCAGATGTAAAATAGTAAAGCTCATTAGCTGTATTAGATTTGATGGTTCGACTTTTTGGCTCTAAAAATTACCTAATTTAAGTTGTTTATTGCACAGGATTTTAGGCTCGGTTCCATTAGGATGTGCTGCGGTGCTTTTTCGAAATCTAACTGAAAACTTCACTGAACCTTGTATGAAATCTAATTGCAAATAAAGGACCGCTGGAAAACAGAATTGACAAGGAACATGCAAAAATATGTTTTCATGCAGTCCTGAACAAAGCGCTTTTATTTTATTTTTTTGAAGGTAGCGTCTACATGAACACTGAAGACTAAAATCTATTATACTTTATGCTAATACAAAAAGACGTATAATTTGCATTTAATGAAGGCAAAGCTACTTGAATGAAAGCTACGGCTTATAACGGAGTTCTAAAAGTTTGCATTAAAAGATTAGTAACTACAGTATGTTGTTCACTGAAAATAAAGGCAAAGATTTGCCCTTTATATGAATGTATTGATGGTTATTCGGTACTTTCGATGAAACACTTAACCCGGGTCGATTCCAGGTTGTTGCCGTTTTGACCAGGATCGGCGTGCTGTGTGAAAGGGCCATTTTGAATATCCCGGGTCAACTAACCTGGCAATCCGACCCTGGATAGAAAGTGTTATTCCCGGGTTGTTGGGCAGTGTGAACAGGTATCCCGGGTTGAGCAACCTCTTTCCCGTTCACTTCTATGGAGGAGGCAGCATCACCTCAGTACTGCCTCCTCCTACACCGCCACCTGATGCGATGCCGCTCCCTAGATGACGTCAAGTACCCGGCAATAAACACTGCATTTGTGATGTGAAAGGGGTATTATTTGGAGATTCACATTCATGATCAATACTAACAGCATTTTATGGACTTGTTTATGTTGTTGGAAAGCGTCAAGGTTGTGTGTGGTGTGGATACGCGATGGCAATGCTCCTCAGGGATCCTTATGTGTATCTCTCATGCTGAGTGGCCTGTACCTGCTGGGGACCAAGGGATGGGGAAGGCACTGGGATTTCTGTTGCTGAGCTTGAGTAGGCCTCTCCTTTAGAGTCTCTGTCATTCCACCATGAAGCAACGTATGTCATACTATCATGTATTTTTTTTTTTTTTGTCAATTGTGATTTCACATTATTAAAGCTATATTTATTCCAAATTCTGGATATACTGTAAGATGAGCTAAAACTCTGTCTTGCAAAGGCGCTGAAATGTCTACTTACTGTATGGCTCTGTACATGTGTATCAGTCCCATCATTTTCCTCACAATGGGCCTTATTTTGGTTCACTCTTTCTGACAAAATACTTCTTAGATGGACAAAACCATGTGCACTGCAGGGGGGAAGATGTAACATGTGCAGAGAGAATTAGATTTGGGTGAGTTATTTTGTTTCTGTGCAGGGAAAATACTGGCTGCTTTATTTTTACACTTCAATATAGATCTCACTTTGAAGTAAAACCCCACCCAAATCTAACTCTCTCTGCACATTTTGCATATGCTCCCCTGCAGTGCACATGGTTTTGTCCATCTAAGAAGGATTTTGTCAGAAAGAGTGAACCAAAATTAGGCCCTATGTGACGCATCTCATTGTTTACTGCAATGTGCTGCTCTCTCTATCCATATTTTATCAACATACAATGGTGCTGTAAAAGCAGAATGTTCAACTGTTACAGGACACATATTACCGCCTGCAAAAAAGAAACTGGGTAAGTATCAAACGGAACCCCATGGTTCCTCTACTTTCCTACCACTGCCCAGTCCTGCTGTAGGCGATGTTCAGGGTAGGAGGGGGGTGGGGGAGCCGACAGCTTCCAATTATGCAGTAGTTTCATGCCATCTTCAACATTGGAGATAACTACAGTGGAGCCGTCTCTGGAGATCATGAGTCTCGTAGGAAAACCCCATCTGTCCAAGATGTTAGCCTTTCGCAAAGCACTAGTTATTGGGACAAAGGACCGCCGTTTGATCAACGTGGCCCGCGACAAGTCTCCAAAAAGCTGGAAGGTTCCCAAGGCATCCATCGTTACAGAGGAGGGTCTGGTAGCTTTCAGAAGAGCTTCTTTGATGTGGAAGAAGTGCACCCGCATCAGGATGTCCCATGGAGCGCCCTCCGGAGCACTCCTGGGTTTGGGTAATCTATGAATCCGATCCAGCAGAAGATCAGAACTGGTCGATGAGGGTAGGAGTTTCCTGAAAATGTCCTGGACAAAGTCGTAAAGGCTGCTGTTGGATACGGTCTCAGGGTCTCTCAATTTAAGGTTGTTCCTGCACGACCTGTCCTCCAGGTCACAAACTTTGTCTCGTATGGCCGCCACCTCATCCTCAAGGGCTGCATGGGAGTCTATAAGTGAGTTGTGCGACTCAACCACTTCTCCCATTTTGGTCTCCAAATGATTGGTGCGATCACCAAGATCGTCAATTGCCCTCTGGCAGGCTTGAAAGGACGTGCGAAATTCAGCCGTAACCTCTTCTTTGAATTGAAAGAGCAGTTGCTTCAAGGTGCCAACCGTTAAGGCCGTACTGTCTTCGCCCGCCGAAGGTGCCAATGGGTCAGCCCGAGGGGACTAGGGCGGCCCAGAAGCACTCACAGGAACGGGGCGAGCATTGCTCGATTCTACCTGGGCGGCATTTTGCCCCTCAGCACGATGAGGGGACGGTTTGAAAAAGGGGACCTGGGAGACAGTTTTCACCACCTTGCTTTTTTTGGAAGGCATACTTGAAGACAGCAGTATAAATCACAATTAGGAGTGGAGCAGAGAGCAGCTTATAGGCATGAAGTAAACCTCATATTTATCAAGTATACAGTCATAGGGAGGTCAGTAGCTCATATGATGCAAACTGAAAATCTAGCATGACACCGTAGGGTGGAGAGCATCGGAGACTAGTATCTGCATGTCACAGGGGACATGGTATCCGGAATGCAGAGTCGAACCAGTAAAGATGCAATCTGGCAACTTCAGTTGCTGAGGGAATGGCTCCTATCGTGGGATGCCACCTCCAATATGGCCGCCTCAGTTCAGTAGATTAGGCCCAAATCGGGATCAACAGATCCCACTGCGCCAAGTCCAGGTAACCCAGGAGCCCCTACCAGGTGCTAAAGATACTTCTCGGTGCAATACAGCCATGGGTACCCGGCCAAGCCGCAGGTACACTCACTCGCGGCCGCTCCCGGGGTCTAAAATGGCCACCGCCCAGAGCAGTCCTGGAGCTACTCAGCCCACCAGTATGGAGGTACCGTGGATGGAGGGGGGAGTCCTGGGTCTCACCTGGGGAAGGCGCCGATCCGGTAGCCGGTTCCAGGCGACTCTGCGCTACACACTTCACGGCTCACCACCACAGCACCTCGTCGGTGGGAGTGCACCAGAGGGATCAGGCCGCAATCCGCAGGTACCCGTAAATGGGCACCCTGACTCCGCGGCCGGCTCCAACGTCGTCCCCGCCGATCCGGGGACTCTCACAGGGGGATGGAGAACGGGGCAGCGGGAGAGACGGCCACAGAAGATGAAAAAGGAGATGCAGGGCAGGAGCTCACGGGAGATGCGTCCTCTCTAGTCCCGTCAGGCCACGCCCCCGGGCGTGGCACAGAATATGTGTGTGTCCATCGCACGCGCAAAGTTTGGATGTTGTCCGTAAACATGCCCTCTTCTTAAAGTGTGAGTCCGTCCGAATTCGGAGGACCGGTGGGCGTTCCTTCGTACGATGTCCGCACAGCGTGGCGTGCGGTCCGCTCCGAAAGAATTTGTAAATTTACGCACCAACCAGAATAACCTCCTCTGTGAGGCAATGGAGTCATCTGCCGCCAGGCTCCTGCTCCCAACGGGGCACCTTTCTTCCACTGCAAGTTTGAATCAGTTCATTGAAAGCTGTCAATATCGCTCCTGTGGCTGACTCCCCCTCCAGCAGGACCATAGACATCACAATCTCTTTATTTTAAACATGATATACATAACATACATACATATACACACACATGCATACATATATTTAAATTAGGTGTGTGTGTGTGTGTGTGGGGGGGGGGGGGGTATATATTTATCTTGCCTCCGGGTAACTGAGATGAATTTACGCCACTGTGCATACCTGTCACATATACAGAGATTATTGTTTACAGTATATGAGCCATCAGTACCATTACAATGCCGGCAGTGACAATCAGATGGATGATACAGTGTGTACTTAGCATCCTGTAGAATATAGAAGCAATGTCTTCAGAGAGCTGTATTGTCTCAGTCCCACAATGTGATTTCAGATGTGACATTTCTGATGGAGAGAGTGATAATGAAAACACAAGTTAACGATGTTTATTATGATTACTATTAGCAACATTTCAAGGGCCTTACAAAGAAACCTTATTCTCAGCTCCCCATGATCACGAGAGTTCATACCTAACATAGATAATAATGCATAAAACAAAACAAACAACAGCGTTCCGAAGATCCGCAGCAATGTGACAAGCTCTAGAACACATGCCACATCAATTACAGTTCCATATCTTATGCACACCTCTCCTTTACACATCTCGCTGTTTGGGAACATTCAAAAGAAAATTCCATTTTCATAACGTGATTAGATTGTGTCATCTTTTGGAATCGTGTAACAGTGTCCTTTAAAGTCGTCCGAAAGTGATTCTTATATCTTACTTGTCATAGATATTATCTGCAAGAAATAAATTAGTTACCTCATAGGTAGAGAGCCTGCTGTGGAATTTCAATATCCATGAAGCTTTGCCTGAAATGGACGAGCAGTTGGCAACCTTTGGCTAATCAGCTTTGGTTGCGCAGTGCACTACAAGTTCCAGAATGAACTGCCAACCTTAACAATCAGAAGTAGACAAGGGCGTAACTACCATAGGTGCAAGGGGTGCAGCTGCTATGGGGCCCAGAGCTGAGGGTTGCCCAACTTTACCGTCTAAGTAATATGTTTTACATACATTTATCACCATCAGGAAAAAGGGAAGAGATTTAGATTGAGCTAGACAATATTAAACAAGGTCGGTCAGGTGTGTGAGAATAAGGAGTAAATTTTATAATTATAAAGCATTAAAATCATATCATATTAAATAACCAGACATATATGTAAATAGTCACCCATTGGCTTTCCAGAGGTGAGTCTGTGTGGAAGGAGGCCTGGTTGTAGTCCACCTTTTTAGGTGTGGAGGGCCTCAAGGAACAATATTGTGTATGAATCCATGTGGAGGGAGCCTTATTGTAATCCACCCTTTTTGGTATGGGAGAGTGCCACAGTAGTTACTGTATTGGTGTCCTCATCCACTGATGGAAACGCGTAAGGTGTTTTACCCCACCAGACACCCCTTTTTGAATCTACACCCCACCAGAGGATCAAGTCTACAAAAAAAAAAAAACATGTGGAATATAGCCAACTTACCATCAAAGCCCTGTGGAAGAGAACCAACTTGCCACCAACCATCTCCGATACTTTTCTTCAAAAAGGCACCAAAGTACTCTATCGATGCCAGCTGCAATCAGCAGCAAAAATATAGTAATATGGGTTGTTGGAGGGAGAAAGGTCCCAAACCGGTAACTTGCCTAGGGGCCCATGAGGTCTAAATCCAACTCCGGGTGGGAAAAGTCAAATTAAGTGTGATTGTGGCAAGAAATTCGTTACTTAAAAAAAAAAAAATCTTTTAGTGTGTAGCTCAGATATTGGTAGTCTTCAATATCTGCAGCCTACGGTCAATTTGCCCTCGCAGCCTCCAGTTCCATTGCCCTCTGCAGCCTCCGGTTCCTTTGCCCTCTGCAGCCTCCTGTCCATAAACCCTCTTCAGCCTCCTGTTGCTTTGCCCTCTGCAGCCTCCTGTTCCTTTGCCTTCTACAGCCTCCTGTTCCTTTTCCATCTGCAGCCTCCTGTCTCTTTGCCCTCTGCAGCCTCCTGTTCCTTTGCCCTCTACAGCCTTCTGTTACTTTGCCCTCTGCAGCCTCCCGTTCTTTTGCCGTCTGCAGCCTTTTGTTCATTTGCCCTCTGCAGCCTCCTGTCATGGGGAGTAACTAGAACTCTGTGGGCCCCATAGCAATATTTTTGAATGCCCCCCCTACCCCGGGCAAGGGCAGAGGGAGAATGAAGACAAAGGCAGAGGTAACATGGAGAAAAAAGCAGAATGGTGGAGACAGAGATGGGGCATGTAGACAGAGGGTGCATGGAGACAGAAACAGAGGGGGCAGAGAGACTATGGCAGAAGGGGCATGAAAGCAGATGTGGCATGGTGAAAGAGTCTGAAGGGGTATGGAGACAGAGGGGACATTAAGACAGACATAGGGGGCATGGAGATGGAGACAGGAGGCACGGAGACAGAGGGGCATGAAGACAGGGGCAGAAGGGGCCACAGAGGCAGTAAAGAGACAGGGACAGAAGGTACATGAAGGCAGACAGGGCATAGTGAAAGAGGAAGAAGGGGCATGGAGACAGGGGGCACAGAAACAGATGGCATGGAGGCAGAGAGAGGCTTAGAGATGGAGGACAAAGGGGGCACCGAAGCAGGGGCAGAGGGGGCATGGAGATGGAGACAGGAGGCACAGAGACAGAGGGGGCATGAAGACAGGGGCAGAAGGGGCCACAGAGGCAGAGGGGGCAAAGAGACAGGGGCAAATGATACATGAAGGCAGACAGGGCATAGTGAAAGAGGCAGAAGAGGCATGGAGACAGGGGGCACAGAGACAGATGGCATGGAGGCAGAGAGAGGCTTGGAGATGGGGGCAAAGGGGGCACCGAAACAGGGGCAGAGGGGGCATGGAGATGGAGACAGGAGGCACAGAGACAGAGGGGGCATGAAGACAGGGGTAGAGGGGGCATAAGGACAGGGGCAAAAGGTACATGAAGGCAGACAGGGCATAGTGACAGATGGCATGGAGGCAGAGAGAGGCTTGGAGATGGGGGCAAAAGGGGAAATTAAGCAGGGGCAGAGGGGGCATGGAGAAACAGCAGGTTCTTAGCAGCAATGAGGAGGAAAAGGACCCACAGCCTGCTTCTGCTTTTATGAGGAGGAGCCAGCAGTGCAGTGTGAAGAGGAAAGGGCCTTACTTCTGCACGGTAGATCCCCGGCCTCTGCTGACAGTCACATATTTAAAGTGTGTCCCCCCCTCCACTTCAAACCTGCAGTGGCACATAGTGGAAGGCTGTGTGGTTAGTGTGTAAGTAACTTACCGTGACTTCCCTTTCCTGCTGTAGAACATATTCGGATTGTGCGGTGAGATCACCGGGCCTGCTGAGTGGAACCCGATGCACCAGTACCACTCAGCAGCCATGCGGCGGCCGTGGAGCTACCGCTGGACTTGTGAGATAATGACCTCATCATCTTGCAAGTCCTTATACACTATGCAGCCGCAACCTGTACAGTCCGGACTCCTGGCAGTAGCAGCCGGTCCCGCACCTCAAAACAGGAAGTTAAGCTCCAAGTGTGGCAACAAAAACACCCAATAACCGATAATGTAAACAAAGGGTGCAGGGGATTCCCAGCTGGGGTCACGGGCCCCCCAAATGGCCGGGCCCCATAGCAGCTGCATCCCCTGCACCCTCCATAGTTACCCGACTGCTCCTGTCCATACACCCTCTGCAGCCTCCTGTCTCTTTGCCCTCTGCAGCCTCCTTTCACTTTGCCCTCTGCAGCCCCCTGTCGCTTTGCCCTCTGCAGCCTCCAGTTCCTTTGCCCTCTGCAGCCTCCTGTTCTTTTGACCTCTGCAGCCTCTTGTCTCTTTGTCCTCTGCAGCCTCCTGCTCCTTTGCCCTCTGCAGCCTCCTATCACTTTGCCCTCTGCAGCTTCCTGTCCCTTTGTCCTCTGCAGCCCCCTCTCCTTTTGCCCTCTGCAGCCTCCTTCTGTTCCTTCGCCCTCTGCAGCCTCGTGTTGCTTTACCCGCTGTAGCCTTCTGTTCCTTTGCCCTCTGCAGCCTCCTGTCGCTTTGCCCTCTGCAGCCTCTTGTCGCTTTTCCCTCTGCAGCCTCCTGTTCCTTTGCCTTCGGCAGCCTCCTGTCGCTTTACACGCTGCAGCCTTCTGTTCCTTTGCCCTCTGCAGCCTACTGTCGCTTTGCCCTCTGCAGCCGCTTGTCGCTTTTCCCTCTGCAGCCTCCTGTTCCTTTGCCTTCGGCAGCCTCCTGTCGCTTTGCCCTCTGCAGCCTCCTGTCTCTTTACCTTCTGCAACCTCCTGTTCCTTTGCCCTCTGCAGCCTCCTGTGGTTTTGTCCTCTGCAACCTCCTGTGGCTTTGCCCTCTGCAGCTTCCTGTCACTTTGCCCTCTACAGCCCCCTGTTGCTTTGCCCTCTGCAGCCTCCAGTTCCTTTGCCCTCTGCAGCCTCCTGTTCTTTTGACCTCTGCAGCCTCCTGTCTCTTTGTCCTCTGCAGCCTCCTGCTCCTTTGCCCTCTGCAGCCTCCTGTCACTTTGCCCTCGGCAGCCTCCTGTTCCTTTGCCCTCTGCAGCACCCTATCCCTTTGCCCTCTGCAGATTCCTGTCGCTTTGCCCTCTGCAGCTTCCTGTCCCTTTGCCATCTGCAGCCTCCTATCACTTTGCCCGCTGCAGCCTCCTGTCCCTTTGCCCACTGCAGCCTCCTGTCACTTTGTCCTCTGTAGCCTGCTGTCACGTTGCCCGCTGAAGCCTCCTGTCACTTTGTCCTATGCAGCCTCCTGTCACTTTGCCCTCTGTAGCTTCCTGTCACTTTGCCCTCTGCAGCCTCCAGTTCATTTGCACTCTGCAGTCTCCTTTCATTTTGCCTGTTGCAGTCTCCTTTTGCTTTTCCTATTGCAGTCTCCTTTCGCTTTGCCCGTTGCAGTCTCCTGTCACTTTGCCCACTGCAGCCTCCTGTCACTTTGCCTGCTGCAGTCTCCTGTCCCTTTGCCCACTGCAGCCTCCTGTTCCTGCAGCCTCCTGTCACTTTGCCTGCTGCAGCCTTGTGTCATTTTCCCCGCAGTAGCCTCCTGTTACTTTGCTCTCTGCAGCCTCCTGTCCCTTTGCCCGCTGCAGCCTCCTGTCCCTTTGCCCACTGCAGCCTCCTGACCCTTTGCCCGCTGCAGCCTCCTGTCCCTTTGCCCTCTGCAGCCTCCTGTCCCTTTGTACACTGCAGCCTCCTGTGGCTTTGCCCACTGCAGCCTCCTGTACCTACAGTATACATCTTACATAAAGAAGTGGGATTGTATTCTGCCCTAGAATGAAACCCTTTAACACAGACATAAATGTGCTCTGTCTGATGAACTGTTCTCCTTTATTCACTGTGAGATAAAAAATGAAAGGAATTTAATGGTTAGAGATGTGCAATTTAGTGGCAAGTTAATTTGAATAATTACATTTTCCTAATAATTAAAACATTCCAATTTACCTACTGTAGTTTAGAAGAAGCTATTCCAAATTGTATTTGATTAGTTGATGTTATCCGTTACTGTAAATGCTCCAAATTGTAATTTAAAAAAACCCAGGCTTTTAACCAAGGACATCCTCGCACATGTTTACTACGGGGCTTTCGATAATCACCCGGCATGTGAATTTGCACCCGTGCGTTCAGGCCCACAGTTTTGGACAATATATAGAGATTGGAGTATCTTGGGAGTCGGAACTGGGGGCCTGATTCTCTCTTTAATGGACAAAACCATGTCCACTGCAGGTGGAGCAGATGTAACATGTGCAGAGAGAGTTAGATTTGGGTGGCGTTTGTACTTCAAATTGAAATCTATATTGCAGTGTAAAAATAAACCAGCCAGTATTTACCCTGCACAGAAACAAAATAACACCCAAATCTAACACTCTCTGCACATGTTACATCTGCCCCACCTGCAGTGCACATGGTTTTGTCCATTAGAGAGAGAATGTGCTTTTGTGAGTGGAGTTCTGTTTTTCCTGAGCTTGCATATTATTGTGACATCTGTAATTGTATAGGGGAGGCATACACTACCGTTCAAAAGTTTAGCGTCACTTCGAAATGTCCTTACTTTTTTAAAGAAATGCACAGGTTTTTTCAATGAAGATAACATTAAATAAATCATAAATACACTCTATACATTGTGGTAAATGACTATACTAGCTTAAAGGAATATCTACATACGGTAGGTGTATAGAGGCCCATTTCCAGCAACCATCACTCCAGATTTCTAATAATACAGGGGTGGCCAACCGGTCAGAGGTAAAGAGCCGAAAGTATCGGTAGTCAAGCTAAAGAGCCGACATCATGCGCCAAAAAAAGGGGCGTAGCCTATTTTGACCCCTTGGGTGGGTGTGATACAAATATGCCTCCAATAGTGCAGTGCCATATATACATATGCCCCCAATAGTGCCAGATACACATATGCCCCCAACGGTGCCAGGTATGCACCACACGGTGCCGGGTATGCCCCCACAGTGCCAAAAAGCTGGTATGCCCCCACAGTGCCACAAACTGCTATGCCCCCACAGTGCAAATTTCCCAGCAGCAGCAATCACCGTTGTTGCTGCTGCTGCCAGGCGGGGAGAGGACAGTCTGCAGTCCTCCTGTCATGTCACCGATGGGAGGAGAGCACAGCACACCGCACGTCACCTTCCCCCTCACTTCCCTGTGACTGGGCCGCCCACCAATCAAAGCTCACTGGCCGGCTCCTGATTGGCTGCTGGCCCACGAGCTCTGATTGGCGGACGGCCCAGTCACAAGGATGCACAGTAAGGGGTAGGAGAGATGCGCGATGCGCGCTCTCCTCCCTTCAGAAGGAGAAGGGATTCAGGGAACCGGCAGCAGGGGGAACTGGGACAGACGGTGGGCGGCAGGCAGCAGTGGGAGCAGGAGCCGCACTTTACAAGGGGAAGAGCTGCATGAGGCTTAAGAGCCACAGGTTGGCCACCACTGTAATAATACATTGTGTTTGCTAATCGCATTAGAAGACTAAAGGAGGATTAGAAAACACTTGTGCAATTATGTTAGCATATGTGAAAATGGGTTTGCTCATTAGAGAAGCTATAAAACTCGCCTTCCTTTGAGCTGGTTGAGTATCTAGAGCATCACAATTGTGCATTCGATTCTACTCTCAAAATGGCCAGAAGAATAGAACTTTCATGTGAAACTCCACAATCTATTCTTGTTTTTCGAAATTTAGGCTATTCCATGCGAGAACTTGCCAAGAAACTGAACATTTCCTACAACAGTGTGTACTACTCTCTTCAGTGAACAGCACAAACAGGCTCTAACAAGAGTAGAAAGAGAAGTGGGAGGCCCTGATGCACAATTGAGCAAGTTTGAGGACAAGTACATTAGAGTCTCTAGTTTAAGAAATAGATGCCTCACAGGTCCTTAATGGGGGGGGGGGGGGGGGCTGTAAACGCAAAATTATGGGGAGCCACTGTCAGAGGGCAGGGCCAGTGCTTGGGTGTTCGGTGCACCCCCTCTTATACATAAGTTAGAGCAGCTTGGACACATTGCTCTAGGATTGCGCACACCATAATGCACAATAAACATTATGCCACGCACTGCAATACCCTTCACCTATTATGCCGCACACCATAATGTCCATTACACATTATGCCACAAACCATAATGCCTATTACATATTATAAGACATAAGTGCTGCTTACCTACATGCTTGTTTCCAGGAGTTACATGCGCTTTGCCAGGAGTTACATGCTTATTGCGAGGGATTTCTCACTCGATGCCAGGGGTTACATGCTCATTGCCAAGGGGTTACATGCTCCTAGCCATGGGAAGTTACATGCTCATTTCCAGGGGTTTCATGCTCATTGTCAGGGGGTTACATGCTTTTTGACGGGTTTCATGATCGTTGCCACGCAGAGGGGTCAGATGCTCATTGCCAGGGGGTTACATGCTCATTGCCAAGGGTTTCAAGCTTATTGCCATGGGGGATTACATGCCCTTTGCCAGGAGGGATTACATGCTCATTGTCATGAGTGATTACATGCTCATTGTAATGTGGGATTACATGCTCATTGCCCAGGGGTTCCATGCTCATTGCCCAGCTGGGTTACCTGACTCTTTGCCCAGCGGGGTTTACTTGCTAGTTTCCCAGAGGGTTATTGGAGCACAGCACACCAGCACTCCCACAATGTTCCAGGTGGCACTGGGCTCCCTGACAGGAAGTAGAGGTGCAGGGGAACCTCTGGAATCTGTCTCCTCGCCTTGCCTGGTATTAAGGTATTTGTATTTCTCGCTAATATTTTAATAAGCCTTGAAAACAGTCAGCAACATTCAACATATATACAACAGTTTGGAATGATACAGTTAATAATGTATTTTGTTACTTTAGCTGTGAAGCTGCTCTATTGTTCCAGCTTCTATTGTATCTGTGTGTTATACAGTCTAAAAAGTAAGAATAGATTTCAGTGTTGCAAAGCCCATTATTAGTTCTCTGAGTGTAACACGTGCTTTATATGTATACAAGTAGAAGGTGCAGTAAATCTTTTACAGACATGTACTGGGAAGGAACCTCCATTTTGTGTTTGCTCAAATGTAAAAATCTAGAAATTAAATATAGAAGCTGCTATAATATGATTATATGTTATTTTTAAGGCGCCACAAGTGGTGCGCAGCGCCGTACATATAGCACACATTAGAACAATGCAGGGTACACAGAACTAATCATGACAGTGACATAAAAAGCAAAAACAGAGCACAATTAACAATAAGCAGCACAATAAGCCGTCTATACATTTATTTGGCTTGAACCTTAACATACACTTTAAGCTAGCTTAACTAAAGAATAACTGACGCTAACACAATAAAGACACGGACACCATAACAATTAGATTTAAAGGTCATATAGTATTTATTATGTGGCATGACAAGGGCTGGCAATAAGGCGCCACGGATGACCAGCTCTAGTCACATCAAAAAATGGCGGCGACTTAAACGCCCCAACTGACTGATATTAACATGGGGACGACTGAGACGGCCCCATCCGACTAAGGCACAACCTAACACTGGGAAGTCTCACCACCCCTTCTCTGGCTGGTGTGGACACTCCGCTGACGAAGTGCCCACAGCGCCCCCCCGCAAAGGCAGGACACCCCGCCGTCTTTCCCGGGGGTAGTGCCTCCCAGCGCCCTCTCATGCCACAAGTGACCGCTGGACCGTGACGCCCTACCGCCCCAGTTCTGGAAATGGTAAATGTACCAAAGAATGGACTATAAATTGAGATGCCGAAGGCAAGGGAGGGTGGGTGGGGCTGAAATATTTCTTCAAGAGGAAGTACTTCCTGAAAGGACCTGCCTATATACCCCTCTCCTAAGCTCACGCCCCTAAGCTCTCCCATGGGCTAACCACAAAACTGAAACTAACTTAGTCAACTAGCAGTCATTAACTCTTTCCTGCCAACCCAAAAAATGTAATCCTCTTAAGTACGCTCTGGCTTAGGCAGCCCTCGCTTAATCTAAGCCGTCTATACATTTATTTGGCTTGAACCTTAACATACACTTTAAGCTAGCTTAACTAAAGAATAACTGACGCTAACACAATAAAGACACGGACACCATAACAATTAGATTTAAAGGTCATATAGTATTTATTATGTGGCATGACAAGGGCTGGCAATAAGGCGCCACGGATGACCAGCTCTAGTCACATCAAAAAATGGCGGCGACTTAAACGCCCCAACTGACTGATATTAACATGGGGACGACTGAGACGGCCCCATCCGACTAAGGCACAACCTAACACTGGGAAGTCTCACCACCCCTTCTCTGGCTGGTGTGGACACTCCGCTGACGAAGTGCCCACAGCGCCCCCCCGCAAAGGCAGGACACCCCGCCGTCTTTCCCGGGGGTAGTGCCTCCCAGCGCCCTCTCATGCCACAAGTGACCGCTGGACCGTGACGCCCTACCGCCACCGCCAGGCTCTAAGAGCCGCTATATAGGCTCAAAGAGCCGCCGCATGCCACCCACGAAGAACTACCTAAGTGTCCGCCTCCCTAAACTAACCCGAAAACTATCCCTCAACAATAACCTCAAACCAATAAAGGGGGATCTGAAAGAAAAGGTTCCTAACCGTCAGAAATTATACATTGCTTTGATTAGTACGGCAAGGTAAGTTAGTACAATGGACCCAAGTGAAGTCGAAAACTTGATAAAAAACCTCTCGTGTGTCCCGGAAGGGGGAGGTGGGCCGAATTGAAATTAATAAGGACCCACGGAGGTAAAAAATGCAAGAAAGTCCTTCACACCCCTGATTCCGGAACACTAGCTGTTCCAAAACCAGCGAGTAAACAGCGTTTTTGGGTCAGCGCCACAGGCGCACTACAACTAAATCTTATATACCTTATATAATACCTAAATGCAGCGGACTTCCATCGTCCCCATTGCCTGAATGGAAAAGTCAGGAAGCCTGCCGGCCGCTGCGCAGGTAGCTGCCCCAACAGGCAATGTCAGCCCTAAATATTGCAGCAGCCGCAAGGCCTGCCGTGATGACGCCAAAAGAGGATCAGCACTGAAACCCAGGATTATATCCGGGGCCTTACTGAAAAGCTGGTAATGGATGTGAATCCCTCGAGGAGGAATTGCGCATCCCGCTTATTCGTGCATCGCCAGCCAAAGCGCCCTAGCAGGGACCCTTATAGGGGAATGGGCCTTTACTTAGAGCCGGCAGAGGGCTCACTGTAGATAGCGGGGGCCGCGGCAGCCTTACAATCCTCGGCGAGGTGATATGCATCACCCACTCAGCGTGCATGTCGGAACCGACAACTAGCGCCTCGTGTGCAATCGGAGTCCATGTACGCGAAGCACTTTTCTTTTGCTGGAGGGGGCGTGGCCCCCTCCTTACCTGGAAAGGGCTTAACTAGCGACTCGGCTGTGGTAATCTGGCTGGTGACTTTGTCGCTGCTAGCGGAGCGGTCAGTAAAGGAAGGCCCTGAGGTGGAGGCAAGTGCATTATCCAGCTCACCTGTTCCTGAAGAAGGCCCCACAGTCACAGGCAGAGTGGAAGTCCCTGCTTTGGCTGCAGCAGTGGCCCCCGATGCACCCGGAACGGGAACGGCAGGAGCACCCGGAGTCGAAATGTGAGCCGATGGGTCGTCCGACCCTACTGCATTCCCAGCCGCACCGTGGAGATTCGGTGGCCCCGGGCGATTCGAAAACAAAATAAATAAATAAATAATTGGGTCTGTAATCATATATTAAACTTATATAGGATAATGTCTGCCATCAAAAAATATATGTACATTAGTAGAATAAAGCAGAAAAAATACTAAAGAGGCAGTACATGGTAACTACAACAGGTGGCAGTGCTGAGCTCAGACCTGGACTGTACTCTGCGGATCTAGTGTTCTGATGACTCATGAGTCACTTAAATAGTTCATTTAGTTAACAGAGTCATACAGATCTCTGAACGAATCACTGACTCTACAGCCATAATGAGTCTGTGTCTGTACAGTATCTCTGAGCTACCCTGTGTGGCACTATGTATTGTGTGTATGGAGCAGAACTATGCACTGCCATGCTCTCTTCTCCTAGTATATTAGGTCACAAGCTGCACTCCCAATAAGCCGCAGACACAGTGCTGGCTGCTGCATGTTATATACTGTAGCTCTGTTTACTCCACAAAACTAAGATGTATAAAACTCATTATACATAAAGTGGAGCAGTTGCCCCTAGCAACCAATCAGCCTATGTCACTTCCCAGACTGTGCAAGATAAATTACAGGAGCAGACCTGATACCCCTCGAATTCTACACCCCATCTCTCTCTCTAAGGTCAGTTACATTGGGGCAAAGGGGACATGTTTTACTTCTAATTACTGTATTTGAAAAGCAGAAGAAAAAAAAAAAATAATAATTGAATTTGGGTATTCTACCTGCATATTATGGGAGTAAAAATAGTAACCACAATGGGATTAATAGTGCAGAGCTGAACATGTCACTGTAAGGGTGCTGTATATACTTTTGCATTTCTAAAATAGAAAATAATCTGATTTATTAAACCTGTCTGATCATTCTAACAAGGCTGTAACTGCTGCCATGAGCTGGTATTATAAATGCCTGCTCTGTGTGTAATAATCTAGTCTGGTTCATACACTTCCATGTGCTCCTCTTAGTCTCTAAACCAGTGATGGAATAATGAACCAAATGTACTAGACAAACTAATCTTCTGAACTTATCCTTTGGTTGAACTAGTCACCAACATGAACTAGATTTCCCAACAACAACAACAGACAGTGCACTTAGCTACAGTAAGGCTGGTCTGGAGGCTGGAGCTGCTGTACTTCTGCCAGGGAGCTGAAATATTTCTTCAAGAGGAAGTACTTCCTGAAAGGACCTGCCTATATACCCCTCTCCTAAGCTCACGCCCCTAAGCTCTCCCATGGGCTAACCACAAAACTGAAACTAACTTAGTCAACTAGCAGTCATTAACTCTTTCCTGCCAACCCAAAAAATGTAATCCTCTTAAGTACGCTCTGGCTTAGGCAGCCCTCGCTTAATCTTCTTAGTACATAATACTGCTGAGATGTAGGGATGTGAGTGAGAAGAGATGCAGGTGTAGATTGTAGGTGAGAGCTGTAATTAAAATGCAAGAAGAGTGCTGTGAGAACAGGAGGGAAGAGGACCCTGCTCTAAGCAGCTTACACTCTAGACCGGAGGGGGAGGGAGCATGCAGAGTGGATAGGTCTAGCACAGGATCGAGGAACCATGGACCATCTCAAGATGGAGAAAAGAAAAATAAATACAAAGTTAGGGTAAGTAGTGTGAGAAGCAGGTGTAGAGGGACATATACAGTGCAGAGAGAGAGAAACCGGTGTGGAGGGACATATACAGTGCAGAGAGAGAGAAGCCGGTGTAGAGGGACATATACAGTGCATAGAGAGAGAAGCCGGTGTAGAGGGACATATAAAGTGCAGAGAGAGAGAAGCCAGTGTGGAGGGACATATACAGTGCAGAGAGAGAGAAGCCGGTGTGGAGGGACATAAACAGTGCAGAGAGAGAAGCCGGTGTAGAGGGACATATACAGTGCAGAGAGAGAGAAGCCGGTGTAGAGGGACATATACAGTGCAGAGAGAGAGAAGCAGGTGTGGAGGGACATATACAGTGCAGAGAGAGAGAAGCAGGTGTAGAGGGACATATACAGTGCAGAGAGAGAAGCAGGTGTGGAGGGACATATACAGTGCAGAGAGAGAGAAGCAGGTGTAGAGGGACATATACAGTGCAGAGAGAGAGAGAGAAGCCGGTGTAGAGGGACATATACACTGCAGAGAGAGAGAAGCCGGTGTAGAGGGACATATACACTGCAGAGAGAGAGAAGCCGGTGTAGAGGGACATTTACAGTGCAGAGAGAGAGAAGCAGGTGTAGAGGAGCATATACAGTGCAGAGAGAGAGAAGCAGGTGTGGAGGGACATATACAGTGCAGAGAGAGAGAAGCAGGTGTAGAGGGACATATACAGTGCAGAGAGAGAGAGAAGCCGGTGTGGAGGGACATATACAGTGCAGAGAGAGAAGCCGGTGTAGAGGGACATATACACTGCAGAGAGAGAGAAGCCGGTGTGGAGGGACATATACAGTGCAGAGAGAGAGAAGCAGGTGTGGAGGGACATATACAGTGCAGAGAGAGAAGCAGGTGTAGAGGGACATATACAGTGCAGAGAGAGAGAAGCCGGTGTAGAGGTACATATACACTGCAGAGAGAGAGAAGCCGGTGTAGAGGGACATATACAGTGCAGAGAGAGAGAAGCCAGTGTGGAGGGACATATACAGTGCAGAGAGAGAGAAGCCGGTTTGGAGGGACATATACAGTTCAGAGAGAGGGAAGCCGGTGTGGAGGGACATATACAGTGCAGAGAGAGAGAAGCAGGTGTAGAGGGACATATACAGTGCAGAGAGAGAGAGAAGCCGGTGTAGAGGGACATATACACTGCAGAGAGAGAGAAGCCGGTGTAGAGGGACATATACAGTGCAGAGAGAGAGAAGCCGGTGTAGAGGGACATATACAGTGCAGAGAGAGAGAAGCAGGTGTGGAGGGACATATACAGTGCAGAGAGAGAGAAGCAGGTGTAGAGGGACATATACAGTGCAGAGAGAGAAGCAGGTGTGGAGGGACATATACAGTGCAGAGAGAGAGAAGCAGGTGTAGAGGGACATATACAGTGCAGAGAGAGAAGCAGGTGTGGAGGGACATATACAGTGCAGAGAGAGAGAAGCAGGTGTAGAGGGACATATACAGTGCAGAGAGAGAGAGAAGCCGGTGTAGAGGGACATATACAGATGGGTCAGGTCCCATCCTTGCTGGCAGGTCGCCATGGCGTCTGCGCTGGCGACCCGCCAGCAGCCACGCCAGCGAATGCACTGAGACGCGCGTGCGTCTCACGCGCACGCGCGTCTCAGTCTCCGTCGCCAGCGCGACGGAAACCCTGTCCGTCTCCGCCTCAGGGAGATGGACAGGGTTAGGGGGGGTTAGGGGGGGATGCGGGCAGGCGGCGGGGACCCCGGGTTACCGCCGGCAAGCCGGCGGGGACCCGGGGGAACGGATGGAAGCGCCGTCGGAAGGGGACGCGCACGCCTCTCGTGCGCGCGCGTCCCCTTCTCACCATCGCCATGGCGCTGGCGGGGGATGGCGGCTGGCGACGCCAGCGCCATCCCCTGCCAAGATGGGACAAGACCCATCTGTACACTGCAGAGAGAGAGAAGCCGGTGTAGAGGGACATATACACTGCAGAGAGAGAGAAGCTGGTGTAGAGGGACATTTACAGTGCCGAGAGAGAGAAGCAGGTGTGGAGGGACATATACAGTGCAGAGAGAGAGAAGCAGGTGTAGAGGAGCATATACAGTGCAGAGAGAGAGAAGCAGGTGTGGAGGGACATATACAGTGCAGAGAGAGAGAAGCAGGTGTAGAGGGACATATACAGTGCAGAGAGAGAGAGAAGCCGATGTGGAGGGACATATACAGTGCAGAGAGAGAGAAGCAGGTGTAGAGGGACATATACAGTGCAGAGAGAGAGAGAGAAGCCGGTGTGGAGGGACATATACAGTGCAGAGAGAGAAGCCGGTGTAGAGGGACATATACACTGCAGAGAGAGAGAAGCCAGTGTGGAGGGACATATACAGTGCAGAGAGAGAGAAGCAGGTGTGGAGGTACATATACAGTGCAGAGAGAGAAGCAGGTGTAGAGGGACATATACAGTGCAGAGAGAGAGAAGCCGGTGTAGAGGTACATATACACTGCAGAGAGAGAGAAGCCGGTGTAGAGGGACATATACAGTGCAGAGAGAGAGAAGCCAGTGTGGAGGGACATATACAGTGCAGAGAGAGAGAAGCCGGTTTGGAGGGACATATACAGTTCAGAGAGAGGGAAGCCGGTGTGGAGGGACATATACAGTGCAGAGAGAGAGAAGCAGGTGTAGAGGGACATATACAGTGCAGAGAGAGAGAAGCAGGTGTAGAGGGACATATACAGTGCAGAGAGAGAGAGAAGCCGGTGTAGAGGGACATATACACTGCAGAGAGAGAGAGAAGCCGGTGTAGAGGGACATATACAGTGCAGAGAGAGAGAAGCCGGTGTAGAGGGACATATACAGTGCAGAGAGAGAGAAGCAGGTGTGGAGGGACATATAAAGTGCAGAGAGAGAGAAGCAGGTGTAGAGGGACATATACAGTGCAGAGAGAGAAGCAGGTGTGGAGGGACATATACAGTGCAGAGAGAGAGAAGCAGGTGTAGAGGGACATATACAGTGCAGACAGAGAGAGAAGCCGGTGTAGAGGGACATATACAGATGGGTCAGGTCCCATCCTTGCTGGCAGGTCGCCATGGCGTCTGCGCTGGCGACCCGCCAGCAGCCACGCCAGCGAATGCACTGAGACGCGCGTGCGTCTCACGCGCACGCGCGTCTTAGTCTCCGTCGCCAGCGCGACGGAAACCCTGTCCGTCTCCGCCTCAGGGAGACGGACAGGGTTAGGGGGGGATGCGGGCAGGCGGCGGGGACCCCGGGTTACCGCCGGCAAGCCGGCGGGGACCCGGGGGAACGGATGGAAGCGCCGTCGGAAGGGGACGCGCGCGCCTCTCGTGCGCGCGCGTCCCCTTCTCACCATCGCCATGGCGCTGGCGGGGGATGGCGGCTGGCGACGCCAGCGCCATCCCCTGCCAAGATGGGACAAGACCCATCTGTACACTGCAGAGAGAGAGAAGCCGGTGTAGAGGGACATATACACTGCAGAGAGAGAGAATCTGGTGTAGAGGGACATTTACAGTGCCGAGAGAGAGAAGTAGGTGTGGAGGGACATATACAGTGCAGAGAGAGAGAAGCAGGTGTAGAGGAGCATATACAGTGCAGAGAGAGAGAAGCAGGTGTGGAGGGACATATACAGTGCAGAGAGAGAGAAGCAGGTGTAGAGGTACATATACAGTGCAGAGAAAGAGAGAAGCCGATGTGGAGGGACATATACAGTGCAGAGAGAGAGAAGCAGGTGTAAAGGGACATATACAGTGCAGAGAGAGAGAAGCAGGTGTGGAGGGACATATACAGTGCAGAGAGAGAGAAGCAGGTGTAGAGGGACATATACAGTGCAGAGAGAGAGAGAAGCCGGTGTGGAGGGACATATACAGTGCAGAGAGAGAAGCCGGTTTAGAGGGACATATACACTGCAGAGAGAGAGAAGCCGATGTGGAGGGACATATACAGTGCAGAGAGAGAGAAGCAGGTGTAGAGGGACATATACACTGCAGAGAGAGAGAAGCCGGTGTAGAGGGACATATACAGTGCAGAGAGAGAGAAGCCGGTGTAGAGGGACATATACACTGCAGAGAGAGAGAAGACGGTGTGGAGGGACATATACAGTGCAGAGAGAGAGAAGCCGGTGTGGAGGGACATATACAGTGCAGAGAGAGAGACAAGCAGGTGTAGAGGGACATATACAGTGCAGAGAGAGAGAAGGCGGTGTAGAGGGACATATACACTGCAGAGAGAGAGAGAAGCCGGTGTAGAGGGACATATACAGTGCAGAGAGAGAGAAGCAGGTGTAGAGGGACATATACAGTGCAGAGAGAGAGAAGCAGGTGTAGAGGAACATATACAGGGCAGAGAGAGAAGCAGGTGTAGAGGGACATATACACTGCAGAGAGAGAGAAGCAGGTGTGGAGGTACATATACAGTGCAGAGAGAGAAGCAGGTGTAGAGGGACATATACAGTGCAGAAAGAGAGAGAGAAGCAGGTGTGGAGGGACATATACAGTGCAGAGAGAATTGATGCGAGGCAATGACCCCATTTTCACCGCTGTGGGGGCATGACCAGCAGCTCCGTGAGCTGCTGGCTATGCCCCCATCCCCTCTGCCTGCAAGAATAGATGCTGTGCGCATGCGCACAGCATCTATTCACGGACAACAGGGGAGGACTCCCAACTGCCCCCCTCGCTGCGGGACACTGCCAGCCATGGGAGGGATGCGGGAACATCCGAAAATACCGGGACGTTCCCGCGGTAAGCGGGAGAGTTGGAAGGTATGAAACACACATGCCAATCAATTGATTACAATAGCCTTACCTTTTGCAGCTATATATAGATTCAAAGTGCACCCAGATTAATCCCTTAAACATTAGCCCTTGATAGCCTTAACCAGTGATTCAGTTCCATTAATTATGAAAAATAAAAGAAGCTGATGAAAAGTGTGAAAAGAGCCTTGTGCAGCACAGCATCTCTAGGACTGCTGGACACGCCCCCAAAATGATGAAATCGGGGATGGAGCAATAAAACCACACACCTTCTGGTGAGGCCATGCCACCTTTTGGGGAGGGGTCAGTTTTTTTTACCTCCCATTTGAAGAGGGAGAGGAGGGGCTTTGATATGCTTCTCATTCTAAGTTAAATGTATTGCACCTCGACTAGAAATAAGTACCAAAAAATCAGGCTGTGTTTAAAAAAATTACAGGATCTGACTGGTTGGTATTGTATCTCTCTGCAAGTTTTGACACATCACCTCTGTGGTGGAGATATGAATAACCAGTTTTTTTAGAAGAACTGAGGACCTAATTCAGTTCCGTTTGGCTGTGAGTATTCGTTCGCACGGGTCCAATGTTTTTGCAATGCGCATTTCTGCACATGTGCATGCGCCAGGGGCACGCACCCAACATCAACCAGAACAAGGGCCTAAGTACTACTGTATATGGCCGATTCCGAGTTGACCCATCTGTAGCTGCTGCTCCACACAGCTGTGACAGCATGTGTACTAGGTTCTGCCAATGCGATAATCCACATATGTATACCGAATATCTAGTCTGCACCTATAATGCCATGCCACCCTTTTTTTTTCCATCTCCAGTGCCAACCATCCTTGTTGGACCCATCTTAGTCAGCACAGGAATGCAGCACATACTTTTTGTACTGTGCGATGCGATGCCCACGGGAGCGCACATCGCGTCGCACGCTGCTATTGCAGCGTGTATGGCCACCTTTAGGCACATAACCCAGCCCATTATTTAAAAAGTGTCTAAATTAATATTTAAAAAATCTACAATTACTAAAAATTTGTTATAAACATGTATAATAAAAGACTCGCTGTTCTTTTGCTTTTTAACTCTTGTGCAGTCCCTCCGCTTCTATCTGCGTAGGCAGGCAGGACGCTGAGGATGCCATTACACCCCTCTCGTGACTGAGGGGGAAAGGAGGGGAGAGAAGGAGGAGATGAAAAAAGAGGGGAGGAGATAGAGGGGGCGGAGTATTGAGGACTGGCAGTGGCACTGGCACAGGACACTGAGAAGAGGTAAGGAAGGGGAGGTGGCACTGCTGCCTGTTTGTCATTTGATTGACAGCTGACAGGCGCAGGGAGCAATGGGTAGGGGGCGGATCCGGACATGACATGTCATCCAGGCATTCACAGACAGCGCTACATGCCTCAGCGCAAGTGTCCGTGAGGAAGAGGGGGCAGGTCGCAGGAGGAGGACAGTGTGTGTGCGGTGCAGGGAGCTGCTCAGCTTCTCCATACTGCAGCCTGCTTTCAGACAGGCGCTGCGGGCGGCATGCAGGCTGTGTGCATTTGCGGTGCAGGGAGCAAATCTTTATACTGCCGCCCGCGGGTGGCGTGAAGGAGGCAGTGACAGTGAGGACTGAGGCAGCTTTAGCAGAGCAGGGAGGGAGACAGCGCCTTTTCAGCATGGCACCTTCCTGCTTTGCAGGAGCTGCTGAGTGGGTAGCGCTGGCCCTGCCTACCCCCATGGCAGTCAAACAAGGAAATTTGCGGGTCCCCTGATGGGGGGGAGGAGGGAAAATTATGCGAAATTACGTGATTGTGTCATTTTAGCCCCACAAAAAAGCACAGCACAGCAGGTAGGATGGGTGCAGGGGGTTGCATGGCTGATGCAGGAGACTTGCTCACCTTCCCGGGGGGCCAGGAGGGGGACCCAAATTTCGGAAGCCTCCCCGCAATTTCCGGAAGGGTAGGCAAGCCTGATATAACCCCGTGGTGACAAATTAATAAAGGCCAGATTCTCTCAGCTTCAAAAGCTCGCCCCGCTTTGGGTTCACGTTTATAGTGGGGGGGGGGGGGGGCGTGGGGGTGCATTTAACATTGTAAGCACCCATTAGGGTGCTTATACAATGTTTAATCGCATTGCATTGTAGGGCATTGTATGCCATATACAATGTCATACAATTTAAAAATTGTATGACATTGTACAATATCGCGCGTTATCGCATCGCATCGCATACCATCGCATGCCTTATGGTATGCGATGCGATGGGCGCCGCCAAAATACACAAGTACCAACTGTTGTATTTTTGTTTGTTACTTATCGTAACAATTCAGCTGATGAGACTGTGAATATAATAATTATCTCAAGGTTACAACATGGTAACAGTTTGCAATCAGATATATAAATACATAAGCCATCAAGCATCTGCTCAGAAAACAATAGACGGTTGGTGGGGCTCCTTTGGTGGAGCATACATTTATTGGTCTAATGCTACTGTGTAAACACAATAAATACTTTGTTGAAATGTAGACAAATACACAAAGAGGCAGCATTGTGTTTTGCATTTAATACAATAACCGAATAATAATAATAATAATAATAGGAAGCTTATGATACAAAATTAGTCAAATATTTTATAACAACTGCATCTTTTGTCAGTTGCATTCGAAAGAGGAATCTGGTTTTGTCAAGAGGAACACAAGTCTGCAGGAAATATAATGTTATTTAAATCTAGCAATAGACAGACAAAGGCAGCTACAATGCAGGATTGGTATAAATCACATACTGCATGTCATTGCGCTGGTTTGATAATACAAAATAATAGTGAACCTGTTATACTGTCATTGTCAGATACAGAATCCCATTACCCAATGTAAGACTAATAATCCAATACGATCTGAGTCAATAGGATCCTGAAGGTAGGAATTGATTTAAATTTACAAAATAAAAACTCTTGCATTGCTGAATTGATGGTAAAGTCTCACGATGAAAGTGTCGATAACCTACTATGGTATGTGTCAGAATATCCTAGGAAAAAACTATATACAGTAAGTATACTCTAGTAGATCAATATCCTATCATGGATAAGGAATAACAATTTGTAATCGTTATCTGAGTATACTCGTGACAAATGACCCATGTTCCTGAAAAACAATAGGTCGCAACTTATATTGTTTTGATGACATCTGTTTTCTTTTCTTTTTGAAAGCCAATTTTAAACCACATTTTGATGTACAGTTAAAAAAAATATATAAATAAAAAACACTAATATTATTATTATTATTATGAAATTTTTGGTCTTAATGAGATGTTTTGGTGAACTGGATTGTCTTTAAATTGACATTCCGTTCTTTGCAAAAAGCTCTAAAAATGTTTTGAGAGCAAGCCCTCAAATTAAATTAAAGTCATTTTCATACTCAGTATAAGGATCTGATATAGCCTAGATGATTCATCTTACAATACGGAATTCACTTCAGAATAATAGACCTTACACTTTCACTTCATAGGATTATAGAGGCGTACACCAACAATGGCATCATTGTGGATTGCAGGTTGTCTCAGGTGTCTCTGGATCTCAGTGGAGAACATGCGTCTTCCATTGTGATGCCCTAGCCTAGTTTCACACAATCTCACTAGGGCTTCTGCACATGCTCAGTAGGGATCTCAGTGGCCATTTTGGACTGGGGCATGAAGCCTCCCATGAGGAAGTATGGATTCTGCCCAGTAGCGAACTCCTCTTTACAGGGACCATCATCCAGTATTTTGACCAGCCTTAGACCACTCACAAATAATACAGCTTTCCCATGTTCTATCTGAATCTGTTAGTAATTGAGTAAGCGTGCATTTGTTATACTTAAAAACTTAGAATGCAATTTTGCCTTACCCTTTCCAACTTTCCAGATGCAGGTGTAAATGCAGACTTGCACACACATGAATTAACCCATACAACATGTGTGGGTGCCTTTAGATGGCATCTTCAGAGAAATTTCACAAAAAATACACCATGCAAACTGCCATTGTACTGTACTCTGTCTCTGCAGAAGCAGGACTACCGCCAGTGTCAGACTAGGGCCTAAATGTATTTCCACCAGAAAAAAAAACAACAGTAGGGGCTCTAGCTTACAAAACATAAAGGATGGGTAGCAGCTAGTACCCAGGCTTTGAATGTAGCTTTAGACCAGTGGTAGCCAACCCTAGCCCTCGAGAGCTACCAACAGTGCACATTTTCCAGACAACCTAGCTGCTGCACAGCTGCAATCATTAATCACTGACACATTTTAAAAGATACACAGATGGAGCTAATTAGCTCAGTTGTGATTCTGTGAGGAGACCTGCAAAACATGCACTGTTGGTAGCTCTCGAGGACTAGGGTTGGCTACCCCAGCTTTGGACCATGTCCACGTTGGAACATACCATGTGACTTACAACGGAAGTGGCAGCAGCAAGGTTTATGGAACACCAATTATACTATCTACGCCACCATCTATAACTTCCAGTAAAGGGTGGCGAGCAAAGCATGCCCACAAGGGTACAATTTGGGTGTCCTGTTGGAAACTTTCATGATCCAATTCCCTCCAGGCTCATATGGTATGCACCGTCAGCCGTAACATCTACTGCATGGGATCTATACCCAACCAGAAGGGATGTGGCCTGCCACCACAGAGGGACTGGAGGGGACATACAATGAGCATGGCCCTTTTATAAAGGAGGGAACAGGAATACGCCAGTGCCACCCATTTTGATTGACAGGAGAGCTGATTTTGGTGTAGTTTCAGTAGAAACAAACAAAGCACCCAAGTTCAGCGATGATCCTGCTCCACCAAGTTACCGACCACTAGAGGAGAGGGTGAAGCTCCAAAGCAGAGGGGCCCACCCAGGGCCGGCTCTATTATTAGGCAGCTTTAGGCAGCTGCCTAGGGAGCCGGGATCTTGGGGGGGCGCAACAGTGTCTGCCTATCACAAAAGTTCAGATGGCTATGAGGAAGACATCTTTGTTATACTTAATGCAGGTGGTAACTGAGGAATGTCTTAGATGCCACCTCAACACCTTAACTTAAGGGGCTGGAAAGTGGGTATTGGTGGCAGTGTGGGGTTGTCGGGGGCAGTAGACTGAAATATTGCCCAGGGTGCTAAGAAACCTTATACCGGCCCTGGGCCCACCAGGTGTTTGCCCTGTACCCCAGTGGGCTAGACCCTCCTGTTAATGGACATCATTGCTGTTTGTATCCAGCCACTGGAGCATCACAGTGAGGTTCAGTTTTTCCCTCTCTTGGAAACATGAGCTTGACTTTGCACAAATTAGAGGGTAAAAACATAACTATATGTTCAGGTAAAGGAAAGAAGACAATAAATATGTAAATCAAGTTCATCTACAGTTGATTAAATAATAACTGAAACTTAATAGTTCTGCCACTGACACTATTTGCATGAAATATTCCAGTCGCATTGTAATGCAGTTTATTTAAAGAGATTAAAGATCTCCGAACGTGCAAAATAGTTGATGTACTGTAATGCGAATATGCAGCAAGATCATTACTGTCAAATGCTATCCTCCATTGGGTTACAGCGAAATGAGATGCGCTTCAGTTTACTTACTGTGATTTAACTTTTTTCCCTTTTGAAAACTTACAATAGAAGTACAGAATAGATTTATTGAGATTAAATATGGAAAATGATAATTAATTGCTTACACGCTCGTTCAATCTTCATTAAATGAGTCATCATCTGTATTCCTATTATAGAGTGAAATGTTATTTCATTTGCCACTAAAACCAGGATACATCTTTGATACGAAATGTCATTGTGATTGATAAGACTTATACAGTAAGCAAATCAAAATATTTTCATTAACTAAATAAATTGTATACAGAAACAGCAATAGTATTGTTCACAGTCTTAGAGCCCTCCACCTCCAATAAGCAGAGGCGTAGCTAGGGTGGCGCCGGCGGAGCTCATGCTCTGGGCGCCAAAGGTTTTTAGGGCGCCCCCCTGCTGTGTCCTGTGCGGCGCCTTCGTGTAGAGTGCCAGCCAGGGAGAGCATGCCTGTCTGTTAAGAGCACTTCCAACCTCAGCTCTGGGGGGGGTTGAGGAGGAGCTGCTGACTGAATAGAATGAAAGGGAACTCCTACTCTAGCTTAACAGCTTAACAGCGGGCTGTTGGCTGCACTTGGTGGGCTGCACAGTAAGGTGTTTCAGGTATGGGAGCTACTGCACCATCTCTGCCGGAGCCACAGCCATTCAACTTCAAGTGCGTAATACAGTATATGTAATATATATATATATATATATATATATATATATATATATATATATATATATATATATAGATACAGAAGTACCAACACACTCGCCATTCCTAGGAATGGGGTGCAAACAGCACCCACATCCCAGGGTGGGGTGCGGTGGCCTGTGAACACACACTAGTAAATACAAACACAGGGGGCCCAGCACTCACTACAACAAACTAACTCACCTTAACATTCAAATAATCAATAAATAAATAATGGGGTTTTAGTTCATGAATTGATCAATGCATTTAAGCTTGCAGCCCATCGCCAAGGGACCCCATTCCACTGTAAGTCCTACACTAACTGGTTTTCTTAGGAACCTGGCACCTGCTTACACATCATAGCTAAAATGAACATGTGTTTTTTCTCTGGGTTAATGCTCAACTGCCAAGTAACATGGCTTTTATAAGGTGAGACAATCCCAAACACAGCACCTGAATTAGTATTGAACTAAAACCCCATTATTTATTTATTGATTATTTGAATGTTAAGGTGAGTTAGTTTGTTGTAGTGAGTGCTGGGCCCCCTGTGTTTGTATTTACTAGTGTGTGGTCACAGGCCACCGCACCCCACCCTGGGATGTGGGTGCTGTTTGCACCCCATTCCTAGGAATGGCGAGTGTGTTGGTACTTCTGTATCTATATATTTGGGTTGATTTTTAATTAACCTCTGTTACTGTGATCATAGCTTTCTCATGCACCCTAGATAAGCTCATTTACCTGAAACCTGTGACAGCTGCCCCTTTAATACTAATTCAGGTGCTGTGTTTGGGATTGTCTCACCTTATAAAAGCCATGTTACTTGGCAGTTGAGCATTAACCCAGAGAAAAAACACATGTTCATTTTAGCTATGATGTGTAAGCAGGTGCCAGGTTCCCAAGAAAACCAGTTAGTGTAGGACTTGCAGTGAAATGGGGTTCTTGGCGATGGGCTGCAAGCTTAAATGCATTGATCAATTCATGAACTAAAACCCCATTATTTATTTATTGATTATTTGAATGTTAAGGTGAGTTAGTTTGTTGTAGTGAGTGCTGGGCCCCCTGTGTTTTTCTTTCTCTCTCTCTCTCTATATATATATATATATATATATATATATATATAGAGAGAGAGAGAGAGAGAGAGAGAGAGAGAGAGAGAGAGAGAGAGAGAGAGAGAGAGAGAGAGAGAGAGAGTTTTATATATTTATTCGTGAGGGTGGCCTCCATTAATGTTTTATATTAACATATATTTTGGGTCCTTGGACTCCAATCTTCGTGCCAATATTTGTGTGTTTGTGTATATATAAGGGGGAGGGGGCATGACATGAGCTTGCTCCAGTGCCCTGGTTGCACCCTACGCCTTATGGCATGAAAAATAGCTCAGATCTAAACATTGGGTACATTTACTAAGATGAGAGTTCTATTGAAGATGCGATGTTGTTATGGGCAACTAATATATATAAGTATATATACATTACCTGTTATTCCACCATCACCCAGTACTTTATTTTATGGGGCAGGATCGGTGTAGCAGGGCTATAGTGTCTGTTACTGCAATGGATGCAGATACAAATAATGACAACCCCTCATCTTTATTAGCAATTTATTCTCCTCGCTGCCATGGCAACCTATACTTTTTACATATTAAATTCTTAACTATCCCTTTATCCAGTGCTTTACAGTGTGCACATAGAATCTATAAGTATCTGCATGCACTACTACCTGATCAATAATCCAAAAGGAAGCCTTTATGGATTATATTACCGTATCTGTTCAAATAACATACCATATATACTCGAGTATAAGCCTACTTTTTCAGAACATTTTTTATGCTGAAAAATCCCCCCTCGGCTTATACTCGAGTGAGGGTCCCACTTGAGTCAATAGGTTTTCCCAGTTTTTGTGTTGTAAAATTAGGTGCCTCGGCTTGTAATTGGGTCAACTTATACTCGAGTATATACGGTACTTTATTGATTTTTTTCATGATTAAAAATCTATGTGGTGAAATTTCTAAAGTTCCACACACGGTAAGATTTTTTTAAACAATATGGCCGTTTCCATGCGATTTTGGACTGATTTCAGACGATTTCAATGGATCAGGCCTAGAAATTGGGTTAAATTGGCCCAAATCGCATGTGTATGACATCTGATCTGATCCAACGGAGACGGAGGTTGGCTCTGCTGCCTGTCCAACCTCCAACTCAGCCCCTCCCAGTGGTGGGAAACAAGATCTCATGTGATACGTCTCACGCAGAAGGACCATATGCGAAGCTCGCGGGAGGATCAAGGAAGATTAGATGGTTATACACTGCTTAGACGTCTCTCAGTAGTGTATGGCCACCTTTACACACCATTTGGAATTTGTTATGCTAAAGTGGTATTTCAATGTGGAGTTCATATCATACAATCTTTAACCAATTCAAATAATCAAATTTGAAGAAAATCAATTCCATTGAGAGATGATGTCCAAGACATATATGTGCTAAGGCATGAGTTGTTAACGTCTCCAATAAATCAGTCTATAGAAAATATACCCTGAAAACTGAGTACAAGTACTCCTCTGCTGAAACAATGACAAACACATTTTTAGCAAACAAGGGCAACCATCCACACGGCTTTCTATAGTTATAACAAGACACACAAGCAGCAGTGCCAAGAAGGGGGTATTGTTACCGATAACCCAGATCAGGCCCCAGTAGGAGCCTGCGAGTGCAAGGAAGTATAACCATACCATTCTCCCACCACCACCATCACAGCTTTGTCATTACCATGCCCTGTCCAGTGGCTGCATCCCACTCAGATTCAGCCCTGACCAAGATGGATGTGGTATAGCTCACAGACAATGTCAATAGGTCAACACCAGACAATAGGTCAACAGCAACATTTAGACACGCATTAGTTAGACATTAACAATAGTTAGACATGCATTAGTCCGACAGTTACAAATGTAATAACACAAGTAAAATGTTGACATGGAAAATCAATATGTGTACATGGCCACCATATAAGTGTATTGCATCCCCTCGCATGGCTTGCTGTGTTCGCCAAGTTCGCTGTGCTCGGCACACTATTTGATTCATCCCATCTCTGGAATAGTAAAAGTATAAACAAGTTTTTTTTACAAGAAAGTGGGTTGTTGGGATATTGAGCATGTTGGCATGTCTAACTAATGCAAGTCTAACTTTTGTTAATGTCTAAGTAATACATGTCTAACTTTTGTCAATGTCTAACTAATGCATGTCTGACTTTTGTCAATGTCTAACTAATGCATGTCTCGCTTTTGTCAATGTCTAATGCATGTCTAACTTTTGTCAATGTCTTACTAATGCATGTCTAACTTTTGTCAATGTCTTATTAATGCATGTCTAACTTTTGTCAATATCTAACTAATGCATATCTAACTTTTCTTAATGTCTACCTAATGCAAGTCTAACTTTTGTCAATGTCTAACTAATGCATGTCTAACTTTTGTCAATGTCTAACTAATGCATGTATCGCTTTTGTCAATGTCTTACTAATGCATGTCTAACTATTGTTAATGTCTTATTAATGCATGTCTAACTTTTGTCAATATCTAACTAATGCATATCTAACTTTTCTTAATGTCTAACTAATGCATGTCTAACTTTTGGTGTCAACCTACGGTATTGACTGTCTGATCAGACATTGTCTGTCAGCCGCCTGGAACCAGTCTAAGGCATGGGTGGCCCCACATGCATGATGTTAATATTTATTTTTGTTTTATCTTATAACTCTCTCACATTCCATTAGGCACCAAACCTCCTTTTTTGTTGTTGCAAGAAATGAACCCAGTAGCAGTAGTCTTTATGGCTATAGGCCTTGTATAAAGCTCGCTGGTTTAATTTCAAATTACATTTTGTCATTATAAGACTTCTATAATGAGACTATATTTTAGGGCAGTGAAACCCATATTTACAATCAGTATCCAATTATTACATAAATCCCAACTACCTTGATTTACCAAAAAGTGTTAAACTGGAGGAAATAATGAAGAAATGAAAATACAATAAAGGATAAAAGCTTTTGCCGCTCGCAAATAATCACTTACAATGATGAGGACTATACGTCTTGCGCACCAAATGTTTCTGCTCCATGACTCTCCCATAAAGAAGATGAAAAGTACCATGAATCTCGCTCTGTATTTTCTTCAAAGTTGAGTAATGTGTCTTTCAGGTAAAATGCTGAGGTAGCTTTTAATTATTCATGTCAGACTGCTTGAGTAGACAAATTAGGATAGGGTGCCAATAAAAGAGCCTGCGTTTTCTTTCATCCTGATGGAAAGATTTTTTAATATAAAAATTAACATTACGGGGTCATTAATGTCTATAATAGGCTACAAAAATAAGTGATGCTGGTGTGGCACAGCTAGGCAGTGAGCATACCAAGATGCATCAAACATGTAGCGTACAAGAAGAAAGTAGCAATTAAAATGAATACGAGTAACATTTTTACGACAAGTGCACACGGTTCTATACACAGTAGCTTATTATGTAGCAGGTTTATGAGACAAATGCATATGTACGGTATAATATGCACCTAGAGATATATTCACATAGTTCAAACTTCAATTATAAACTGACTAAACAAAAAAGCTATATTGTAACTTCAAATGTGTAGCCTGTAACAATGGTGCTCATGGCCCTAACTGTGTGGAGTTTGTATATTCGCCCTGTGTTTGCATGGGTTTCATCTGGGTACTCCGGTGTCTTCCCAAAAAAATAAAAAATATACTTGTAGGTCAATTGGCTCCCAACAAAATTAACTATTAACAATAGTTAATAAAGGCCACTACTGTGTGGCTTAATTTATTATTTATTTATTTGCAGTTTCTTATATAGCGCAGCAGATTCCGTTGCGCTTTACAATAGTAAACAGTGATAAAACAAACTGGGTAACAACAGACAGACTTGGTGGTTAGAGGGCCCTGCTGCAAGCTTACAATCTATATGTGAATAATGGACACTACTTTGTGGTGTAATGTAAAAAGCGGACACTACTGTGTGGCTTAATGTGAATAACGGACACTACTTTGTGATGTAATGTGAATAACAGACACTAATGTGGGGTAGAGTGAAATGGACTCTACTGGGGCATAATGTAAAAAGCAGACACTACTGTGTGGTGTAATGTGAATAACGGACACTACTGTGTGGTGTAATGTGAATAACGGACACTACTGTGTGGCGTAATGTGAATAACGGACACTACTGTGTGGCGTAATGTGAAAAACAGACACTAATGTGTGATGTAATGTGAATATACGACACTACTGTGAGGTGCAATGTGAATTGGTGACCTTGTGTAAAAGGATCCCTGAAATGTAAACCAGTGTCCTTATACATCTTTGTTTCAGTTGCGTCCCTCTTGGTACGCCAGGTCACTTAAGAATCTTCTAGTACTTGGCATCTTTTTTGCTGCAAAGGAATCACAATGGATAGACTAGGACAGTGGTTCCCAAACTGTGTGCCGTGGCTCCCTGGGGTGCCTCAGGACACTTTCAGGGGTGCCGCGGGTTGGTGGTCCAGGACCAATTCAAATTATTTATGATCAATTATTTATGGACAAAACCAGTGCTGGTGGCTGCCAATCATAAAATATGTACAATCAGAAGCAAATCCTGCCCTTTAAACCATAACTGAACCTAAGAAGCACATATAAACACAATCTACTTAATTTTATATATATTTTTTGGCGCCTAGGGGTGCCATGGAAAAATTCTGATACTCTAGGGTGCCGTGATTCGAAAAAGATTGGGAACCCCTGGACTAGGAGACTGCTGAGCAATCTGACATTTGACACTTGTATATCTGAGTGTGGCTGAGTCTCTGAATCTGTACACAAAGTGCTACAATGTAGCAGCTGCAGCTTTTTTCCAATACAAAATTTGTTCTTCTCTGTATATACACAGGGGCAGATTTTTTTTTATTTTTTTATACTAAAATGATGTGATAAATTGTGTTTTCACACTCTTTTCACATTATTTTGGTATCACCTGAATGCATTAAAGGGGCTTTGGAGCTTTTTTTTTTTTTTTCAGAAAAACTGCTCCAAACCCTTTAATTCACATTTTTGTAAGCAGGTATCTTTTCTCATATTAATAAGAGGAAATGTGATCTGGCTGAATTTACTAAAAAACATGTTTTAAAAAATATCATATTGGGCCCTGTGATAATTACGCTATCCTGAGATAACATACTTTTCACAGGGCTCACTGCAAATTCTGCCTACTGCACAGCTTTTTCTGGCAGCCATATGCAGAGAAAGCTATGCAGAGGCCAGGCTAGTGTGATCATCTAATATGTGTGTAAGATCACTGTAGATCAAAAGAGAAAAAAAAAAGTTTGAAAAAAAACGGTAAATTTACTTACTTGGACCGGTGATCCGGTAATCCGGTGAGGGCTGCCAGTCAACCGGTCCTCCTGCACCGCTGTGTGACCTCCAATGCAGTAAAGTGATGTTGCAAAGAGGCAGCTCACTCCACAACACCGGTGTTCATGCAGCAGAACTGAATCCAATTGTCGGCAGCGCTCCCAGAGCACCAATCTCTAGTCAGGGGATTATAATCAGCAGTGGGGGGGAGGGGTCATGGGTGGGATATGGGCAGTTGTAACAGGGAGGGTGTCTGGCAGCGATGGCAGTGGCGGTGCATGCTTAACACATAATCCTGAAAAGGGCATTTGCATGGACAGAACTTTCTTGCAAGTTCTGTCCTTGCATGTGATAATTGATAATCCATGTACTGTAATCAATTATTGCATTGGGCCAAAATTATCACAATAAATCGTCCCCTTAGTCACACACAAATGTACATTAATCAGCACAGTCTGCTTGAGTGGCCTAGTTGCATTGTGACTCAGTTCACTCTCATTCTACAATAATCCTACACCACCTGCCCTTTCACTTTTTGATTGGGCTCATTATAAACCCTTTGCATTCACCATGACCTTTAACTCTCAACTCAGATCAAATACCACCATGTTTCATTTCGTTACATTTCCTGCACTTATTCCCATTGACCGGGAGGCTGGAATGTTTTCTCCACTCTTCACGCACAGTTTATTCTTCTGTTCTCAAATCCAAATCCCCAGATACTGTACACAACTCTGGGGCTGATTCAGAATTGGACTCTGCATCACAGCCGATGTTTAAATCAAATGTTATCGTATGAAATAAGTCATGCACTGCAGGCTTTTGTGATCTGCTGCTGCGTCTGAAGACACTGCATTAGATCATCTCCATGAACATCCGACATCTGAGTAATCTGAGGATGTTGGGCCAAATCAGGCTGCTGGGGCCAGTGTAGCTGCATCCGAGAACTCAACAAGTGGCTTCAGCAAGCCCAGAAAAAAGGGAGGGCGGGGTGTGATAATGTCAGAGCTACAGCCCCACCCCCTAAATTTCTCTGCAGGTCCCCTCTCCGGACTTCTCCTGGAGAGGCCAACTAAAACGTAAGTATGATAGGTGGCGGTGATTTATGACCGTAGTGATTACAAACAAAGAGAAAAAGAAAGTGTCAGTTTCTTTGTTGTTAATTCAAATGACAAATGCCAGGGGAGATACAGTGATGGCATACCAGACTCACTAGATAGAAAAGTGAGATCCCATGATGCCCGGGATCTCACTATTCTATCTAGTGAGTCTTTGTAATCACTACGGTCATAAATCACCGTCATCTATCATACGTCTAGCGCCATCATTGTTATTCTTCCAGCAACAGATTTCTACAAAGGAGGTCTTCCAGTGAT
The DNA here is from genome assembly GCF_055691185.1 of Crinia signifera. Lineage (NCBI taxonomy): Eukaryota > Metazoa > Chordata > Amphibia > Anura > Myobatrachidae > Crinia > Crinia signifera. Next base: position 303,521,540 of record NC_139219.1, on the reverse strand, counting down.
CCTCCATTAATGTTGAGGCTGCAAGGACTTTTTAGGTTGCACCTTGGACCAGGGCCGGCGCTACCCACTCAGCAGTTCCTGCAAAGCAGGGAGGCGCCATGCTGAAAAGGCGCTGTCTCCCTCCCTGCTCTGCTATAGCTGCCTCAGCCCTCACTGTCACTGCCTCCTGCACGCTGCCCACAGCGCCGGTCTGACAGCGGGTGGCAGTATGGAGAGGCGGAGCAGCTCCCTGCACCGCGCACACACTGTCCTCCTCCTGCGACCGGCCCCCTCTTCCTCACGGACACTTGCGCTGAGGCATGTAGCTCTGTCTGTGAATGCCTTGATGATATGTCATGTCCGTATCCACCCCCTACCCATTGCTCTCTGCGCCTGTCAGCTGTCAATCAAATGACGAACAACAGGCAGCAGCACCGCCTCCCCTTCCTTCTCTCTTCTCAGTGTGCAGTGCCACTGCCAGTACTCAACACTCTGCCCCCTCTATCTCCTCCCCTCTTCTACCATCTCCTCCTTCTCTTCCCTCCTTTTCCCCTAAGTCACGAGTGCTGCACATACTTTTTGTACTGCTTTCGGATCGCATCGCACACACATTGCATGCATGCCCTGCGATACGATCTAGCCCATAATGTATGCGATTCTCGCAGCGTGCATGGGCACCTTTAGTGCCTGCAACATTTTGCGGACACAGCACTGAGATGGTGAATGCATACATATACATGCACCCGAGATCCTCCATAGGATCGCCTGTTGCATACGCTCCCACAATCGGGCTGCAGCTTGTTGCAATGGCAATGTGAAAGGGCGCAAAATGTATGGTTTGCAGGAGAGCGCCGGACACCCTAGCACCGGCCCTGCATGGGACATTCTTTGTTTTTCTTCTAAAATGTAAGTATGGAGCAGTGTGGTTTCTACTGTAAGTATGTGCAGATGTGTGCAAACATTGGCTACACATGTCTGAATAAGACCCTCTTACGCTTCCCAAACTTCTCTTAACACTTTCTTATGTACTAAAGTACCTATGCCTTTTTTTCACTGCTTGTAATGTAATTATGCTAATTTACACCTTCCAAGATGCGCAATAAGAGATCGACATTTTCTATTATATGTGTTATTTTGATTTTTGTTTTCCTTTTATTCCCATTTAAGATGGGAAAAACAGTTTAATTTCTAGCTATTGAGCTCTTTTTGATATTTCAACAATTACGTATGAAATTACCAAACATAACATCAACATGAATAAAGATATGTCATTTAAAGTTAAAGAATATAAAGGAGCAGCAGATGGATATAAACATATAATTAAGAACAGTATCAAAGGAATACATGGAATGTTCTAAGCTCCATTTAATTATGTATGACCTTAACTCCTACATTATATTCCACAGCATCCATGTGCTCTAGCAATTAGTATTGGAAATATGGAAAATATATTATATTTGTGGGAGGACAGTTCTTTGTTTCAGAACGAGTTTTCGTGTTTCTGACTACGAACATAATTACTACTTAAGCATCTTGTCAGCGTTACACTACAGTGGGAGAAAAACAGATTACTGCAAAGGCTTACATTATGTTCTAAAGTACACAGTCTCCAAACTGTACGCCACAAAATATGTTAAAGAGCAATTTATTATTGCTGAAATCCAGCAAATGCCACAAATTATCCACATTATTCTTCTCCCATTGAAATTACTATACAGTATGTCATTTACTATGGACAGTGGCATCGAGAGAAGGGGGGGGGGGGGGGGGGGTAGGGGTACATTTTTCCCGGGCCTGGGTGTGCTGAAGTGGCCCAGGTCAAAGTGAGCCAGGCAGTTGGGAGAGAGGTGGCAGGCTGCAGCTGCAGCGCACTGCTCAGTGCAGTGTGCTGAGCTAGGGAGAAAGGCATCTGCAGCAGCCTGTTCTCTCCCTCTCGTTTATATTTTTCACGTTGGCGTGGCCACACCCCAGCCCGGTGGCCATGCTCCCTTCATTATTACCGGGCCTGGACGATCTGTCGGCGCCCCTGACTATATTACTTATATTTGACACACGCTAGTAATTTATTGTTCTATAATATATTACTGTTCATTTGTCCTACTGGTGAGAACAATAGGCACTACCAGAAGGGTGTGATCATTAGGTTGTCAAGCATGAGGCCAGCAGTCAAAATTTCGACACGTGCATTCAGTCGACATGGAAAAGGTCAACATGATTATTTCTGATTTGTGTTGTCTGTCGACATAGTTCGACATAGACACCTATTAGTGTCCCTCTATAAAACTCATGTCAACTTTTTCCACATTGACCTTTTGCTTGTGTTGACCTTTTTACCTTGTCGACATAATGCATATAGACCTTTTTCAGGTGTCGACCTTCTGTCTTTCAAACAATAGTGGTCCGCCTATTGACTGTCGACCTAGACACTGTCAACCTAATGAGCACATACCTCACCAGAATGTGATATAGAAGTTAGTCCAGACAGAGGGGGAGGTTTATCAAAGCTTGAAAAAGCGATAAAGTGGAGATAGATAATCAACTCCTATGGCACATAGGTGATACTTGGTGGCCTTGTCCTCGACTCCAACATAGCGAAGCCGCTTGCACCAGTCTCTTTGTCATTACTACAGGTACTTCACTTCTTCTCTGCCTGTCTCCATCATATTTTGCATGTGCAATCAACAATCTGCTATTGACTTATTGAAAGTCTTCTCTGTGCTCCACAGTGCCACCACCAACAGGCTTATGGTACTACAGGGCCTATATAGATATTAATGATAAATTGTGCTCAGGAGCATGAAATCAGCATTATTCTTGTCTGTTAATACAGAGAAATCATAAGCATTACACAATAGGAAAATATATGGTTTTGTAACCCTGTTTAAGGAATATGGTCAGTTTTTTCACTAATTAACAGTGTTAAGGTGCCCATGTATGACTTGTAGCCTCGCACTCAACACCTAGGCTAATGCCCGCCATGGAGCTATTGGGCTACCAGGGCAGCAGGATCACATACGACATTTCGCAACTGATGTATCGTATTTGATCCTCGCAAGGGGTGCTGGATACGATAAATCCTAAGTACAGTCTTTGTGATATCCAGTACGTGGGACAGCGCATCAGATCAGAATCAGAAGTTGGGCACCTACAGCTTGGGCACTTTTCACCTGATTCATCGGCCCGAAGCATCAGAGTCGAGTCAAAAGTGTCCAAATCATATAAGTGAATTAAGGATAAAATGTTTATGCATTTTTTTAATTAGTTACCAACAATCATTGACCATTAGTTGGTGGTCTATTGGAATTAATCACCAAAATGTACAGAACTTGGTGAGACATAGTCAAGGGTTAATTCACTAAGGATAGAGGTGATCATATCCTGTCTATCATTTTCTAGGATGCAACTGAGAAATGATTGACCAAATCAAAATGGTTGCTATGGGCAACAGCACCTCTCTTCATTTTTAGAAGTTTTATGAAACATACCCAGTCTGAACATTTTCTTATATCTTTTCTCTACATCCTAGTCTCACTTTATCTCCGGAGACGTTGCTACATGACCCCTGTATTATCAGCAAGTTGTTTTTTCCGGAGTACAATACTCATTCCCAACAAGTTCTCATATTAGTTTGTGATGGCAATGTTATCCGTCAGTGGTTCTGTGACCCCAGCCAGCCAGAGCGCTCAACATTTCTCCAATGCTTCCTCCATGCAATTGGTTTTCATAAAACCCTACTGAATCCCAGGTGCTACGGACGCATTGCAACAGCAAGAACAAAAAAGGGAATGTTGCCGGATGGATAAATTAAAGTATTATAAGGTCATATTAAGTGCACAATGAAGGGTCACGCTGCTTTAAAACACACACAGTTTCTTTGTTCCGTCAGTTAAAGCCACAAGATCATTCATTCTGTGCCATTTTGACAACAATAAATGGAATTTTTTTGCTACCATATTTTTAAAATGTAATTATGTACATTTGTCACACACACACACACACACACACACATATATATATATATATTATATATAGAAGGAAAAATAAGAGCGCTCCATAGTGCAATATCAATGGTATAAAGTTTTTTTTATTAAAAAGGCATCCAAGGATAATACAAGTATAGGGTAACGTACCAGAGTGGGCGGTTAAACCATCGCACTTTTACAGCATGAAAGTCTGCGTATCCACACAGAGATGTTGGAGCGGTTACACATTTTGGAGTGGTCACAGCGGACAAGACAGCAACGCCAGGTAATGAAGTTGGGCTTGAAGAGAATATATGTTAGTAGAGAGGTGGATGGGTGTGTGCTATAGATAGTGGCGGTGCGTTGGATTGGGTGGGTAAGGGTTGGGTGCAAGAATGTGATTGGTGGTGGAAGGTGATTGGGGGTAGGGTGTTGTGTGGGTATATATGGGGTGGGTGAGTAGCAATTAGTGTTGCGTTGGTTGGGTGAGGGTGGGGTGGAAGGGTGGGATAGGTGAGTTAAGGTGTGGGTGGGGGAGGGATGGGTACGTGTGTACTGTGGGTGGGGGATGGTTGGGTGCACATGCAGTGCAGACGCTGCAAATTGCAACAAAGTTGCCCCTGAAGATAATATTTGTCAGTACAGAGGTGAATGGAGTGGTGTTGTGGATGGTGGAGATGTGCGGGTGGGGTTGTGTTGCAGGTTGGGGTATGTTAGATGGGTGAGGGTCGGGTGCAAGGGTGGGATGGCTGGTGTAAGGTGCTTGGGGTTTGGGTGGGTGAGTGAGGGGTGCTGGGATCCACGGGGTGGGTGAGTTGCAGGTGGGGGTGGGGCAAGGTGTTGTGGTGGGGTTTGTTGTGGACAGATGCCTGCATGTGTACTGCAGGTGGGGGATTGTTGGGTTTATATGCAGCAGTGCCTCCATCCTGCTTCTTCAGTACTCTCTTCCAGCACTCTCTCTGTCCCTGCTCCTTCATTCCCCCCTTCAGCACTTCCCCTCCCCCTATGGCCTTAGTATCCTCCTACAGCACTTCCCTGCCTTCTGATTCTTTAGTACTCTACTCCAGTACTTCCCCTCCACCTGGTCCTTCAGTACCCCCCTTCAGCACTTCCCCTCCACCTGGTCCTTCAGTACCCCCCTTCAGCACTTCCCCTCCACCTGGTCCTTCAGTAACCTCCTCCAGCACTTACCCACCCATGGCTCCTTCAGTAACCCCCTTGAGCACTTCCCCTCCCCCTGCAGCTTTAGAAACCTCCTCCAGCACTTCCACTCCCCCTGCTCCTTCAGTACCCTCCTACAGCACTTCCCCACCCCCTGCTTCTTCAGTACCCTCTTACAGCACTTCCCCTCCACCTGGTCCTTCATTAACCCCCTCTCAGCACTTCCCCTCCCTGTGCTCCTTCAGTACACTCCTCCATCACTTTCCTACCCACGGCTCCTGCAGTAACCCCCTTCAGCACTTCCCCTCCGCGCGGTCAGCTGTCCTCTGTAGTGGCTGCCGCCTCATGCTATGTTGGGCATGTTACACACAGCAGCAGCCAGTTCGGGGATGGGTTGGAGGGAATGGGATCATTCGTCAGACTGCATTTAGGTCTACAGTCATTAGGTCGACCCCACTAGGTCGACTGGCAGAAAGGTCGACCTGACTTAAGGTCGACATGGGCCAAGGTCGACATGACTTAAGGTCGAATTTGCATAAAGGTCGACATGAGGAAGGTCGACTGATCATAAGGTCGACATGGGTTTTTCACTGTTTTTTGATCCGAATGTCGACACAGTTGGCAATGAGAATCGGACCCTCACAACGCTCGCTTCGCTCGCTATGCTTCGGGCACGGTGCCTCGCTGCGCTCGGCACACTATTTTATTCTCCCACCACGCCCTAGTGGATGGTAGGGCATGAAATACCGCCTGTCGGCACATGTCGGCTCAAAAAACAGTGAAAAACCCATGTCGACCTTATGACCAGTCGACCTTCCTCATGTCGACCTTTATGCAAATTCGACCTTAAGTCATGTCGACCTTGGCCCATGTCGACCTTAAGTCAGGTCGACCTTCCTGCCAGTCGACCTAGTGGGGTCGACCTAATGACTGTAGACCTAAATGCAGTCTGACGAATGACCGCATCCCGGTTGGAGGTAGGTAGTGGACGGCTGTGTCCGGCTCCTGCCGTCGGCACCATGGTGACCTCGCAGCCAGTGAGCAGCTCATTCAGTGGTGGTGCGGGGTGTGACGGGCGCAATCTAAGCCGAAACCCGTTGCTTCCCTGCCTCGGCTGCCAAATGAAAGGCCAGGGGAACCGACCCCTGTTAGCCGTAGCAACTTAACCCTGGGAACCCGGCAGGGCACACAGCAGTCCCTATGTACTTTCTGTACATACTGCTGTGCCCCACTGCCTTCCTAGTGCTGAACATGCTGCTATGTCCACTGCCCCCTATAGCTTTCCTATATATTTGCCCAGATATGTGTGTATAACGCTGAGTGGAGTTTCACTCTGACTCCTCCCAGAGTTATACACACACTCTCACAGACCACTGATCACACCGATGTTATGGGCTCTGCCTCCATAACCTGTTTACGCTTTGCGTGAAATATGGTTTGTGCAGGAGGGGCGGGTGTGGTATACTGTGCCCCCTTAACCTGTGAACAGCTTAATTGAGTGAAATATGGTTTGTGAATGAGGGGCAGGTGGGGAAATACTGTGGATTCGGGAGGGGCGGGCGTGGTGTTTTTACAGGTGGATCTGGAGGTGATGTGGGTGGTGGAGTGAGGGGTGCGGTGGTGAGGCGAGGGCGGGTGAGAGTCGGTCCTGTGTGTGTGGCTCTTAGGCAGTGGTGTTGTGGGGCGGTGAGGGTTAGGTGCGGGTGATCCATGTGTGGAGTAGGTGCAGTTGCGGGGGGTGGTGTGGATGGTTGCAGTGTTAGCACATGTTGGCGAGGAGGGGGTGTGAAGTGGGTTTGTGCAGGGGTGCTGTTGGTGGGGGAGTGACGGGTGCAGGGGTACTTTAGTTGTGTTTGGTTTAGGTGTGAAGTAGGCGTGGGTGGGGTGGAGAGGTGTGTGCGAGGGTGCCGGGGTGCTATTAGTAAGCTGGGCTCTGCACATGGGGCACGGCCAGCTACTTACTGCGTATATCCTTTGGTCCAGGGCTGCCCAGAACTGTTCATCTGTATTCTGTGTGTGTATAACACTGGCCGGGGGGCAGAGTTCACTCTATGACTCCGCCCAGCGTTATACACACACTCACAGTTCTGGGCTATTATATAAGAAATAATATTATATAAATGTGTTCCTATTTTATTTTTACCAAATGTCTCCCTGTGGAGACATTTGCTGTATTTTTCATCTGTGGTTTAAGTGAACGTTTTCATCACTTGCCGCAAATTGACTGATAATCTATTATATGAATACTTTAAAGACCTGTTCTTAAGGAAGAATATAACTTTATAAAGGAATTGCTTTATGGCCCATACACGTTAAAATTATTTTACAGTTCATTCATGAATACATATTAAGTGGAGAATCCTAATGTAGTCCCCACATTCCCCAGCCTATCACCCTGCTGCTAAATGATGTTGGGAACACTGATTCTCTGCTCTGGACAAACATATAACATGAAGTAACAGGTGTTGTTAATAAGCAAACTGTGATTCACAATAGAGCTTAGGAAAACCCGGACTGGATCTCATTAGATCCTACATGCCAGTTGTATAACCTTGGTTACATGCATATGGGAAGTACTGATCTAAATTCTGGACTGGAACTTCCACATTCACCTCATGGGGAAGTGTGCTGTCCCTACAAGAGTACATTGTGCTACAACAGTGGTTCTCAACCTCACTCCTTGAGTACCCCCAACAGTTCACATTTTCCAGGTGTCCACACAGAATTTCAAAAGAAATAATAAGCTTCACCTGTGGATCTTTCAAAATGTGTCAGGGTGTAATGAGTACACCTGTGCACCTGCTAAGTGATCTGGAAAATATGAAATGTTGGGGGTACCAACTGGGCAGCTTAAAGCCAAAGCCTCCTTCACACACCACAAGCATTAGATCCTACATGCCAGTTGTATAACCTTTGTTACATGCATATGGGAAGTACAGATGAAGCCCCTCTCATTCAGTCTGGGCACCCGCCAGAACCTCCCCTCTGGTGAGCGCCTGCAGAGAGGGACTCCATTAACCTGGGAAGTGCGTGCGTCTCACCCGTGTCCTAGTTTCTCGGCGGCAAGGCAGCGAGTTCCTGCACGTCTCAGTTTCCGGGAGACGGGCAGGGTTGGGGGGGGAGGGCGGGGGCGGCGAGGGGGACTGGCTGCGGGGAACCGGGGGAGCTCCATTGCCACTGTGCGGGCGAGTGTCTTGTGCGCGCGTGCCCCCTGGCGGGAGCTGACGATAGTTTCGCCAGCCCCTGCAAAGATGAAGCCGGCTTCATCTGTATGACTGGTGAGTCACTGAGCGCCCTATACACGTGTGTTCAGCAGCATTATAAGGAGAGCTACATGTGTATTAGCCTAGGGCACCTGGGACCTTTAATCGGGCCCTGATTTCATATATAAATATAAAAAACACATATATTTATATACCATAAAACACACTTACAGTATGCTTATGTTTATTGCATGTGTTTTGAGCAACATTTACTCTTTGGACTACATATGAATAGAAAGAATGCATTGTTTCTTCTGATTCGCTGTTGGTGATTGAATTTCAGCTTCCTATTCCACTGGTTCCAAGACATTTGTAAGAAAGCAGCCAGCACTGACAGCAGACTAATGCCTTGTTTTTTTTAGACTTCTGCTCTTTTTAACATGTCACCTCGAGTTATTCAAAGAGACGAGGAGTCCACTGCGAGTCCCCAGTCAAAGGTAGCTCTAAAATGTCCTTGTACAATATAACTTGCACAAAAGTGAAAAGTCTGATATGTTTTATTCAGAGGGCCTAAATAATTCAGCTGCCTCAGCTGGAAGTGATTTCAATAATTCCGGGAATCCTTCACTATAGGAACCTTCATACACAGTAGGTGCCGGCGCAGAGAGAGTAACAGGTGAAACATATAATTGGGTAGACATGTGATATTGCTGTCACTCCGGGGGCTGGAGGTTTAGAAGAACCATGGAGATACCTGCACATCTATGACAGTCGGAAATCACTACTTATAAGGGTGGCTCAAATCACGCATTTCAGCTGACTTCGGGAATTAGTACATCTGTCAATGCCCCGCAAACTTTTCAAAACTTTCTACTATTTTTATGGAGTGCAAAATGAATCCGGGTGATGGCAATGACATCTTAGCTCCGGAAAGGTATTTAATGACATAGCGGTAACGGTTCATATGTGATTTGCTCTTCCATGTTTTACAACAACTATCCAAAAAGACAGAATAGCAGAGTGTGATCCTAGTTTTCCTATAATTAGTAGTATAGAGCCTGTTCTATAGGTGAAGGAGGAGGTTCAGGTTCTGCTATAAGTTACGCTGTTGGGATTGGATGGGGATGGATAGTGTTCATATGCAGATTCATGTAAAACACTCTGCTTTAAACAATGCTTATTACTTTATGACATAGTTTAAAGGAAAGTTATTAATGTACAGTATATTTAATTAATCTAATGAATTTGTGGCAGAGTGCTCCAATATTTTTGAATTTCTGACTTGTGTTTTGCTCTAATTAGAAAATGGACTGAATCTTTATCTGAAATCCATGTGGGATTGTCTTTAGAATATAAAGGGCATACACACGGAGCAAATTTGTGCTATTTTCTAAGCAATCTGATGGCCGTTTTAATGGCCCATGTGATGCGATTTTCCTACGGTGCCGTACGTAAGAAACTTGGGCACCGTGATAATACACAAGTACCGGATTTCCATTAGGAAGTCACTGCCAGTCACACTGAAGCAACTGGCTTCATTAACGCTGAGGTGGCAGATTTTACCTATGATTTTACCCATAGGTAAAACCCGCCACTGTCTATCACAACCGATTGATGGCACAACTGTCTTCTCTAGCCCTCCAGTATGCCATCTTGAAATTATTCTTGATCCTCCCTCTCCTTCTAACAACATAGTTTTGGCCGTGGTGCTCACTCCATATGGAGTTCTTTACTTCTCATTTTTCAGACTCTCGGCCGCTCTACAAAACTTAAATGGGCTTCCAAGACCCACTTCTTCATCAAGCTCAGCCATGTCTCATCCTAGCCCACTGTTACATGCTCAATTCTACCCCATCTATGTTACCCCTGTCTGTCTACACCTCACCTTAAGAATGTGAGCTATCACAAGCAGTGCATCTCTCCCCTCATGTGCTTTCTCTTTATTAAACTATTTTCTACTCCACAATTGGTGGGGAAGGACTGCAGGTGAGGAGGTTGACTCTTCACCCTAGCTATTGGTCAATTTCAGGTCAATGTTGTGCTCTCCTCTACAAAGGTTGAATAGATTGGACTTTAAAGTCTGTTTCCAGCAAGGACAGTTTCAGTTGTGTCCGCAAAGCTAGTCAAATGGACAGTTCCAAAAACCAGTTTAAACCACAACATAGGCTTCTCTTACAGAATATGGCTTTTCGACATTACAACTGTCTTCGCGGTAATATCTTTCTTTTATGTAAAGATTCCAAAAGTGCTCTTCAATTGCCTGTTAAACTGAGTTTTAGATTTCAATGCACAATACTTAACATCTTGCTCCTTGAACGCTCTTCGTACTTGAATAGGTATAGAATTACTGCCGAGATTCAATATAGATGTATAAAGAAGGAATTAATACAAAGACATTTGGAAGAAAATCAATGTTATCAGATTAAGTGATAGAGATGAGACAGTAGAATAAAGAAGGAACAGGGAGCTTCTATACTCAGACACGTTTTCAACACATTTTATCTATTTCAGCTGTACTAAAGCAGATAATGGTAAAATAAATGCTGAAAGACCTTGTTAAAGTGTCACATTCACAACTTTTTGAAATTTTAATAGTGGACTGTGGCTATTTCCTGAAGATCAATGGGCCTGATTCAGCCTTGCTCACTTCGCTGCATATAATTGCAGCCTAGTGCACCGGTAAATGCCGCCCCGTCATTAGACCTAACCCTCCCTTTAGTGCCTAACCCTAATTTCTCTTCTTATAACCTAATCCTCCCCCTTCTAACTTAACATATTCCTCTTCACACTTACCCTAACCTTATACTGTACTTCAGCAGCCGGTCCATTTTGATATTGTGAACTTGTAGACATTCTGCACATGCGGACATGATCAATGTCAACATTTCAACAAAACTGACAACGTAACAGTCAACATTATGAATGATAAAATTGTAAAAAAAAACAGTAAACAGACCATTCTTCCTTCATTAATGGAAGAAATTTATTTTTTGAAGTCTTCATTATGGCCTTACGAGTCTGGTAAAGGTCTGAGAATCCTCAAAAATTTAGAGTCTAAATAAAGCAGTATATAGATGGGGCCACGCTCATCCATTGCACCGGCATGCCTAGGTGAGGGTTTTGGCACGCCACTTTTGTAGTGCGCTCAGATACACTGAGGTGCATTGAGGCACAAAACCTTTAGCTAAATAAATGGCCACCACAGGGGGCCCCTAGCTAGAGGGGGGCCCAGGGGTACTGACCCATTTTGCCCCCCCCTTTAATCCAGCTCCATATGGTGCTCTTAACCCGCCCACACAAAGGACCGGCGTAGTGTCAGTGTGGCTGGAAAGAGAGAGCACTTTGATCGGTAGTGCTGGAGAGAATTCTCCAGAGTGGATTAAGTGTTAATGACAAGCTGCAGGGTGGACAGACGCTAATGACAAGCTGCAGGGTGGACAGACGCTAATGACAAGCTGCAGGTTGGGCAGATACTAAAGTGCCACCAGGAGTGACCGACGCCCTTTTGTGTTCTTCCTTTTTAGTCACCTCTGTGACCTACTTTTTCAGTACAGTATAATACAAGCTCTGGCAAATGGGCCGTGTAATGTACAGTGGTCAGGTGGAGCGTCCAGATCTCCTAAGCAAATCTTTTGATAAAACAGCATCCTGCAGTTCCCATAGCCGATACACATACAGTAAACATAACTGATGGCATCGGATCACTCTTTAAATAGACTCATGAGCACAGTTTGCTATTATCAACAGTATTAGTAATACTGTAGGGCAGTGGTTCCCAAACTGTGTGCCACCCTGGGGTGTCTCCGGACATGTGCAGGGGTGCCTTGGATGGGCAGTCCAAAACAAATTCAAATTGTTTGTTGTCAATGTAATAGACAAAACCAGTGTTTGTGGCTGCCAATCATATCATATGTGGCCAACATAGGTGTGCGCACATTGAGTGTTAGGGGTGCACAGGCACCCCCTAATGCTGTGCCCAGGGCCGGATGTGTGCCTAGGCCCGTATGGCACCGGCCTCAGTGCGGCACCAATTAAGCGCGGCAGGCAGGCTGACATTCTGTTAAATGGCACAGCGGGTGGGCAGCAGCGAGTGACGAGCGCCGCCGCCGCAGACATGAATTATCATATGTCGACGGCAGCGCCGCTCGTCACCCGCCACTGCCCATCCACTCCGCCATGCACATTACATCACCGCTTAGTGGCTGGGTCTGATGGTCCCCCTGCGCGTCCGGAAATGGTTCAGGCTCATTGCTGCCGTCTCCCGCCCATTGGTTACTCCACACACACAGGGCGGTATTCAATGAGAATACCTGCGAGGTGCAGCGAATCCTTTTTAGGATTCGCTGTACATTCGCCACGTTCCGGAGCCTCGCCGGCTCCGGTATTCAACGTGTCAGGGGCTCGCTGCCCCTGACTGGTGAATATGAGCTCCTGCGGCGAATGCCGCAGGGAGCCTGAGGACGGTGGGAGGCAGAGAGATGGAAGTCTCTCTGCCTGCCCCAGAACGTTTGTGGGGGGGGAGGTGGGCTCCCCGGGAGCCAGGCAGCACAGGCTGCCCCCCCGGGGGTGCCAGCAGGGGACCGTATATTCACTATACTCGATCGTAACGATCGGGTGCAGTGAATATATGAATATGTAATGAGCGGCTCGGCTCCGGCGCCCCCTGCTGGCTGCTGTGTAAAAAAAAAAAATATATATATATTTTTTTTAAAAATAAATATATATTCATGTGCTTACAGCACATGAATGAAAGTAGCATGCCCCTCCTCAGAATAAAATTCCTGATTTTTTTACACCAAATGTAAAAAACAAAAAACACTTTATTTTAAAAGTTCACATTCCACTTCTCCATCAAAAGATAGCGATTGCTACTCGGTGAATCATGGCGAAAAAAACCTTCAAATGTATTCGCCATGTGGTCATTGAATAGGGTGATTCACCGTTTTAGTCCAAAATTCGCCAAACAGCACAAATTCGCCATAAAAACATGGCGAATCAGGCTCATTGAATACCGCCCACAGTCTATTGGCTGCTGTGTATCCAGCAGCTGAGTTGAGTGGCGCGCATATCCTTCCTGCGCTCAGTCAGTCACAGTGTGTGAGCCGGAGAGAGAATGACGGAGACACTGTGCTAATCACTGTGCTAATAAGTGCCTCCCTCCGGGTCCTCCGTACAGTGAGCAGTCCAAAGTGCTTAAAAAAATATTAAGGTGTGCTACAGTTAAATTTTTATGAAATATATAAATAACAATTTATATACATATATTATTACATTAAAATAGGGGGAGGGGGGGACACAAAATGTTATGCCTAGGGGCGGCCTGACCCCTAAATTCGTCCCTGGCTGTGTCCACACCAATGAACACCTCCCTGCCATTAGCGATACCTTTTACCAAAGACTTTTGCTGTTTAGAACTGTATTCCATTAAAAGAAGCGCCCATCAATCAATTATGTGTGTTTTGCATTGTTAATTGTACTAGACCATTGTCATATCACTAAATACCTGCATCACCCATATATGGTTATGACTGTATTTGCATGTACGGTTACACAGATTAATTAGAAGATTAAAGCTGAACTAGGCAGGAGATTATGGTGCGGCTGAGAGACGTTTTATATTGTAGCGAGTGCCAAAAAATGATGGTAGACACGCCAGATTGGCAGTGTTAGATACACCCAATGGGCAGTGTTAGCTATGCCCAATAGCTGGTGCTACGCACACCCCTTTGATGGTGCACCCCCTAATAAAAGGTTCTGCACACACCTATGGTGGCCAAACAGTAGCAAATTGTGTCCCTCACCACATAACTGAACATAGGGATGAGATATAAACACAATTTATTTATTTAAAAAAAAAATTAAAACATTTCTCAATAAGAAACTTTTTGCTTTGGGGGTGCCCTGAAAATAATTCTGATACTCTAGGTGACGGTATTTAAAATGTTTGGGAACCTCTCCTGTAAGGACAAAAGGCAAACATTGGCCCTTATTCTGATCGGTGCGGCCGGATCCGATTATGCGGCCAGGACCGTGCGTGCGAAACCCCGCCTTCCATACGGATCGACAACTCCGTCCGTACGCGGTGAGAAGCTGGCCGAACGGACCGCACATGTATTTTTCACGGAATACGCCTCCTCCATCTCAGGGAACCTCCCCATCATTCGATGGTCGCAGACCATCGAATGCAGGACCGAGTGGTCCACCAGCTCCTGCAACCTCAGCCCACACGGACATTTTTCCGTGCAAAAGCAGGGATCTGGGCGGGCAGCTGACATCCGGCGATGTCATATGTCCGCCCCATACACGTGCGTCACGGCCGCATTACCATACGCACGCCCAGCGTTTGCATGGGAACGCCCATGAAACGTTCCCATGCATATGGTAATGAGCCCAAATAGCCCTTCACGCCCCTCTCCACCCCCTGTTCGGAGTGTTCACATATCATGCGGGATTTGGCCGTACGCCCTGCTCGCACATGCGCAGAGACGCCTCTGCACATGCGCAGACACAAAACATTGGTGGGCCGAACGCACGCGGATATATCCGCACCGACCAGAATAAGGGCCATTTTGTGGTTTTTGCACTTTTTATCAAATAAAAAATATATATATATTCAAAACCAAAACACATTCATATCTATCAGAAAAGGTCTTGTCTGGGAAAGCCCTAACATCTATTGGTTAACACACGTTGGGAATTCCCAGACAGTGCTTCTCTTGAAAAACTTTATTTTTATTTTTGATAGATAATTCATTTATAGGTTATCCTCCTTTGGGCCTTTTTGTTTCCAATATTTTAGCACCTGTAAGTAAACTGTCACTCTGTTGACGGGCACTTCATTTTATCTACTGTACTGAACACTGATTGTGTCAATTTAAAGTGCCTTCTTTACTCCAGTTTACCTTATTGTTTCTAAGTGCTTTCGTTGTTTTTTTTTTATTTATATAAACAGATATTCTATATTTTCCAGCCTAATTTTGATATATTTATGACACCTGAGGTCGCTCTGTTCCCCTGCTGTTCCCCTGGCGATGTGCAGAGGCCCCCCTCAGCTTCAGCCCACATTTACAGCCTAATAGACACTGCCGGTCTAGACAAAATATTCTTGCCTGCAGCATCTATTTGGCTGGGGGATAGGAATGCTGCTGGGCCGCGCATCTCTAGCGCCCACTGTGTACACAAGAGGTGATTCAGGGAAACATTCTAAGCTATATTACTATAATGTCAAAATCGCTTAGAATAACTCATTTGTATATGGCTTTACCCAACAGACCTCCCACCAACATCTCCTCTGAACCTTGTCCCAGGTCCCAGCTATTCAACTTCCCAGTTTGGCACAACTACCGGTCCAGGAAGTGACGTTATCCATCACTTTCGTGATTGCTGCTGTAGAAAGTACTCATATATCTTACTAAATTAAAACATGATCTGTTTGAAACAACATACATTCAATAGTGCCATAAATATCTTACAAAAATAATTTTGTGACATGTTTTTACAGTGACGCGTAGATTTTATTTTTGCCATGCACCTTATATATATATATATATATATATATATATATATATATATATATCCTCGTCACACTGTGTATGCAGTGAAGGCAGCACTCGGTCAGAAATACAAGCGAATCAGCAGGAAACTTCAGGCAACGTTTCGATTTTATTTACAAAATCGTCATCAGGCATAATACAACAATAAAAGTGCTCACCTTATATACCCCACTCCATCCTGCACGTTCCGACACGTTTCCCGCTGTCAGACTCACGCATCACAAGTGCGCGCCAGCGTCACGTCCGCTGTCATGGTCACATATACAAACGTGATTCCCACACCATGGCAACTGACGCTTGATAGCTGACGTCACACCTCGTCAGCGGAGAACCGGCATACGAGTGTTTACATGTCGGACGTACATTTAAAAACAACATACATAGCGGAGGCAGTGGTGTATATTATACAGTGAGGATACAGAATCAAATAAATCATAATAGAAACAGTTTATGCGTAGTAATCAAAAGTAATCCACTTAACATGGACACGCATCATAACAGTGGAATGCACACAAAATACATAATGAAATATACATACAAAAGAGCTCAAGACAACCCAATCGACACTCCCAAGATTACATATATATATGTTTAAAGGAAGGCATGTAGACCTAAATGATCATTAAGGCCGTGGGGGACCATGGTTCTCAAATGGTGTATCCACCTAGATTCACACCGGAGGAATATATATATATATATATATATATATATATATATATATATATATATGTGTGTGTGTGTCTGTATATAGGCACTATGGTGACTGTCGCTACTCAATTTGTGTGTGTCTGTATATAGGCACTATGGTGACTGTCGCTACTCAATTGTTTACATACTTTAATGTTATAGAATTCTGTATGTAAATTATTTATGGCCCCTTTCAAAATGTGGTACAGCCGGGACCCCGGATGGCATGCGAGTAGAGATGACGGTGGGAGGTCTGTTGGGTAAGCTATTTAAGTGTTTATTGCACTGTACACATGTTTGTAGGACACATCCCCGAAACATTGAAATAAATAACTTCAGTTTTTGCGCGCTTTGAAATGTCTGAGTGCCGCCTTCCGTGTTACTTGCATCTTGGGGGCGCAGTTCCTCTAAGGAAGGCAAGTAAACGTGTTGTATACCGTGCAGAGTGCCGGATCATTACGTGATGTATTGTGACTTCAAGTCGTTTAAAATAACCACGAGGAGCATGTTGATGTCAAGTTAAAAGATGCTTGAAATCAATTACAGAAGGTAAACAAAGGCATTGTTTTCTAAGACATTCCTTGCAAGCAGTGGCGTAAGTTCATTCCAGTTGCCCAGAGGCAAAATATATATTGGTGCCCCCCCCCCAAACACACACACACACAACGCAATATAACCTTATATAAAGTATATATTTAATTTAATAAATATAGATCGAGACATAGAGAACACATACATATTTCAAAACTCAGCCACAGAAGGGTTTCTCTGGATGGGCAGAGCATTCAAATGTAAACTGCCTAAATCAGATATCTGTACGGCACATTCTGAGATTTGTTTACATTTTACCAATTTCTTTTTACAACATTAATATTTTGTATGGATATCCACTAATTACAAAGAATATTGTAAACAACTTAACTGGCTAATATTTTGTTCAAAATTGTCCTCAGAATTGTTGATTTCTTTATTTTTTTTAAATGAGCAAATTATGTCACTAAGAAATATTTAACGATGGTTGAATACAATTTTATTAACAAATATAATTTGTTTTCCATGAAATTTATACTGATTAGAGTTTAAGGGTGGTATTCCATTCGGCATCATACCTGTCGGGCTAGCCCAACAGCCGTGATCCGGTTCCGTTCTCAGCCGGCTCGGCAGGCAGGATTCAATGTCCCACCTGGCGAGCGCCGAAAAGGGGGCGTGGCCGTGAGAAACGCCCGGAAATCATCAAGATGCGACCAGGCGCTTGACAATTCCCAGCTGTTCTCGGCAGAATGGGCCGACTGCTTGTAGACGGGCCTCTTCTGCCGAGATCCCTGTTCAATGCCGTTGAGAATAGCAGCGGCTGATTGAATACACCCCTTAATATCTCTTATTTATATAATTTGATAATAATCTTGACAATTTTGGCCAGACCTGATTTAGGCCTTCGAGTGTTGGTGATGGGATAGTAGTTGGCCTCCATCTTTGCCTTGAGTTGTTGGTGATGATCTGGCAGTTGCCCCAAATCTAGGCATATGAGCAGATGACAAATTGTGTTTGTGGCTATTCTGTCTACACCAAAATACTTTTTCGATCCTTTAATTAATATCAAATGATGCCAACCTTTTCCATCTCCAATGTGTCTCTGTGATATTATTTTATATATGAGAGATTTCTTTGTACTTGCACAGAACTGCAAGCGGACATCAGCTGATAGGGAGTTTATAAATGTATTGGCTGGTATGAAAGGACTGTTATTAAAAGATGCACAAGTTCTAAAACCTATTTTGTTAAAATATTTGGTACTTATGTATAATCTGGGCTCCCATGTTAAATGCACCCCATTTTTTCATACCCCTATTATCCAACTACGCATGGAGTTGATTTTATATAGTGTGGTGAGCGCAGCGAGCCACCGTGCCCGAAGCGCGGCGAGCGCAGCGAGCCCTGCGAGGGGACGCGGTCTCATAAGAAAAACATAAGTACCAAATATTTTGTGTTATTATTATTAACAGTCTGAGGGTGATGCTACCAGGTTCCTTTATAGGCATTCTGAATATACAACTGCAAAGCTGCAAATTCTAACCATAAAATCTGAACCTCTACCCTGTGAATTAACAACCACAGTTATCCAATCATTAACTCCTTTACTGCCGCAGGGACCTGAAACTCAATGTTAATCAATATGTTCCATAGCCCTCCGGCACATAGAAGCTCCATGTCAGAAGTGCTGATCTGGGAAAAATGTTTTTCCAATAAAACTGCGCTCTTTCAGTTATTTTCATAATCTTAGCAATTTTTTTACATTATTTATTCCACGGGAGATTTGAAACCACTTTTCAACACATTTGTTGTTCGGCTGTACTTACTGTGGTCTAATGAAAAGTTTACCTAGTTGCAGCTTTCATTTTCTGGAAGACTGATGAAGGAAATCGATCATATGCCAAGGTCTGCAGAAACTGCACATAAGAATAGTTGCTTCGCCCTTGTTTCCTGACCCATTTGCACGGTTGTGATTGGCATAGGGCGACAGTGAATAAATGGCCAGATCACACTGTTAGTCATACTTACTTAGTACTAGGGAAGCCAATCCCGGGGCATTTTTTCAATCCCAGGATTGGATTCCCTAATGAAAAAAACACCCCGGCCACCCGCATATTCACTTATATTTGCAGGTGTTGCCGGGAGCCATGTTGCTGGGTGGGCGGGCATGCAGATACGGCCGGTAGCTGGGTTGATGGGGTGCTGGGTGGGTGGGCAGGGGGGCGTGCAGATATGGCCTGGGGCTGGGAGCCGGGTTGCTGGGTGGGCAGGTGTGCTGATATGCGGGGGAGCCGGGTTGCTGGGTGGGTGCAGGGCCGGATTAACAATGAACCTGATGGAGCTGTAGCTCCAGACCCACTCTTTAAATATGCCCATTTTGTAGATGAGGACTGGGGCTTTCCAACGAGTCCAGCCGAGCATCGCTAGCCCCCTGGGAACCTGAGAGACCGGGACCTGCAATGCTCTGAATACAGCCGGGCAGCCCTCCGCTCTCTGCCTGGCTTTCCATGGCTGTCACTTCTGCCCGGCGATGGCTGCCCCCCCCGTTACCGTGAGCATGTATTCCCCCTAGGCATTGAGCATGCAATCCTACATGGCAATGAGCATGGAACCCCTGGCAATGAGCATGAAACCCCTGGCAATGAGCACGTAGGTAAGTAGCACTCATGTAGCATAATTTTTAATTGGAATTATGGTGTTTTTCATAATACATAATGAAAATTATGGTGTGGCTTAACATGTAATGGACATTATGGTGTAAATTTTAGGCAAGTACAGTATAAGGGGGTTACTATTGTGTTGGGGTATATGGTGTGGTAAACTGAAATGTTGTCTACAGAGTTTTGGATTTCAGTATTATTTTTATGACTGGAACGCCGCCTTTTCCCGCAAGTATCTAAGGACATCGGAGCCCTGCGGGTGCACCTTTGGTGGACACTCTGCAATATGTCTCCCTGCATCCTGTGAGTTTGGGAATTTGTAATTATATATATATATATATATATATATATATATATATATATATATATATATATATATGTATATAGATAGATAGATAGATAGAAGGAGCTGGTGCGGCACTCGGTAATACAATGATGAAAAAACTCACGGAGCCATAAGTAAGGACAACGCTTCAGTTGTATTAAACAACTTATGTCAAGTCTTGCATCATTTTGGAATTTGTAACTATATATATATATATGTATATATATATATATATATATATATATATATATATATATATATATATATAGATGCTGGGTGACGGCGGCACTCGTTCAAATAAGCAGACCAGACAACTGGGTCGTGACCAACGTTTCAAGGCTGGTGAAGCCTCTTTATCAAGGTGCAGTAAGACATATACATAGTAATAAATTTGGAGCCTTATGTGTGCGGGTGTGGTATAGGGTTTCGACAGTTAGGATCTTGACAGTCATTAGCCTGACATCGGTATCCCGACTGGCCAGACTTAGACAGCATGGCAAGCGCAACCAAGTCCCTTGTGGGCTCGCTGCGCTCGCCACATCGTGGACCCCCGACGTCAGGTAAATGACTGTCGGGATCCCGACTGTCGGGGCCCCGTCTGGCACCCATGTGTGCTGCTACGTTCCTGTGACTGGATAGAATGGACTCACCCATAGGGGGTAACCCAGATTTGGGACACCGGAGTGCCGTGGAAAATATTGTGAGTGCGAGTCATCCTGACTCTTGAGCTGTGTGGACGTCAACTACTGCTGTGTCCTGAGAAAGACCACCTAGTGGCCGAAACGTTGACCTACATGAACTTTGACTGGTAATGTACCACTAATAAAATGTTATTACGTGAACTGGGGTGAGTGCCTCTATTGGATTATATATCCTACCCTGCTATATTATTGGGACACATCATGTCACCTTAAAGGAGCACCCCTACAAAATACCACTGTTGGTTGTGAGTGCGGAGTTCCCAAAATGATTTATATATACAGACCACCGGAACAGCGATGGGGACAAAGTTTGCCCCATTGTTCGCCAATCTCCTGATGGGAGTGTGGGAGGAGCAATTCATTTATGAATCTGAATTTCAAATGCACATTAAATTCTATCAGCAGTATATCGATGATTTGATATTCATCTGGAGTGGGAATTTGAGTAGTATTGAAACTTTCATGTCATACCTGCAAGACAACGATTTCAACTTAAAATTCACGTATTCAACTAATGAGAGAAGCATAGAGTATTTGGACCTGGCAGTAACAGGGATCACAGGTGAATTTATCCACACTAAAACGCATTTCAAAAAACAGGATACCAACAGCTTTATCCCGTACAGCAGCTGCCACCAGGATATTACATTGAATATTATGTGTAGAATATTCAATGTAATATCCTGATGGACAGATTCCAGTTAGGAGCAATAAAGCTCCCTGCTATGAAATTGGAGGGGAGTTTTGCAAACATCAAGGATGCAAGGACTCCCTGTAACTTAGCGCACTCATTAAAGCTGAAAGGATAGCTGAAACATTATTTATGTAACCAGCAGCTATACCTATATACATATGAGACAGTAAAACGTTGTGCCACAATGACATCTTGTGGCGGATAAAAAGAGGTTCAGGGAAAGTGCAGCGTTTTAAATTGTATTATATGCATTGTATGTTGTTTTGTGTTTTCAACACGTATATACCAGCACTGTATAATGATTATGAATATTACTGTAAGCACAAAGCACTTTATCATGAATTTTAAACTATTGGCACTGTTCACTTTTCCCACAGTGTGGCCTCCTCCGCTGCCAGGACGGCCAGGTCACTTCCGGGAGTACCCGGAAGTCATCATCGGGAGTCCCAGACGGAGGAGGACGCTACACGGCGGGTCCCCTATATGTAAGTTGATTTTTTTGTATCACATTGTTGTTTGCACTTGTTCCATACTTTGGTCCTGATGAAGGGTTTATCCCGAAACGGCGTAGACCGTAAGGAATAATAAACTTCCACTGAGTTTTTCACGCAAGCCCCGGAGTGACGCCCATTATTGCTATACTATATATATATATATATATATATATATATATATATATATATATATATATATATATATATATATATATATATATATATATATATATATAAAATTACATTATATGCCATTGCACTCTTTGGCTGGAAGAAGTGTGCATATATATCATCTGATGCTCTCAGTGCTGGCGATAAATGGTCTGCAGTGAAGCCCAATGTCTGCAGCTGCCATTGTAAGGTAAGCATATTCTATTTTCCATCTTTTCTGTGCCAGACCCTTGCATATGCCAACCTCTTTACCATTTTCCACCCTATACTAAACCCTTTGCATTTTTCCTATGCCAGCCCCCTGCCTTTTCCAGCACACACACACACACACACACACACATATATATATCTCTTATATATTTGGCTACATCTGTCACTCAAAGTGTGTCTGGAGCTATAACGCTGGGTGGAGCCTCTGACTCACATGACTGACTCACATGACAGAGAACCAGCCCAGTGAGCCCACAGACAGTGCCAGACACCCTCTGCCTATCCATGTTACACAGCAAAGACACAGCTACTCACCAGACACACCAGGTGAGCGCTGGAGATAGGGTTTTTAAACCACCTTGCGCTGCTAGTAAATTAATTCGATGTTTATAGTAATACCACTGGACAGAATAACACCGGACACACTGCTGTAAATATAGAAATTTTATATGTAGGACAAAAATAAAACAATTAGTACATAAAAATTATCAATAGATACAGTACATTAACAATAAAAATGCCTATATGGCCATATATGAGGTCACGTTTGCAAACTGAATAGGAGCTCCGAGATGGATTAATGGTTAAATGATGTGGTTAGTTGTAGTCACTGGGGGTAGCCAGGATGAGGGGGGGAGGGGGAGGAGAAGAGGATGCAGATGGCTAAGTAGCACAGTTAGTTAGCAGTTAGATAGCACATGCAGGGTTAATGGAATAGGTAGTATGGTGCCCTGAATGTGGCACTAGAAGCAATTTGCAATATCTTACCCTCTGTTGGTAGAATAGTGGGAGGCGTCGGGGAGCTTGCGTTGGTATTAGCTCATCACCCGATTTGATGTTGTTGCAGACGGGGAGCTTGATGTTGAATAGCTCTACCCGGATGTTTAGTGCTGGGTACAGTGTAACTGACAGGCTGCAGGTGCTGATACACAAGCGTCCAGGGATGTCAGCGGCTGGAGTATACGCCAGTCAGCGGGAGAAGGACTCGACCGCTGAGTTGAGTGCAGTGGCTGCTGCCCAGATGATGGTGGCTCAATTGGCTGGAGACCGCGGCAGACCAGCTAGTGTTGCAGGCAGGTAAATGAAAGGATCACGGAGGTTTGCAGAAGTAACCAGGAAATGACGTTGATGCGTTTCGTCTCTATGGCAACGGAGACTTTTTCAAGACGGATCGCCCCACACCTCCATACCTCCCAACATGACCCTCTCCAGGAGGGACAGAATGCTCTGTTTGTGGACTTACATCTTAATTTATGATTGTCATCACCTGTCATTTTAAACAGGGTAATTGATAAGAAAGGTGTTTAAGCACAGGTGATGGTAATCCATAAATTAAGAAGAAAGTCCAGAAACAGAGCAATGTGTCCCTCCTGGAGAGGGTCATGTTGGGAGGTATGCACCTCCCTCCCTCCCCCCCCCCCCCATTCACGGCATCCCCACAATTAAATGGCACATGCAAAACACTGACATGGCTATGGTCGACAATGAAAAAGGTTGACAAGACTTATTTTTCACAAAAGAGGAGGTATGGGTCTGCACAGACTTAATACATATTAGATCTTTTATACTAGAACCAGTATTACTGGACACACCTGTTTTTTATCTTTATTGTAAATAATTGATTGATGATTGAATAATGAGCATTGAGCCTTTAAAAAGCATCACAATATGGAAGTCCATATCCGTCTTGAGAAAGTCTCTTGTTACCATAGAGACGAAACACATTGACTATTACCACTTCCACTTGACGTCATCACGCCAGTACTCTCCGCAGCCCCAGCCTAGCTCGCCCGGACTGATACGTCCCTGGACACGTGAGACGACACCACCGGCTCCACAGACCCGCCTGATTTGACAGGCACGGACGCCAATCGTCATATTCACATGGTACCTTATCCACGCCCCCCCCCCCCACCTCTAAGTAAGCGGGTTGAGACCAATCCCCGCCATCCGGCAAAACATCTGAGCCGGTCATCTACTTGCTGAAGCGGGTTGAGCCGCAGAAACATCAGGCTCCCCTCCTTCTTCCTTACTACCACGGAGGGTGAGATAACTTTTCAAATATAAATTGTCATAAGCTACTGTGAAACCCCGTTGGACTGCCTTGTGCGTGCCATATACACGCTAACAAAAAGGGGCTCATCACCTATAGCTTTCCAGCTACTAACTTCCTGGATTGGCTTGAGCATTTGTACTACTAACCCTTACTATTTATGCGGAGATACTAATTGCAAACGTGATGGACAGTTAAATTACGCTTTTTGTTGCTATATTCAGCTTATTAATATTTGTGCAATATATTTAGCGATTTACTGCATATTTTACTACATTCAAGAGCTCTATTGCTTATTTTATTGCCTTTTTTTACTAATTAATAAATATTATATGCTAAATTTAAGAGGTGTGTCCAGTCTTCATATTGTTCACCGGTACCCACCAGAGCAACACCTACACCTTTATTTATTATTATTTATTTATTAACAGTTTCTTATATAGCGCAGCATATTCCGTTGCGCTTTACAATAGCAGACAGTGATACAACAAAACAGGGTATTTACAGACAGTCAAAATGTAGGAGGGCCCTGCTCGCAAGCTTACAATCTATAGGGAAATAGGCATTGATACATAAGGATAGATACTGTATTCTTTATTGCATCGATTCCACCAGAACGCAAGGTTCTATAACTGGTTCTGGAATTTGATAAGCTTGCCTGAAGAGATGAGTCTTCAGGGAACGCTTATAGGTTTGGAGACTGGAGGAGAGTCTTATTGTGCTTGGGAGGGCATTCCACAAAGTGGGTGCAGCCCGAAGAAAGTCCTGCAGTCGGGAAAGGGAGCGGGTAATGAGTGTGGATGAGAGACGCAGATCTTGGGAGGAGCGTAGAGGTCGTGTTGGATGATATTTTGAGATATCTTTAGCGCAAATGTTAACCCCTTCCACATGCAAAACACTGGCACGGCTATGGTCGACAATGAAAAAGGTTGACATGAGTTTTTGAAGATTTATTTTTCTTTTTTTGAATGTTTTCATATTCATTCTCATGTGTCGACATGGACACCGATGAAGTGCCACACTTATGTCAACATTTACATGTGTTCAACTTTCTGTGTTGATTTTTTCTTGTAGCAATTTTTTTCCAGTGACAACTATGAACTATGTGCACGTCAACCTACACATCATCAACCAATTCTTTGTATAATATATAACACCTGTTCAGTTTTACTGTAGGTGGTTTAAGTCAGACCTTTTACTGCTACTATTACTGTTTATGTAAATGCATTCTGAATGACAGCAACATCCTACCATCCTTCTACAAGAATATATAACCAACTAGGTGATTCATCGCGCCCCGTGCCCCCCCCCCTCCCGCAATTCACGGACCCCCAGCGCACCCCCCTCCCGCGTTTCGCAAACCTCCACTCGCGCAATTCACGCCCCTTCCATGCTTTGCGGACCCCCGCCCTCTCCCGCGATTCGCCGACACCTGCGCCCCCTTCCTCCCTTGATTCACGGCACCCCCCGCGCCCCTCCCTCAATTCACGGCACCCCTAAGCCCCTCTTTAGTCCCCCGTATACTCACACACCACTATCACTACCCAGCTTCCTGCTCTCCTGAACCGTAACTTCCACCACTGGGGAGTTGTTGACGCTGTTTTGCCCACATGCCCCCATCATGCCTCATAGCCCAGCCTCCTGCTCTCATGCACCCGAACTCCCACCCAGTAGGAGGAGACACTGACTAAGGGCCACCATCCTGTACTCCTGTACTGCCATGCTGGACCCTCACCCACTGGCAGAAGCTGCACAGTATCTCCCACCCTCCTCTTTAGTCCCCCTTATGCCCACACACCCCTATCACTACCCAGCCTCCTGTTTTCCTGTGTCGTGACCTCCGCCAGTGGGGAGCCGCTGACTCAGAAACACCCTACTATACTATTGCACACACAGCCCCCCCCACACACAAATGTCACTGTACCATCCACACTATCAATGTACATCTTACTCTGTAACCGCTTTTTAATTAAACAAAACAATACACACCCCCTTCCTCATCATATGCTCTCTATTTAACACATTTCACCTATAACTCAAGTTGCAATACAGGCCATCTTTCATACAATTCTAACCATCTTTCTCATATACAAATGTTCACAAATTAAGGGGGCGCAGCCCCTTACGACGGTGTGAAGAGCACCCGTAGGGCACGATGAATCACCTAGTATATATATATATATATATATATATAGAGGTAGAGGTGTAGGCCTGGCACTCCTCCAGCAGTACAGGTAACCCTGGTGCCTTCAGGAACAGAAGTACAGGATAGTGAAGAGACAACAGCGGCACTCTGGGGATTTTTTGAAAAAATATATTTTCAGCAAAAAAGCTTCCAACGTTTCGGGGTATATGACACCCCTTTGTCAAGGTTATACGTGCACTTTGCACGTATAACCTTGACAAAGGGGTGTCATATACCCCGAAACGTTGGAAGCTTTTTTGCTGAAAATATATTTTGGTACTTATGTAGTATCTGGGCTGCCGATTTCTAAATCGGGTCGGATCGGGAGATCGCATCGCATCGCATGCGACCATGCGATTCGATGCGATGCGATGCGATGCGATGACCCGATTTTTCCATAGGAATCAATGTTAAAATGGACTGAGTCCATTTTAACATGGAATTCAATGGGAAAAATGGGTCCTTTTCATACCCCTACTATCCAAGTGGGCATGGAGTTGGATATAAACCTGTGGCGAGCGTAGCGAGCCACCGAGCCCGAAGCGTGGCGAGCGAAGCGAGCCCCGCGAGGGGACGAATACCGTCCCCTCGCGGGGCTCGCTTCGCTCGCCACGCTTCGGGCTCGGTGGCTCGCTACGCTCGCCACAGGTTTATATCCAACTCCATGCCCACTTGGATAGTAGGGGTATGAAAAGGACCCATTTTTCCATAGGAATCATTTTAACATTGATTCCTATGGAAAAATCGGGTCATCGCATCCGATATCGGATGCGATGCGATGCGATGCGATGCGATATCGCATCGCATCGCATCTGATTGTATGCCTTAACTTAAGGCATACAATCAAAAAATCGGCAGCCCAGATACTACATAAGTACCTATATTTTTTCAAAAAATCCCCAGAGTGCCGCTGTTGTCTCTTCACTATCCTATATATATATATATATATATATATATATATGTAATTATTTGAAAGTATTTACACAAAGAGACACGCCCATGAGCAGACCACCCAACCAGAACACTGGTTACGGCCCCCTCATTATTAGGTGCTGGCCACAACCCCTATTATTGCGCATAATAGGCCCTTTATAGTCTTCAGCTCCAGGCCCATTTAGACCTTAATCTAGCAGTGGGGTGAGTGTCCAGAATACATCTGTAAGAGGGTAGTCTGACATAATAATTGATTCCTGGACAACCTAAGGCTTCAATAGGGGTGGCAAGAACAAAGCACATGGCTGGGCTAGTATGCAAACCACCTGATAGTTCCAAATATATGCTAAGAGGGCCCTGTGAATCTATAATAAATATTTATTTGGGGTACAGTGTGCAATGAGACAATAGAAATGCATTAAGTTTGATAGCACGTCATCTTAAATACTGACAATTGCCCTGATGAGGAAAGTACCACCTTATCAAGTCAGAGACATGTTGGAGGTGTCAAAAAGTTCTTCTGTAGAACTGTGGATACCTATTCCAAAATAGCGTAGGCAGCCTCATTTCCACATAGATATACATATAGCGGGATTTAAGTTTTTGTAAGATGAAGTCACTGATATTAATGGGTAATGCTTTGAATTTGGGGGTATTTCATTTATAAAAGGAGACAGAGTTAAAGTTGTGGATTATGGTATAGAGGGCCAACAGTGAGGTCCAGCAGTGAGGCAAACAATAGCAGCACAACATTGGTAGAATGATTTATGTGCACTATCATTTATGGAAATGTCCTCAAGATCAGTAGAGCTCCTACCAAAAGTAGGGAGAGGGGACATTACTGTTTACTAACATTTGAACTGGGGAAGGAGTAGACAACCCTACTAATGAACACTCTAGTGGAAGGGCTACATAATAGAGCAAGGATGCACAATAAAATATCACCCTAGATCTAAACTTTTGCATGGCCATATGGTGGTAGTACCAGATCCAAAATGACTCTCAAGTTATATTTGATGTCTAAATCCACTTAGAAACAGCTAAGGCTTGCAAAGATTACTTTTGCAGCACTGAATAGCCAAGTGCTCTAATTATGCGTTCCCAGCAGTCCTCTAGCTTCCTGCTAGCTAGAACTTCACCTCTAGCCGCCACTTTTCCTTGGTGGATTAGGTCCACCAGGTACTGGGGTGCTGCCAGAATTTACTAGGGGACAAAGTGGCTATTGGAGACTGGGCAGGGTAAGATGGAACACCAGGGAAGAGGAATCCTAAGGAACAGGAGAACAGAACAAAACCCCAAAATGTCACAGGCAAAACAAACACAGAGGAACTGATAAAAATAAACAGCAGAAAATGCTAATCTGAAATGCAGCACTGCTAACTATCAGTGTCCCAACGCAAAGTTGAAATATGAGCAGGGAAGACACCTGATAGAACAGAGCACCAAACAGTATCTAGTATAAATGCAGCATTGCACAGGGACTTGTCAATGCAGACTATAAATGCAGGGTTTAAATGCAACAATGCACAGGATGTTTTTAATGCAGATTATAAAGGCAAGATTTAAATGCAACAATGCAAAGGGTGTTCTAAATGCAGACTACAAAAGCTACTGATAACTGGAGGAGTAACAAAAGAAGCTCCCAAGTACTTTGATTAAAAGATGACTGCTGAGGTCTAATGGAAACCCAGAGACTGAAGCCGAAAATGGGACAACAGCACAGAAAGCTCAGGGAACATGACGAAGCTAGTTAATATCAGGGCTTGACAGGATCTGTTCAGGATAACACAGGCTTGGTCAAGATATGCAGGTTCAACAGGATCATAGTTTGTCAGGATTAGTTAAGGTTGTTCAGGGCTTGAACTGAGTATAAACAGCAATGAATCTAAGGTAGGCTTGGTAATATAAGAAGCAATACCCAATCAGGACAGCCAAGAATGGACAAGCCTCCTCATACACAGATTCACTGCAGCTGGGCAGCCAGACACAAGGTAATGGCCTAATTATGTGACAGGTGAGACTTCACATGAGTCAGGCTGCAGTTAGAGGGACCAGCCAGAGGCGGCTCATAACACAAAGTTAGAAACTATGAATTATAGTCTCAGAAAGACCAAGATAAAACCATTCCATGGGGGGATGGATTTAATGAATACCATCAATTTCCTTTTGGACAATGGGCATTTCATGAGGACTGAGTTACATGATTGAGTAAAGGGATAGTGGTCTGAAAGAAAGAAAGAAAGAAAGAAAGAAAGAAAGAAAGAAAGAAAGAAAGAGTAGTTGGCAGGATAGTGTCTCCATTTTCCCTTTGTTTGTTTAAACTGAAGTAACACTGAGCAATTTAATTCAAAATAGCTGTCAAGTTATGAAGCTTTGAACCATGGAGGGAGAGGAGGTATTCAATGCAATTCTGTAGTTTGTTTGCTACACAATGTACAGGCCAAAAATCTACTAACCTTATTTCCCAACATATCAATTTTCTGATGCATTCTATTGAGTGCATCATATATGCAAAACTAAAGACATTTCTTAAGTTTATTCCTAAAAGCTACATCATTTTTAAAGGAGTAATAAGCGTTAGATTGGTTATGAGCCTTCAAGCTCATAACCAAGTTCATATAAGCTCAAGTTTTAATTCTGACTGCTAAAATGCTCATTGTTGTTTAAGTCTATTGCCCCCCTGGATGACTATGCCATGAACTACATATTTTAGGGTACAAGTAAAGATTAATGTATCGTCAAAGCCATTGGTCTCCTGTGGTTCCAAATGCCAGAGCCTCCTCAAAATATGCATAACATGTATGAGGAAATCCTCTAAGACCCAGTGACAAGAACATAGTCAGACCATACAAACGGTAGAATGTGAGTCTGTTGAGTGTTTGCAATGTCCATTTATGAAGAAAAATTTGTGTAATACAGGAATATGAATTATGAACAAATAAGTATAATCGCTGTCCAATAGAGCGGTAACCTGCCACTTTAGAGGTCATATTCCACAATCACTTTGTGGAATGCAGTTGAAGGTCCAGGGTGAGCCAAGGGGAAACTAAATATGGTAATAGAGGACCTATCAAAATGATGGTCAATAGCCAAGTTGATGTTTCCCAGAAGAATGAGGTTGTCAGCATGGACCTTCTTTGTGTCTTCAAAAACACATCTCAGCAAAGGGACCTGGTGGGAATTAGGGGCATAAGGAAATGTGATGGTGACACATTTATCATACCAATTTAAAATCAAGAAGACTTGGATATGTCCCAATGCATGTAGGTAAATAGTTAGGTGGAGAGAGCAACCAGTAAGGGATTTCTTTATCCTGTACTGCTAACATGATTGGTCTTGGCAGAAATATCTAACAACAACTGTTAACCACTAAGGAAAAAAGAGAACCAGTCCCAAACTGGAATAGTTATTTTGTTTGTAAATCAGGCCCCAAATCCAATCAGAGTTCATGGTGAAGTGTTTGATTTGTTGTGATAATAACCACTCAGATGTGCTACCATAAGAAAGTCTTATATCGGCAGTACACCGAGGATGAAAACATAAAAATACATAATCCCTATAAATATTAATTTGAGACTTTAACAAGTTCTTCAATTAGCATTTATATGGATTATATCTCTTTTTAAACATTAACTATAAAGATTTATGTTTTCATTAAATTATATAAAACTAAGTAGACCCAGGTGCACTGCCAATAAGAGATTTTTCTTTCTTTTGTTCAAAACAATTGTAATCCAGCAAGATTAGAGAAGGCAGCCCAAATTTAGCATTACTTGTTATGGAAAAAGTAGATTATGACAAAAATAACTAGGAAATTGCCTTATGCAGACCTTTGCCTCGGAGGGCAATTAATACTTCAATAATGTGTTCCCTGTTCTTGGCCACCAGCAGGAGTTAATGAAACAGAGAGTTCCAAGCTGAAACCAGAATACGGAGTGCCTCTAATTTTCAGCTGTTCCTCCTGGAGCACACCTCTGTGACAGTCATTGTCTCGAGCAGTGTAGACATCTAAAGCTTGACGTTTGGGCAGTTATAAGGTGATTGTGTGAAGAGACAAATACATGCACCTGGGTTTCATGATCTGTGACACCACTCCAACTATTCCTTGACCATCCCTCCAACTATTTATCATTGGCCATAACTTCAAGATAATTTTCCCCAAATATCCATAATACAGAAAGCTCTTCATCCACCACTTTCCCATACCATCAAAGTATTTTTCCTTTGTCTCCTCCTCCTCATCCACACAGCTCAAGCTAGCCCTTTTGGCCACTTACTCTAGCTATTCGTCCATAGCCACCTGTCAATCTATTTACAATTGGTTACCCACGACAGCTATTTCCCATTACCTGCTATTACAGTGGTTTGTGCAATGGTCAAAAATGGAATAAAAAGTTAGGAGGTGCAGTCTATACTAAGATCGTCTACACTCAGTTGTACTTTTTTTTAAATGTTATTTGGGTACTTGTTTCCTAGCACGGCGCCACCGATTTTAATTGTATTGATCGGGGCCGCAAAAATCGTGTCGATTGCATGCCAACCAAATCGCATGCGATGCGATCGACGCATTCGACCCGATTTTTACATTGGAATCAATGTAAAATGTTCCCTGAGACCCGATTTTACATTGATTTCAATGTAAAAAGCCCCAAAACCCCCCATTTAGATAGCAAACCCCCCCCCCCCGATGGGTAAAATGGCCCTCCATTGTTAACGCCACCCCACTATTGACGCCAACCCGAAGCGTGGCGAGCGCAGCGAGTCCGCATGGGGCGGTGGTACGCGTCCTCCGACCTTTTCATACCCCCACTATCCACGTCGGCGTGGAGTTGATTTTATATAGTGTGGCGAGCGCAGCGAGCCACCGAGCCCGAAGCGTGGCGAGAGCAGCGAGCCCTGCGAGGGGACACGCATTACTTCACAGGTATATGCATCCCCTCGCCACGCTTCAGGCTCGGTGGCTTGCTGCGCTCGCCACACTATAAATAATCAACTCCACGCCGACGTGGATAGTGGGGGTATGAAAAGGTCAGAGGACGCGTACCGCCGCCCCTCGCGGGCTCGCTGCGCTCGCCACGCTTTGGGTTGGCATCAATAGTGGGGTGGCGTTAACAATGGGGGTCATTAACCATACTTAATACCCATGAGGGGGCATATACAATGAGAAATTGGCCATATTGGCCCTTTTCCCATTGTTCCCGATGTAAAAATCGGGTTGATCGCATCCATCGCATCGGATGCCATTATAATGGCATGCGGCCGACGCTA
This sequence comes from Crinia signifera, assembly GCF_055691185.1. Classification (NCBI taxonomy): domain Eukaryota; kingdom Metazoa; phylum Chordata; class Amphibia; order Anura; family Myobatrachidae; genus Crinia; species Crinia signifera. Next base: position 303,488,770 of record NC_139219.1, on the reverse strand, counting down.
TCAACGCGATTTTAACTTTAAAACTAATTTAACATTGTTCTCTATGGGAAAATCGCGTTGATCGCGTCGGTCGCATCGCGGCCCTTTATAATGGGCCGCGATGGACGCGATCAACGTGATTTTGTCTTTACCGGCAAATTAAACTGGTAACTGACAGAAAATTGGGTCCATCGCGTCGATCGAATGCCTTAAGTACCTTAACTTAAGGCATACGATCAACCCCGACGGGCGCCGTGCTAGGAAACAAGTACCGTTATTTGAATTGTACACTATTGATTGTAGAAGCAGTAACAAATGTATCCCCTCAATCTAGTGATAACAAACAGGAACTAGGGCCTGATTCAGACATGATCGCTCATCTGCAAAGTTGCAGATGACTGTAAAGCTGGCCATGCACCTACAGACAGTTGCCAATTTGTTTGGAAATGCTGGAAAACTGACCAACTGGCATTCAGAAATTACCAGACTTTTGTCCCAACCAGCCAGATCTGACAATAAATCTGTACATATAGCCACCTTAAGTATGTAGATAGCCACCACCTAGACAGAAAGAAAACCAAGGCAGAAGAAAGCGATAGCCGCCACCCAGACAGAAAGAAAACCCAAGGCAGAAGAAAGAGATAGCAACCACCCAGAGAGAAAGAAAACCAAGGCAGAAGAAAACCAAGGAAGCCTTTCTGCCCCAGCACTGATTGCCTGAGAGAGCGAGCACTCTCAACCAATCAGCGGCCAGCCTATATTTTGAATATTTTTAAAATTCTGCCACCGCTGTCCGCAGTGTCCGCTCGGCACTTCCTGGACACTGAGGACTGCCTGCGACACTGCACACACACACCCCAGGTGCTCAGCGCAGCCCAGACTCCCGATGCTTCCCAGGTGGGTTTTTTCCTGCCCCTGCAGATCACCTGGAACTATTTAATGGGATAAATAGTTATACCATGTAAACAAAATGGAACATCAAGTGCCAAATTGTTAGCTCTCCCAGAAGCTTCCGGGGGGAGCTCAGGGGAAAATTGGTCCGATCTTTGGACAAGTTGGCCTAAGGTATGGGGGCGTTTAGTTTAAGAAAGACGGGAGCCCACGTGTGGCCTATACTTTATGTTAGAAATGCCTGTCTCCCCCATTTCACCTCGGACTCCCAAATGTTTGTGCCCAGACCTTAGCTAATTGAATATACCTCTGTATGTACCATAATTTTTTTAATAGGAATATGAAGAGTATGAATGGAAGTATAAGTTCAAACAGTTTATACTTAATGGGTTTTTTTTTCAATTTTGCAAATCAAAAATTAATATTTCACAATTAAAAAAATAAATCGTAGGAAAAAAAATAATTAGAAATTTTAACTTTCTGATCTACAACAGGCTGTACTGTCTTTTTGAAACATTTAGTGCCTATTTTGTATGAATTTCAGCTACAGTATAGCCTATATAATTTGCTATAAATGTACGGCAATTGTATGAAAAAGCTAAGTGTATAATTTTGCATATTCTACATTTAATGTTTGAACTAGATCATATAGAATTTATGTGGTTGTAATTTATTATTATGTCATTCGGAGTAAAACGACACCATACTGTATGTAAAGAAGACAATTTCAATACTGAGATGGAGATAGAATTTTTTTTTCTTTAAATCAAAAAATTGTAACACAGCTCCATCTACAGGACATTCATGTCTACTACAGCAACGTTTCCGTCGCTTGAAAAGCTCACATTCTTTCAAAAATATTTTTGGCCACATACAATATTGAAATTGTGTAGAAGGGAGATTTTCTAGATTTGTTATATTTTGACATTGAAAGTTGATGGAGTAAGGATAGATTTGTGTTCACGGAACCAATTTAAATACGTTAAAAGCATGACATGATGGCAGATATTAATAAATTGCCCTTCAACGTGATACGACGATGTGTGCTGTACTGCATTATTAGATATTATAGCACATCCAAGGCAATGAATAACAACAAACAATATATACAGTAGTCTGTCTGCAAGATATCTGTACGTGAAAGGCAGGAAGACAAATTACTAATGCTGTGTACACACTTGTACAATCTGCATGAGATCTACAATTTAGACTATCTGCATACAATATATACAATTTAGACTATCTGCATACAATTTAGACTATATAGTGCAGATCTGCACTATATAGTCTATGCAGCCAAGACTTTCTGGCTGCGATACGGGGGCGCGCATCGAGATCGCATCTGGATCGCAAGAGATAAAACCCATACAATCTGCATGAGATCCAGATGAGATTTTGACTATATAGTCAAAATCTCATCTGGATCTCATGCAGATTGTACAAGTGTGTACACAGCATAAGGGTAGGCACGATGGATGTTCTTACAACCACTAATAGTTATATAATCAGGGGCGTAACTATAGCACCGCAGCCCCCGCCACCGCGGGGGGGCGCTGTGCATGTGGGGGCGCCGGGGGCTGCGGTGCTATAGTTACCCCCCCCAATCCCCCGCAGACTTACGTATCTTGCTGGTCCCGGCGGCTCCGTTCTTCTGATGAGGACCACAACAAAATGGCCGCCCCCATATAGCAAACAGTTCTCTGAAACTGTCTGCTGTACGGGGGCGGCCATTTTGTGATGGTCCTCAGCAGATGAACGGACGGAGCCGCCGGGACCAGCGCGATAGGTAAGACTGAGGGGGAGGGGGTAAGCATAGGCGACGGGGCAGCCGGGGGGTGCTCGACGGGGCGGCGGCGGGGGGTGGGTATGGGCGCCCCCCCTAACGGCGGGGGGCACCCAAAACGTAGCTACGCCACTGTATATAGTAATGCTGGTTAATCAGTTGCATATTTATAATGGCACACAAAAAGAAATACAGTGCTCTACCATTAACATGACAAGTGAAAGATACAATTACCAATTTAATAGCACTAAATAGGGTTCACAGAAAGAAAGGGTAAAAAAACATAACATGACTTGGAACCCTTTTGGGGGTGGAATTGTATGACAGTATAAGTCCAGATGAATCATCCACTTGGTGCCGTTGGAAGTTTATGATCCAAATTGGGGGGCTGTATTATGGCATCCAGCAAGGCGTTACTAGGATACGGCTAATGTCCAAGGGTGTGGGGGCTCCAGGGGGAATTGATGGCTAAGAAAATGTCGAGTAGATTGAGCAGGTAAAAGTCCTAGCAAATTGTAGAAGGATCCCAGGTGTGCATCAATGCGCAGTGGCGTAACATAAAATTTTGCTCCCCCACCCCGCCGGGACATTATCGTCGCCCCCCCCCCCCCCCCCGTTAAAAGACAAGACCCCTCCCCGGAGAGCTGGCAGGGGGGTCCGTGCGGCGCGGGGGTACCTGTGGTCAGGGATTCGGGAGAGCCTGGAGGTCCCTGCAGTGCTGATTATGAGTTGCCGGGGTCCCTGCAGCGAAGTGGAAATACTGCGCTACCGCCGTGCGGCGACGCGGGAAGCACTTCTGACTCTGAAAACACTGGGCGCATGCTGATTGGCTGAATCTCAGCCAATCAGTGTGCGGCCGCGGCCAGTGTTTTCAAAGTCAGAAGTGCTTCCCGCGCCGCACGGCGATAGCGCAGTATTTCCTCTTCGCTGCAGGGACCCCGGCAACTCATAATCAGCGCCGCAGGGACCTCCAGGCTCTCCCGAATCCCTGACCACAGGTACCCCCGCGCCGCACGGACCCCCCTACCAGTTCCCCGCTGCACCCACATGCAGTGGGGAGCTGGCGAAAAAAACAACAGCGCCTGCAGACCCCCGGCGCCTCCCCGCCACCGCGGGGGCTGCGGCCCTTTAGTTACGCCACTGTCAATGCGTTTCGTTATAGCTAAGTTAATCAAGGTGACTTGTATAAGCCCAGTTCAGGAGTTACTTATAACGGGTGCACTGCACTAATTTTTTTAATACTTATGCTGTGTACACATGGTGAGATTTTGGACCTAATTCTGGTCCACACGCAACGCGGGGGAACGTGTGTGGATCACGGTCAACACCCCCACCCCCCCTTCCCGCACGCCGCGATCCCCTGCACGGCTGCGAATGGATGATTTGCATAATCATCATCCATTTGCAGCTGGGGAGTATGTGCGATTTTGACTATAGAGTAAAAATTGAATTGAAATCAAATGGATTTTCAGCCTCATTTGATGCCAATTCGAACCCAATGCGCACCCACGTTTAGTGTAGATCGAACAGTGAAATAGACTGTGCAGGAAGACCAGGGGCGGATTGGGTTGGAAAACCAGCCTGGTAAATTTTTGGAAGCAGCCCTAATAGGGGGTGGGGTCTGCTGAGAGGCGGGGTCTGCTGAGAGGGGGGGTGGGTCTGTTGACAGGGATGGAAGCTCTCTTCTCAGAGCTTTATCAAAAGGGAAACTTTGTTTTCCTAAAATTTTACAGTCTATAATCAGTGCTTACGTAAATACCACCTAAACCACAGCTATCAGAGGCCCTTTCGGTCACCGAACTTCCCACTCTCAGCAGGCTCGTTCATTTAGTGACGTCATCAGTCCTCACCAAAGGTAGATGGCAACACAGACTCTGTTGCTTGGCAATCACCAGATAAACGGACATGACAGAATAAACAGCTACTTTGCACTAATACAGTGGTCTCCAACCTTAATTGAGCGTGAGCTACTCGAGACAAAAAAAAGAAACTCCAGGAGAGCTACTCAAATTTGTCCAATGCCCCTGATACTATGCCCCTGATAATATGCTGCACACTGTAATGCCTGACACAAGACAAAACAAGGTTTGCCGGTCGCACTGGATAGATGATGTTATTATTTGTATTTGATGACCCCCTTAGAAGTGGATAACCTATTACTGGTATAGTTTTATCTGGACAATAGGCAAGTAGTCAACGAAAAAAACAGAAAAGGATTGTCTCTATATGGTGCACCAAGAAGAAAGAGTATAATACAAATTAACTTTTATTTACATTTGTTTAAAAGAAGCGACATATAAAACCAATGACATATAAGGGTAAAGACATAAGACAAGAGTCTTAAAAAGAGATAGAAATCCTTGCATAGTGGGACCCCTGTGTCACTGTTATCCCCAAATCGATATATAATGTAGTAATTTCACAGGACAATGTGATGGTGCGTCTTATCCCCTTGGCAGATGGTCATATAGGTCTGGTCAGGCAGATAAGGAAAAATAAATAATAAATTGTGGGTCTAAATGTGTGCTGCCCACGAATTTAATGATGCTATTGTGCAGTATGATAAACGGGTACTAAAATACTGTCCTACAATGGGACCATCTGTTCAACATGTTATATCACAGCTACCCTATTAGAGCTGTCCTAGTGGTGTAATTTATGAGAACACTATTGACCATGTACTATGCATGGATTATGTGTTCACCTCAGTGACTTGTTGCACAGATAGTGGGGCAAATTCCACTTTTCCTATCTGGTGCTCAAGGCTGATTGATATTGCAGCAGATAATATGGATGGCTGTCAACTGTTGCTGCCCTTGCACTCTATATGCCTGACACATTATGCCACAGACCGCCCCAAGCACGTGCCGAAATTTTGTGGCCACCATTTTTGTCGGTGTGAGGGTATGGCCAGTGCTGTGCTGGCCATGCCCCCAGCCCCTCTGCCTGCCTGACGGCCGCAGCAGCAGGTACACAGTTGGGTGGCCGAACACATGTGCGGGGGGCAGACAACAGTGGTCGAGCCACCCGTTTTGCTCCGACGAGCTACCATTAGCTCACGAGCGACGGGTTGGCTACCACTGCACTAATACATAGTAGTAAATATCATAGCACATAGTATAAAGCACCATTGGCTGTGGTAATCAGTTACTCATGTTAATGCAAACAAAAAACATAATGAAAACCTGAATCAAAAAACCGAAAGATAAGCAATAAATGAATGCGAAACATTAAATCAATAACATCGAACATCAGTTGTACTTCAAGCTAGCTGCTCGGCTGCCATGGTGCCAGCGCATGTGTACTAACATATGCGGCTGGCATCGCGGTACGGTGACAGTGGCCCCCCGTGATACCTGTAATGTGGTGTGCTGGGGGTCTCCGTCACCTCCCTGCCACCTCCTGCTCTCCTCATGCCGGGGACAGCAAAGCAGGCTGTCCCCAGCACCTCCTCCTCCCTCTGCAGCCGGAAGGACGTCCGGCTGCTTTACTAGGGGGAGGAAGGGCTTACCTTCTGGGTCCAGGAGGACCAGGACAAAGGTAAGCTAGAGGAAGGGGGAGAGGGGGTCGGCGGATTTGCGGCGGAGCTGGCGGGCGGCGAAAAGAAGCCCATAGGCTTCTATAGGGTATCGCCAACCAAAGGGATGTCTCTCATCCCAGCCTCAGGCTCCTGGGGTTCATCAGAACTTCATCCTTCAGCTCCTCTGGCCAGCACAGAGCAGCACTCCTCCGTTAGGCCCCGTCCCCTTTTCCTCTCTCTACCCGGCTCTAGTGTTTCTGTGAAATGGCTGCTGATTGGAGGACGGCGGCCATCTTTTTGTAGCCCTATGGGGGCAGCCATTTTTGTAAGCTCCGGCTACAGCAGCTACAGGAGCAGTAGGAGTCGGACCAGCTTCTGCCTAACAGGCAGCAGCTACGATCGTGAGTGGGGGGGGGGGTTTAGACTGACATACACACTGTCACACTCACTCAGTGTGCCAGCACCCGGTGCCCACACAGCCCCTGCTCCTCCAAGCAGCAGCGGGGGCTGCCTTACAGTATCTACGCCACTGGTCTGAGCACTCTATTGCTCAGTCTCTGCTACGGCCAGAAGAGTGGAGGGGGATCGGACAGAGGAGGGTGTACATGGGCGTCTTCCTGTCTTTAAATGCCCCTATGATTAATATTGTATATACTTTAGTATTATGTGCAAATTTGCACTGAGAATTATGTTTTCTGAATTTATTTTTCGAAAGCAGTTGTGTTCAATCAATAGCACACCAAATCCACACTGAGGGTCTCATATAGAGATTGATTAGGTTTACTTCTTTAAGGTGATATTAATAGTTTCCTAAAATATATGCCTTTAGATACCTGCGGAGCCTTGAGTATCGAAGGATGCCTGTGACTGTGCTTAGTATGTAAAATTTATGTAGTATGTAATGTAGATTATTAGCAGAAGATAAGCTAATAGGGGATGCAGCCACTATACCAACAGTCAGAATACTGATGAAGGAACGATCAGGCATGCACACAGATCGTAGTGTGCATGCACGAGCCATTCATGCGAAATAAGTCAGCTATGGATTGTCATTGTTGGCCATTCGCAACCTGATTGACAGATGGCCTGCATTTGTGGGCGGCACACCAGCATTTTCTGGTGTGCCCAAATCAATATACCAGCAATATTTGCTGTAGCTCTCTGAGTATCATTGGGGATGCATTTTTATTATTTGCATAAGATTTGCAGTTTTTTGCTTGCACCCAATTGTTTTGTGCCTATCCTATGACCATTATAGTGCTTGATTTTTTTTTTGTAGTAGTAGTCTCCGCTTTTGACTCACATGGTACAAGTTCTTGAGACTGTGATAACTTTGCTCTGACTGTGTCTGTAGTTAACTTTGATGCTTTGCCAAAATGAAAAAAGTGTTTTGTATCATCGCTGTTACTAAAATACGTTAGTCAGATGCCGAGAAGCAGCCATCATTTTGTCAATCTAATCAATCATACTGCTTTGAATGATTTTGGTGACCATAGAAACTGTTAAGAAGGATACTATTTACATAGTGATGATCTATACACCGTCAGGCCAGGGGCAGGAATTGGACAGGAACCTATTTTGGATATTACTGAAAGGACGTTAAAGGGATAGGTCATAATCATGGGAGACTTAATTATTAGACCAAGACAGTCCGCTCTCTTAATTGGTATATTCATTACAATTTAGAGGAAACACCTAAAATAGTTTTTAAAAAGAATAAAACTCTAAAGCTGTGTACACAAGGCAGCGATAGGGGCTGATATCGCTGGGAATATGGTCTCTGGCGACCATATTGCCAGTGATGGGAGTGTGCCCCTGCGATAAATCGCCGGGTGGGCACTCCCGTTTTCAGCCCCATTCTAACTGCGACCAGCTGATTACCTCTGCGGCACCGCCGGCAGAGGTTTCTTTTCATGAGCGACCATCTCAGGGGACATTGAGCGATATATCGCTTGGTGATATATCGCCGGCATAGGCGAATCTAGAGGGTGGTACGGGGGTGCACATGACCACACATTTTGTAGCTGAGGGCTGGGGCTTTCCAACGAGCCCAGCCCCGTGTCTCTAGCCCCCTGGGAACCGGAGATACTGCCAGGCAAACCTGGAACGTTTTCCCTATAGGATAACATGGGACCCGCTAATTCCGACCACCACCCAGTTCAATGGCTGCCAGTTCCCCCTTCGCCATCACAGAAGCTCAAGGTTGATCTCAGTTGAACCCAAATCGCTGGGCCTTCAATCTGATACCAGGCTGGATCCATATGGGTTAATTGGTTCCAGGGATATTGAGGTTAAACCGTTTTTTTTTTTAAATGTAATTTCATGACTGTTTATGTTCTTTGAGGGCAGATTTCTCTGGAACCAAAAAGCCCAGTTTCGCGGGACCAAAATCATTCAAAGCCAACTCAAAAGTTCTTCAATATGATACTGGTCTCATGTAAATGGGTGAGTTGGTTCCAAAGATATAGCTGTTTGGTTAAAGGGGGGTAGGGAGAGGGGAGTGGTTGTCTCTCCCCCCCGCACCAGAAAATGCAGGGACTAGGCTGGTGTATAAGGGGTCAGCCTCGGAATGTCCCTGCATGATCCTGGGACCATATTCCCGGGTAAATCCCTGCATTTTCTGTTGTGAAAGGGGTATTATTTCAAACAGCCGTGACCTGCAGTGCTCTGAATACAGCCGGGCAGCCCCCTGCTCTCTGCCCAGCTGTCAATGACTGTCACCCCTGCAGCTTCCACTCCAATTCTTCTCCCCGCTTTCACCTCAGCCTGCCCCCCCTTTAATCATGTGGTGCCAGCGCCCAGCATGTTCCCCCGACGTCACGCACAACAACAGCGTGCACAATATTTCAAATGTCCACTCGGCTAGAGGGGACACCAGGAGGGGAGTGGGAGCGTGCTCTGCGCTGCGCTCTGCTCCTCTCCCCATAGAAGCAGCTGCACCGCTCTCCATCTCTCCCTGCAGCAGCAGCGAAGGCTCATATAAAAATTTACAGTAAGTGTCACTTTTGGGGGCATTGCTTAAGGGACGCTACAAGTGGCGGTATGTGGGGCATTATGCATAATGTGTGGCTTAATATGTAAGGGGCATTACGGTGTGCAGCATCATGTGTAAGGGGCATTATGTGTGCAGCATCATGTGTAAGGGGCATTATGTGTGCAGCATCATGTGTAAGGGGCATTATGTGTGCAGCATCATGTGTAATGGGTACTATGGTGCACGGCATCATGTGTAATGGGTACTATGGTGCGCGGCATCATGTGTATTGGGTACTATGGTGTGCGGCATCATGTGTAATGGGTACTATGGTGTGCTGCATCATGTGTAATGGGTACTATGGTGCACGGCATCATGTGTAATGGGTACTATGGTGTGCAGCATCATGTGTAATGGGTACTGTGGTGTGCGGCATCATGTGTAATTGGTACTATGGTGTGCAGCATCATATGTAATGGGTACTATGGTGTGCGGCATCATGTGTAATGGGTACTATGGTGCCATCAAGCAAGAACCCCCTAGCAATAAGCACGTAGGTAAGTAGTAGTATGTAATGGGCATCATGATGTGTGGCACAATGTGTAATGGGCATTATGGTGTGTGGCCTTATGTGTAATTGGCATTACAGTGTGTGGCTTTATGTGTAATGGGTATTACGGAGTTTGCTAAAAATGTGTAATGGGCATTACTGTGTATGGTCTAAAGTGTAATACCACACCCTTTTTTGTGGTGCCACACCTCCTTCCCATTAGACCACACCCCTTTTTGCTGAACGGCTCCGCCACGCAAAGGTCCCCCTGCTGTTATGTCTAGATCTGGGACCACCCATTACCATAATTCTAGATTCGCCTTTGCAAGGTGTCCATCTAGTCACTGTCGAACCCTTAGTGGTCAACCTAGTGACCGTTGACCTAGCCATTGTCTATCCACTGACCGGATACCTTGAAAAACACGGTGCTGCGGATCACTGGGTATGGTTGTCAGCACATATATATATATATATATAAAACATACAACATTACATGTACAAATGCTAACTGGCTCCCCCATGCAATGTGTGTTTGGTACTCCAAATCAGGGACAGCAGCCGCCGCTGCTCCTAGATCACCTTCCCCTGTAAGCTCATGACCCACCTGCTGCCTCTGCACTGAATGCATCTCCCTCCATTAGCCATTCTTGCATACACTCCAGGAACAACCGGGAGGCTCCCGAAGGTTGGGTAGCCCTCCCTGCCCCTTGGGGCAATAGACAAGTTTCCTGGGTCATGCCGCACAGGCCCCACCCCCAGGCAGCCCCTGCACCTGGCCATCGAATATTAAAATGGATATATGCAAAAAAACAACAACATGTAGTAGTCAGGGGCGCCTGTTGGCACCCCTGACTACTACATACATAATAAAACCTTTCCTACATCCACTCCTCCAAAATCTTATTTTCTATATGACATCAGTTTTATTATTTTATTGAAAAATGTTACTTTTTATTCATAAGGATACAATTATGAGATATACTGTTGCAGTAATGGAGATCCAAATAACAAGATATGAAAAGATCAAATATAAATCAAATTAAACCTTTATTCTATAACTTTTAGTGTAAAACAACGTAAACTTCATTAACTATATAAAGAGGGACAAAATGTCAGCAAGGCACTGGTAGAGTGATCTCACAATAGCTTGTGATGTCACAATAGCTAGTGATGTCATGATGGAGCTTGGAGGGTAAAAAAAAAGCAGCGCACTGCACAGAGAGCATTATTTTTGCAGAGTCACTGGACATAGAAGCAGCTTTGACAGATTTTGTCTTATTATCTTCTCAAACCATGGCGGAAATACCCTGCAACGTAGCGGTATACAGTACCTTATGTTTGGATGACCAAAAGATCGATTTGGTGTATTCAGTTTCAAAGCGAGTATGTGATGATGGTGAAATAATTCACCCAGGAGATCTACAAGAGGACCAACTGATGGTGACTATCAGGGATGGCTCTACAGAGATTGAGATGGTTGGTGCTCCAAAAGCATGGAGCTATGATCGTTATTTAGGCTGGATAGAAGAGGCACATAACTATAGTGCCATGTGGACGCTCACAGAAAGTCTACTGCCTCATACTGTCAGCACGGACGTGACTGGCGATGATAGGAGTGACAGAGAAAGGAGCGGACAGCTGGAGGAAAACATACAAGAGACTCCAAATGATGACATGATGGACGCATTACAGCTCAAAAGAGAAGTGGAGGAGGAAATAAAAAAGAAAGAAGCTGAACTGAGAGAACTCCATCAAGTGAAGGAAAGTTTAAATGACATTCTAAAAGAAAAGACCCCACGCTCAGGCTGGCGAGGCTTCGTCAGCAGCATTAGAGGGTCAGTGCGCAATATATTCAGAAGACGCAGCAGCACTTATTTCCTCACTACAGAGGGTGTAGCAGGCCCACAGGCTGAGACAGACATTAATCAATGGGGCTCCTGGGGAATGACATATTCCCAGCTCCTATACTAGATCAGATTTGTCCGTGGGATAGGCTGAGCTCATTCCACACCTGAGAGATGAGCATTGAAGCCCCAAGGCTGAGCTCATCTAGGTGCAGACATTCCACACCTGAGAGATGAGCATTGAAGTCGCAAGGCTGAGCTCATCTCGGTGCACACATTCCACACCTGAGAGATGAGCATTGAAGCCCCTGCCCCTTACACACCCTCTGCTGCACCACATTATCCTGGAACAGAGATTCAACACCTGAGATCATCACATACAGCTTCTGGGGATTAGGGCTACTGGCGAAACCCCATTAAAAAAAACGACACAGTGCGGCCACCTCATGGGTGTGTTGGAAGAGCTGCTAATTATTTATAAAATGTTGACAGTTCCATCTAACTTGTTGATGACTTATAATACCAAAAAATCAGGCGCAGTTCCGATATGTCAATTAGTACCAAAATTAAAACAATAACACCAAATAAAGGAATTATTACATGTATTATAATGATCACTCAGAAGATTTGGTAGTGCAGCTCCCAGAAGTAATTGGAATAGATTACTTGCAGAAATATTTTTAAAAGGACAGAGAGTGCAAAACCAAAATCTGAATATTTGTAATAGGTTTATTAACCAGTAACAAACTATTCAAATCTGCATTTGTAAATATATACAATAAAATACATTTATTACTCACTGGTGCCCATCTATTTAAGAGTGTGACTCTGTTAAATTAAATAAATAATGTATTTTATTGTATATATTTACAAATGCATATTTTAATAGTTTTTTACTGGTTAATAAACCTATAACAAATATTCAGATTTCAGTTTTGCGCTCTCTTTCTTTTTAAAAATATTGTTGGTAACTTAATAACCTGAATATTTAAACCCAGGCAACGCTGGCTACTTCAGCTAGTGCAGTGATTCCCAACAGTGGTTCCCTTGGGTGCCACCTGACTCCTGCAGGGGTGTCGTCTTACAGTAGGTTGGTGGTCAAGTTCCAAATCTAATTATTTATGGTTAAAACTATTGGCAAAACCAGCGCTAGTGGCTGCCAATGATAAAACATGTGGACAAACAGATGCACAACTGTCAACCACAACAGAACTAAATAATGACAGGTAGGCAACATTTACTTCATTTAATATTTTTCCCAAATTTGTCAATAAAAACAGCTTTTATCCTAGGGGTGCCATAAAAAAAAGTGCTGATACTCTAGGGTACAGTGATTCAAGTAAGTTTGGCAACCATTGAGCTAGTTTAATATATGTGCTGGCTGTCATACCCAGTGAACAGCAGCACCGCTGTGCTTCGCTGACCTTGCCGCAGCATAGGACACCGCGCTCAGCTTGCCTGTCTTCTATAAGCCCACCCCCAGATTCCGGTAGGCTACTTTCCCTGGAATCTGGGGGTGGGTTTATAAAAGATAGACAAGCTGAGCGCTGTGTTCCGTGCTACAGCAAGTCAGTGAAACACGGTTACGGTACAGATGATAGACAATGTCTAGGTTGGCAGTCACTAGGTCGACACAAGCTTATGGTCGACATAGGCAAGGTCAATAGTTAAAAGGCTGGTACTGTATAAGGGTTACATGATTTTTTTGGTGTCTATGTAATCATACATCGACATGGAGACCGTATATGTACCGCTTTGCTCGCCATACTATTATATTCCAACTTTATGCCCACTTGGATAGTAAAGTATGAAAATCCACCTTTTTTCTGAAAAAAATCATGAAAACCTCATGTCGACCTTTTGACTGTCGACCATAAGTCACTAGTCACCGTCCAAGGTGTCCATCTAGTCACTGTCGAACCATTAGTGGTCAACCTAGTGACCGTTGACCTAGACATTGTCTATCCACTGACCGGATACCTTGAAAAACACGGTGCTGCGGATCACTGTGTATGGTTGTCAGCACATATATATATATATATATATATATATATATATATATATATATATAAAACATACAACATTACATGTACATATGCTAACTGGCTCCCCCATGCAATGTGTGGTCGGTACTCCAAATCAGGGACAGCAGCTCCTAGATCACCTTCCCCTGTAAGCTCATGACCCACCTGCTGCCTCTGCACCGAATGCATCTCCCTCCATTAGCCATTCTTGCATACACTCCAGGAACAACCGGGAGGCTCCCGAAGGTTGGGTAGCCCTTCCAGCCCCTTGGGGCAATAGACAAGTTTCCTGGGTCATGCCGCACAGGCCCCACCCCCAGGCAGCCCCTGCACCTGGCCATCGAATATTAAAATGGATAGATGCAAAAAAACAACAACATGTAGTAGTCAGGGGCGCCTGTTGGCACCCCTGACTACTACATACATAATAAAACCTTTCCTACATCCACTCCTCCAAAATCTTATTTTCTTTATGACATTAGTTTTATTATTTTATTGAAAAATGTTACTTTTTATTCATAAGGATACAATTATGAGATATACTGTTGCAGTAATGGAGATCCAAATAACAAGATATGAAAAGATCAAATATAAATCAAATTAAACCTTTATTCTAAAACTTTTAGTGTAAAACAACGTAAACTTCATTAACTATATAAAGAGGGACAAACTGTCAGCAAGGCACTGGTAGAGTGATCTCACAATAGCTTGTGATGTCACAATAGCTAGTGATGTCATGATGGAGCTTGGAGGGTAAAAAAAAAAGCAGCGCACTGCACAGAGAGCATTATTGTTGCAGAGTCACTGGACATAGAAGCAGCTTTGACAGATTTTGTCTTATTATCTTCTCAAACCATGGCGGAAATACCCTGCAACGTAGCGGTATACAGTACCTTATGTTTGGATGACCAAAAGATCGATTTGGTGTATTCAGTTTCAAAGCGAGTATGTGATGATGGTGAAATAATTCACCCAGGAGATCTACAAGAGGACCAACTGATGGTGACTATCAGGGATGGCTCTACAGAGATTGAGATGGTTGGTGCTCCAAAAGCATGGAGCTATGATCGTTATTTAGGCTGGATAGAAGAGGCACATAACTATAGTGCCATGTGGACGCTCACAGAAAGTCTACTGCCTCATACTGTCAGCACGGACGTGACTGGCAATGATAGGAGTGACAGAGAAAGGAGCGGACAGCTGGAGGAAAACATACAAGAGACTCCAAATGACGACATGATGGACGCATTACAGCTCAAAAGAGAAGTGGAGGAGGAAATAAAAAAGAAAGAAGCTGAACTGAGAGAACTCCATCAAGTGAAGGAAAGTTTAAATGACATTCTAAAAGAAAAGACCCCACGCTCAGGCTGGCGAGGCTTCGTCAGCAGCATTAGAGGGTCAGTGCGCAATATATTCAGAAGACGCAGCAGCACTTATTTCCTCACTACAGAGGGTGAAGCAGGCCCACAGGCTGAGACAGACATTAATCAATGGGGCTCCTGGGGAATGACATATTCCCAGCTCCTATACTAGATCAGATTTGTCCGTGGGATAGGCTGAGCTCATTCCACACCTGAGAGATGAGCATTGAAGCCCCAAGGCTGAGCTCATCTAGGTGCAGACATTCCACACCTGAGAGATGAGCATTGAAGCCGCAAGGCTGAGCTCATCTAGGTGCAGACATTCCACACCTGAGAGATGAGCATTGAAGTCGCAAGGCTGAGCTCATCTAGGTGCACACATTCCACACCTGAGAGATGAGCATTGAAGTCGCAAGGCTGAGCTCATCTCGGTGCAGACATTCCACACCTGAGAGATGAGCATTGAAGCCCCTGCCCCTTACACACCCTCTGCTGCACCACATTATCCTGGAACAGAGATTCAACACCTGAGATCATCACATACAGCACCTGGGGATTAGGGCTACTGGCGAAACCCCATTAAAAAAAACGACACAGTGCGGCCACCTCATGGGTGTGTTGGAAGAGCTGCTAATTATTTATAAAATGTTGACAGTTCCATCTAACTTGTTGATGACTTATAATACCAAAAAATCAGGCGCAGTTCCGATATGTCAATTAGTACCAAAATTAAAACAATAACACCAAATAAAGGAATTATTACATGTATTATAATGATCACTCAGAAGATTTGGTAGTGCAGCTCCCAGAAGTAATTGGAATAGATTACTTGCAGAAATATTTTTAAAAGGACAGAGAGTGCAAAACCAAAATCTGAATATTTGTTATAGGTTTATTAACTAGTAAAAAACAATTCAAATCTGCATTTGTAAATATATACAATAAAATACATTTATTACTCACTGGTGCCCATCTATTTAAGAGTGTGACTCTGTTAAATAAAATAAATAATGTATTTTATTGTATATATTTACAAATGCATATTTTAATAGTTTTTTACTGGTTAATAAACCTATAACAAATATTCAGATTTCGGTTTTGCGCTCTCTTTCTTTTTAAAAATATTGTTGGTAACTTAATAACCTGAATATTTAAACCCAGGCAACGCTGGCTACTTCAGCTAGTGCAGTGATTCCCAACAGTGGTTCCCTTGGGTGCCACCTGACTCCTGCAGGGGTGTCGTCTTACAGTAGGTTGGTGGTCAAGTTCCAAATCTAATTATTTATGGTTAAAACTATTGGCAAAACCAGCGCTAGTGGCTGCCAATGATAAAACATGTGGACAAACAGATGCACAACTGTCAACCACAACAGAACTAAATAATGACAGGTAGGCAACATTTACTTCATTTAATATTTTTCCCAAATTTGTCAATAAAAACAGCTTTTATCCTAGGGGTGCCTTAAAAAAAAGTGCTGATACTTTAGGGTACAGTGATTCAAGTAAGTTTGGCAACCATTGAGCTAGTTTAATATATGTGCTGGCTGTCATACCCAGTGAACAGCAGCACCGCTGTGCTTCGCTGACCTTGCCGCAGCATAGGACACCGCGCTCTGCTTGCCTGTCTTCTATAAGCCCACCCCCAGATTCCGGTATGCTACTTTCCCTGGAATCTGGGGGTGGGTTTATAAAAGATAGACAAGCTGAGCGCTGTGTTCCGTGCTACAGCAAGTCAGTGAAACACGGTTACGGTACAGATGATAGACAATGTCTAGGTTGGCAGTCACTAGGTCGACACAAGCTTATGGTCGACATAGGCAAGGTCAATAGTTAAAAGGCTGGTACTGTATAAGGGTTACATGATTTTTTTGGTGTCTATGTAATCATACATCGACATGGAGACCGTATATGTACCGCTTTGCTCGCCATACTATTATATTCCAACTTTATGCCCACTTGGATAGTAAAGTATGAAAATCCACCTTTTTTCTGAAAAAAATCATGAAAACCTCATGTCGACCTTTTGACTGTCGACCATAAGTCACTAGTCACCGTCCAAGGTGTCCATCTAGTCACTGTTGAACCATTAGTGGTCAACCTAGTGACCGTTGACCTAGACATTGTCTATCCACTGACCGAATACCTTGAAAAACACGGTGCTGCGGATCACTGGGTATGGTTGTCAGCACATATATATATATATATATATAGACATTGGATGGGCTCTGCACACACTAAATTAACTGATAATAAATAGTGGAGATTTGGTTCATGAATTGATCAATGCATTTAAGCCTGCAGCCCCCGTCAAGGGACCCCACTGTTCTGCAGGTCCTACCACTATCGCTGAAAATGGCTGCAATACACATAGCTATCACATCAATGTTTAATACCAGGCATGCTATCAGGTCTGAAGCTCACAGCAGACTTTGCTTTTATAGGTGAGCAGCTACCAACACACCTGTCACTAATCATCTAGGGAAATGGCTAACACAAGCTATGGAATCTTAGTTAAAAACAGGGTGCATGAGAGAATGTGACCACAATAAGACTAATTAAAAAAATTAATCTAATAAACAATATATACACTTAACATCGGCACTCACCTTTCCTAGTTTTGGGGTGCCCTATGGCTTGTGACCACATTGTTTAAACAGACATTGGATGGGCTCTGCACACACTAAATTAACTGATAATAAATAGTGGAGATTTGGTTCATGAATTGATCAATGCATTTAAGCCTGCAGCCCCCGTCAAGGGACCCCACTGTTCTGCAGGTCCTACCACTATCGCTGAAAATGGCTGCAATACACATAGCTATCACATCAATGTTTGATACCAGGCATGCTATCAGGTCTGAAGCTCACAGCAGACTTTGCTTTTATAGGTGAGCAGCTACCAACACACCTGTCACTAATCATCTAGGGAAATGGCTAACACAAGCTATGGAATCTTAGTTAAAAACAGGGTGCATGAGAGAATGTGACCACAATAAGACTAATTAAAAAAATTAATCTAATAAACAATATATACACTTAACATCGGCACTCACCTTTCCTAGTTTTGGGGTGCCCTATGGCTTGTGACCACATTGTTTAAACAGACATTGGATGGGCTCTGCACACACTAAATTAACTGATAATAAATAGTGGAGATTTGGTTCATGAATTGATCAATGCATTTAAGCCTGCAGCCCCCGTCAAGGGACCCCACTGTTCTGCAGGTCCTACCACTATCGCTGAAAATGGCTGCAATACACATAGCTATCACATCAATGTTTGATACCAGGCATGCTATCAGGTCTGAAGCTCACAGCAGACTTTGCTTTTATAGGTGAGCAGCTACCAACACACCTGTCACTAATCATCTAGGGAAATGGCTAACACAAGCTATGGAATCTTAGTTAAAAACAGGGTGCATGAGAGAATGTGACCACAATAAGACTAATTAAAAAAATTAATCTAATAAACAATATATACACTTAACATCGGCACTCACCTTTCCTAGTTTTGGGGTGCCCTATGGCTTGTGACCACATTGTTTAAACAGACATTGGATGGGCTCTGCACACACTAAATTAACTGATAATAAATAGTGGAGATTTGGTTCATGAATTGATCAATGCATTTAAGCCTGCAGCCCCCGTCAAGGGACCCCACTGTTCTGCAGGTCCTACCACTATCGCTGAAAATGGCTGCAATACACATAGCTATCACATCAATGTTTGATACCAGGCATGCTATCAGGTCTGAAGCTCACAGCAGACTTTGCTTTTATAGGTGAGCAGCTACCAACACACCTGTCACTAATCATCTAGGGAAATGGCTAACACAAGCTATGGAATCTTAGTTAAAAACAGGGTGCATGAGAGAATGTGACCACAATAAGACTAATTAAAAAAATTAATCTAATAAACAATATATACACTTAACATCGGCACTCACCTTTCCTAGTTTTGGGGTGCCCTATGGCTTGTGACCACATTGTTTAAACAGACATTGGATGGGCTCTGCACACACTAAATTAACTGATAATAAATAGTGGAGATTTGGTTCATGAATTGATCAATGCATTTAAGCCTGCAGCCCCCGTCAAGGGACCCCACTGTTCTGCAGGTCCTACCACTATCGCTGAAAATGGCTGCAATACACATAGCTATCACATCAATGTTTGATACCAGGCATGCTATCAGGTCTGAAGCTCACAGCAGACTTTGCTTTTATAGGTGAGCAGCTACCAACACACCTGTCACTAATCATCTAGGGAAATGGCTAACACAAGCTATGGAATCTTAGTTAAAAACAGGGTGCATGAGAGAATGTGACCACAATAAGACTAATTAAAAAAATTAATCTAATAAACAATATATACACTTAACATCGGCACTCACCTTTCCTAGTTTTGGGGTGCCCTATGGCTTGTGACCACATTGTTTAAACAGACATTGGATGGGCTCTGCACACACTAAATTAACTGATAATAAATAGTGGAGATTTGGTTCATGAATTGATCAATGCATTTAAGCCTGCAGCCCCCGTCAAGGGACCCCACTGTTCTGCAGGTCCTACCACTATCGCTGAAAATGGCTGCAATACACATAGCTATCACATCAATGTTTGATACCAGGCATGCTATCAGGTCTGAAGCTCACAGCAGACTTTGCTTTTATAGGTGAGCAGCTACCAACACACCTGTCACTAATCATCTAGGGAAATGGCTAACACAAGCTATGGAATCTTAGTTAAAAACAGGGTGCATGAGAGAATGTGACCACAATAAGACTAATTAAAAAAATTAATCTAATAAACAATATATACACTTAACATCGGCACTCACCTTTCCTAGTTTTGGGGTGCCCTATGGCTTGTGACCACATTGTTTAAACAGACATTGGATGGGCTCTGCACACACTAAATTAACTGATAATAAATAGTGGAGATTTGGTTCATGAATTGATCAATGCATTTAAGCCTGCAGCCCCCGTCAAGGGACCCCACTGTTCTGCAGGTCCTACCACTATCGCTGAAAATGGCTGCAATACACATAGCTATCACATCAATGTTTGATACCAGGCATGCTATCAGGTCTGAAGCTCACAGCAGACTTTGCTTTTATAGGTGAGCAGCTACCAACACACCTGTCACTAGTCATCTAGGGAAATGGCTAACACAAGCTATGGAATCTTAGTTAAAAACAGGGTGCATGAGAGAATGTGACCACAATAAGACTAATTAAAAAAATTAATCTAATAAACAATATATACACTTAACATCGGCACTCACCTTTCCTAGTTTTGGGGTGCCCTATGGCTTGTGACCACATTGTTTAAACAGACATTGGATGGGCTCTGCACACACTAAATTAACTGATAATAAATAGTGGAGATTTGGTTCATGAATTGATCAATGCATTTAAGCCTGCAGCCCCCGTCAAGGGACCCCACTGTTCTGCAGGTCCTACCACTATCGCTGAAAATGGCTGCAATACACATAGCTATCACATCAATGTTTGATACCAGGCATGCTATCAGGTCTGAAGCTCACAGCAGACTTTGCTTTTATAGGTGAGCAGCTACCAACACACCTGTCACTAATCATCTAGGGAAATGGCTAACACAAGCTATGGAATCTTAGTTAAAAACAGGGTGCATGAGAGAATGTGACCACAATAAGACTAATTAAAAAAATTAATCTAATAAACAATATATACACTTAACATCGGCACTCACCTTTCCTAGTTTTGGGGTGCCCTATGGCTTGTGACCACATTGTTTAAACAGACATTGGATGGGCTCTGCACACACTAAATTAACTGATAATAAATAGTGGAGATTTGGTTCATGAATTGATCAATGCATTTAAGCCTGCAGCCCCCGTCAAGGGACCCCACTGTTCTGCAGGTCCTACCACTATCGCTGAAAATGGCTGCAATACACATAGCTATCACATCAATGTTTGATACCAGGCATGCTATCAGGTCTGAAGCTCACAGCAGACTTTGCTTTTATAGGTGAGCAGCTACCAACACACCTGTCACTAATCATCTAGGGAAATGGCTAACACAAGCTATGGAATCTTAGTTAAAAACAGGGTGCATGAGAGAATGTGACCACAATAAGACTAATTAAAAAAATTAATCTAATAAACAATATATACACTTAACATCGGCACTCACCTTTCCTAGTTTTGGGGTGCCCTATGGCTTGTGACCACATTGTTTAAACAGACATTGGATGGGCTCTGCACACACTAAATTAACTGATAATAAATAGTGGAGATTTGGTTCATGAATTGATCAATGCATTTAAGCCTGCAGCCCCCGTCAAGGGACCCCACTGTTCTGCAGGTCCTACCACTATCGCTGAAAATGGCTGCAATACACATCGCTATCACATCAATGTTTGATACCAGGCATGCTATCAGGTCTGAAGCTCACAGCAGACTTTGCTTTTATAGGTGAGCAGCTACCAACACACCTGTCACTAATCATCTAGGGAAATGGCTAACACAAGCTATGGAATCTTAGTTAAAAACAGGGTGCATGAGAGAATGTGACCACAATAAGACTAATTAAAAAAATTAATCTAATAAACAATATATACACTTAACATCGGCACTCACCTTTCCTAGTTTTGGGGTGCCCTATGGCTTGTGACCACATTGTTTAAACAGACATTGGATGGGCTCTGCACACACTAAATTAACTGATAATAAATAGTGGAGATTTGGTTCATGAATTGATCAATGCATTTAAGCCTGCAGCCCCCGTCAAGGGACCCCACTGTTCTGCAGGTCCTACCACTATCGCTGAAAATGGCTGCAATACACATAGCTATCACATCAATGTTTGATACCAGGCATGCTATCAGGTCTGAAGCTCACAGCAGACTTTGCTTTTATAGGTGAGCAGCTACCAACACACCTGTCACTAATCATCTAGGGAAATGGCTAACACAAGCTATGGAATCTTAGTTAAAAACAGGGTGCATGAGAGAATGTGACCACAATAAGACTAATTAAAAAAATTAATCTAATAAACAATATATACACTTAACATCGGCACTCACCTTTCCTAGTTTTGGGGTGCCCTATGGCTTGTGACCACATTGTTTAAACAGACATTGGATGGGCTCTGCACACACTAAATTAACTGATAATAAATAGTGGAGATTTGGTTCATGAATTGATCAATGCATTTAAGCCTGCAGCCCCCGTCAAGGGACCCCACTGTTCTGCAGGTCCTACCACTATCGCTGAAAATGGCTGCAATACACATAGCTATCACATCAATGTTTGATACCAGGCATGCTATCAGGTCTGAAGCTCACAGCAGACTTTGCTTTTATAGGTGAGCAGCTACCAACACACCTGTCACTAATCATCTAGGGAAATGGCTAACACAAGCTATGGAATCTTAGTTAAAAACAGGGTGCATGAGAGAATGTGACCACAATAAGACTAATTAAAAAAATTAATCTAATAAACAATATATACACTTAACATCGGCACTCACCTTTCCTAGTTTTGGGGTGCCCTATGGCTTGTGACCACATTGTTTAAACAGACATTGGATGGGCTCTGCACACACTAAATTAACTGATAATAAATAGTGGAGATTTGGTTCATGAATTGATCAATGCATTTAAGCCTGCAGCCCCCGTCAAGGGACCCCACTGTTCTGCAGGTCCTACCACTATCGCTGAAAATGGCTGCAATACACATAGCTATCACATCAATGTTTGATACCAGGCATGCTATCAGGTCTGAAGCTCACAGCAGACTTTGCTTTTATAGGTGAGCAGCTACCAACACACCTGTCACTAATCATCTAGGGAAATGGCTAACACAAGCTATGGAATCTTAGTTAAAAACAGGGTGCATGAGAGAATGTGACCACAATAAGACTAATTAAAAAAATTAATCTAATAAACAATATATACACTTAACATCGGCACTCACCTTTCCTAGTTTTGGGGTGCCCTATGGCTTGTGACCACATTGTTTAAACAGACATTGGATGGGCTCTGCACACACTAAATTAACTGATAATAAATAGTGGAGATTTGGTTCATGAATTGATCAATGCATTTAAGCCTGCAGCCCCCGTCAAGGGACCCCACTGTTCTGCAGGTCCTACCACTATCGCTGAAAATGGCTGCAATACACATAGCTATCACATCAATGTTTGATACCAGGCATGCTATCAGGTCTGAAGCTCACAGCAGACTTTGCTTTTATAGGTGAGCAGCTACCAACACACCTGTCACTAATCATCTAGGGAAATGGCTAACACAAGCTATGGAATCTTAGTTAAAAACAGGGTGCATGAGAGAATGTGACCACAATAAGACTAATTAAAAAAATTAATCTAATAAACAATATATACACTTAACATCGGCACTCACCTTTCCTAGTTTTGGGGTGCCCTATGGCTTGTGACCACATTGTTTAAACAGACATTGGATGGGCTCTGCACACACTAAATTAACTGATAATAAATAGTGGAGATTTGGTTCATGAATTGATCAATGCATTTAAGCCTGCAGCCCCCGTCAAGGGACCCCACTGTTCTGCAGGTCCTACCACTATCGCTGAAAATGGCTGCAATACACATAGCTATCACATCAATGTTTGATACCAGGCATGCTATCAGGTCTGAAGCTCACAGCAGACTTTGCTTTTATAGGTGAGCAGCTACCAACACACCTGTCACTAATCATCTAGGGAAATGGCTAACACAAGCTATGGAATCTTAGTTAAAAACAGGGTGCATGAGAGAATGTGACCACAATAAGACTAATTAAAAAAATTAATCTAATAAACAATATATACACTTAACATCGGCACTCACCTTTCCTAGTTTTGGGGTGCCCTATGGCTTGTGACCACATTGTTTAAACAGACATTGGATGGGCTCTGCACACACTAAATTAACTGATAATAAATAGTGGAGATTTGGTTCATGAATTGATCAATGCATTTAAGCCTGCAGCCCCCGTCAAGGGACCCCACTGTTCTGCAGGTCCTACCACTATCGCTGAAAATGGCTGCAATACACATAGCTATCACATCAATGTTTGATACCAGGCATGCTATCAGGTCTGAAGCTCACAGCAGACTTTGCTTTTATAGGTGAGCAGCTACCAACACACCTGTCACTAATCATCTAGGGAAATGGCTAACACAAGCTATGGAATCTTAGTTAAAAACAGGGTGCATGAGAGAATGTGACCACAATAAGACTAATTAAAAAAATTAATCTAATAAACAATATATACACTTAACATCGGCACTCACCTTTCCTAGTTTTGGGGTGCCCTATGGCTTGTGACCACATTGTTTAAACAGACATTGGATGGGCTCTGCACACACTAAATTAACTGATAATAAATAGTGGAGATTTGGTTCATGAATTGATCAATGCATTTAAGCCTGCAGCCCCCGTCAAGGGACCCCACTGTTCTGCAGGTCCTACCACTATCGCTGAAAATGGCTGCAATACACATAGCTATCACATCAATGTTTGATACCAGGCATGCTATCAGGTCTGAAGCTCACAGCAGACTTTGCTTTTATAGGTGAGCAGCTACCAACACACCTGTCACTAATCATCTAGGGAAATGGCTAACACAAGCTATGGAATCTTAGTTAAAAACAGGGTGCATGAGAGAATGTGACCACAATAAGACTAATTAAAAAAATTAATCTAATAAACAATATATACACTTAACATCGGCACTCACCTTTCCTAGTTTTGGGGTGCCCTATGGCTTGTGACCACATTGTTTAAACAGACATTGGATGGGCTCTGCACACACTAAATTAACTGATAATAAATAGTGGAGATTTGGTTCATGAATTGATCAATGCAAAGTCTGCTGTGAGCTTCAGACCTGATAGCATGCCTGGTATCAAACATTGATGTGATAGCTATGTGTATTGCAGCCATTTTCAGCGATAGTGGTAGGACCTGCAGAACAGTGGGGTCCCTTGACGGGGGCTGCAGGCTTAAATGCATTGATCAATTCATGAACCAAATCTCCACTATTTATTATCAGTTAATTTAGTGTGTGCAGAGCCCATCCAATGTCTGTTTAAACAATGTGGTCACAAGCCATAGGGCACCCCAAAACTAGGAAAGGTGAGTGCCGATGTTAAGTGTATATATTGTTTATTAGATTAATTTTTTTAATTAGTCTTATTGTGGTCACATTCTCTCATGCACCCTGTTTTTAACTAAGATTCCATAGCTTGTGTTAGCCATTTCCCTAGATGATTAGTGACAGGTGTGTTGGTAGCTGCTCACCTATAAAAGCAAAGTCTGCTGTGAGCTTCAGACCTGATAGCATGCCTGGTATCAAACATTGATGTGATAGCTATGTGTATTGCAGCCATTTTCAGCGATAGTGGTAGGACCTGCAGAACAGTGGGGTCCCTTGACGGGGGCTGCAGGCTTAAATGCATTGATCAATTCATGAACCAAATCTCCACTATTTATTATCAGTTAATTTAGTGTGTGCAGAGCCCATCCAATGTCTGTTTAAACAATGTGGTCACAAGCCATAGGGCACCCCAAAACTAGGAAAGGTGAGTGCCGATGTTAAGTGTATATATTGTTTATTAGATTAATTTTTTTAATTAGTCTTATTGTGGTCACATTCTCTCATGCACCCTGTTTTTAACTAAGATTCCATAGCTTGTGTTAGCCATTTCCCTAGATGATTAGTGACAGGTGTGTTGGTAGCTGCTCACCTATAAAAGCAAAGTCTGCTGTGAGCTTCAGACCTGATAGCATGCCTGGTATCAAACATTGATGTGATAGCTATGTGTATTGCAGCCATTTTCAGCGATAGTGGTAGGACCTGCAGAACAGTGGGGTCCCTTGACGGGGGCTGCAGGCTTAAATGCATTGATCAATTCATGAACCAAATCTCCACTATTTATTATCAGTTAATTTAGTGTGTGCAGAGCCCATCCAATGTCTGTTTAAACAATGTGGTCACAAGCCATAGGGCACCCCAAAACTAGGAAAGGTGAGTGCCGATGTTAAGTGTATATATTGTTTATTAGATTAATTTTTTTAATTAGTCTTATTGTGGTCACATTCTCTCATGCACCCTGTTTTTAACTAAGATTCCATAGCTTGTGTTAGCCATTTCCCTAGATGATTAGTGACAGGTGTGTTGGTAGCTGCTCACCTATAAAAGCAAAGTCTGCTGTGAGCTTCAGACCTGATAGCATGCCTGGTATCAAACATTGATGTGATAGCTATGTGTATTGCAGCCATTTTCAGCGATAGTGGTAGGACCTGCAGAACAGTGGGGTCCCTTGACGGGGGCTGCAGGCTTAAATGCATTGATCAATTCATGAACCAAATCTCCACTATTTATTATCAGTTAATTTAGTGTGTGCAGAGCCCATCCAATGTCTGTTTAAACAATGTGGTCACAAGCCATAGGGCACCCCAAAACTAGGAAAGGTGAGTGCCGATGTTAAGTGTATATATTGTTTATTAGATTAATTTTTTTAATTAGTCTTATTGTGGTCACATTCTCTCATGCACCCTGTTTTTAACTAAGATTCCATAGCTTGTGTTAGCCATTTCCCTAGATGATTAGTGACAGGTGTGTTGGTAGCTGCTCACCTATAAAAGCAAAGTCTGCTGTGAGCTTCAGACCTGATAGCATGCCTGGTATCAAACATTGATGTGATAGCTATGTGTATTGCAGCCATTTTCAGCGATAGTGGTAGGACCTGCAGAACAGTGGGGTCCCTTGACGGGGGCTGCAGGCTTAAATGCATTGATCAATTCATGAACCAAATCTCCACTATTTATTATCAGTTAATTTAGTGTGTGCAGAGCCCATCCAATGTCTGTTTAAACAATGTGGTCACAAGCCATAGGGCACCCCAAAACTAGGAAAGGTGAGTGCCGATGTTAAGTGTATATATTGTTTATTAGATTAATTTTTTTAATTAGTCTTATTGTGGTCACATTCTCTCATGCACCCTGTTTTTAACTAAGATTCCATAGCTTGTGTTAGCCATTTCCCTAGATGATTAGTGACAGGTGTGTTGGTAGCTGCTCACCTATAAAAGCAAAGTCTGCTGTGAGCTTCAGACCTGATAGCATGCCTGGTATCAAACATTGATGTGATAGCTATGTGTATTGCAGCCATTTTCAGCGATAGTGGTAGGACCTGCAGAACAGTGGGGTCCCTTGACGGGGGCTGCAGGCTTAAATGCATTGATCAATTCATGAACCAAATCTCCACTATTTATTATCAGTTAATTTAGTGTGTGCAGAGCCCATCCAATGTCTGTTTAAACAATGTGGTCACAAGCCATAGGGCACCCCAAAACTAGGAAAGGTGAGTGCCGATGTTAAGTGTATATATTGTTTATTAGATTAATTTTTTTAATTAGTCTTATTGTGGTCACATTCTCTCATGCACCCTGTTTTTAACTAAGATTCCATAGCTTGTGTTAGCCATTTCCCTAGATGATTAGTGACAGGTGTGTTGGTAGCTGCTCACCTATAAAAGCAAAGTCTGCTGTGAGCTTCAGACCTGATAGCATGCCTGGTATCAAACATTGATGTGATAGCTATGTGTATTGCAGCCATTTTCAGCGATAGTGGTAGGACCTGCAGAACAGTGGGGTCCCTTGACGGGGGCTGCAGGCTTAAATGCATTGATCAATTCATGAACCAAATCTCCACTATTTATTATCAGTTAATTTAGTGTGTGCAGAGCCCATCCAATGTCTGTTTAAACAATGTGGTCACAAGCCATAGGGCACCCCAAAACTAGGAAAGGTGAGTGCCGATGTTAAGTGTATATATTGTTTATTAGATTAATTTTTTTAATTAGTCTTATTGTGGTCACATTCTCTCATGCACCCTGTTTTTAACTAAGATTCCATAGCTTGTGTTAGCCATTTCCCTAGATGATTAGTGACAGGTGTGTTGGTAGCTGCTCACCTATAAAAGCAAAGTCTGCTGTGAGCTTCAGACCTGATAGCATGCCTGGTATCAAACATTGATGTGATAGCTATGTGTATTGCAGCCATTTTCAGCGATAGTGGTAGGACCTGCAGAACAGTGGGGTCCCTTGACGGGGGCTGCAGGCTTAAATGCATTGATCAATTCATGAACCAAATCTCCACTATTTATTATCAGTTAATTTAGTGTGTGCAGAGCCCATCCAATGTCTGTTTAAACAATGTGGTCACAAGCCATAGGGCACCCCAAAACTAGGAAAGGTGAGTGCCGATGTTAAGTGTATATATTGTTTATTAGATTAATTTTTTTAATTAGTCTTATTGTGGTCACATTCTCTCATGCACCCTGTTTTTAACTAAGATTCCATAGCTTGTGTTAGCCATTTCCCTAGATGATTAGTGACAGGTGTGTTGGTAGCTGCTCACCTATAAAAGCAAAGTCTGCTGTGAGCTTCAGACCTGATAGCATGCCTGGTATCAAACATTGATGTGATAGCTATGTGTATTGCAGCCATTTTCAGCGATAGTGGTAGGACCTGCAGAACAGTGGGGTCCCTTGACGGGGGCTGCAGGCTTAAATGCATTGATCAATTCATGAACCAAATCTCCACTATTTATTATCAGTTAATTTAGTGTGTGCAGAGCCCATCCAATGTCTGTTTAAACAATGTGGTCACAAGCCATAGGGCACCCCAAAACTAGGAAAGGTGAGTGCCGATGTTAAGTGTATATATTGTTTATTAGATTAATTTTTTTAATTAGTCTTATTGTGGTCACATTCTCTCATGCACCCTGTTTTTAACTAAGATTCCATAGCTTGTGTTAGCCATTTCCCTAGATGATTAGTGACAGGTGTGTTGGTAGCTGCTCACCTATAAAAGCAAAGTCTGCTGTGAGCTTCAGACCTGATAGCATGCCTGGTATCAAACATTGATGTGATAGCTATGTGTATTGCAGCCATTTTCAGCGATAGTGGTAGGACCTGCAGAACAGTGGGGTCCCTTGACGGGGGCTGCAGGCTTAAATGCATTGATCAATTCATGAACCAAATCTCCACTATTTATTATCAGTTAATTTAGTGTGTGCAGAGCCCATCCAATGTCTGTTTAAACAATGTGGTCACAAGCCATAGGGCACCCCAAAACTAGGAAAGGTGAGTGCCGATGTTAAGTGTATATATTGTTTATTAGATTAATTTTTTTAATTAGTCTTATTGTGGTCACATTCTCTCATGCACCCTGTTTTTAACTAAGATTCCATAGCTTGTGTTAGCCATTTCCCTAGATGATTAGTGACAGGTGTGTTGGTAGCTGCTCACCTATAAAAGCAAAGTCTGCTGTGAGCTTCAGACCTGATAGCATGCCTGGTATCAAACATTGATGTGATAGCTATGTGTATTGCAGCCATTTTCAGCGATAGTGGTAGGACCTGCAGAACAGTGGGGTCCCTTGACGGGGGCTGCAGGCTTAAATGCATTGATCAATTCATGAACCAAATCTCCACTATTTATTATCAGTTAATTTAGTGTGTGCAGAGCCCATCCAATGTCTGTTTAAACAATGTGGTCACAAGCCATAGGGCACCCCAAAACTAGGAAAGGTGAGTGCCGATGTTAAGTGTATATATTGTTTATTAGATTAATTTTTTTAATTAGTCTTATTGTGGTCACATTCTCTCATGCACCCTGTTTTTAACTAAGATTCCATAGCTTGTGTTAGCCATTTCCCTAGATGATTAGTGACAGGTGTGTTGGTAGCTGCTCACCTATAAAAGCAAAGTCTGCTGTGAGCTTCAGACCTGATAGCATGCCTGGTATCAAACATTGATGTGATAGCTATGTGTATTGCAGCCATTTTCAGCGATAGTGGTAGGACCTGCAGAACAGTGGGGTCCCTTGACGGGGGCTGCAGGCTTAAATGCATTGATCAATTCATGAACCAAATCTCCACTATTTATTATCAGTTAATTTAGTGTGTGCAGAGCCCATCCAATGTCTGTTTAAACAATGTGGTCACAAGCCATAGGGCACCCCAAAACTAGGAAAGGTGAGTGCCGATGTTAAGTGTATATATTGTTTATTAGATTAATTTTTTTAATTAGTCTTATTGTGGTCACATTCTCTCATGCACCCTGTTTTTAACTAAGATTCCATAGCTTGTGTTAGCCATTTCCCTAGATGATTAGTGACAGGTGTGTTGGTAGCTGCTCACCTATAAAAGCAAAGTCTGCTGTGAGCTTCAGACCTGATAGCATGCCTGGTATCAAACATTGATGTGATAGCTATGTGTATTGCAGCCATTTTCAGCGATAGTGGTAGGACCTGCAGAACAGTGGGGTCCCTTGACGGGGGCTGCAGGCTTAAATGCATTGATCAATTCATGAACCAAATCTCCACTATTTATTATCAGTTAATTTAGTGTGTGCAGAGCCCATCCAATGTCTGTTTAAACAATGTGGTCACAAGCCATAGGGCACCCCAAAACTAGGAAAGGTGAGTGCCGATGTTAAGTGTATATATTGTTTATTAGATTAATTTTTTAATTAGTCTTATTGTGGTCACATTCTCTCATGCACCCTGTTTTTAACTAAGATTCCATAGCTTGTGTTAGCCATTTCCCTAGATGATTAGTGACAGGTGTGTTGGTAGCTGCTCACCTATAAAAGCAAAGTCTGCTGTGAGCTTCAGACCTGATAGCATGCCTGGTATCAAACATTGATGTGATAGCTATGTGTATTGCAGCCATTTTCAGCGATAGTGGTAGGACCTGCAGAACAGTGGGGTCCCTTGACGGGGGCTGCAGGCTTAAATGTATTGATCAATTCATGAACCAAATCTCCACTATTTATTATCAGTTAATTTAGTGTGTGCAGAGCCCATCCAATGTCTGTTTAAACAATGTGGTCACAAGCCATAGGGCACCCCAAAACTAGGAAAGGTGAGTGCCGATGTTAAGTGTATATATTGTTTATTAGATTAATTTTTTTAATTAGTCTTATTGTGGTCACATTCTCTCATGCACCCTGTTTTTAACTAAGATTCCATAGCTTGTGTTAGCCATTTCCCTAGATGATTAGTGACAGGTGTGTTGGTAGCTGCTCACCTATAAAAGCAAAGTCTGCTGTGAGCTTCAGACCTGATAGCATGCCTGGTATCAAACATTGATGTGATAGCTATGTGTATTGCAGCCATTTTCAGCGATAGTGGTAGGACCTGCAGAACAGTGGGGTCCCTTGACGGGGGCTGCAGGCTTAAATGCATTGATCAATTCATGAACCAAATCTCCACTATTTATTATCAGTTAATTTAGTGTGTGCAGAGCCCATCCAATGTCTGTTTAAACAATGTGGTCACAAGCCATAGGGCACCCCAAAACTAGGAAAGGTGAGTGCCGATGTTAAGTGTATATATTGTTTATTAGATTAATTTTTTTAATTAGTCTTATTGTGGTCACATTCTCTCATGCACCCTGTTTTTAACTAAGATTCCATAGCTTGTGTTAGCCATTTCCCTAGATGATTAGTGACAGGTGTGTTGGTAGCTGCTCACCTATAAAAGCAAAGTCTGCTGTGAGCTTCAGACCTGATAGCATGCCTGGTATCAAACATTGATGTGATAGCTATGTGTATTGCAGCCATTTTCAGCGATAGTGGTAGGACCTGCAGAACAGTGGGGTCCCTTGACGGGGGCTGCAGGCTTAAATGCATTGATCAATTCATGAACCAAATCTCCACTATTTATTATCAGTTAATTTAGTGTGTGCAGAGCCCATCCAATGTCTGTTTAAACAATGTGGTCACAAGCCATAGGGCACCCCAAAACTAGGAAAGGTGAGTGCCGATGTTAAGTGTATATATTGTTTATTAGATTAATTTTTTTAATTAGTCTTATTGTGGTCACATTCTCTCATGCACCCTGTTTTTAACTAAGATTCCATAGCTTGTGTTAGCCATTTCCCTAGATGATTAGTGACAGGTGTGTTGGTAGCTGCTCACCTATAAAAGCAAAGTCTGCTGTGAGCTTCAGACCTGATAGCATGCCTGGTATCAAACATTGATGTGATAGCTATGTGTATTGCAGCCATTTTCAGCGATAGTGGTAGGACCTGCAGAACAGTGGGGTCCCTTGACGGGGGCTGCAGGCTTAAATGCATTGATCAATTCATGAACCAAATCTCCACTATTTATTATCAGTTAATTTAGTGTGTGCAGAGCCCATCCAATGTCTGTTTAAACAATGTGGTCACAAGCCATAGGGCACCCCAAAACTAGGAAAGGTGAGTGCCGATGTTAAGTGTATATATTGTTTATTAGATTAATTTTTTTAATTAGTCTTATTGTGGTCACATTCTCTCATGCACCCTGTTTTTAACTAAGATTCCATAGCTTGTGTTAGCCATTTCCCTAGATGATTAGTGACAGGTGTGTTGGTAGCTGCTCACCTATAAAAGCAAAGTCTGCTGTGAGCTTCAGACCTGATAGCATGCCTGGTATCAAACATTGATGTGATAGCTATGTGTATTGCAGCCATTTTCAGCGATAGTGGTAGGACCTGCAGAACAGTGGGGTCCCTTGACGGGGGCTGCAGGCTTAAATGCATTGATCAATTCATGAACCAAATCTCCACTATTTATTATCAGTTAATTTAGTGTGTGCAGAGCCCATCCAATGTCTGTTTAAACAATGTGGTCACAAGCCATAGGGCACCCCAAAACTAGGAAAGGTGAGTGCCGATGTTAAGTGTATATATTGTTTATTAGATTAATTTTTTTAATTAGTCTTATTGTGGTCACATTCTCTCATGCACCCTGTTTTTAACTAAGATTCCATAGCTTGTGTTAGCCATTTCCCTAGATGATTAGTGACAGGTGTGTTGGTAGCTGCTCACCTATAAAAGCAAAGTCTGCTGTGAGCTTCAGACCTGATAGCATGCCTGGTATCAAACATTGATGTGATAGCTATGTGTATTGCAGCCATTTTCAGCGATAGTGGTAGGACCTGCAGAACAGTGGGGTCCCTTGACGGGGGCTGCAGGCTTAAATGCATTGATCAATTCATGAACCAAATCTCCACTATTTATTATCAGTTAATTTAGTGTGTGCAGAGCCCATCCAATGTCTGTTTAAACAATGTGGTCACAAGCCATAGGGCACCCCAAAACTAGGAAAGGTGAGTGCCGATGTTAAGTGTATATATTGTTTATTAGATTAATTTTTTTAATTAGTCTTATTGTGGTCACATTCTCTCATGCACCCTGTTTTTAACTAAGATTCCATAGCTTGTGTTAGCCATTTCCCTAGATGATTAGTGACAGGTGTGTTGGTAGCTGCTCACCTATAAAAGCAAAGTCTGCTGTGAGCTTCAGACCTGATAGCATGCCTGGTATCAAACATTGATGTGATAGCTATGTGTATTGCAGCCATTTTCAGCGATAGTGGTAGGACCTGCAGAACAGTGGGGTCCCTTGACGGGGGCTGCAGGCTTAAATGCATTGATCAATTCATGAACCAAATCTCCACTATTTATTATCAGTTAATTTAGTGTGTGCAGAGCCCATCCAATGTCTGTTTAAACAATGTGGTCACAAGCCATAGGGCACCCCAAAACTAGGAAAGGTGAGTGCCGATGTTAAGTGTATATATTGTTTATTAGATTAATTTTTTTAATTAGTCTTATTGTGGTCACATTCTCTCATGCACCCTGTTTTTAACTAAGATTCCATAGCTTGTGTTAGCCATTTCCCTAGATGATTAGTGACAGGTGTGTTGGTAGCTGCTCACCTATAAAAGCAAAGTCTGCTGTGAGCTTCAGACCTGATAGCATGCCTGGTATCAAACATTGATGTGATAGCTATGTGTATTGCAGCCATTTTCAGCGATAGTGGTAGGACCTGCAGAACAGTGGGGTCCCTTGACGGGGGCTGCAGGCTTAAATGCATTGATCAATTCATGAACCAAATCTCCACTATTTATTATCAGTTAATTTAGTGTGTGCAGAGCCCATCCAATGTCTGTTTAAACAATGTGGTCACAAGCCATAGGGCACCCCAAAACTAGGAAAGGTGAGTGCCGATGTTAAGTGTATATATTGTTTATTAGATTAATTTTTTTAATTAGTCTTATTGTGGTCACATTCTCTCATGCACCCTGTTTTTAACTAAGATTCCATAGCTTGTGTTAGCCATTTCCCTAGATGATTAGTGACAGGTGTGTTGGTAGCTGCTCACCTATAAAAGCAAAGTCTGCTGTGAGCTTCAGACCTGATAGCATGCCTGGTATCAAACATTGATGTGATAGCTATGTGTATTGCAGCCATTTTCAGCGATAGTGGTAGGACCTGCAGAACAGTGGGGTCCCTTGACGGGGGCTGCAGGCTTAAATGCATTGATCAATTCATGAACCAAATCTCCACTATTTATTATCAGTTAATTTAGTGTGTGCAGAGCCCATCCAATGTCTGTTTAAACAATGTGGTCACAAGCCATAGGGCACCCCAAAACTAGGAAAGGTGAGTGCCGATGTTAAGTGTATATATTGTTTATTAGATTAATTTTTTTAATTAGTCTTATTGTGGTCACATTCTCTCATGCACCCTGTTTTTAACTAAGATTCCATAGCTTGTGTTAGCCATTTCCCTAGATGATTAGTGACAGGTGTGTTGGTAGCTGCTCACCTATAAAAGCAAAGTCTGCTGTGAGCTTCAGACCTGATAGCATGCCTGGTATCAAACATTGATGTGATAGCTATGTGTATTGCAGCCATTTTCAGCGATAGTGGTAGGACCTGCAGAACAGTGGGGTCCCTTGACGGGGGCTGCAGGCTTAAATGCATTGATCAATTCATGAACCAAATCTCCACTATTTATTATCAGTTAATTTAGTGTGTGCAGAGCCCATCCAATGTCTGTTTAAACAATGTGGTCACAAGCCATAGGGCACCCCAAAACTAGGAAAGGTGAGTGCCGATGTTAAGTGTATATATTGTTTATTAGATTAATTTTTTTAATTAGTCTTATTGTGGTCACATTCTCTCATGCACCCTGTTTTTAACTAAGATTCCATAGCTTGTGTTAGCCATTTCCCTAGATGATTAGTGACAGGTGTGTTGGTAGCTGCTCACCTATAAAAGCAAAGTCTGCTGTGAGCTTCAGACCTGATAGCATGCCTGGTATCAAACATTGATGTGATAGCTATGTGTATTGCAGCCATTTTCAGCGATAGTGGTAGGACCTGCAGAACAGTGGGGTCCCTTGACGGGGGCTGCAGGCTTAAATGCATTGATCAATTCATGAACCAAATCTCCACTATTTATTATCAGTTAATTTAGTGTGTGCAGAGCCCATCCAATGTCTGTTTAAACAATGTGGTCACAAGCCATAGGGCACCCCAAAACTAGGAAAGGTGAGTGCCGATGTTAAGTGTATATATTGTTTATTAGATTAATTTTTTTAATTAGTCTTATTGTGGTCACATTCTCTCATGCACCCTGTTTTTAACTAAGATTCCATAGCTTGTGTTAGCCATTTCCCTAGATGATTAGTGACAGGTGTGTTGGTAGCTGCTCACCTATAAAAGCAAAGTCTGCTGTGAGCTTCAGACCTGATAGCATGCCTGGTATCAAACATTGATGTGATAGCTATGTGTATTGCAGCCATTTTCAGCGATAGTGGTAGGACCTGCAGAACAGTGGGGTCCCTTGACGGGGGCTGCAGGCTTAAATGCATTGATCAATTCATGAACCAAATCTCCACTATTTATTATCAGTTAATTTAGTGTGTGCAGAGCCCATCCAATGTCTGTTTAAACAATGTGGTCACAAGCCATAGGGCACCCCAAAACTAGGAAAGGTGAGTGCCGATGTTAAGTGTGTATATATATATATATATATATATATATATATAAAACATACAACATTACATGTACATATGCTAACTGGCTCCCCCATGCAATGTGTGGTCGGTACTCCAAATCAGGGACAGCAGCTCCTAGATCACCTTCCCCTGAAAGCTCATGACCCACCTGCTGCCTCTGCACCGAATGCATCTCCCTCCATTAGCCATTCTTGCATACACTCCAGGAACAACCGGGAGGCTCCCGAAGGTTGGGTAGCCCTTCCAGCCCCTTGGGGCAATAGACAAGTTTCCTGGGTCATGCCGCACAGGCCCCACCCCCAGGCAGCCCCTTCACCTGGCCATCGAATATTAAAATGGATAGATGCAAAAAAACAACATGTAGTAGTCAGGGGCGCCTGTTGGCACCCCTGACTACTACATACATAATAAAACCTTTCCTACATCCACTCCTCCAAAATCTTATTTTCTATATGACATTAGTTTTATTATTTTATTGACAAATTTTACTTTTTATTCATAAGGATACAATTATGAGATATACTGTTGCAGTAATGGAGATCCAAATAACAAGATATGAAAAGATCAAATATAAATCAAATTAAACCTTTATTCTATAACTTTTAGTGTAAAACAACGTAAACTTCATTAACTATATAAAGAGGGACAAACTGTCAGCAAGGCACTGGTAGAGTGATCTCACAATAGCTTGTGATGTCACAATAGCTAGTGATGTCATGATGGAGCTTGGAGGGTAAAAAAAAAGCAGCGCACTGCACAGAGAGCATTATTGTTGCAGAGTCACTGGACATAGAAGCAGCTTTGACAGATTTTGTCTTATTATCTTCTCAAACCATGGCGGAAATACCCTGCAACGTAGCGGTATAAAGTACCTTATGTTTGGATGACCAAAAGATCGATTTGGTGTATTCAGTTTCAAAGCGAGTATGTGATGATGGTGAAATAATTCACCCAGGAGATCTACAAGAGGACCAACTGATGGTGACTATCAGGGATGGCTCTACAGAGATTGAGATGGTTGGTGCTCCAAAAGCATGGAGCTATGATCGTTATTTAGGCTGGATAGAAGAGGCACATAACTATAGTGCCATGTGGACGCTCACAGAAAGTCTACTGCCTCATACTGTCAGCACGGACGTGACTGGCGATGATAGGAGTGACAGAGAAAGGAGCGGACAGCTGGAGGAAAACATACAAGAGACTCCAAATGATGACATGATGGACGCATTACAGCTCAAAAGAGAAGTGGAGGAGGAAATAAAAAAGAAAGAAGCTGAACTGAGAGAACTCCATCAAGTGAAGGAAAGTTTAAATGACATTCTAAAAGAAAAGACCCCACGCTCAGGCTGGCGAGGCTTCGTCAGCAGCATTAGAGGGTCAGTGCGCAATATATTCAGAAGACGCAGCAGCACTTATTTCCTCACTACAGAGGGTGTAGCAGGCCCACAGGCTGAGACAGACATTAATCAATGGGGCTCCTGGGGAATGACATATTCCCAGCTCCTATACTAGATCAGATTTGTCCGTGGGATAGGCTGAGCTCATTCCACACCTGAGAGATGAGCATTGAAGCCCCAAGGCTGAGCTCATCTAGGTGCAGACATTCCACACCTGAGAGATGAGCATTGAAGTCGCAAGGCTGAGCTCATCTCGGTGCACACATTCCACACCTGAGAGATGAGCATTGAAGCCCCTGCCCCTTACACACCCTCTGCTGCACCACATTATCCTGGAACAGAGATTCAACACCTGAGATCATCACATACAGCTTCTGGGGATTAGGGCTACTGGCGAAACCCCATTAAAAAAAACGACACAGTGCGGCCACCTCATGGGTGTGTTGGAAGAGCTGCTAATTATTTATAAAATGTTGACAGTTCCATCTAACTTGTTGATGACTTATAATACCAAAAAATCAGGCGCAGTTCCGATATGTCAATTAGTACCAAAATTAAAACAATAACACCAAATAAAGGAATTATTACATGTATTATAATGATCACTCAGAAGATTTGGTAGTGCAGCTCCCAGAAGTAATTGGAATAGATTACTTGCAGAAATATTTTTAAAAGGACAGAGAGTGCAAAACCAAAATCTGAATATTTGTAATAGGTTTATTAACCAGTAACAAACTATTCAAATCTGCATTTGTAAATATATACAATAAAATACATTTATTACTCACTGGTGCCCATCTATTTAAGAGTGTGACTCTGTTAAATTAAATAAATAATGTATTTTATTGTATATATTTACAAATGCATATTTTAATAGTTTTTTACTGGTTAATAAACCTATAACAAATATTCAGATTTCAGTTTTGCGCTCTCTTTCTTTTTAAAAATATTGTTGGTAACTTAATAACCTGAATATTTAAACCCAGGCAACGCTGGCTACTTCAGCTAGTGCAGTGATTCCCAACAGTGGTTCCCTTGGGTGCCACCTGACTCCTGCAGGGGTGTCGTCTTACAGTAGGTTGGTGGTCAAGTTCCAAATCTAATTATTTATGGTTAAAACTATTGGCAAAACCAGCGCTAGTGGCTGCCAATGATAAAACATGTGGACAAACAGATGCACAACTGTCAACCACAACAGAACTAAATAATGACAGGTAGGCAACATTTACTTCATTTAATATTTTTCCCAAATTTGTCAATAAAAACAGCTTTTATCCTAGGGGTGCCATAAAAAAAAGTGCTGATACTCTAGGGTACAGTGATTCAAGTAAGTTTGGCAACCATTGAGCTAGTTTAATATATGTGCTGGCTGTCATACCCAGTGAACAGCAGCACCGCTGTGCTTCGCTGACCTTGCCGCAGCATAGGACACCGCGCTCAGCTTGCCTGTCTTCTATAAGCCCACCCCCAGATTCCGGTAGGCTACTTTCCCTGGAATCTGGGGGTGGGTTTATAAAAGATAGACAAGCTGAGCGCTGTGTTCCGTGCTACAGCAAGTCAGTGAAACACGGTTACGGTACAGATGATAGACAATGTCTAGGTTGGCAGTCACTAGGTCGACACAAGCTTATGGTCGACATAGGCAAGGTCAATAGTTAAAAGGCTGGTACTGTATAAGGGTTACATGATTTTTTTGGTGTCTATGTAATCATACATCGACATGGAGACCGTATATGTACCGCTTTGCTCGCCATACTATTATATTCCAACTTTATGCCCACTTGGATAGTAAAGTATGAAAATCCACCTTTTTTCTGAAAAAAATCATGAAAACCTCATGTCGACCTTTTGACTGTCGACCATAAGTCACTAGTCACCGTCCAAGGTGTCCATCTAGTCACTGTCGAACCATTAGTGGTCAACCTAGTGACCGTTGACCTAGACATTGTCTATCCACTGACCGGATACCTTGAAAAACACGGTGCTGCGGATCACTGTGTATGGTTGTCAGCACATATATATATATATATATATATATATATATATATATATATATATAAAACATACAACATTACATGTACATATGCTAACTGGCTCCCCCATGCAATGTGTGGTCGGTACTCCAAATCAGGGACAGCAGCTCCTAGATCACCTTCCCCTGTAAGCTCATGACCCACCTGCTGCCTCTGCACCGAATGCATCTCCCTCCATTAGCCATTCTTGCATACACTCCAGGAACAACCGGGAGGCTCCCGAAGGTTGGGTAGCCCTTCCAGCCCCTTGGGGCAATAGACAAGTTTCCTGGGTCATGCCGCACAGGCCCCACCCCCAGGCAGCCCCTGCACCTGGCCATCGAATATTAAAATGGATAGATGCAAAAAAACAACAACATGTAGTAGTCAGGGGCGCCTGTTGGCACCCCTGACTACTACATACATAATAAAACCTTTCCTACATCCACTCCTCCAAAATCTTATTTTCTTTATGACATTAGTTTTATTATTTTATTGAAAAATGTTACTTTT
Source organism: Crinia signifera (assembly GCF_055691185.1). NCBI lineage: Eukaryota > Metazoa > Chordata > Amphibia > Anura > Myobatrachidae > Crinia > Crinia signifera. The sequence continues at coordinate 303,449,055 of NC_139219.1, read as the reverse complement.
TATTCATAAGGATACAATTATGAGATATACTGTTGCAGTAATGGAGATCCAAATAACAAGATATGAAAAGATCAAATATAAATCAAATTAAACCTTTATTCTAAAACTTTTAGTGTAAAACAACGTAAACTTCATTAACTATATAAAGAGGGACAAACTGTCAGCAAGGCACTGGTAGAGTGATCTCACAATAGCTTGTGATGTCACAATAGCTAGTGATGTCATGATGGAGCTTGGAGGGTAAAAAAAAAAGCAGCGCACTGCACAGAGAGCATTATTGTTGCAGAGTCACTGGACATAGAAGCAGCTTTGACAGATTTTGTCTTATTATCTTCTCAAACCATGGCGGAAATACCCTGCAACGTAGCGGTATACAGTACCTTATGTTTGGATGACCAAAAGATCGATTTGGTGTATTCAGTTTCAAAGCGAGTATGTGATGATGGTGAAATAATTCACCCAGGAGATCTACAAGAGGACCAACTGATGGTGACTATCAGGGATGGCTCTACAGAGATTGAGATGGTTGGTGCTCCAAAAGCATGGAGCTATGATCGTTATTTAGGCTGGATAGAAGAGGCACATAACTATAGTGCCATGTGGACGCTCACAGAAAGTCTACTGCCTCATACTGTCAGCACGGACGTGACTGGCAATGATAGGAGTGACAGAGAAAGGAGCGGACAGCTGGAGGAAAACATACAAGAGACTCCAAATGACGACATGATGGACGCATTACAGCTCAAAAGAGAAGTGGAGGAGGAAATAAAAAAGAAAGAAGCTGAACTGAGAGAACTCCATCAAGTGAAGGAAAGTTTAAATGACATTCTAAAAGAAAAGACCCCACGCTCAGGCTGGCGAGGCTTCGTCAGCAGCATTAGAGGGTCAGTGCGCAATATATTCAGAAGACGCAGCAGCACTTATTTCCTCACTACAGAGGGTGAAGCAGGCCCACAGGCTGAGACAGACATTAATCAATGGGGCTCCTGGGGAATGACATATTCCCAGCTCCTATACTAGATCAGATTTGTCCGTGGGATAGGCTGAGCTCATTCCACACCTGAGAGATGAGCATTGAAGCCCCAAGGCTGAGCTCATCTAGGTGCAGACATTCCACACCTGAGAGATGAGCATTGAAGCCGCAAGGCTGAGCTCATCTAGGTGCAGACATTCCACACCTGAGAGATGAGCATTGAAGTCGCAAGGCTGAGCTCATCTAGGTGCACACATTCCACACCTGAGAGATGAGCATTGAAGTCGCAAGGCTGAGCTCATCTCGGTGCAGACATTCCACACCTGAGAGATGAGCATTGAAGCCCCTGCCCCTTACACACCCTCTGCTGCACCACATTATCCTGGAACAGAGATTCAACACCTGAGATCATCACATACAGCACCTGGGGATTAGGGCTACTGGCGAAACCCCATTAAAAAAAACGACACAGTGCGGCCACCTCATGGGTGTGTTGGAAGAGCTGCTAATTATTTATAAAATGTTGACAGTTCCATCTAACTTGTTGATGACTTATAATACCAAAAAATCAGGCGCAGTTCCGATATGTCAATTAGTACCAAAATTAAAACAATAACACCAAATAAAGGAATTATTACATGTATTATAATGATCACTCAGAAGATTTGGTAGTGCAGCTCCCAGAAGTAATTGGAATAGATTACTTGCAGAAATATTTTTAAAAGGACAGAGAGTGCAAAACCAAAATCTGAATATTTGTTATAGGTTTATTAACTAGTAAAAAACAATTCAAATCTGCATTTGTAAATATATACAATAAAATACATTTATTACTCACTGGTGCCCATCTATTTAAGAGTGTGACTCTGTTAAATAAAATAAATAATGTATTTTATTGTATATATTTACAAATGCATATTTTAATAGTTTTTTACTGGTTAATAAACCTATAACAAATATTCAGATTTCGGTTTTGCGCTCTCTTTCTTTTTAAAAATATTGTTGGTAACTTAATAACCTGAATATTTAAACCCAGGCAACGCTGGCTACTTCAGCTAGTGCAGTGATTCGCAACAGTGGTTCCCTTGGGTGCCACCTGACTCCTGCAGGGGTGTCGTCTTACAGTAGGTTGGTGGTCAAGTTCCAAATCTAATTATTTATGGTTAAAACTATTGGCAAAACCAGCGCTAGTGGCTGCCAATGATAAAACATGTGGACAAACAGATGCACAACTGTCAACCACAACAGAACTAAATAATGACAGGTAGGCAACATTTACTTCATTTAATATTTTTCCCAAATTTGTCAATAAAAACAGCTTTTATCCTAGGGGTGCCATAAAAAAAAGTGCTGATACTCTAGGGTACAGTGATTCAAGTAAGTTTGGCAACCATTGAGCTAGTTTAATATATGTGCTGGCTGTCATACCCAGTGAACAGCAGCACCACTGTGCTTCGCTGACCTTGCCGCAGCATAGGACACCGCGCTCAGCTTGCCTGTCTTCTATAAGCCCACCCCCAGATTCCGGTAGGCTACTTTCCCTGGAATCTGGGGGTGGGTTTATAAAAGATAGACAAGCTGAGCGCTGTGTTCCGTGCTACAGCAAGTCAGTGAAACACGGTTACGGTACAGATGATAGACAATGTCTAGGTTGGCAGTCACTAGGTCGACACAAGCTTATGGTCGACATAGGCAAGGTCAATAGTTAAAAGGCTGGTACTGTATAAGGGTTACATGATTTTTTTGGTGTCTATGTAATCATACATCGACATGGAGACCGTATATGTACCGCTTTGCTCGCCATACTATTATATTCCCACTTTATGCCCACTTGGATAGTAAAGTATGAAAATCCACCTTTTTTCTGAAAAAAATCATGAAAACCTCATGTCGACCTTTTGACTGTCGACCATAAGTCACTAGTCACCGTCCAAGGTGTCCATCTAGTCACTGTCGAACCATTAGTGGTCAACCTAGTGACCGTTGACCTAGACATTGTCTATCCACTGACCGGATACCTTGAAAAACACGGTGCTGCGGATCACTGGGTATGGTTGTCAGCACATATATATATATATATATATATATAAAACATACAACATTACATGTACATATGCTAACTGGCTCCCCCATGCAATGTGTGGTCGGTACTCCAAATCAGGGACAGCAGCTCCTAGATCACCTTCCCCTGTAAGCTCATGACCCACCTGCTGCCTCTGCACCGAATGCATCTCCCTCCATTAGCCATTCTTGCATACACTCCAGGAACAACCGGGAGGCTCCCGAAGGTTGGGTAGCCCTTCCAGCCCCTTGGGGCAATAGACAAGTTTCCTGGGTCATGCCGCACAGGCCCCACCCCCAGGCAGCCCCTGCACCTGGCCATCGAATATTAAAATGGATAGATGCAAAAAAACAACAACATGTAGTAGTCAGGGGCGCCTGTTGGCACCCCTGACTACTACATACATAATAAAACCTTTCCTACATCCACTCCTCCAAAATCTTATTTTCTTTATGACATTAGTTTTATTATTTTATTGAAAAATGTTACTTTTTATTCATAAGGATACAATTATGAGATATACTGTTGCAGTAATGGAGATCCAAATAACAAGATATGAAAAGATCAAATATAAATCAAATTAAACCTTTATTCTAAAACTTTTAGTGTAAAACAACGTAAACTTCATTAACTATATAAAGAGGGACAAACTGTCAGCAAGGCACTGGTAGAGTGATCTCACAATAGCTTGTGATGTCACAATAGCTAGTGATGTCATGATGGAGCTTGGAGGGTAAAAAAAAAAGCAGCGCACTGCACAGAGAGCATTATTGTTGCAGAGTCACTGGACATAGAAGCAGCTTTGACAGATTTTGTCTTATTATCTTCTCAAACCATGGCGGAAATACCCTGCAACGTAGCGGTATACAGTACCTTATGTTTGGATGACCAAAAGATCGATTTGGTGTATTCAGTTTCAAAGCGAGTATGTGATGATGGTGAAATAATTCACCCAGGAGATCTACAAGAGGACCAACTGATGGTGACTATCAGGGATGGCTCTACAGAGATTGAGATGGTTGGTGCTCCAAAAGCATGGAGCTATGATCGTTATTTAGGCTGGATAGAAGAGGCACATAACTATAGTGCCATGTGGACGCTCACAGAAAGTCTACTGCCTCATACTGTCAGCACGGACGTGACTGGCAATGATAGGAGTGACAGAGAAAGGAGCGGACAGCTGGAGGAAAACATACAAGAGACTCCAAATGACGACATGATGGACGCATTACAGCTCAAAAGAGAAGTGGAGGAGGAAATAAAAAAGAAAGAAGCTGAACTGAGAGAACTCCATCAAGTGAAGGAAAGTTTAAATGACATTCTAAAAGAAAAGACCCCACGCTCAGGCTGGCGAGGCTTCGTCAGCAGCATTAGAGGGTCAGTGCGCAATATATTCAGAAGACGCAGCAGCACTTATTTCCTCACTACAGAGGGTGAAGCAGGCCCACAGGCTGAGACAGACATTAATCAATGGGGCTCCTGGGGAATGACATATTCCCAGCTCCTATACTAGATCAGATTTGTCCGTGGGATAGGCTGAGCTCATTCCACACCTGAGAGATGAGCATTGAAGCCCCAAGGCTGAGCTCATCTAGGTGCAGACATTCCACACCTGAGAGATGAGCATTGAAGCCGCAAGGCTGAGCTCATCTAGGTGCAGACATTCCACACCTGAGAGATGAGCATTGAAGTCGCAAGGCTGAGCTCATCTAGGTGCACACATTCCACACCTGAGAGATGAGCATTGAAGTCGCAAGGCTGAGCTCATCTCGGTGCAGACATTCCACACCTGAGAGATGAGCATTGAAGCCCCTGCCCCTTACACACCCTCTGCTGCACCACATTATCCTGGAACAGAGATTCAACACCTGAGATCATCACATACAGCACCTGGGGATTAGGGCTACTGGCGAAACCCCATTAAAAAAAACGACACAGTGCGGCCACCTCATGGGTGTGTTGGAAGAGCTGCTAATTATTTATAAAATGTTGACAGTTCCATCTAACTTGTTGATGACTTATAATACCAAAAAATCAGGCGCAGTTCCGATATGTCAATTAGTACCAAAATTAAAACAATAACACCAAATAAAGGAATTATTACATGTATTATAATGATCACTCAGAAGATTTGGTAGTGCAGCTCCCAGAAGTAATTGGAATAGATTACTTGCAGAAATATTTTTAAAAGGACAGAGAGTGCAAAACCAAAATCTGAATATTTGTTATAGGTTTATTAACTAGTAAAAAACAATTCAAATCTGCATTTGTAAATATATACAATAAAATACATTTATTACTCACTGGTGCCCATCTATTTAAGAGTGTGACTCTGTTAAATTAAATAAATAATGTATTTTATTGTATATATTTACAAATGCATATTTTAATAGTTTTTTACTGGTTAATAAACCTATAACAAATATTCAGATTTCGGTTTTGCGCTCTCTTTCTTTTTAAAAATATTGTTGGTAACTTAATAACCTGAATATTTAAACCCAGGCAATGCTGGCTACTTCAGCTAGTGCAGTGATTCCCAACAGTGGTTCCCTTGGGTGCCACCTGACTCCTGCAGGGGTGTCGTCTTACAGTAGGTTGGTGGTCAAGTTCCAAATCTAATTATTTATGGTTAAAACTATTGGCAAAACCAGCGCTAGTGGCTGCCAATGATAAAACATGTGGACAAACAGATGCACAACTGTCAACCACAACAGAACTAAATAATGACAGGTAGGCAACATTTACTTCATTTAATATTTTTCCCAAATTTGTCAATAAAAACAGCTTTTATCCTAGGGGTGCCATAAAAAAAGTGCTGATACTCTAGGGTACAGTGATTCAAGTAAGTTTGGCAACCATTGAGCTAGTTTAATATATGTGCTGGCTGTCATACCCAGTGAACAGCAGCACCGCTGTGCTTCGCTGACCTTGCCGCAGCATAGGACACCGCGCTCAGCTTGCCTGTCTCCTATAAGCCCACCCCCAGATTCCGGTAGGCTACTTTCCCTGGAATCTGGGGGTGGGTTTATAAAAGATAGACAAGCTGAGCGCTGTGTTCCGTGCTACAGCAGGTCAGTGAAACACGGTTACGGTATAGATGATAGACAATGACTAGGTAGGCAGTCACTAGGTCGACACAAGCTTATGGTCGACATAGGCAAGGTCAATAATTAAAAGGCTGGTACTGTATACGGGTTACATGATTTTTTTGGTGTCTATGTAATCATACATCGACATGGAGTCCATATATGTACCGCTTTGATCGCCATACTATTATATTTCCACTTTATGCCCACTTGGATACTAAAGTATGAAAATCCACCTTTTTTCTGAAAAAAAATCATGAAAACCTCATGTCGACCATAAGTCACATAGGCGAATCTAGAGGGTGGTCCGGGGGTGCACAGGGGCTGAGGGCTGGGGCTTTCCAACGAGCCCAGCCCCGTGTCTCTAGCCCTCTGGGAACCGGAGATACTGCCAGGCAAACCTGGAACGTTTTCCCTATAGGATAACATGGGACCCGCTAATTCCGACCCCCACCCAGTTCAACGGCTGCCAGTTCCCCCTTCGCCATCACAGAAGCTCAAGGTTCAATCTGATACCAGGCTGGATCCATATGGGTTAATTGGTTCCAGGGATATTGAGGTTAAACCGTTTTTTTTTTTTCATTTCTTAAATGTAATTTCATGACTGTTTATGTTCTTTGAGGGCAGATTTCTCTGGAACCAAACAGCCCAGTTTCACGGGACCAAAATCATTCGAAGCCAACTCAAAAGTTCTTCAATATGATACTGGTCTCATGTAAATGGGTCAGTTGGTTCCGAAGATAAAGCTGGTTGGTTAAAGGGGGGTAGGGAGAGGGGAGTGGTTGTCTCTCCCCCCCACACCAGAAAATGCAGGGACTAGGCTGGTGTATAAGGGGTCAGCCTTGGAATGTCCCTGCATGATCCTGGGACCATATTCCCGGGTAAATCCCTGCATTTTCTGTTGTGAAAGGGGTACTATTTCAAACAGCCGTGACCTGCAGTGCTCTGAATACAGCCGGGCAGCCCCCTGCTCTCTGCCCAGCTGTCAATGACTGTCACCCCTGCAGCTTCCACTCCAATTCTTCTCCCCGCTTTCACCTCAGCCCGCCCCCCCTTTAATCATGTGGTGCCGGCGCCCAGCATGTTCCCCCGACGTCACGCACAACAACAGCGTGCACAATATTTCAAATGTCCACTCGGCTAGAGGGGACACCAGGAGGGGAGTGGGAGCGTGCTCTGCGCTGCGCTCTGCTCCTCTCCCCATAGAAGCAGCTGCACCGCTCTCCATCTCTCCCTGCAGCAGCAGCGAAGGCTCATATAAAAATTTACAGTAAGTGTCACTTTTGGGGGCATTGCTTAAGGGACGCTACAAGTGGCGGTATGTGGGGCATTATGCATAATGTGTGGCTTAATGTGTAAGGGGCATTACGGTGTGCAGCATCATGTGTAAGGGGCATTATGTGTGCAGCATCATGTGTAAGGGGCATTATGTGTGCAGCATCATGTGTAAGGGGCATTATGTGTGCAGCATCATGTGTAATGGGTACTATGGTGCACGGCATCATGTGTAATGGGTACTATGGTGTACAGCATCATGTGTAATGGGTACTATGGTGTGCGGCATCATGTGTAATGGGTACTATGGTGTGCGGCATCATGTGTAATGGGTACTATGGTGTGCGGCATCATGTGTAATGGGTACTATGGTGTGCTGCATCATGTGTAATGGGTACTATGGTGTGCGGCATCATGTGTAATGGGTACTATGGTGCGCGGCATCATGTGTAATGGGTACTATGGTGTGCAGCATCATGTGTAATGGGTACTATGGTGTGCGGCATCATGTGTAATTGGTACCATGGTGTGCAGCATCATATGTAATGGGTACTATGGTGTGCGGCATCATGTGTAATGGGTACTATGGTGCCATCAAGCAAGAACCCCCTAGCAATGAGCACGTAGGTAAGTAGTAGTATGTAATGGGCATCATGATGTGTGGCACAATGTGTAATGGGCATTATGGTGTGTGGCCTTATGTGTAATTGGCATTACAGTGTGTGGCTTTATGTGTAATGGGTATTACGGAGTTTGCTAAAAATGTGTAATGGGCATTACTGTGTATGGTCTAAAGTGTAATACCACACCCTTTTTTGTGATGCCACACCTCCTTCCCATTAGACCACACCCCCTTTTTGCTGCGCGGCTCCGCCACGCAAAGTTCCCCCTGCTGTTATGTCTAGATCTGGGACCACCCATTACCATAATTCTAGATTCGCCTATGATCGCCGGGCAATGTATTGCCGGGCAATATATCACCCCCTGTGTACGCACCTTAAGAGATATTCTGGCACCGAGTAATTTCAGGAATGATAGTTTATTAGAGTTAAGAGAGTATAAAAAAAAACAAATGGCTGTTTTAAATGCAGAAGAAGCAAATGTATGACCTGCAATCATATCAAAGAACCTAATACTCAATTTAAATCAACATACTCGGGGGCCCTCTTTAAATTAAAAGTCATGTAGATTGTCAAACTGCATATGTTGTATATTTGATAACATGTGTATGTGGATCTCAATACGTGGGCCGCACCATTCGTACATTAAACACCAGGTTCCTCGAACACCGGAGAAACATAATGAAGGGAATATTAACCCATTCATTATCTAAACATGTAAAATGTAAACATAAGGGAGACTTTCGAGTCCTGAGTTTACAAGGTATCGAACTAGTAAATCAGACATGGGCCCTTATTCTGGTCGGTGCAGATATATCCGCGTGCGTTCGGCCCGCCGATGTTTTGTGTCTGCGCATGTGCAGAGGCGTCTCTGCGCATGTGCAAGCGGGGCGTACGGCCAAATCCCGCATTATATGTGAACACTCCGAACAGGGGGTGGAGAGGGGTGTGAAGGGCTATTTGGGCTCATTACCATATGCATACGCCCCGCGTTTCATGGGCGTTCCCATGCAAACGCTGGGCGTACGTATGGTAATGCGGTCGTGATGCACGTGTAGGGGGCGGACATATGACATCGCCGGATGTCAGCTGCCCGCCCAGATCCCTGCTTTTGCACGGAAAAATGTCTGTGTGGTCTGAGGTTGCGGGAGCTGGTGGAGCACTCGGTCCTGCATTCGACCATCGAATGATGGGGGAGGTTCCCTTAGATGGAGGAGGCATATTCCGTGAAAAATACACGTGCGGTCCGTTCGGCCAGCTTCTTACCGCATACGGACGGAGTTGGCGATCCGTATGGAAGGCGGGGTTTCGCACGCACGGTCCTGGCCGCATAATCGGATCCGGCCGCACCGATCAGAATAAGGCCCATTGAGAGGTGGTGACCGTTATGATAGATTGTGTGCTAGAGAAGCATTTTGGATATTCTCGTTGGGTACACTGTTTCCGGCATGCCTGAACGACAATATTGAATTAAATAATATCTAGATATACAGTTGGTCCCCCCTACAGGGGAATCCTTTTTCTCTGCCAGGATCTCACTTATTATTATTATTATTATTATTAATTTATTTATTTGTCTTTCATCTTCATCTTTTTCTTCTATTATCAAAAGATACCATTAACTAACGAATGTATTAGCTAGTAATTAGAAATAAAGGTTTGTCTTCTTTCTCTTTAGAGTATATGCGTATACTTTTCGAATACAATGTATTTTTATTTTTATGTTTTGTATAAAAAGATCAAACCCAGTGATAAGTGAGCTCTTTAAATCCAATACAGTCTTTTTGCAAAAATCAATTTTAATTAAAAGTAAGCTCTAGTAATAAAAAGCAGTAATAACTTGTTAAACAAGTGAAATTATTACGAGAAATAAAAAAAGTAGACTGTGGGGAGGACACTGGAGTTTGATGGTGCTCTGGGTGGGATTAGAACTCGGGAGGATGTGGTGTTTCTGTACCCTGACTTCATGCTCCCTTAGGCTTGAGCTGTCTCATTCCTTTGATGTCAAGCATGAAAATTCATGAGACGCTAAACTGATACATAACGAAGTAAAATGATGGTAGTTTTTGCGTCAAGTTTTAGATTGCCTGCTATTGTCATATTAATCGAGATAAGAAATAATTTACCGTCAATCAATTTAATTATTGATAATATTGGTACTGTTAATTTTGAATTTTTATTTTATTTTTTTAAGGTATCTTGATTCTATTTGTGGCCGACTTAAGGATTTTTATCATGGCCATCGATAAAATAAAAAAGATCTATATCTAAAGAAATTAAAGAAATTGATATAGATTTATAAATGAAATAAGAATTTATTTAGCTAGGAGCGAGATTTGAGCCTGGGACGCCTGCAGAGCTATGCCTATTTGCTCCCTTCTCTACCTCTGAGCCATGGGCTCTACATGTATATCATGAGTGGAATTTTAGAATATTTGAAGTCATGTAACAAACGATATAAATAAATATAAAACAATGTTCAATGGTGCCATTCCAAAAAGGATTATATGCATATACACTTGAGTATCTGTGTGTTTTTTAATATATATGATGTTTATAATATAGAAAATAGAAATGATGTTCAAAATGGATTTAATATATACATTTTTTAAATGCTCTTTGAATCAATATAACCACGTAGCTACAAATACCTGAAACAGATGAGACCTAATTAAGACACAGGTGCACCACAACTGATGCCCAAAAATGGTTAATCCACATTTTTAAACGGTGATAGCAGCAGGATTCCCCAATCTTCTGAGGAAACCGTCAGAATCTTGAGGATGGAGAAACGCGTCAAGTTTACAGGAATCTCCTTGTCCAGCCTTACCCACCTAGCCCCCCTCGGTTCTGATACCCGTCATTGGACTGCAGGTCTTGAGTGTTCTCACTCCGTACCCCCGGTTCACAGAAAGTGGGGCCGCAAGGGTGAGTCGTCCGATCCCTGCAGTGGAGAGGATTTAATTGAGTGCATTACGGCAGTCTGCTCCCGGCTCTCACTCCAACAGAGCCACGCTGGTTGTCATCGGGCCCTTGTCATCATTACCACATTCATAACTCCCCGTTTGAAGGCATTTCATCAATACCGACAGGAGGTACCTTTATTTCCATTGAGAGCCAAAGTCTGCATACTCCTATAATTATTGGAACTTTTCTTTCAATAAGCGCTAATTAAAAGGAGACTTTATATCTACATTTATTTCATCATGAACATCTGGAAACACTTTACTAAAGTGACTACGCTAATTCCAATTTGAAGGATTCTACATTTAATCAATGGACCATTTCACTGGGGTAAATATAGCTAATCAAGTGGTTTAATGCTGGACATTATCAATTGATATTTTAAATATATTATTCATGAATTGTATGTATGTCTGTGTTTTTTAATGTGTTTATAATTAACATTTATTCTTATTAAATAATTATTAGACCAACAGAGTGCACTCTCTTAATTGGTATATTCTTGTAATAGGTTTATCTTGAGTGATTTACCTGGGAGCAGCACAACATCTAATTGTAGCTGTGGTTATTAATAATAATATAATAAATTATTTATAGAAGTTTTTGCGCCCAACATACTAAGTGTTTGGTATATTGGGGCAGATGTATCAATCTCCCCATAACGTTTCCCACTTCTCCTGGCATAACGCTCAGGAGCAGGGACAGATTTCACCCTAATGTATGAAGCTGTCGTTAGATAGTAACGTTAATCGTTAACTCACCTCTTGGGCTTTGTTTACGATCGTAGTTTATCGTCTTCTTCTTTCTTTACTGTGCATGTCTGCTTGTCTATTTTTTCTGTTTTTCCAGCTCATCTCCGATGCCATCAGCATGCTGACACCGGCTTCAGTAGACAGCATGGTGCCGATGCTGGCTTCCCTGCACCTCTCTCCCCTCAGATTTTTATTTGTTTTAAGCTCTATTCCCCCCTCCGATCCCGCCGGCATGCTGACACCTGCCTCTCCTATCAGCATGCTGGCGCTCCAATCCCCCCCCCTTCTATTTTTTTTTCCGTTGGGTCCCTGCTGCTTTAATAAAGCTCTCTGGCACGCAATATAGGCAGGTGGATATATTTAATTAATTGCAGTGCTCTGTAGGGACCCCGCAGGGTTCCCAAGAGAGCGGGGATGCGGCGGGAGAGTAGTCAGAAATAATATTTAAAAGTCCGGGCGGGCATGCTGTGCTGTCTCTACTGAATAGCGGAGAGGAGAGCCGGAGACGCGGCGGGAGAGTTGTGAGAAATCAAAAGACCGGGCGGCTGATGATTGGCTGAGAGCTCAGCCAATCAGCGGTCGCCCGGTCTTTTGTATAGCGGGGACGCAGCGGGAGAGTTGTGAGAATTCATATTCAAAAGACCGAGCGGCCGATGATTGGCTGATTGGCTGAGCTCTCAGCCAATCATCAGTCGCCTGGTCTTTTGATTTCTCACAACTCTCCCACCACGTCTCCGGCTCTCCTCTCCGCTATTCAGTAGAGAAAGCACAGCATGCCCGCCCGGACTTTTAAATATTATTTCTGACTACTCTCCCGCCGCGTCCCCGCTCTCTTGGGAGCCCTGCGGGGTCCCTACAGAGCACTGCAATTAATTAAATATATCCACCTGTCTATATTGCGTGCCGGAGAGCTTTATTAAAGCAGCAGGGACCCAACGAAAAAAAAAAATTAGAAGGGGGGGGGGATTGGAGCAGGGCAGGCGGCGCCAGCCAGAGATGCGCAGAACGGATCATTAACCCGAACCGGGATCCGACAGACCCCTCAGCGAGAAGATACAGATCTTTTGGACTGGCCCTCGACTCACTTAAAAAAAAAAAAAGGGCAATATACATGACCGAGTAAAAACACTGATTGATGGCTGGGTGCAGAATCACCATCAATGGCAACCATCGATGACGTCTGCACCGATGGCCTTCCCTGGCAGCAGCAGCTAATCTTTTTATCACTTGTAGTCACAGCACTGTACTCAGTCTACCGAGGTAGTACATCTCAGCTGCCACAGGTGGAAGCACTGAGATCAGGAAAATGCATTGTATACTGAAACGGATCACCTTTTTGGGATCGGCGGCTCATTCGTTCTTGAATGGGATCCATTCAAAAGATCTGGTTCGTTCGCGAACGACCCATCTCTAGCGCCAGCATGCTGATAGGAGAGGCAGGTGTCAGCATGCCGGCGGGATCGGAGGGGAGGGAAGGAGTTTAAAATAAAAAAAACATCTAACGCCAGCCTGAGGCTGGCGAAGAGAAAAATCTGGCTTAACGTCGGGGAAGGCAATAATACATTGCCTGCGACGTTAAAGCTTATAACTCCAAGCAGGAGGACAGCGCCTGAACGTTAAGTTCAGGGCTGCCTCAGGGGGATGTTAGAAGCCCCTTTCATATATTGCCAAAACACGTAAAAAAGTCAATTTACTAGCGTTAAGTGCTACTTAAGCACTTAACGCTGCTTCGTACATCTGCCCCACTGTTTTTAAAATTGTAATGGTGTATGGTGAACCTGCTATCCTGTTTCTATGCTGTAGTAAAAAGTCTCATCTAGGTACAGTAGCACATTCCATTATGAATAGCTAGGGTGTTCAGTCAAGGTCCCTTCCCTTTGATACTACTAGTACTTATAGTCTTTTTTGGTACATTTTGGGGATAAAGTTCCACCCCCAGCAGCAGATCTAGCACTTAAGGATTTCTCTCAAGAATCCTGGAAAGGGGAGGAGTCTTTTAGAATTAAAAAATTGGTTGCATGACTATCTCTACCATTACTGAGGATATTGAGGATGAAGTTGTTGGCGGGGACTATATGTTGGTTGCAGGACTATCTCTTATTACTGAGGATATTGAGAATTAAGTTGTTGGCGGGGGACTATCTGTTGGTTGCAGGAATATCTCTTATCATTACTGAGGATATTGAGAATGAAGTTGTTGGCGGGGGACTATCGGTTGGTCACAGGACTATCTCTTATCATTACTGAGGATAAAGTTGTTGGTGGTGGACTATCTGTTGGTCACAGGACTATCTCTTATCATTACTGAGGATATTGAGGATGAAGTTGTTGTCGGGGCCTATCTGTTGGGTGCAGAACGATCTCTCATCATTACTGAGAATATTGAGGATGGAGGTGTTGGTGGTAGAGATTGCAGGTGCTGGGATCTAGTAGACATTGCAGGTACTGGGATCTAGTAGAGGGAGCTAGCTGTTGCTGGACTGCTTGTTGGTTTCTTACCACCACTTTCTGATCAAATACTTGTCATGAGCTCTCTGTAGATGACGTAATAGGGTGGAGGTCTCTAGATGCTTTACATCCCTACCGCTACTTACTTTGGTTCCACAAAGGCTACATATGGCTTGACAAATGTCAGGATTTGGGTTAAATAATTCCACACATAAGAGGTGGATTTGTTAGTCCCATGCCCAGGCATGACAAGGGCCTTCTTCGTATCATGGTCAAAAGATGCTTCCGCTGGTTCTTGACTAACACAAACAACAACCTCAACATCCTCATTATTGCCAGCGTCAGCTGCACAAATATTCCCTTTATCCTCTTGCAATTCCGTGGTGACATTCTTATTTCTATGTCATCAGCAATACGTATGCTGCTTATCCACACATATACAGAGGAAGCAGAAATGGTGAAAGTCAGCTTCTCTGAAAGGTCAGGCTCACACATAGCACCCTCCTCAGGGATATTTTTGAGCTTCCAAATGTACAGTTTGTTCTACTGCCTTAGTGGTTAGGGTTTTTTTTACACTTCTTGTAAAATCTGACTGAAAAGGTCTTTCATTGTCATGAGAGGCAAAAGATGCCTCACTGGTAGTTACAGAACCCTCACTCAGAAATTAAGGTCAAGGCCTGAGCATTTCCTTGCCACTTCATGTGGTGAATGTGTATGTTGCCTGTTTTGTTTTTCTGCACTAACCTTTAGAGATGTTTTTGTCTTTACCCCTGTAAAATATATATATATTTTTGTTATTTCGGATGCACTGATTTTTTTTTATTTTTTTTTATGTCCCTAGACCCTTAAGCATCAGCTTTAGAAGGCAGTAAAGGACTGGTATCATCATGACTTGCTGATGCTGGTCTTTTCTCGTTTAGTTGTCGTGATCCATATTAATGAACACACTCAAGTTGTATAAAAAAAAATTACTAGTATGTATTTTAATCACCACTCAATGTAGAGTCACAGTACTTGTATACACAGCGGGGTACGGCCTGCAGAGTCTAAGTCAGGGATGTCTAAACTGTGGTCCTCCAGCTGTTGTGAAACTACACATCCCAGCATGCCTTGCCATAGTTGTAGCATTCCCTAATAGCAAAACTGTGGCAAAGCATGATGGGACTTGTAGTTTCACAACAGCAGTAGTTTGGACATGCCTGGTCTAAGTACTTTTATGCCCTGCGGGTATGGCCAATAGTCACAGTACCGCATGCACAGTAGGGTATGGGCAGATTTTTTGAAACTATTATAATATTTTTTACAACTTACGTTAACTTGTTCTTGTGGGTTTGTTAAAGAAACAGCACTCATTTATAGATAACATTTCTACTTTATATAGCTTAACAGGTTAAAGGTACATGCCAATATTTAAAAAAATAATGACATTATGATGAAAATTTAAACCACACAGTAAGCCTTCGGGTCATTGTTAGTAACAACAAATGTAAAAATAAAAATGATACACAAACCAACTGTTACATGATATCACAAAATGCATTTAGGGGCTTCAGCTGCATGGTGACAATATGATCTCGCATACAGATGGAGCGCCTCTCAGCCAGTGCCGGATGGAGCGCCTCTCACCAGATTGCCCCCGCTGGTGAGATGGCGCCCCAGTTACCGTGCAGCCTGGGACGTTAACCCTGCCCATATCCACTTCAGGGAGACGGGCAGGGTTAGGGAGGGAGCGGAGAGGTGGGGGATGGCGCTGGGATCCAGCGACGGGATGGCAGGGACCCGGGGGGAGCTCCGTTAGAAGGGGTCTCGTTTGCGCGCATCCCCTTCCGGCGGCTGGCAGGGGGCTGGCGGTTGGCGATCCATCCGCCAGCCCCTGCAAGGATAAGAGGGGCTCCATCTGTAACTGCAAACATATTGTCACCTCTTAGATAGGAGATGGCTCAGGTTCACTCAGATTGGAAAAGTTCAGGTGCAGGGGCGAAACTAGAACTTTGTGGGCCCCAGAGCAAATCTTCAAAGGACCCCCCTCATCATTGCCAGTGAGAGGGCACCTACACTGGCCCTCATATGGGAGCAGGAGAGAGGGGTGACAGGGAGAGGACAGAAACAGTGGGAACAGGAAACAAGGACAAGACAAAGAAGGAAGGACGGAGGTGACAGGGAGAGGTGTAGAACAGATGGAACAGGTACCTTACAGAACTGGATCTTGATTGATTTTGGTAAAACCAATGTTATGTTGCTTAAAGAGGACATGCACAGTTTAAAAAACCCATCATTTAAGGTGGTTCCTCTGGAAAAGGCTCGCCAAGTTCTCCGAATCATCATAGCTAGCTACAAACATAACCTCCATATTTGATGACTTTTCACATTTTGAGAAGAGGCGAGAGGAAGAGGACAGTGAGGACAAAACAATGTGCCAATTACACGAAGTGGCAAGGAAAGGCTAAGGCAATGGCCTGTGTGTATGCCTTTAGTTTTACTCCAGGATAACAGGATTACAGATTGCATATTTAGATTTATCCCACATGTGTCCAGTTTGTACTTTGTCAATACCAGCTAACTAGTTTTAGCACAGCAGACAAGCAGCAGCATCCCTGGACTGATAGGGCAGAGGGACACCAGCACTGGACTTATACGGCAGACTTACATGGCAGATTTTTTATATGGCAGCACCGCATGACATATACGGCAGACTTATACAGCAGATAGGGCAGCACCGCTGGAATAATATGGCAGCACAGGACACCACCACGGACTATTATGGCAGACTTACACTATATGACACCAGGGCTGCCGAGAGGGAGGGGGAGAGGGTACTAATTACCCGGGCCCAGGCTTGCTGGAGGGGCCCAGTGGGGGCCCTGATCTGCCCCCCTTCCCCCTCCGTCCCTCTCGGGCAGCACACACCTACAGAATGTGCTGTGCTGACAGCGTGAGAGCTTATGCTGAGCCTGCTGCCAGCACAGCACATGCTGTAGGTATGTGCTGCTGATGCTGAGGGGGGTGGAGACAAGAACACTCCTCCCTCAACTTTAAAGTGTGTTTTCACCCCAAAATGTTTTGGGAGCATGGTATCGCAAGTTGGACATGGCTCCCGCGATTAGGCCATGCCCCCACATTTTACTGGGGCCCGGCATTCCTCTCGGCTGCCCTGTATGACACTACAGGACATCACAACTGGACTTATACGGAATACTTATATGGCAGCACTGCTGGACTTATATTGCACTACAGGACATCACCACTGGACTTATACGGAAGACTTATGCGGCAGCACAGGGTAGCACTGCTGGACTTATACGGCAGCACCGCTGGACTTACAGTATATGGAAGACTTAAAGAGCAGCACCAGTGCACTTACAGTATAAGGCAGAATTATATGGCAGCACAGACCAGCACCGCTGGGCTTGTATGGCAGCACAGGACACCACCACTAGAATTATACGGCAGACTTATACGACCGCTCAGGGCAGCACCGCTGGACTTATTTTTTTAAAATCAGCTTCTTAATAGTCCCCCACAGCAGTACTCCTATAGTAGTTCCCCCACAGCAATGCCCCCATAGCACACCCCATAGTAGCAAACAGCACGGATGGCACTGGTCACCGGGTCTCGTGAGAATCCGACATTGGAGGATGTCTTTTGGCCTTGTTTTGGATCCGGAAAATGTCGTCAAGGTTTGAACAGCTTGCAAGTGGCCTCAGATCAGGTAGGATCAGGAGGGGGGTTCGGTTCTCTAGTAACTGAATCCGCTCATCTCTACTCCTAATTCACCCAGCTCCTCATCAAGGGCGTAACTACCATATGTGCAAGGGGTGCAGCTGCTATGGGGCCCCATCAGTTGCTAAATAGGGGGCCCTTACAAACTTTTGCTATGGGGCCTACAAATATCTAGGTACGCCTCTGCTCCTCATCATACCTCCCAATATTCAGGAGGACTAAATCGGAACTCTCAATACTTGAGTAGTTTCACGGCGGGAGTTACGTAGTCAGCGTAGCATCCCTATCAGAATCAGTGTAGTGTTCCCGCGGCCAGCATAGTTAGCGTAGTCAGCGTCCCTGTCAGAAGTAGCATAGTGTTCCCACGGCCGTTTAAGTAGTTAGCATAGTCAGTATTTCACGGTGGCAGTCCCCGCGGCCAGCGTAGTTAGCGTAGCCAGCATCCCTGTCAGAATTAGCATAGTGTTCCCGCGGCCAGCGTAGGCAGTCAGCATTATACAGTTATCATAGTCAGTCAGCAATCTGTCAGCACCGTATTACATTGTGTCAGTTATGGCTGCCAACAAATTAACTATCTTTAACCTGCCACAGATGGAGGAGGAGTCAATGAATTTTTTACAACATCACCACTTCCTCCCAGAGACAAAGACGTGTAAATGGGCATCCATTGAGACTGAATGTCAAGGAGCGGATGTGGCGCTGCCACATAAGAAGCTGAGGCAAGAAGGTTAGTCTCCGGGCCACACAGTGGTTTCAAGGATGCCATCTCACATTCATGATGCTTCTGTGCTTTGTATTTTCTTGGGCGGAGGAGCTAACAAGTATCACATTTTGTTAAAGGGCACCTCTTGATTTCTAGTTACAATAACCTTATGCGGGAAGCCTGCATCTGGATTTGATGTCACAGCCCCAGCGCCGGATTGGCGGTCCGGGCAAAATAGTGGAGGTGGACGAAAGTCTCTTTGGCCAGCGAAAAAATCATGTCTGACGCGTCCTGCCTCAACAGTGGCTGTTTGGAGGCATATCCTGAGACACAGGTGAATGTTTTGTAATGCCTGTGGCTAGCCGTGACGCCAGCACCCTAATGTCCACCATCAATAAGCATATTGAACCGGGTACCACTATATATTCTGATTGTTGGCGTTTATACAACACTGAACAGCTTGAGCAGGAAGGGTACCATCATGCACGTGTAAACCACCGGTATAATTTCGTGGGGTGCAGGACGGCATCCCGACAGTCGGGATTCCGACAGTCATTACCCCGACGTCGGAATCCCGACTGCTCCCTCATGGGGGTCCATGACCCCCATAGAGGGAGAATAAAATAGGTGGCGAGCACAGCGAGCCACTTTGCACGCAGTGTGGTGAGCGCAGTGGGCAGTCGGGATTCCGAAGTCGGGCTAATGCCTGTCGGAATCCTGACTGTCGGGGTGTTATACCACACCCATTTTGTGGACCCGGACACTGGGGTTCATACCCAAAACATCGAAAGGCTGTGGAGATCTTGCAAGTGGAGGAACAATAGACAAAGGGGCACTGCGCGCCAATATCTGTACTCATACCTTCAGGAGTTTATTTGACGCCAAAACCCTTGGCGCAGAAAACGCTTTCCAGTAAATTTAACATGCCCTAACTCTGCTCCCAATGGCCGACAAACCAGCCAACACAAATGCAGACACAGCTTCGTCAACTTCAGCTGCATTTGACGTCAATGCAGAAAGTGAAGAATAACTGTTTTAATATTTTCTTTGACTTATTTGATATTATTGTTTCAGATGTATGATATGGCAGGTGTGAATGTTTTCTTTAAACACCCCCACTATCCACATCAGCCTGAAGCGTGGCGAGCCCACGCGTTACGCATCCTCCCGACCTGTTCATACCCCCACTATCCACGTCGGCGTGGAGTTATTATTATAAAGTGTGGCGAGCCCGAAGTGTGGCAAGCACACGCGGAATACATGTAAAGTAATCCGCATCCGCTCGCCACGCTTCGGGCTCGGTGGCTTGCCACACTTTATAAAATCAACTCCACGCCGACATGGATAGTGGGGGTGCGCTCGCCATGCTACGGGCTGGCGTGGATAGTGGGGGTTTCAAATGCAGGCATTTGCCAGTATGTAACATGGAGTAATGGCAAATGCCTCCTTTATTGTGCACGAGATGAGATGCACTTGCACCCGCACCCCCCCTTTGTGCAGGAGACGCAATCGCTACCGTACCCTGCTGCAATACTTACTGAGATGCACAAGTGTCTGAGACGCTCCTGCCTCTCAGACAGATGGAGCGCCTCTCCGCCAGCACCCGCATGATCCCCTCTCCACTGGCATCCTCCAGCACAGGGGATCTGGCGGTTACCGGCTCTGTGTGAGAGGCGCTCACTAGACTTGCCAGGGACACCGGGGACAGAGCTGCAGCTCCCGGGGACAGTACGGTGACTATGCTAACTACGCAGGGCTGCCGCGGAGACACTACGCTGACTATGCTAGGCAGCCGTTGGGCTACGCTGACAACGTAGCTTAGGCTACCACCGTGAAACTACACAAGTACCCCGAAAAGGGGCATGCTTGCTGCTGTGAGGGCATGACCAGCAGCTCTGCTTGTTGGAATAAACGGGACAGTTGGGAGGTATGGGGTGCCATTATGTGTGATGGGCATTACGGTATGTGACATTATGTGTAATGAGCATTATGGTGTGTGGCATCATGTTTAATGGGCATTACGGTGTGTGGCATTATGTGCAATGGGCATTACAGTGTATGACATTATGTTTAATGGGCATTACGGTGTGTTGCATCATGTTTAATGGGCACTACAGTGTGTGTGACATTATGTGTACTGGGCATTAAGGTGTACGGCAATTTGTGTAATGGCCACTACAGTGTGTGACATTATGTGTAATGGGCATTACGGTGTATGGCATTATGTTTAATGGGCATTATGGTATGTGGCAATATGTTTAATGGGCATTATGGTGTGCGGTATTATGTGTAATGGCATTATGTGTAATGGGCATTACAGTGTGTGGCATTATGTGTAATGGGCATTACAGTGTAAATTTCTGCAGCATGTCATTGGTGCGCACTCTCCCTATTTCTAGTATGTGTGGGGGGAAGTTTCATTGTGAAGCCGATGTACATATATAAGTCACCTATTTATTTTGCATTGATGCCCATTAGGTGCTGACAGATGCGCCCAGTTGGCGTTGGTGTTACGCCCCTCCAATGGTACACCCCACCTGCCTATGTCAATGGCACCTCTTGCACTTACATAATTTCCAATGGCGGCTATTTATCTATAGGCTGCCAGACTGCAGCACCCGCATAAAATCTGCCACCCCTCTCAGAGTCCTTCAAGCCAGATGCAGTCCGTGAGACTCGATTTCACTATAAATGGCAATGGCTTCTTATTGGATACCCTACCTGTCAGTAACCAAGATAGGCAGTCCCTTTGGGAGGTGTTTTCTCCCTTCGTGACTGCCAGTCTGGGCTGTGATAGGCAGAGAGCTGCTTTCCTATAAGAAGACACTTCCTGCCCTATTGTGCAGGACTATCCAGCTTCTGTGTGCTGCAGCCAATGAAGCCCATTTGCGTATTCCGCTGAGCCCAACATCTTTCAATCACATTATGCAGGTGCTGGACCTGGCAGCATGGTTTGGACAGTGCATCAGGGACCTGGCAGTGCGGCCAGCGGCAACCCCTTTCCTACCCCAGGTAATAAGGGGACATTAATACAGCTTCTAGGACCCATTTTAAATTGTGCACAAGGCTGCTCCAGAAAACATGAAGATATTTGTTTATATTTATTATAAATTTAGAGATTTAATTTAACAAATTAGTTATTCAGAAATAAAATATGAAAAAATTAGATCCTATGGGGGATATTAACTAATATGGGAGTTCTATTTCTGAGGGGCTGTTGCTATGGGCAACCAATCAGAATCTACTTCTTATTTTTTTAGCTTTATGTGAATAGATAGAATCGGATTGGTTGCCATAGCAACGCCCCATCTGAAATAGAACTCCCATCTTAGTCAATTTCGCCCTATGAAGGGAATATTAACGCACCTTTTTTAGACACACCAAAATAGTTTAGTTACAGTTCCTCATATAAGCCACTGGAGGGCAGTAATAGTACACATAAAACAATCTGATGGTCATTGAAGTTTCTGATTTTTTTTTTTTTACTTTTCAAAATAAAATAATTCTATAATTTTGCAAATATTACAAAGCAAACAGGAAACAAGTTAATGTAAAAAATAAAAATGGCAATTATTCCCTCAGCAGCTGGTCTTTACATAACAAAGTTAAATAAATGCACTCTTATGGGCAAATCTACTAAATATGAAAGTTTAGTAACTTGTAATACAAATAGCAAATAGAAAAATCTGGCGATGCCCCCCGCCGGGTTACCAGTAACCCGGCGTGGGATGCTTAGAGCATTCCAAAATGCGGTAAAAACCCAGATAACGGGGTTTTTACAGCATTTTTTGCTTAGGGAATCTGCCCCTAAATCCGCCTATGATCAGCTGGTTGTCCTGTGGTAAGAGCATTGATCCCTGCAGGGTATGCATAATCAGATACGAACTACAATATCACGTCTGAAGCCAGCAATACTATACGTGGGACTAATAACAGATTGTGCATTTATTTGCATATATCTCTGTAACCATATGGATTAATAACTGTGACTGTCACTGATTGAGGGGAGGGGGAGGATAGCACATGCTGACGGGTCATCTGTGCTAGTGTGAATATTCCTATTTATCCAATATACTGTAGTAGCAGTAATTGATGCTTACAACCAGTGGCGTAAGTTTGTCCCAGGTGCCCAGAAGCAGGCAAGGTAAATATTGGAGCATGCCCCCCCAACACACACAACCGTACAATTTAAATTTTATATTTATATCTGTGCTGTGAGCTTCAGACCAGATAGCATGCCTAGAATCAAACATTGATGTGATAGCTATGTGTATTGTAGCCATTTTCAGCGATAGTGTTAGGACCTGCAGAAAAGTGGGGTCCCTTGTAGGGGGCTGCAGGCTTAAATGCATTGATCAATTCATGAACCAAATCTCCACTATTTATTATCAGTTAATTTAGTGTGTGCAGAGCCCCTACAATGTCTGTATATATATATATATATATATATATATATATATACAGTGGTCGAAGTGGAAATTTTGAAGTGGGGGTATGGAAATTTTGAAGTGGGGGTATGGAAAAGTAAAGAGTGAATATAGTGCGCACCTTCGGACACCCCCCTGTCCATCAACGTCCCCTGCCAGACTGCCCCGTTGTACAGGGGTATTACAAAAGCACAATATGTGCTGCTGAGTGATCAGAGAGCATCCTGAGGGGGGAAAAAAACTTTTTTTTTTAATCTTCAGATTAAAGTGGGGGTATGCCATACCCCCGTATACCGCCCCACTTCGACCACTGTATATATATATATATATATATATATATATATATATATCTTCTGAAATGTATGTGTCCTACATTATGTCAACGTGAACTGGTCAGGGACAAAATTTGCTACACAAGCACTTGTTTTGTCTGGTACATTGACCATAAATAATATGAATTGATCTTGGTCCACCAACCCAAGGCACCCCTGCAAGTGTCCTGTGGCACCACAGGGTTTGGGAACCACTGCCCTAGAGTAGTGTATTTGGTACTTGTTTCCTAGCATGGCCACACCGATTCTAATCGGGGGCATCGCAGGTAAAAAAATCAAATCGGTCGCATCGCATGCGTGCTAAAAAATCGCATGCGATGGTCCCGACGCGATGCCCCCGATTTCCCATAGGGAACAATGTTAAATGCCTCAATTTACCCAAATGAACAGGGAACAATGTTAAATGGTCCAGAAACCCCCAAAGACACCCCAGAACAGTGAAATGGCCCCCCAAAATTAGTTAACGCCACCCCACGATCAACGAGAACCCGAAGCGTGGCGAGAGCAGCGAGCACGCGAGGGGCGGCGGTACGTGTCCTCCGATCTTTTCATACCCCCACTATCCACGTCGGCGTGGAGTTGAGAATAGAATAGTGTGGCGAGCGCAGCGAGCCACCGAGCCCGAAGCGTGGCGAGGGGCCGCGGATACCTTCACAGTTATACGCGTCCCCTCGTGGGCTTCACAGGTGTCCCTGGCGACGCGGACACCTGTGAAGCCCGCGAGGGGACGCGTTTACCTGTGAAGGTATCCGCGTCCCCTCGCAGGGCTCGCTGCGCTCGCCACGCTTCGGGCTCGGTGGCTCGCTGCGCTCGCCACACTATTCTATTCTCAACTCCACGCCGACGTGGATAGTGGGGGTATGAAAAGGTCGGAGGACGCGTACCGCCGCCCCTCGCGGGCTCGCTGCGCTCGCCACGCTTCGGGTTCACGTTGATCGTGGGGTGGCGTTAACTAATTTTGGGGGGCCATTTCACTGTTCAGGGGTGTTTTGGGGGGTTTCTGGACCATTTAACATTGTTCCCTGTTGATTTGGGTAAATTGAGCCATTTAACATTGTTCCCTATGGGAAATCGGGGGCATCGCGTCGGGACCATTTAATGCTTAATTAGCCGCATGCGACGCGACCGACGCGATTTTTTTACTTTTCAATGCATTTCAATGGGAAATCGGGTCCATCGCGTCGGGGGCCATCGCATACCACTATTAAGGGCACAAGATCAATGCGATTGTGGCCGTGCTAGGAAACAAGTACCGTGTATTTTCCCTCAGTTCCACTCAATTTTGTCCACCTCATAGATGACAATGTTGTTTCCACTTTAAGCCAAAGGCGGCTGCAAGTTGGATTGTTACTAAGGGCCTTATTCTAGTTCACTCTTTCTGACAAAATCCTTCTTAGATGGACAAAACCATGTGCACTGCAGGTGGGGCAGATGTTAATTGTGCAGAGAGAATTAGATTTGGGTGAGTTATTTTGTTTCTGTGCAGGATAAATACTGGCTGATTTATTTTTACACTGCAATATAGATCTCACTTTGAAGTAAAACTCCACCCAAATGTAATTCTCTCTGCACAAGTAACATCTGCCCCACTTGCAGTGCACATGGTTTTGTCCATCTAAGAAAGATTTTGTCAGAAAGAGTGAACTAGAATAACCCCCTAAGTGACAAAGCAGTGGCACAAACACATGGCAGTTTATAGCGCAACTAAGAAACTTTGCCACACAGCAGTAGCAGAAATGAAACGTGATGCAAGAAAGAATTGCCCATGGGCCCATTCACCAACATATATGTTGGATATTAAAAATTACATGCAGAGAAGCACTTCAGTGACAGGGACTGACACTTTTATGGTTAAAGTGTTTGGTTTGTTTGGGCTCCTACAAAAATTTTTTTGGGAAGGACTACCTCTGACCACAAATGAGGAGCTAGATGATAAGGGTATTAATTACATTATAATCAAATAAATTCTAATAACTCAACACAAATTACATAACATGGAGGAGACTTGCCTACCTCAATTTTCAACTCTCCGGGACAAGCCCAGAGAGGAGCCTCTCTGCAGCTTTTCCGGGGGGTGGAGTTTGCTGTTATTAAGCCCTGCCCCATTCTCATAAATGCAGTGATTTGTATATCTTTGGGAAGGGGGTGGTACTAAATTATGCAAATTGTGTCCTTTTAGCCCCACCCCCTCTCTAAAGAGCAGCGAATGCTAGTATTTGACCATTAGAAGGAGGTGGTGCGGGGGCTGATGTGGGGGCCCCGCTAAATGCAGGAGGCTCGCCCACCCTTCTGGGGAGCCTGGAGGGGGACTTGGTTTTTGGGACCCTAACAGCCATTCTAGGAGGATAGGTAAGTATGGTTTAACAATGCCTATAATTTCTGTCATTGTGTTTAAATATGTATGATATTTCTGTTAATAATTCATTTAACATTGTACTTCTATGTGCAATACACTGAATGCTTTGTATGTCTGTCCATAGTGCCGCATTATAGATTCCCTACTCTACTATGCGTAGCCTGTCCCCCGTCGTCCCAATCCAACTTACCCAGTATCTCCGCCCCCTTCATTCTCTGTTCTTTCCCACTGTATGCTAAACTTCTATGCTTTGCTTATCCTGCCCTCTGTAACCTAGGTAGCACCACCAAGATGGCTGCCTCACCGGATCCTTTCTAGGGTAGGATGAATAATGCATGGAACAGATGACCAGAAATGGCTTCTGTAGCTTTATTTTTATATTCATGGATTCTGTATTGTAAGAGCATGTACACTCTCTGTAAAGCTCCATAAAACCTACTGAAGAAAAGCTTTATATAAATAATAATAATTATAATAATCATGATTATTATTATTATTATTATTATTATTATTATCCTTGTGTCTAAATGCAATGTATTTTTATTATCATCATTATTATTAAGCAGACACCTGCTTAAATGGCGTTAACATAAGGATTCATATAAAACGTCCCCTGCAATACAATTACTCCCTTGTGTTAATCATTTAGGACAAGCTATAATTACATGTTTCCCTAGGAAAGTTAACCAGGCAACTGATCCTTTCAGGGACACAGGAAATCTAACAGTTACACATGGGAAAATTGAATACTAACATAATATTTCTAACCTTGACAATGCCTATACATTGAAGTAGAAATAAGTAGATAGAAAAAAAAATCTCTTATATATTTGGCTACATCTGTCACTCAAAATGTGTGAGTGTGTCTATAACGCTGGCTGGAGCCTCTGACTCCGCCCACACACACTCACATGGTGACAGAGAACCAGCCCAGTGAGCCCATAGTGCCAGACACCCTCTGCCCCATGCTGCCCGGCAAGACACTGCTCATAGCCACCAGGTGAGCGCCCCTCCTCCCCCCGTGACCCCCCCCTCCCGCAATTCGCGGCACCAAACCCCCCCCATGACCCCCCCTCCCGCGATTCACGGCACTCCCCCCTCCCGCGACCCCCCCTCCCGCGATTTGCGTCGATCCCCCCCTCCCGCGATTCGCGGCACCCAACACGCCCCGCGACCCTCCCTCCCGCGATTCGCTGCACACACACCCCCAGCGACCCCCCCTCCCGCGATTCACGGCACTCCCCCCCCCCACAACCCCCCTCCCGCGAATCGCGGCACTCCCCCCCAAAAAAACGTGACCCCCCCTCCTGCGATTCGCGCCCCCCCGTGACCCCCCCTCCCGCGATTCACACCCACCCGCGACCCCCCTCCTGCGATTCGCAGCACCCCCCCATGACCCCCCCTTCCGCGATTAGCGGCACGCACCCCCCCTTCCCGCGCCCCCTCCCGCGATTCACGGAACCCCCCACTGCGACCCCCTCCCGCGATTCGCAGACCCCTCCCCCGCTATTCGCACCACCCCCGCAACCAGCACAGGGAGGGGGTGGCTCACCTTCTCCCTGCTGGGTACGTTACAGGATTTCTTCCTGCTCTCCTCGACGGCTCAGTTCCGCCCTCCAGTGTCCAGCGCCCTAGGCAAATGCCTAAAGCTGCTTAGTGGTGGCCCCGGCACTGCATGTCAGGTGTATAACCTTTATTACATGCACATGGGCAGTATGACTGGAGAGTCCCTAAGCTTCCATACACGTGTGTTTAGCACCATTACAAGGGGAGCTACATGTGTATTATCCTAGGAAACATGGAACCTTTAATCAGGCCCTGAATACCCTCCCCCCAACTCCACACTGCCACCAATATTTTCAAACACCTAAAGTGAAAGTTTGAGAGTCTGGTGGTGTCTTAGAGGTTCCACAGCCACCACCTGTAGTAATTACAACCTTATAACCTTTTAAATTTAGCTGAACTGCAAGTACCAGCCAGTCAGAACCCGGACAATCTGTCATTTTCCAGTCGTTGTAGAACTAATAGTCTCAGCATACCTGGCTTAGTGGCTCAGGTGAGACAGAGGTTCCCCAGGCTCTGCCACATGTGTATAAATAACACATGGCATACTGATTCGGTCATCCTATAGTGTAATATCAGACAATAATCTGTATGAGTAAACAGAAATTACCAAGGGCTTTTGTGTATTGTATGTTTTTTCATTACAGAATGCTTGGGTTGCAGAAAAGACAACTGGAACCAAGGTGAGTTGTCAGGCAACGGTAATGCGTAACTAGGCGACCATCAGTCAGGGAACATCTGCACGGTTTTTCATAATTCCTCATGATTAGGGAAAGCGTATTTATTGACACAGGCTAAGCACCGAAATTAAACAAATATGCAGCCGTTTATTATTTGTAAGTCAATGGTTATAGACAAACAAGAACAGCGATAGTTGAGCCTTCTATAAAATATTTGACCATTAAGTTAAATAAAGGACGGCGTGCATAATTGCTCAGAATGCTAGTTTTGGAGTTTCTCGCTAATCAAATACAAAGTCAAATTACAGATGACAAAGAAAACAGCCTGGCATGCAGTGAAAGGTAAAATAATCAAACGTTATTAAAAAATAACAAATGTTACAGCGGTTTCACTTACTTTACAATGTTTATACCAGAGTCAGACATGGACTGTTGTAATTATACAGTCCCCTATCATGGTATTCATATTACATTCCACTGTTCTGTCATATTTACCTTTGCAGGCTACAGTAGTGTGTGTCTAGGAAATATGTCTGTAAGCCCTGGAGCAATTGGTGGTCTAGTAAATGATATGTTTATCAGCTGCCACAACAGCGGCGGTATGCCGGCCTCCAAGGTTTGCCAGAAAAGAAAGAGACTTCTATGTGGCGCTCAATATCACACACACAGTATGAATTAAAAAATATATATTTATTACACAATATGGAAAAACACACACACAGGGGCGTAAATATAGCACCGCAGCCCCCGCCACCGCGGGGGGGCGCTGTGCATGTGGGGGCGCCGGGGGCTGCGGTGCTATAGTTACCTACCCCCCAATCCCCCGCAGACTTACGTATCTTGCTGGTCCCGGCAGCTCCGTTCTTCTGATGAGGACCACAACAAAATGGCCGCCCCCATATAGCAAACAGTTCTCTGAAACTGTCTGCTGTACGGGGGCGGCCATTTTGTGGTGGACCTCAGCAGATGAACGGACGGAGCTGCCGGCGCGATAGGTAAGACTGCGGGGGAGGGGGTTAGCATAGGCGGCGGGGCGGCGGGGGGGGGGGTGCTCGACGGGGAGGCGGCGGGGGGTGGGTATGGGCGCCCCCCCCCCCTAACGGCGGGGGGGGGCGCCCAAAACGTAGCTACGCCACTGTACACACGGAACACACAATAACCTCCCGGGGGTTAAATAAGATAATAGCATAAAAATAAAATATTAAGTTAAAAACTTAAAAAAAAAGTCCACACTCAATAGGCCTCATTCTGGTAGACTCAGTAAGCTCTCGAAGATCGCGAGGGTGCTTTCCCTCTCAACCCCCCCCCCCCCAACCATGCGAGGGGATGTGTAATGAAAACACATCCCCCCACATGTGCCCACAGCAGGAGGAGTCATTCGATGGTCACTGACCATCGAATGATTTCTCCTGGCCTCGAAAATATTAGTCAGTGGAACCTAACTTATATTTGCGGGTAGCGCGACGGAGACAGGGCGGGCCGCTGACATCATGTGACTTCAGCTGCCTGCCCCCACCACACTGCGTCCCGC
The DNA here is from genome assembly GCF_055691185.1 of Crinia signifera. NCBI lineage: Eukaryota > Metazoa > Chordata > Amphibia > Anura > Myobatrachidae > Crinia > Crinia signifera. The sequence goes on along the minus strand of NC_139219.1, from coordinate 303,419,563 downwards.
CTGCATTTGCATGGGAACGCCCAGCATTTTCATGGGGACGCCCATGAAACGCTGGACGTCCCCATGTCCCAGCGCGCGATTGAGCCCAGATTAGGTTTATGGCCGCTAACATCCCTAATCCAGCGACTACAAGAAGTGGGTCAGGGAAGCAAGATATGGCAAAGTTGTGTAAGGGGTAGTGGACATGGGTTTCAAGAAAAAATATGTGTTCAGATCTGGGAGCCAACCACAGAGAGGTGTATACTGGGCATATCATGGGCATGGGGAGCATGTTGAGGGCCTTCCACTGGAGGGATTTGGATGAGAACTTCAGAGAGGGATGGCACATTACCCCACGTTACCCCATTACAGTTCTTAGGTACAGATGATCTTAGTATACGGGAAGGAGGGAATGACAGAGGAAGAATTCCCGGAACTATGGAGAGGGCAGGCAGTGTGCATGGTGGGGAGGCCTGTAGAGAGTCTATTGAAGGGGAGAGGGGAAAGAGGAAGCTAGTAAAGAATTCAAATGGGTCCTGGGGTGAAACTAATCACAATATTAGAGCCATATCTAAAAATAAACATAAATTAAAATGCTTACTGGCTAATGCAAGAAGCTTAGTGAGTAAAATCGGGGAGCTTGAAACGGTGATCAGTAGGGATGACTACGACATCATTGGTATTACAGAAACATGGTGTAATGAGTCGCATGACTGGGCATTAAACATGGAGGGATATACACTCTACAGGAAAGACAGGGAAAATAGAAGGGGCGGGGGTGTGTGCCTATATGTAAATAATAACTTAACATCATGTGAGAAAAATATGAGCACAGACCTGGAAGACGACAACTCGGAGACAGTGTGGGCAGAGATAACCGACAATAATAAGAACAAATTTATAATAGGGGTATGCTATAGACCACCAAATATAAATGAAAGGGAAGAGTCTCTTCTTTTAAACCAAATCAAACAAGCATCAAATCAGGGTCAGGTATTAATTATGGGGGATTTTAATTTACCCGACATTGATTGGGAAAACGAAACAGGTAAATCAGCAAGAAGCAATGGGTTCTTAAGCTTACTTAAAGACCAGTTTATTACACAAACGGTAGAAACTCCAACTCGTGATGAGGCGCTCTTGGACTTAGTATTAACAAATAACACAGACTTAGTTTCAAACACAAAAGTAATTGAACAATTAGGGAACAGTGATCACAATATGGTTTCACTGGAAATCAACTTCAGTAAATTACATCAAAAAGGAACTGCAAAAATACTAAACTTCAGAAAAGCGAACTTTGAATTATTCAGGGAAGCCCTAACAGGAATTGGGTGGGAAACGGTTATGGAGGGAAAAAATGCAGAGGAAATGTGGGATACTCTAAAAAAGGTGCTTGATTCACTAACTATTGAATACATTCCTAAAGTAACTAAAGGTAAATTCAACAAAAAAAAGCCACCATGGTTGGACAAAGAAGTAAGGTCAGCTATCAACAATAAAACCAGAGCCTTTAAATTCTATAAAAATAACTTGAATGAGGAGGCATTCGCAAAATACAAAGAATCAAACAAAACTTGTAAAGGGGTAATCAAAGCAGCTAAAATATTATATGAAGAGTGCATAGCCACTGAAAGCAAAAACAACCCAAAGAAATTTTTTAAATACATAAATAGTAAACGTTTAATTAAGGAAAACATAGGCCCATTAACTGATACTAGTGGAAAAAGTGTTACTGAGGACAAGGGAAAAGCAAAACTGTTAAATGAGTTCTTCTCATCAGTATTTACTAAGGGAGAGCAGACTGTGGAACGAACATTTACCACAAACGGGACAAATAAGCCAGATCTCATTGTGGATTTCACGCCGAAAGAATTAATACTGAGGCTAAGCAAACTCAAAACAAATAAGTCACCAGGGCCAGATGGGATTCATCCGAGGGTATTAATGGAATTAAGGGATGAACTAGCTACCCCCCTACATTATATCTTTAGCAAGTCACTATCGTCAGGTATAGTACCAAAAGATTGGAGAATAGCAGAGGTAGTGCCAATATTCAAAAAAGGAAAAAAGGAAGATCCCGCTAATTACAGACCCGTTAGTTTAACATCAATTGTGGGTAAACTATTTGAAGGATTTTTAAGGGATGGTATCCAGGAATATTTAGATCATCACCTTCTACTCAGTACTAACCAACATGGGTTCGTGAAAAATCGTTCATGCCAAACTAATCTACTAGGGTTCTATGAAGAGGTTAGCAAAAACCTCGATAATGGAAATGCTGTAGATGTGATTTTCCTAGATTTTGCCAAAGCATTTGATACTGTCCCACACAAGAGATTGATTAATAAAATGGAGAACCTAGGATTGGGTGAAAATATCTGCAGATGGGTAGGGAATTGGCTATGTAATAGAGAACAAAGAGTGGTTGTGAATGGTGCCGTATCAGATATGATACCGGTACTAAGTGGAGTGCCCCAGGGTTCGGTTTTGGGGCCCATTTTGTTTAACATTTTTATTAACGATATTGGGATAGGGTTACTCAGCAATGTATCCATCTTTGCGGATGACACAAAACTTAGCAAAGTCATCAAATCACCAGAAGATGTCACCATGCTTCAAAATGATCTTGCAATTCTAGATGAGTGGGCAAAAAAATGGAAGATGAGGTTCAATGTAGATAAATGTAAGGTTATGCACCTTGGGAGACACAACCAGTGTGCAAGTTACAACCTTAGCGGAGAGGAACTGGGTAATTCCATACTTGAAAAGGATCTAGGAGTCCAAATAGACAGCAATCTAGGATGTAGTGCCCATTGTAATGTAGCTACAAAAAAGGCCAACAAAATTCTGGCATGTATTAAGAGGGGAATGGAAACTAGGGACTCAAGGGTAATTATGCCACTATATAAAGCATTGGTGAGACCTCACCTAGAGTACGGAGTACAGTTCTGGGCCCCACACTATAAAAAGGACATCATAGAATTAGAAAAAGTCCAAAGGCGAGCAACAAAGCTTATTAGGGGAATGGAGAATTTAAGCTACGGGGAGAGATTAAGCAATTTGGGACTATTTACATTAGAAAAGAGACGTTTAAGGGGGGACATGCTCAACATGTACAAGTATATCAAGGGCCAATATAAGGAACTGTCACACACCCTATTTTCTACTAGAAAGGAATCTAGGACGCGAGGGCATGAGTATAGATTAGAAGAAAAAAGATTTCATTCAGCTAGTAGAAAGAATTTCTTTACGGTCAGAACAGTCAAACTCTGGAACTCTCTTCCCAGAGAGGTGGTAACGGCTGGCTCATTAAATGCGTTCAAGGCAAAGTTGGACAAACATTTACTGGAGAAAAACATCCATGGGTACAAATAAGAAATATAATTTGTCTGTAAAATACCAGAACCAACCAAATCAGCAATGGATATCTATACCAGGTTGAACTAGATGGACGCAAGTCTTTTTTCAGCCTTACCTACTATGTAACTATGTAACATTGGCTGGGATGCCTAAGTGGCCATGACCTCTGTCCCGTGTCAAGTTGGTGTACGCCGGGCAGACCTTTCACCTGGAGAGCATCTTCTAGATGGATTTCAATGGAAATATCACAGACGGATGTCAAATGGTCTGGGATGCCTAACTGAGTGCTTGGGTTCCTGGTGAGAGTTCCTGTCGGTGGGGGCCATGGAGAAAATTGACCAGGGGAGCCTGTTCTGGGAGTTCAGGTGAGCTACAATGCCTCCTAAACAAAATCAATCCTCTGGGCAGAGTGTCCTCTGATGCTAAAAGAAAGGTAGCAGAAGCAAGAACAGCTGATACTCACAAAAAAATACCCCCCAAAAGTACCAAATTCCAAAAATAATACAACAATTACAAAGTTCCAAAAATACCAAACAATTTACAATATGCTACAAAAAAAAAAACGTTTAAAAAAAGATTGCTGCTCAGAGAAACTATGGGGAAACCCCATTAACAAAAATGACACCAGACAGTCACCTCCTGGGTCTGTTGGTAGAGCTGTCGAGCTTAAAACAAGAGAAGAATGAAGTTCGAGTAATGCTAGTTGTACAACCAAACCCAAGCAACGCCGGGTAACTCAGCTAGTAATAAAAAAGTATCAATGGAATATACCAAAATACACTCTGATAGTAGTGTATTTTGGTATATTTCAAACTCTGATAGGAGCCCATACCTTTCATTTGTGAGATGATTTATCGCTAATGTATTCACTTTCAGATTCTATTGCGCATGTGTGGTGCTCCTGGTGTTGGTGTGGGCACAGATAAAGGAAGCGTAGAGGATTCTTTACAGCTGAGATGGCAGCTTCAGTAGATTTTCCTTCTTTAGGTTCTCGCTAGCTAGATAAGATTGGATGTTGACTGCACAGGAGTCCCCTTCTCTCCTAATACACCCAAGAGGGGGAGTAACCACAACTCCCCCCCCCCTCACACACACACACACACACACACATACACACCCAGCGAGGTATGCGCAAATGTCAAGCATTATTATTGTGAGAAGATAACTTAAGGAAAAATGATTTTACAGAAAGGATACTGGATAGGTGGAATAGCCTTCCATCAGAGGTGGTAAAGGCTAAGACCGTGAAATAATATAAAAAAATGCTTAGGATAGACATAAGCATATACTTACAATAACTATGGGACAAACATGGTTAAGGTTACCAAAAGATAAAAAAGGGGAAGCCTAGATGGGCAAAGTGGTTCTTATCTTAAAGTTGCCTACTCTCCCGAGACTCCAGATTTTTCAGAAAGTCTCCCGCAGTCCAGGAAGAGCGGACATATCTCCCACATCCTGCCTGCATCCTAGTGAAGCCACCAGGATGGAGAGTAAATCACCGGCATTTGTGGATTCACTCGGTAGGCGGAGTGTCATTTTAGCCCCATCCTAGTAGACCCAGGAACCGCAAGCTTTTCTGAAGTGGGGCGGAGTTTGATGATGCCCTGTCCCCTGCATCGTTTCCTCTCTAGGCTTCTCTCGGAGACTGTCAATAAGAAAGTAGTTAAGTATGTCTTATCTGCCGTCACATTCTATGTTTCTATAATAGCACAGAAATAGCTTATAAGGCAGACTGTGCATATTCTACCCTCCTTACAGCGATCCAAGTGGAATTTTACAGACCTGATTTACATGCTTTGCATTAAACACACTTGAACAAGCCTGGAGGCTTTACTAAACCATGACAGTTTGTGACTAGTTTAACAGTCAATTCATTGTCCTTGTGCATTTTAATGCTTTTCCGAAGCTCAGTGATTCGTGTTTTAATTGTTTACTTTGTCTTATTAACATATAGATTTCTACAGGGGCTTGCAAGTCGGAGGCATTGGGAATGCCAGGGTCACACAGGTGATCTGATTGTTAAATAGAAAAGTTTCAACGATTTACATTTAAAACTAATAAGTAAGTGTGCCTAGCTCAGTCACACATAAAAAACACGGTGTCCTATTTATTTTATAACAACCTTTGATTATAATATGTTTTTTGTACTTGAAGCAGAAATGCTTTCGGGATAAACTGAGTACAGGTACAATGACCAGTAACATATTGTACCATGTCTGTTCTTGCACCATGGGATCCCACCATAGTCTAATGTATACAATATAGTTTACCTTGTCTGATTATTACTTCTTATGCTGTGGAATACAGTAGTGTTTTACTAAGGTTGTTGTCACCCAGGCATACATGAAAAGGATGTGACCTTTTATCCACAATGCCACATTTTGGGGCATGTCTTTGTGTCACTTGTCTGTTATCATCATTCCAAGCATTCTGGGAAATGTAGAGCAGCCCATATCCTCTCCATCATGTCATCTGTCACCCTTAATCGGTATACTAGGGGGCATAGTTGCCTCCCCTCCTGCATTCTGCAGGAGACTTCCTGAAATAGCAGCAATCTCCCTCTCTCCCTCATTAGTCTAGCAATCTCCCTCATGTCACCTAGCCCACATTACACTGTTATATCATAGTTACCTCCCCTCCTGCATTCTGCAGAAGACTCCCTGAAATAGCAGCAATCTCCCTCTCTCCCTCATTAGTCTAGCAATCTCCCTCATGTCACCTAGCCCACATTACATTGTTATATCATAGTTACCTCCCCTCCTGCATTCTGCAGGAGACTCCCTGAAATAGCAGCAATCTCCCTCTCTCCCTCATTAGTCTAGCAATCTCCCTCATGTCACCTAGCCCACATTACTCCGGGATCCGTCAGATCCGAATACGGTGATCCGAGTCAGGATCCAAGCTTGCTCGGGAGTTCCCACCTGAATTCCGGACCGAAAACGAGGCAAAACATCATCATTGCGCTGTCGGATTCTCCCGGGATCTTGATTCTATATAAGACGCATGCGCGCCCCGCCATCTTCACTCCATTATAGGAGAGGGAAGAGGGTGGTTGGGATCTGTGCTCCATGCTCCGTGCTCCATGCTCCGTGCTGTGATTTATTTAGTGACTGATTTTTTATTTTATTGTAAACTAGGTGCTGCAGTGCTCACACGCAGGGGCTGCAGTGCTGCTGACTGTACACTCAGTGTACAGGGGCTGCAGTGTCCATAATACAAGGGACTGTGTCCAGTGTGTCAGGGGCTGTGTCCAGGGGCTGTGTCCATTGTCCAGGGGCTGTGTCCATTGTCCAGGGACTGTGTCCACTGTAACGAGCTGTGTCCAGTGTGATGGCATATATCTAGTATTCAGTGTGACAGCATATATTTAGTCTCCAGTGTGACGGACTATGGGCCTGATTCAGATCCGTTCGCATGCACAGGCGGGTATCTGCGCATGTGCAGGCGTATGGTGTGTGCACCCACAGCGACCTTTTGGGTCGCCGGGTGCACGCACCCATGCCGGCGTGGGGGTGGCGGAGAGGGGCGGGGGGCACCAGCCTGCCCCATTACCATATGGGAACGCTCAGCGTTCCATGGGCGTTCCCATGAGAACGCTGGGCATTCTCATGGTAATGAGGCAGTGACGCGGGTGTGGGTGGCGGGTAGCTGATATCACCAGATGTCAGCTGCCCGGCCATATCCACGCCAGCGTGCACACATATATACGCAACTGAAAAGTCACTTATATATGTGTGCACGCTAAACATCATTCGTTGGTCGGTGACCATCAAAAGATGTGGGACATGTTAAGTGACAGAAGCAGCTGCAGCTCTTCTCCTCTGCCCAGCACACATTGCTTTGTGCTGGGTTGCAGTGTGGCCATGGAGGTGCTTAAAATACAATATTTTCTCAGGATTTTTTTTATAAGGGTATAATGTGAATAATGTGAGGAGTAATGTATCTAAGGTAAAGTGGTTCTACTGTGCGATGTAATGTGAATAAGGAACACCATCGCATGATATCATTTGAATAAAGTTGCACTACTGTGTGGCATAATTTGAATTGGGGGTACTATTGTGTGGCCATGCCCCTTCCCAGCAAGAACACACCCCTGTTTGCGCTGCGCACCGAATGTGTGCACTGTTTCTATTTAAAATATTGCGGGTAGGAGCACCAAAATGATGACTGCTATGATGAGGGTTGATGGTGCTGGGAAAGGGGAGCAGAGCCAGAGGCGGAACTAATGGCGGTGCTAGGGGGCACCAGCTAAAATCTTGCCTAGGGCGTCATTTAGGCTAGGGCCGGCTCTGGCTATCTGTCCTATGTGCGGATAAGTGTGGTTTCCTACATCCCGGCCTCCTGGTCAATATGGTCACTTTTTTTGTAGCTTTGCTACAGTCATATCTGTCTGAAGCAGACATCCTAGCTGCTTACAAAACCAGGGCCCTTATTCTGATTGATGCGGACTTTACCGCGTTCTTACGGATCGCGTCTTTACGGCGTCTGCGCATGCGTGGAGAACGCTACGCGCATGTGCCACGCCTTGACTCGGTACCAGTTCGGACAAAGCCCGTCCAAAACTGGTCACCGCAATCAGTCGGGAAATAGGGGCGTATTATGGGCGTCATGCGGAATGACACATGGGCGTAGTTTCAAAGTGGGCAAAACGGGGCGGAAACATGGGCGGACACGGGGGAGTACACTTATGTTGGGGGGCGTACATTCGGAAACCACTCCGAATGCACGCGAGCAAAAAGGGCTGAAATGTGCGGTGTCCACAAGTGTACTATTGCTTTGCGGACACCACTCGTTCATGCGGTAGGCGAACGTACGCCTAATGACTACAACCATTAACACCTGAACCCAATACAATCTACTCCTTTACTCATTACTCACTAATAGGACGCTTGTCAGTGCTTTAATTGAAACCATTGCTGCTTCAAGGAAACCTTAGTAATCCCCCACATATGCTGTACTTGTCCCACACTTAAAAACTGCTAACAATTGACATGACAGAATATTAATACTAGCAATACACATGTGTATTCGACATGTACTCATGAAACCACACATTTTGGGTAAAGTAAACACATTTATTTATATTCATGTCACACTCAATGCCACTGTCATGCAATGACCATAAAATTAAACATCAAAACTATAAACAACATGCCAGGAATGCAGCAAAATAAATAATAATAAAACACAAATATAATAGCACACAGATGGACTCCAGCACCTCCTATGTGCCACTGCACATGTAGCCAGTGGGAAATGAGGAGGCTGCTGGCCCTTCTACAGCAGGGCAAGCTGCACCTGACCATTCTCCAGCAGGGCACCCTACACCTGGCCCTTCTGCAGCAGGCCAACCTGCAGCTGGCTCATATGCACCATCAGCAGACTCATTTGGAACACAACCGGGGACTTCACCAGATAGTACCATGGCCATCACTTCAAGTACAGCTGACAGTAATGCCAGGCACAAGAGGGCAACAGGGGAACCACAAAGGACATATGAAGCAAGGGCTCATCTGGTTCCCCTCAGCACGTGATTGGACACAAGAAGCTGACACACACAGCACAATGGAAGATTTGGGAACACATAACGGTAGAGATTAATGCGGCCACAAGTTCATTTCCGACCACGTTTGGCCTTGGTAGGCTCCTTGGCCTGTGCAGCAGCTCTTCGGGGACGCCCAGATGCTGGGGCAGGTGGAGCAGATGATGTGGAGGGGTTGGCTGGTCTACCCCTCCTGCCAGCAGGGAGTGTTTCCGCTGGTAATGCACCAGAAACGGATGACATTAGGACCCTGTTGCTGGTAACCAGCTCCACCATAAGCTCATTATGGTGGAGGAGGAGATCATTTTGGCGGGTGGCTTGCTCGGCCAGCACCTGAGCACTTGCAGCCATGGCCTGATGTGACTCAGCCATGGCCTGCATGCTCCCAGCGATGGACTGCTGGGTGCTGACCAAGCTCGCCAGGATCTCCTCGGTCCTACGCATCCGTTCTGATGCGAAATCTCCCTGCTGGTTGATGTCCACAAGCACCTGGGCCAAGGCGGCCAAATCGGCTTGGCCCGATGCCTGCTGCTGCACAGGCCTACCTCTGGGGCCAGGTGGCACGGACTCCTCCACCTCCTGAGCAGAGTCCTCACCAAGCGGTGGGGTGTCTGTGGGAAAAGATAAACACAATTAGGAGACATTCTACGATAATTACTTGCACAAGTTTATGGCATGACCAATATTTACCTTCCAGAAAAGACGCAAACACTTCAGCTGGGGCCTCGCTATCCATCGTGCTCACCCCCCTGATCTCCTCAACTGAGATACAGCTCTCCGCCATCTCCTCCAGGGGGGTGAGCTCTAGCCCTGATGGCATGGGGCCGGCCCCAGATGTCTGGCTGTGGTCCCACCGCTTGGTCATCTTCCTCTTCAGGTTGGTTTTGAAGTCCTGCCACCTGCAATGTAAGTTGACATATTAATACATGTCACTCCCAATGTTAGCTGTTGCAGCCATTGCTATGTGCTACATCTTACAACATGTGATTAATGTCCCATATATAATATTACATGCAACTATGATATCAACCGTTACAATACACATTCACAATCACCCTACTCTGACTCTCAAGGAAATAACATGGCAATAATGTATGTGTATCGTAACAACCTCATGTGCCATTTGCAAAATGCATATAAGCATCAATTAAATCATTACTTGGCTATTACTGGGCACATGTATGACAAAACAACTTGCCTCTTCTTCACATGGTCCGTCTCACGAACTTGTGGCGCAACTGCATTAATCTCTGCCGTTATCTGTTCCCAAATCTTCCATCGGCGTGTGTGTGTCAGCTTCTCGGATGGGCACTCTATCCAATCACGTGCTCGGGGAACCAGGATGGCCAGCTCCTGTGCTTCATATGCCTTGTTTTTTTTTGGTGGTTCGGCTGTTGCACTGGCTCGCCCCTTGCTACGTCCCTGGCCACGCCCCCTGGCACCAGTCGCTGCACTTGAAGTGCTGGCCATGGTACTACCTTGTGAAGTCCCCTGTTGTGTTCCAAACAAATCTGCTGATGGTGCAGATGAGCCAGCTGCAGGTTGGGCTGCTGCAGAAGGGCCAGGTGTTGGTTGCTCTGCTGTCGAATGGTCATGTGCAGCTTGGCCTGCTGTAGAAGGGCCAGCAGCCTCCTCATTACCCACTGCCTGCATGTGCAGTGGCACATAGGTGGTGCTGGAGTCCAGCTGGGCAAAAAGTTGCTGGAGCTCTGGGTCTAACTCTGGTTGGGAGCCAGACATGTTAGCAACAACATTGTCACCCTGTAATACACCTTTTTATACTGTTTGAGTATCCTGTTTGGCGGACATCAGCGGCAGCTGCGTTCCGTGCGTGAGCGTACGTCGCTGTTCTTTCGCGCCGCATACGGTGGCGGAAATTCCATTGTGGAAAACCTGGCGAAAGTTCTAAATGAAATACTGGTCACCAATTATAACATTGCATAGAATCTTCGGATACACCTGGGACTATTGCACAATACACATGCTATTTGCTAGCATTACATGACATTTGATTCATGACTACTGGCGTATGATGGCGTTTGATTGCAAGCTAAAAGTAGCCCATTCCCTTAGAGAATCCACGCCACAAGTCAGGCAATACTCATCTCTACTGTTATAGACAACACATGTGAGAGCCCTATAAATAGTGAGTTGCTGGTAGAATCAGTTGTCTCCAGATCACGACTTGTCAGGGTCTAAGGTAAGCTCTTCCATGCTCCTTGTAGATATGATATCCATTCACTATGTAAGTGTATGAAGGTATGCACCATTGCCTCACTGCCTACAGATTGTTGGGCCAGCAAAGTGTGTGTATCATTATTGCAACATGTCACATGTTCACTATTTCACTCACAGGTCTTAAACCTGTGTGGGTTCATCTATTGCAGGACAACATGTCCCAGCAATAGATGAAATGTCTCATAGTACATGAAGTTGGCAAAAAATGCTGACACCTTTATCTGTGTGTTTTGGACGGTGTGTATTGAGTTCATATTATTGTGTCATCATTATAGAGTCAAATGGATCTGCGTGATTACACGGGGCGGCCATCAATTGTACGTATAGAAGGCTACAAATCAGTTTGTAGTGGGATATGGCCATTATGTGCATAGGTGCATCAGTATTTATGTTCATTTCTTTATAGGTTGCAGAAGCTATTCTGCGCTACATGGAGAGGAGGCTAAGGGCACTTGCGGCTCTCCCCACTCGTCGCCCAAGGAGGCCAGGACGTGCTAGAATCTATCGCACACGGGTGACTCTGTTTGCTATGCCCGATGATGAGGTACTTACTAGGTACCGGTTACCCCCAAATGTAATTCTGGATCTGCTCAACCTAATTCAGAGCGATTTGGAACCTCTACACGGGATCACGACAGCAATTCCGCCTCACACACAGCTGCTGGCGGTGTTGCATTTCTGCGCCTCAGGATCGTTCCAACAAGTAGTGGCAGTACTTGCTGGAATATCTCAGCCGGCCTTCTGCCGAATCCTGAGGCGTGTGACGTCGGCCATGTTCAGGCGCAAGGGGCACTTCATGGCCATGACATTTTCCCCCGAGACCCTGCGCAGAAGCCAGCACGCCTTCCAACAAATTGCTGGCTTCCCTAATGTGATAGGGGCTGTGGATGGCACCCATGTACCATTTGTGCCTCCATCTCGAAGTGAGAAGATATATAGGAACCGCAAATTGTTCCACTCACTGAACGTGATGGTGGTATGTGGCCCATCCATGGAAATTCTCGCCTTCAACTCGAAGTTTCCCGGAAGTGCCCATGACTCGCATGTCATCCGACAAACCGGGATATGGCAAAGACTACAAGAGCTGGAAGGCCGTGATGCGTGGGTTCTGGGTGACTCCGGTTACCCATGTACGCCCTGGCTACTTACGCCGTACAGCTACCCAGCACCGGGCCCACAGGAGGCATTCAATGTGGCGCATGTTGCCACCAGGCAAGTGGTGGAGCGCTCAATTGGCCTTTTAAAAGGTCGATTTAGAGTGCTCCACCGCACTGGTGGTGACTTGCAATATGCGCCTGAAATGGTGTCGAGGATCGTGGGCCTGTGTGTATTTTTGCATAACATTGCTGTGCGGCGTGAGATACCCTTTGAGGAGTGGGAGGTACCATCTGAGCCGCAAGATCCGCCCATGCGCCCATCCCGCGCCCCTGAATGCCGGAGGGGATACCAGCTGCGGGACTCTGTGGCGCAAAGATATTTCAGGTACATGTTATTGAGTTGACATAACACACCCATTTTAGTCACAATCACCCCTTCAAATAAGTCCAGTGTGTTAGTTGTCAGTGTTACAAACCGACCATTAGCCAGCCTGCCCTCCTAATGCCAAAGAAATAGGAGATATTTAGCATATGTGTTTGGTTTTGGGGGAAGTTCAATATAGGTGGGAATTATTATACCTTGGACAAGGCATCTAATGTGTTTGTTATATCTTCATTATTGTAGTTGATACTATCCCTGATGACTGGTGAGTACATTGATTTATTCTATAATGTGTAGGGGATTATTTCCTGTGTTGATGTATGATTTGTTTGCATATATATATATATATATATATATGATGTTGGAATTTATGCACATGTTTCAACATTTCAAGGAGCATGCAGCCAGGCAGCCAGGCAGGCAGGCAGGCAGGCAGGGCTGCTGTATAATGCTGGTTTCCGGATACCTGCAAGTGTGTGTATGTGTCTTTTACACATAAATGTACGCATACACATATATGCATAGAGTAAGTAATGCTAACTACAGCTATGCGTTGCTAAGCTATAGCACGCGTTGCTTGGCGGAGCGCGGGCTCATTGGATTTGCTAAGTGCATACACACTGTGTTTTATATATATCAGATTTGTTCATTGCCATACATCAACACTACGGTTTTGAAGGCATGCGAATTTGTCACCATTTGTGTTGGCGCAGAGACGCTGTTAATGTAAAAATGAACAATAAAGTTATTAACACAAATAACTGTGATCAACCAATGCCACCACCTGATTGGTTGATAGATGCCATTGTCAACATGGCGGAGACACGGAGGGCAGAACCCTTCACGCATGAGGAGCTGCGAGTTCTTGTCTCCGTCATGGAGACAAGGCTGGGCCGTGCGGGGCCCTTCATAACCAACCGCCATAAGCGGAGGGCCTACGCTGCGGCAGGGCGCCGGATTTACGCCCGCACTCGGGTGCGTAGGTCCCTCGGGCAGCTGGAGAGGCGGTGGTCCGACCTCCGCAGGCGCCAGCCCCAGCTGCTCACACAACTAAGGGGCGAAATTGCGGAATGTGAGTATTTTAGCTATGAAATTTCGCACTTACAACATAGCATATATAAGCAATAAAATGTGTCTCATGATAAGTGGGTGTCCATGGGTTTAAAAGTCCATAGACTGTTATGTGTGCTTCTTCCTGGTTAACATGCAGTCATGAGGCTTTTATATGTAATGCCATAGCATTGAGGATTCTGATGCATACAATGTGCCCGATCTAATATGTGTTACACATTGATAAATGCCTGGGTTGTAATGTGGGAACAAATTACTAACCATCACATAATAATTTGAATGACACACTTTGGAGTCCATTAACAGTAAGGAGCTACTTTCCTGCATCGTTTGCCATCATTATCACCCTTCCATGTATGTCTTGTTTTGGATTAATAAATGTGCCCCAATGAGCCAACATTGACCATGATGTTTTTTTCTACCACACAGCACGAGCCCGAGCCCGACAGGCCCGTGAACAGGCGGAGGCAGGCCTGGCCCAGGACGAGGGCCAACACCCCGAGGAGGAGGTGCCGGCAAGGGTGGAGGAGGAGGAAGTTGGCCAGGAGCAAATGGTGGAGGAGGAGGTGGAGGAGGAGTTTGTGGCGGAGGAGGAGGTGTTGGTGGCGGAGGAGGAGGAGGAGGAGGAGGAGGTGGTGGTGGTGGTGGTGGAGGAGGAGTTGGAGGAGGAGTTGGAGGAGGAGGTGGAGGAGGAGGTGGAGGAGGAGGTGGAGGAGGAGGTGGAGGAGGAGGTGGAGGAGGAGTTGCAGGAGGAGGATGTTGTGCCCGAGGAGATGGCGGAGGAGGGGGCTGAGGATGCCACAGTTGCCCCGGACACCTCCAATTCAGAGGGGGAGGAGGCGTGCCAGGCACCGGAGTCGGCGCAGATCGGTATGTTGACATAATGCATAATTCATGAAGTAGTTGTACTGGTATTTGTTTTTTAGCACTGTTGATTACAAATTTTGGGCCCATACTAATCATATAGACCCCAAAGTGGGTAGCTACAGATACAGGTACGGGTTAGATGGGGTGTCCAAGGCATCCCTTTCATCCAGGACACCTCTGAATTACACAGGTTTGTGGGATGGGTTGGAGGTCCATTTTGACTGCCACATAACCGTTGTAGTTAAACAGGATCCTGGAGTAAAGGGATGAGTGGATCATTTGTGGCTTAAATTCACCTGCTGCAAGCGTGGATTATGACCCATCAAATAGTGGAATCTATATTGTTGGTGAATGTTATTTATAAACTCTAGGATGTATGCTATAAATGGAGTATGGCCCGGCCTACCTTGGAATGGAGTCAGAAGTTGCCAGTGTCCCAGGAGCCTCCTCTACCTAAACACCCCCTGTACTTCAGTTTTTTTTTGGCCCGTCACAGAATTGTAGGTTGGTTTAGACAGAATTATGATTTTGAGGATGTGTACTGTGCATTCCTTACATTTGCATAACTCCCATGCCACGAACCATCACTGAACTTATAGACTGAGCAGATTGTGACAAGTTCTTATTGACGGAGCCCATGACCTGCTTGTCATTGGTTAGTCATGGGTGGGTTGTGACTGAGAAGAAACAATATGACTGTTATGTCTTCTGCAGAGTAAAGTGTATAGGCCACAAAATACAGTATGTAGTAAATAACTTAGCATGTATGTATATATGTGTCATATCTATTTATCTATGTGTGTCTCTATCTCTCTACATCATGGGTCCTCAAAGTGCGGCCCTCCAGATGTTGTGAAACTACAAATCCCGCCATGCCTTGCCACAGTTTTAACACTTCCTTATAGCAAAACTGTGGCAAGGCATGCTGGGATTTGTAGTTTCCCAACATCTGGAGGGCCGCAGTTTGAGGACCCATGCTCTACATAGATATATATATATATATATATACACACATGTCACCTAGCATTTGTGCAATTTATGTCGCAGTATGTGAAATGTATGCAAGAATAACATGACTAATTGTTGCCCCTTTGACATGCCCACAGATGACACCACACCGGCAGATGAGGGTGTGCATGGGGCCCTCCGGCGACTTGAGCACCATCTGCGGCTGGCGCAAGCCGACCTGCAGGACCTCAAGGACCAGCTTCTTTAATTTTGATTTTTATATTTTTTAAATTATGTTAATTGTGGCATTAATAAAATTGTTTATGCAAGTTCACAGTTGTTGGTTTTATTTGCACTTTAAATAGTATATGTGTAGATTGTTTATAATCTTTTACACAGGGTGTAATACAAAGCATTGCACTTACATTGCTGTAAGGGTTAATGTGTGCTATGCATGTGTTAGGCATGCTTGTAAGGATATATTGGAATCTAATTGATTCCAATTCCAAATAAGCAGTTTTTTATGAGGATAGGTAATTGAATAAGTGGGTCATGTGATGTCTTGCAGAAGATACTTCATAGTGGGTTGTTTGGCGTAAATCCTCCGCTTACGTGCGGTAGCACCGCTTGGCTCCCGTTCGGATGCGGTATTCCCGAGCATACTCTGTAATACTCTGTAATACCGTGCCGAATCGGAGTGTTTCTCCCGCACACGCATGGTTTGTATGTCGTCCGTAAACACGCCCTGTTCTTAAAGAGTGAGTCCGTCCGAATGCGGAGGACACGTGGGCGTTTCTACGGACGATGGCCGCATGCGGCAAAACACCGTGGCGTGCGGACCGCTCCGTAAGAATGCGGGAATATCCGCACAGATCAGAATAAGGGCCCATATGTGAAGCACATAATAGTAACATAATAATAATAATAATAATAATAATAATAATAATAATAACAATAATATCATAATAAAAAAATCTATTTTGTTCAATATGCATCCAGTCTGCCTTAAACCTTAAGTGTTCAATAAATTGAAATTACAAATGAAAAAAGAGAAATGGATTTTACCTTTATAATATAATAGCAAAGTAATAACTTCCCAATGTGCTATGAACAAAGAAAGAGGCCTACATAATAACCGTTTCTAAATCATGGATCCCCCTATATTAAGCCCCTTCCTCTTTGCGGACTGACCATGACGGTAAATATTATATGAAAGCATCTACAGTATATGGTATATGAGAACAATTTAGCACAATTTGTAATGCAAACTAAATATGACTATTTCATCATGGGCGTCTCTATAGTTACAGAACCCAGGAAATTGGTTTCTTTGTTGTTTTCAATAGGTGGAACCGGTAAGCTCTGAAATGCAATTAAAACAAATAGCACGGAATAGAGGATGTTTGCAATACAAAGGATGTTTATTCTGACAAATGTGTTTTGTCTCTCTGC
Organism: Crinia signifera; assembly: GCF_055691185.1. NCBI lineage: Eukaryota > Metazoa > Chordata > Amphibia > Anura > Myobatrachidae > Crinia > Crinia signifera. The sequence continues at coordinate 303,402,624 of NC_139219.1, read as the reverse complement.
CTTAGTGTTTCCTACTCTGTGGTCTCGGCTGCTTCCCAGCGACCGCACCTCGGTCCCAGCCCTCACTCTCTGGAATGAAAGCTCTCATCCGTACTGTCTCCAATAATGTCCAAATCTGTCATAGTACACAGAGCAAATTGCAGTGTTACCCCATTTGGCCCCTGTTTATAGTAAATCAATTAACTAATGTTTTATTTCTGGTTCTAGATTATATAAAAAAACAAATGACATTTGTTTTAAATAGAGTCTTCCTATTTTCACTGCAAGAGCCCTCTTTCTGGGCTGTACTGTACAACTAATGTATGTGACTATTCTGTGTTTCCCTCTGCAGATGCTCTGTTGAAGGGGGTACAGCAGCCCATACACACTGCTTTGTGGGCGTGCTGTACTAGCACGGATCACATTGCATTGCATTGCATTGCATGTGCATCCGTTGTGCATGCAATGCGATGCAATGTGATGAAACCTACAGTAAGTACAAAAAGTATGTGCTTGCACATACTTTTTGTACTTAGGTTTCATCACATTGCATCGCATTGCATGCACAACGGATGCACATGCAATGCAATGCAATGTGATCCGTGCTAGTACAGCACGGAAAGCACGCCCACAAAGCAGCGTGTATGGGCTGCTTAAGGCACAGGCAAACTGGGGGGGGGGGGGGGGGGGGGTGGTCTGGTTGCCCCAAAACCCCCCCGCCCCCCTCCTCTTGGCAAGTGCCTTAAATTGTGACAACAATAGCACAGATATATAATATGATCAATAGAGCTCTGCCACCACAACATGCAGTGTAAGGAACAGAGCGGAGCTGCTGCACATGCCCAGTGTACCAGCTTCTTCTACCACATTTACTGTATGTGTGGATCTGAGCCCTCAAACATCCCAATGGACCAGAGAGCAGAAGCCAGGAGGAAGAGACAGGAGCCTTACCATGAAGTGGGAGATTGTGAGTTTAGAAAGTGCTGTTTTTGTTATGTTTGTGTATTTATTTATTATATGTTTAACCTTTTTCTGACCACTAAGTGTGTAATATAACTCCTGTGCCCTATCAGTCCAGGGGTGATGCTACCTGTGCCGTGTCAGTCCAGGGGTGATGCTACCTGTGCCGTGTCAGTCCAGGGGTGATGCTACCTGTGCTGTGTCAGTCCAGGGGTGATGCTACCTGTGCCGTGTCAGTCCAGGGGTGATGCTACCTGTGCCGTGTCAGTCCAGGGGTGATGCTACCTGTGCTGTGTCAGTCCAGGGGTGATAGCCGTATCAAAGAAACGGAAGAAAGCAGCGCTTTTGAATGTAAGTAATTTATTAAAAACAACAAACAACAAATTATATTAAATATATATAGTATTAAATATATGAATATAGAATTTATTACAACAAAATTTGTATACACAATTAGACAATAAATATATATACCGGCCAGTATTAATTAATTTTAGAACACAATATAATATAACTGGCTCTCACAGCTAAAAATAATTAATTAATAAATTGCTTAAAATAATTTCAGGTCCCGGGTATGCTGGCAATTTTTCTGGACACAATCACAAATCCCTTTAAAAGAACTCTCTCACAGATCAGGATATTAATTTTTCATACTTCTTGGATGTTAAGTATAATCAATGTTTCCGGTAATTGCCAGACTTATACGATAGTCAGACTCCTGGCTTAATCATTCAGAGATCATGCAGCATGAAAAAGTAAAAATGTAAACGTTTTTGAATTACTTGTGAGCTCCACATTAAAAGAGGGTTTCCTTCCGTGTGATCAGCGTTCTCGGGCTCTCTCGCGGCCGCTGGTGCTTCCAAAGATGCAGCCTTTTCTGGAGTGTAGAAACCCGGGCAGCAGGGTATAAGGATAGCCGGTGGTAGGAATTTGATTAACCCATTTTCCCCGCCTCTCCTAAGGAGGTCAGGGGCTTCCTCAGAATCCTCCGTAGAACTGTGCCGTATTAGTCCAGGGGTGATGCTAGGTGTTCCGTATCAGTTCAGGGTCGATGCTAAATGTGCAATATCAGTCCAGGGGTGATGCTTAGTGTACCGTATCAGTCCGGACTGGAAATCAGTCCCGGGCCCCAAAATTCCTAGTGGTCACACAATAGTAACCCCAATAAAAATTCATATTAAATCACACAGTAGTGCCCCTTATACACATAATGTCCACAGTTGTGCTGCTTATAGACATCTGTCTCTGTCACTCGAGCAGCTCACTGTCCATGCCCCCTCAGAAGCTACGTGCCCTGTGTTCCTCCAGCAGCTTCCCCACCTCTGAGTCCCTCCAGCCCCATCTCACCCTGTCTTCAGCAACCACAGAGCCTGCTCCTCTTGGTGGCTCTCCTTCACTTCAGCAGCGGTGATGGCATGACATCACATACGACGTGCAAGATGAAGAAGCCGCTGGGACATGCTTTTCTGTTGGAATTCTGTTCAGGGCTGTGGTAGAGGTGGAACTTGGTTCACCTTACCATTAGAGGTGGTTGGACTCAGTTCCACCCCATTCCCCTTCACTTTAATGGTAACCCCTGCTGACAGTCCTCTTGGTATATAGAAATATCATCAACTTAGCGCGACACAGCCAGTGATTTGAAAACACATGCTCATCGCTGCTCAGCTTCAACAAGCTGCAAATACTGAGCAGTGAAATGCTTTTGGTGAATCTAACGGTACCCATTGCGTAGATGTGTTGGAGCATCTACCTGTACCTACCCACTGGATTGAGAAGTCTACCTAGAGAACCAGAACCAGCTTCTGGATTTGGTGGATGGACAACAGTCTGCTGTGGCTTATATCAGATGTATTGCGCTGTTTAGACTGCACGTTAAGCTGACACTGCAAGTATCTGAGGACTTTATTATAAGATTTATGCCCATTACATTAGAGATGTGTTCTTATCGGCTGTCACATGGATAACCAAAAAGATCCTGCTTTGGGAACTAAATAAATCCAGATAAGACCAAACCCGCACATCCCTAATTACATTATTCATCTAGCGGGAACTACCTTTGTCCCACCAATATTTATATCAAATGTACTATTACTTTTATCCAAATGATCAGTGATTGTTTTTAATACAATTATTCTGTATAGGGCACTATTTAATATTGTTGTTTTTTGTTCACTCTGTCAGTATGCCTACAGTGTAGAATGATGGGGTGTAATGTGGGACTGTGGGCTCTATGTACTAAACCTTTGGGAGAGATAAAGAGGAGAGAGAAAATCTACAAACAAACCAGGGCCTCTCATTATTCAAACACAACCTGTAACATGGCAGTTAGGAGTTGATTAGTGAGTACTTTTTCATCGTTCACTTTATCTCTCTCCAAGGGTTAGTACATAGACCACTTGCGCTGGGTACACATACTTATGAACCAGAGGCGCAAGTTCATCTAAGACGCCCGGAGGCAAATTGAAGTTTGGTGCCCCCCTCCTCCTCCAGGTGTACCCCACATGTGCTGCTTTACATGCAGGTGCCGCTTCAGGGCTTGGAGCCCTGAGGCTGGAGCCTCCATTGCCTCTGAGAATTACACCCCTGTGATGAACTGGCATCTTGCTATGGAAAAATCCAACTGGGGCTCCATAAAATATTGCAAGACACCTAATCCTCTCCCTCTACTCCCTGACCCATTCTTGTAGCAGCCTGGACCTTGCCATCCCGCTGCCTAACACTAACCCCCCACTCTGCAGCCTAACCCTTACCTCCTCTTCTATGTGCGGAACCCTAAACCCCCCTCTCCGAAGCCTAACCACCTTCTCCCTGCAGCTTAACCCCAAGCCCTCCCCCCCACTAGTGCCTAACTCTCCCCATCTCTGTCCTGACCCTTACTCATCTTCTGATGGCTGTTGGGATGTTGGCATCGGTATATTGAATGCCGGCGTCCTGACTGCCAGGATGCTGACTGCATCTTGTATAGTATATGCCCAGCTTCACACATATTCATTTGTTAACTTGCAGCGGAATGCCTTTGCTGCATGTGCTACTCATTGAACAAGCTCATCAGGCAACCATGTTCCCACAGGGCTCAAAGTGTAGTTAAATCTTTCAAATTTAACAACCGTTCACCAATATCCTGGGATTTGACAAGCTTGAGCATACTGTACAATGGACAAACTAGTTTGTGACCCAATATTTAAAAGACGTCTCTGAACGTCTCCAGAGGGTGGAGTCATAGTGGGTACACACAGTGCGATTTTGCTTGCGATTAGATCAATTTGATTGGGATCGAATGGTACGCACAATGCATTCAATTTGACTATACAGTACATATCTGTACTATGGGCCTTATTCTAGTTCACTCTTAGAGGCAAATTCCTTCTCAAATGGACAAAACCATGTGCACTGCAGGTGGGGCAGATGTAACATGTGCCGAGAGAGTTAGATTTGGGTGGGGTTTTTCTTCAAAGTGAGATCTATATTGCAGTGTAAAAAAAAAAAACAGTCAGTATTTTCCCTGCACAGAAACAAAATAACTCACCCAAATCTAATTCTATCTGCACCTGTTACATCTGCCCCCCTGCAGTGCACATGGTTTTGTCCATCTGGGAAGGAATTTGCCTCTAAGAGTGAACTAGAATATGGCCCTATATACAGATGTAGCAGGCTACATCTTTTGCAGGGGCTGGCGATTCCATTGCCAGCCCCCGCCAGCGGCCGGCTACCACCAGTGGTGCGCGCACGAGATGCTCACGTGCCCCATGGCAATGGAGCCTGCCACCGGTTCCTGCCACCTCCTCAGCCATTGCCGGTCCCCCTCGCTACCCCCCCTCCACCCCCCCCCCCCCTGAACTGAGCAGCGTCTCCCTGAAGCGAAGAGAGACGCTGCCCAGCCGCCGTGATACTGGGACGCGCATGCGACGCATGTGCATTCCAGTCCCTATAGCCGGCGCTCGCCAGTGAAAGGAATCTGGCGGGAAAAGATGGAGCTGGCTCCATCTGTAGTCTTGCCTGAGGGATCGAATCTGCATCAAATGTAGAAAAACCATTTAATGCCCATTCGATTTTCTATTTGATTTTCTATTCAATTTTGCTTCTATAAGCAATAGAAAATAGTGCATATCTCACTGTGTGTACCCTCTATTACAGGGGTGCCCAAACTATTTTGCTCTGTTACCCCATCAGAGAATAAAAATTATTACAGGACCCCAGCAAGTTACTACTGAATGGCCGCCACATGTGTGGTCAGTGAAGTGACCGCTATTGTGACAGGGAGGCAGTGGGTAATGGGGGGGGGGAGGGAAAAGGGTGACAGGGGGATGGAAGAGGGAATCAGTGGGTATTTACTTAATGAGTTACTGTATACCCTGTCCCCCCTCCACAGACACTATTGCCTGATGGTCAGTTGTGACCCCATGCTGAGGTGGTCGGGACCCACTTTGGTGTCAGGACCCTTAGTTTGAGAACCGCTGCTCTATTAGACTCAAGTCTCGGCTAAACGTCAAGTGAGCATTTACCAAAACGGAACAAAAAGACGATATCCAGTACAGTCATGAGTCACACAGTTCATTACAGTTAATAATTAGATCCAGACCTTCTATTTTATGTCCCTACGCTAGTGCTGCTCAACTCCCTTAAATTACAGTTTGTTAAAGCAATAGGTGTTGGCATTGTTAAGTTGGAATATAAATCCATCTGCCGCTTGCAGGAGTGCACCGTAGGAAGCTTCTTATAGAGCAGAAAGGTTCCATAATCGGTTTGAGGCAGTGACATTTTGTTCTTTGAAAAGTGGATTAAGTTATGGAATTTTGAAATGAAATGAGCTAAGTCCGTCACCTCGTTCTAGCTCATGTTTGTTTGGCTGCTTATTAGTCATAATGAACAAAGAACATCCTGTGAATTATGGAGATAGGCCGTATATTAAGAGAACAAAAGAAAGGGAATGCCACAATTCTATATGACGAATGAATTCACGAAGCGTGGATTCTTCTCTGCAGAAGATTAACTTCAGTGCCTTATAATTGCTAATTTAATTGTTTTCAACACATTTCTTTGTACGTAGAATCTGAACGCCATATGATTTGGATTTATGAGAATGCTTGACCTTGGGGGTTACAATGCATTTCATTATTCCTGGGCGGCTGGGCCTAGTCTGCATTGGGTTAGTAAAAAAACGCTCAGAGGTCAAGACCTCATACGTCAATGCATTTTAAGCTTAAGTAGCATTTTAATTCATTTGCAAAGCTTTGCCTTACCCTGACTTAATTATAATTAGTCACAATGAGCAGTTGTGGTCGGCAATGTAAATGGATAACTGACAATGGAAGAAAGAAGTTAATTAAAATACATTTAAATTAGAAACAGATTATTACTATGCGGGGGAATCTTTCTTCGTGTCGGCTTATGGTGAAAGAATGTATAGCTGCGTTATGCGGTTGATGTTTCATGTGCTCAGCGATGAATCGAATGTTGGTGATATCTGAGCGTAAGGCAATAAAGATGTGGTGTAATTACACAGTGGCGTGCATAGTTATCTCTCATCCTTGCTCAGATCACAGTCAGATTATTAAACAGTGTTGTTAAAATTTAAAAGCGTTAACACTTAGGTATAAATCCTGCGCCATAATGAGTGCGTTTGCTAAAGTCACAAAATATGCTCATAATGGAACAGCAGGACGGGCACAAATCAAGAGGAAAATGTTATTAACAAACATATTGGCGCCAAGGGAGTGGGGAATAAAAGGATGATTTGTTATACAATTTCCTATCCGCCATCAATGGGATGCAGTTTTCAGATGCAAAACTCAGTATTTATTTATCTGCAGATTACAGTATGTAAAATAAAATTGCATTGTTGGTTCTAAAAGACGATTTAGAGCAAACATACTAGATGGTGTAAAGGGCAGGTTTGCCAATCAAACATCATTCAACAACCGTACATAAGGGTGTAACTATAGGTGCAGGGGGTGCAGCTGCTATGGGGCCCAGAGCTGAGAGTGGACACCTTCCCTGTCACAGTTACATGTGTTATATACAGGGTGTAGCTACTCCATGGTGGAGAACAATAGGCCTTGGCTCGCCATGGCTATCCAGAGAAGGCTAGCTGAAGAAGGCTCCATCTGTACATTTGCATGGGAGTATCTAACTACACACCCTGCACCCATTCACTATGCTTAGATTTTAGTTGGCATTGCAGATATCACTGTATACCTGTCAACTTTCTAAATATGGGAAGTGGGACACCTGTTTGTGGTGAAGCCAAGCCCTTAACATAAGGGGGCGTGGTCTCTGCATGGGATGTGGTCTCGCTGGAATACCAAGGCCGAGTGACAGGGGAACACTGCTGCACGAAGGTGGGACAGTGGGACAGTCCTAAAAAGGGGCCAGTCTTGCAAAAATTGGGACAGTTACGAGGTATATCGCTGGGAACATGGCACATGCAACACATGGAGATCTGCAGATTACAGAAATTACTGGAAACATGTACCCTTAAGATGTGCCTCTTTTAGACATCATGGGGTCAATCTTTTTAATTGCAAAGGGTACGAGGTGCCATTGCAATGGTGTTTAAATGCCAGCAACGGCACCCGATCTCGCATTCTTTACAGGCTGATTTCAGCTCAAATTCGCTCAAAATTGCTCGAATTCCGTCCACCGTAAAGTGTGTCCGGTGCTGTGATGATTCACACTCGTGAATTAATCTCGGCTAATGGGATCGACCCCTATCTGTGTGTCCAGTAGGCCTGTTACTTATGAATGATGATGTGGTGTGGATCTGGATTGTGCATCTGGATTCATCTGGATGCTATATTTGCCATTTTACATTTCAATATTTTGTGTTTGGATCTAAGCATATTTTGTGGCTGCTTCAAGCCATATTTCCCTAATGTGATGTAAATCAAACAGCTTTGTATAGGTATCAAAATGCTATTTGGCCGGTCTCACCAGTGAGGACAGTGTGTAAAGGATTTGCATCTTTTCTGTGGTTTTGGAACCTTGCTTTATACATTGCATTGTTCACATTTGTCCTGGGTCATAGAAGTTTCATTCTGGTTTGCAGCATGTTAGTTTGGAGAAAAATGTAGCTTAATGTGCGTTATAAAAATATTTTTAATTCCACACAAATGCATTTTTAAATTATTTTAATAAATTCCCTAATTTGAAACAGCCCCAGTAAGTCCATTGATTAAATAATGTCTTAACAGCCTCAGTGGACAGGCTGGGCTGCAAAACTTGATTGATGGGAGGGACAGAACTCTCAATTCAAAGTAACCCCATGTTGGTCAGCAGTAGGGCTATTTCTAATTAATATAAAGGGCACCAAAGGAGTCCAAGGTATCATCCTCTAGTCTAGAGGCTCGAGAGTCTTCTGAGACCATGGAAAATATGACCAGTTGAGACCCAGTACGTCACCCCCCAAAAAAATCCTGAATTCTATGTAATTAATGATACTCTCCCCACTGTGCATAGATGTTGGGCACCAGGACCCAGGGAGGTCTATCCTCCAATATAATGCATTACTGCTCAAAAAATACCTCCAACTCAGGTCTGATGGGCACAGGACTGCACATTGGAACGGAAGGGACATCACACTGACAGGATTTGGACCAATTTCTTGTCCCGTTCCTTCGGGAATAGGTGAAATCTTTCCAAACCGAAGTAGTGTATGGGGGCCTTAAGGTTTAAGCTGATGGGGGGGGGGGCTGCATTTTGAAGACTGAGGGTAAGGGTTAGGCACTTAGAAGAGGGGCTGGGCACTTAGAAGGGGGTTGGGTTTAGGCGGCAGGGTACGGGGGGGGGTTAATTTTAGGCACTTATAATGGGTACACAGGGGCAAACGCAGGATTTTCAGAAGGGGGTTTCCAAAGGAGCGGAGCAAAGCCGGGACAGTTAAAGTACTATAGATAGACCAAATGTATATAAATAATAATAATAATAATAATAATAATAATAATAAAAAATATATATATAGTGGAGTGGGCTTATTATTCATAATTTTCTGGTGGGAGGACAGCTTACTTGACTGCAGATATCTCCAGTTCATAGAAATAGATTTCTTAGATTTTAATGGAATTAAAAACTAGAGAATCCCACCTACCAAATGGTATTGGGGACCAGGGGATCAGAGTTCAGGTGGTAGAGCAATCCGCCAACGAGAATATAAAACTACATACCAGGTGTGTGGAGCTAGAGCAGTAACCAGCTGCTGGAAGGCTAATATCTCTGGTTCTGGGAACAGTAGAGACAAGCTTTTAGTGTCCATCAAAGGGGGAGAGTCCCAGCTTTTGGAATATACCCTCAGAAAAACTCAGACAGAACCTGAAATATCTGACTAGGAAGAGCAATTAACAGGCTTGGATGCGGACCACTGATTTGAAGTCAGATATCTCCGGTTCCCAAGGGCCGATTTTTAAAATTCTTGTACCCATAGAAAGAGGGGACCCTCAGCTTTAAGCTTAGGGCCCTTAGACTCCTGAGGGGGTTTCTGGGTACTCAGAAACCCCCCCCCTGCGTGCGCTACTGGTACATATATATAAAAACTGTATAACCCTTAAATACAACGGCAGATGCTGAAATAATTGCACGCCAACACAAACTTAAAAAAATTAATGACAATGCTTTACTTGTAAGATAGCTTAATTACAGGTATTTGCAAATGCAGACTAACACAAGAAACACAATTGATTGGCTTATACTTCAATAATAATTATAAATCAAATCAAAATAGAAAACTTCCCACGACAGTGATCAGCCATGATAACCCTTTCATACAATACCTAGAGCCCCTCCTTTCTACGTGCTTGCCTCTTCTTCCTCAACTGCCTGCCCCCCCTTCTCAATCTCCAATATTTATACTTTAATTAATTTAATTATTATTCATATGTGTCAAATTTTCATTGCACGGCTCTGCCTTCAATCATAATGTCCTAATTCACCCATCACCCAACTTCTTTGTTGCTAGGGAAAGATTCAGTGGCCTTGGGGTCTACGCATGCGTGGCCCTGTTATCTAATATTGTTAACAAAATGTTCAGACTAGCTGGCGTTTCTTGAACACTGAAATTTCAACAAAAGACAATTCTCTAACATCCATTCACTTTCTACAATTACATCTCAACGCCATTTTGGAATTATTTCTGCAAGTCATGCTTAAAACAAAATGGTTGCTGCATCTGACAAACACCTGCTGATTATGGTAAAGGGAAGGCCTTATACGCAGCGGCTAGTAATGTAATCTGCAGTACTAGGACATTTAGGTAAATAAATATAATATAACATAGATTTATTGCTGAGTTGCTGGAGATATATATATATATTTCTGTTTTATCAGCACTAGCGGGAAGGATTTGGGTCAGGCTGCATGGTGAGTGAAGGTTAGTCTGCAGGAAGGGAAGGTTAGGGCTACTGGGAGAGCGCGGGAGGGTTAAGTATACTTACCTGGCCCATGTCAGTATTCCCTCCTTCCGGATGCCACCGTGGGTATTCTGCCTGCCTGCACCCTGACCACCGGCCATCTGTATGTATCCCGTATATTCAGCCCCCCCTGATGAGTCTACGTTCCAGAAAAGAAGGTGTTTAAGAACAGTTCTTTGACTGCGTGACAGTAAGTGACAAGTGATAGTCAGCATCTACTATAAAAACAAAATTTTGAGAATGCAGCTTAACTTTTACACATAGACCCTTATTCTGGTTGACTCGCGGGGGCATGAATTCGCAACCTTGCGAGTCATCCAGAACCCACCCAGCGACTGGTGGTAGGGCCACCCGCGTTTGCACACTGGGTTCCTTCGTCCTGCATGCGAATGGATGTTTTACATAAACAACCATTCGCATGCCAGTGGGAACATCCCCCATCATTCGATGGTCCACGACCATCAAATGATGGGAAAGGCACACTCGTACATATGGCACACTCGTACATATGAACAAAGAAATGCAGTGATATGGGCCGGCAGCTGACATTTGGTTATGTCAGCTGCCTGCCTCCCGCACGTGCGTCATGACCGCATTACCATAGGCGAATCTAGGGGGTGGTCCGGGGGTGCACAGGACCACCCATTAGCCCATTTTGTAGCTGAGGGATGGGGCTTTCCAACGAGCCCAGCCCCGTGTCTCTACCCCCCTGGGAACCGGAGATACGGCCAGGCAAAGCTGGAACGTTTTCCCTATAGGATAACATGGGACCCACTAATTCCGACCCCCACCCAGTTCAATGGCTGCCAGTTCCCCCTTCGGCATCACTGAAGCTCGAGGTTGATCTCAGTCGAACCCAAATCGCTGGGCCTTCAATCTGATACCAGGATGGATCCATATGGGTTAATTGGCGTCACCCCTGCAGCTTCCACTCCAATTCTTCTCCCTGCTTTCACCTCAGCCCGTCCCCCCTTTAATCATGTGGTGCCAGCGCCCGGCGTGCTCCCCCGACGTCACGCACAACAACAGCGCGCACAATATTTCAAATGTCCACTTGGCTAGAGGGGTTCCCAGGAGGGGAGTGGGAGCGTGCTCTGTGCTGCGCTCTGCTCCTTTCCACATAGAAGCAGCTGCACCGCTCTCTATCTCTCCCTGCAGCAGCAGCAAAGGCTCATATAAAAATTTACAGTAAGTGGCACTTTTGGGGGCATTGCTTAAGGGACGCTACAAGTGGCGGTATGTGGGGGCATTACGCAAAATGTGTGGCTTAATGTGTAAGGGGTATTATGGTGTGCAGCATCATGTGTAAGCGGCATTATGTGTGCAGCATCATGTGTAAGGGACATTATGTGTGCAGCATCATGTGTAATGGGTACTTTGGTGCGCGGCATCATGTGTAATGGGTACTATGGTGTGCGGCATCATGTGTAATGGGTACTATGGTGTGCGGCATCATGTGTAATGGGTACTATGGTGTGCGGCATCCTGTGTAATGGGTACTATGGTGCCATCAAGCAAGAACCCCCTAGCAATGAGCACGTAGGTAAGCAGCACTTATGTGGCAAATATGTAATGGGCATTACGGTTTGTTATATAGTATGTAATGGGCATCATGATGTGTGGCACAATGTGTAATGGGCATTATGGTGTGTGGCCTTATGTGTAATTGGCATTACGGCGTGTGGCTTTATGTGTAATGGGTATTACGGAGTTTGCTAAAATGTGTAATGGCCATTACTGTGTATGGTCTAAAGTGTAATACCACACCCCTTTTTGTGATGCCACGCCTCCTTCCCATGAGGCCATGCCCCATTTTTGACGCGCGGCTACGCCGCGCAAAGGTCCCCCTGCTATTGTGTCTAGATCTGGGACCACCCATTACCATAATTCTAGATTCGCCTATGCGCATTACCATATGTACGACCAGCATTTTCTTGGGAACTCCAAATGCCCCTGGCCTGCACACCACGCCCCTCTCCGCCCCCCCCCCCCCCCCCCGCCCCACCCCCCCCCCCACACACACACAATGCAGGGAGCGTGCAATCGGTGAACAGATTAATCACTGAGTGTGCACGCTCCCAGAGTATGCAAATGTGCAGAAATGTATTTGCGCATACGCAAAACTTCGGTCCCGGTGCGAATTCGCGCTCGAGCGATTCAATCTGAATAAGGGTCATAATGCTGCTTTAAGAATTGAATCATTTACAGTGTGCAAAGTGAATCTATCTGTCTGCATCTATGCAGTGAGATGCCATGTTATAGGCCGTGTTAGAAAAATGACAGTTATGAGCTAATTTATTGGTACTTTATCTCAGTCCACTTTTAGCTCTCCACGTCTTAGTAAATAGACCCCCAAATTTTTATGGTTCAGTCAAACATCAGTGCTTGAAGTTTCCTGTCATAAAGTATGTGGACAAACAGAAACACATGTTTTTCTTCAATTGCTCAATCTGGTGGATATCTACTAAGCCTTGGACACTGAAAAAGTGGGTATAGAGAAATAACCAACCAATCAGCCCCTAGCTGTAATTTTTTCAACACAGCTTGTGACATGACAGTTAGGAGCTGATTGGCTGGTTCCACTTCATCACTCTACACATCGGCCCCTAAGATTCTTTTGGCCTTGGGGTGCCCTGGAAAAAAAATGGTGATTCTCTAAGGGCACTGTAATTCCAGGAATTTTGGGAACTGTTGTTGTATGGAATCTAATCCTAAAACAACTTCTTAAACCCATAGGGCAGTATTCAATGAGGCTGATTCGCCAGGTTTTTATGGCGATTTTGTGCTGTAAGGCGAATTTTTGACAAAAATGGTGAATCACCCTATTCAATGACCAGATGGCGAATATATTTCAAGGTTTTTTTCGCCATGATTCACCGAGTAGCAATCGCTATCTTTTTATGGTGAAGTGGAATGTGAACTTTTAAAATAAAGTGTTTTGTTTTTTACATTTGGTGTAAAAATATCAGGAATTTTATTCTGAGGAGGGGCATGCTATTTTTATTCATGTGCTGTAAGCACATGAATATATATTTAATAAAATATATATATATATATATATATATATATATATATATATATATATTTTTTTTTTTTTACACTGACCAGCCAGCAGGGGGCACCGGAGCCGAGCCGCTCATTAGATATTCATATATTCACTGCACCCGATCTTTACATATGCATGATCGGGTGTAGAAAATATACCCGGTCCCCTGCTGGCCCCCCCGGGGGGCAGCCTGTGCTGCCTGGCATCCGGGGAGCCCACCTCCCCCCCACATACGCTCTGGGGCAGGCAGGGAGACTTCCATCTCTCTGCCTGCCACCGTCCTCAGGCTCCCTGTGGCTTTCGCTGCAGGAGCTCATATTCGCCGGTCAGGGGCAGCGAGCCCCTGACTCGTTGAATACCGGAGCCGGCGAGGCTCCGGAACACGGTGACCAGTGGCGAATGTGCAGCGAATCCTAAACAGGATTCGCTGCACGTCGCCGGTATTCACATTGAATACCGCTCATAGTATGTTGTATTCCTTCCTAAGACATGTACATTGCACATCTAATATTACTTGGATAATGAAGTCAACTGAATATTTTAGAGCATATTATTTCTTTTTAAATAAACATAATCACCCATTATAACCATAAATGGCTGCACATTAAAACAGTATGTGTGTGTATGAATGCCAAAACTATCCTTTGGACAAAATCACAACCTGATTCAAGAGGAGATAAAAATAATTAAAACAAAGTTTTGTGTTTAAATAATCCTAGTAATCAGATACCTTGAAGATTATTTCCTAATTGAGAAGATAATGTTCTTAGCACAGGGAGTGTATTTCCACTTAGGGGTTACAGCCAAGCCTTTGTTCTCTGAAAACATGAAAATATTACATTTGTATTAACGATAATGGAAAATGAAAGATGCAGCCAAGTGACACCTAAAATAATAAGGTCATTTATGAACCGCAAAAGTAAAAAAAAAAAAAAAAAAAAAACGAGTGAAAATGATGAAGTCAAGATGGCGACATGTGCAGGGGTGTGATGGAGTTTCATTGGGTGTATAAGAAACGGGCATGGTCAACAGTCATTAGATCAACACCAAACGATAAAAAGGTCAACACAAAAGATGAAGCATGAATAGGTTGCCATAAGTTTTTTTCAATTTTTTTTTGTCAGTTTACACCTCAGCACATGACCCCCAATTAGTGTACCATGTTTACCCTCCATGTTTCGTGCCAGGTGTCTCGCTCCACTATCGATGCTCTTGGCACACTTCCTAATCATAGCCCACGTCAATGGTAAAGTACACTGCTCAAAAAAATAAAGGGAACACTAACATAACACATCCTAGATCTGAATGAATGAAAAATTCGTATTAAATACTTTGTTCTTTATATAGTTGAATGTGCTGACAACAAAATCACACAAAAATTATCAATGGAAATCAAATTTATTAACCCACGGAGGTCTGGATTAGGAGTCTCACTCAAAATTAAAGTGGAAAAACACACTACAGGCTGATTCAACTTTGATGTAATGTCCTTAAAACAAGTCACAATGAGGCTCAGTAGTGTGTGGCCTCCACGTGCCTGTGTGACCTCCCTACAACGCCGGGGCATGCTCCTGATGAAGTGGCTCCTGATGAGGGATCTCCTCCCAGACCTGGACTAAAGCATCCGTCAACTCCTGGACAGTCTGTGGTGCAACGTGGCGTTGGTGGATGAAGCGAGACATGATGTCCTAGATGTGCTCAATTGGATTCAGGTCTGGGGAACAGGCGGGCCAGTCCATATCATCAATGCCTTCATCTTGCAGGAACTGCTGACACACTGCAGCCACATGAGGTCTGGCATTGTCTTGCATTAGGAGGAACCCAGGGCCAACTGTACCAGCATATGGTCTCACAAAGGGTCTCAGGAAGGAAGGCTGTGCGGCCCCCCAAAGAAATACCACCCTGCACCATTACTGACCCACTGCCAAACTGGTCATGCTGGAGGATGTTGCAAGCAGTAGAATGTTCTCCTTGGCATCTCTAGACTCTGTCACGTCTGTCACGTGCTCAGTGTGAACCTTCTTTCATCTGTGAAGAGCGCAGGGCACCAGTGACGAATTTGTCAATCTTGGTGTTCTCTGGCAAATGCCAAACGTCCTGCACATTGTTGGGCTGTAAGCACAACCCCCAACTGTGGACGTCGGGCCCTCATACCACCCTCATGGAGTCTGTTTCTGACCATTTGAGTAAACACATGAACATTTTTGGCCTGCTAGAGGTCATTTTGCAGGGATCTGGCAGTGCTCCTCCTGTTCCTCCTTGCACAAAGGTGGATGTAGAGGTCCTGCTGCTGGGTTGTTGCCCTTCTACGGCCTCCTCCACGTCTCCTGATGTACTGGCCTGTCTCCTGGTAGCGCCTCCATGCTCTGGACACTACGCTGACAGACACAGCAAACCTTCTTGCCACAGCAAACCTTCTTGCCACAGCTTGCATTGATGTGGCATCCTGGATGAGCTGCACTAACTGAGCCACTTGTGTGGGTTGTAGACTCTGTCTCATGCTACCACTAGAGTGAAAGCACCGCCAGCTTTCAAAAGCATAGGAGCTGAGAAGTGGTCTGTGGTCACCACCTGCAGAACATCTCCTTTATTGGAGATGTCTTGTTAATTGCCTCAATTTTTTGAGCATTGTATGAAAAAGTCCAAAGAATATTTTTTTTTTTGAGAAAAACACATTGTGAAGTTTATTTACTAAGATGGGAGTTCTATTGAAGATGGGATGTTGCCCATAGCAACCAATCAGCTTCTATCTATTATCCTCTAGAACAGTGGTTCCCAACCCTGGTCCTCAAGTACCCCCAACAGTGCACGTTTTGCAGGTCTCCACACAGAAGCAGTGCTATAATTAGCTCCACCTGTGGATCTTTTCAAATGTGCCTGAATAATGAGTGCACCTGCCGGGTGACCTGGAAAACGTGCACTGTTGGGGGTACTTGAGGACCAGGGTTGGGAACCACTGCTCTAGAAGGCGCAAAATAAATAAGAAGTAGAATCTGACTGGTTGCTATGGGCAACATCCCATCTCCCATCTTAGTAAATGTACCCCGGAGGTGAGTGTTCATCTGGTCTCACTTTGCTGTTTTAGGCATTCTTCAATCAATGTAAAAAAATACAGTGTCATGAATAAATCTAGCCCTCGTGATCAATGTAATCCATAAGTAAGGCTAAACTTAGCAGTATTTCTGGAGAAAAACAAGAGTTTTCATTAATTAGGTGCAAATTGATTTCCAGTGGGAAACAACAGTTCCCAAAATTCCTGGAATTACGGTGCCCTTAGAGAATCACCATTTTTTTTCCAGGGCACCCCAAGGCCAAAAGAATCTTAGGGGCCGATGTGTAGAGTGATAAAGTGGAACCAGCCAATCAGCTCCTAACTGTCACACAAGCACTGATGTTTGACTGAACCATAAAAATTTGGGGGTCTATTTACTAAGACGTGGAGAGCTAAAAGTGGACTGAGATAAAGTACCAATAAATTAGCTCATAACTGTCATTTTTCCAACACGGCCTATAACATGGCAGTTAGGAGTTCATTGGTTGGTACAGATGTGTACTCGGACTGGCCCGGGATTCACTGGCATGTCCCGGTGATTTTTGTCCCTGCCGAATTTTTTTAAGTGGTTGGGGCCTGACAATTTTTTTTATTGTTGCTGGGCAGTCATTAGCGGATGACTGACTCGGCAGCTGCAAGATGCTTTTGTTATTGCCAGTAGGTCAGTCAATAGCTGATGTCTGCCTCGTGGCGATAAAAAAAGCATATTACAGCTGCCGGGTTAGTCATTCGCTACTGACTGTAGGCTGGGAGGGAGAAGAGGAGACGTCACATGCCAGATCTGCCCATGTCGTGACATCACATGTCGGACCCATCCCAAGTCTGATGTCACATGCCTTTCCCCGGTGGGCCCTTCCCCTCCCAGTCAGACTCTTTGTGTACTGTTATATCCTTACTGGGATGTGAATGTGCGCTCTGGCTATGCTTTAGACTTGACTGGGAGCTGGTGTGCAGATACGCTTGGCTCCATTTCATCTAAAAAAAACCTCTATAAGCCATGCCCTCATCACCACTTTATAGCCTCTTGGAATTTTGTGAAAGGAAATATGGCTCCCGATAAGTTGATGGTGGCCATTTTATGTATCCTATTATGGCGGCAGCCATCTTCTGTTAGTCTGTGGCTCAGCTAAATCTCTAGCTGAGCAGCATACCATTCTGGGAGTAGGAGGATCTTCTGTCTGCCTCCGACAGCCAGACGGCACTGGGTAGTTGCTGAATTTATTGGGCTACGCCCAGGGGGATGATCACTGTCCACACCACAACTGGTTGCCCTTAGTAACCCAAAGCATGGCGATCGAAGCAAGCCTATGAGGGTCCATTTGGGCCCCTTCTTCCAACCTAGGTCCTCCCTCTGTCCTGCTCTGTCACTTGACAGGTCCTTTAACCCAATTGGAAGTAGACCTAGATGACGGCCCTGGTAGACAGATGGCACGATGCCCCCGGCATGGCCTACCTCTGTTAAAAGCAGGGGCATAGCGATGGCGGAGCCAGTGGAGCACCAGCTCCAGGCACCGGAAGATCAGAGGGCACCGGAAGACCAGCGATCCCCGCAGACCTCGCCACGCTGGCTCCCCCAAGTCAGCCGCTGTTCAGCACCCGCTCCCCTGCTGCCTCTCGCCAACTTGCTCCCAGCCGCGTGACTGCCGCGGCTGCTGTACAGTTGACAGGCATGGCTGTATCCGCAGGACACACTGGACCACCAGGGCCCTTCTTGCATTTTATGGGCGAGCCCATAAAAATGCTGGCTGTTCCCCTGCAAATGCAGGCGTGTCGATGCCTGCTTGGGGCGTCCACTTCGAATTTGGCCATCTTAGGCCAGGATAAAAGTCTGATGGTGGGAGGGTTTGCGCATGTGCGTTTACGGTTTTAGTGAGTTTCACACACACACGCCTGATACATTCGCTCCAGAGGGGATGGGTGGAGGCGGACACAGGGGAACACCCAGCACTTTATGAGGGTCTACGTGAAAACACTGGGAATGCAGATGGGCCGATGCCTGCTCGGCAGCTCATGACACATGACATCAGCATCCGTTCCCTTTTTGGCGACCTCTGGTGGTAATTAAAGTCAGTTCTGACTGATTGTCATTACCGAAAAGGAGAGAAAAAATTTAATGGTCGGCAACCATCAAATGATTTCTCTTCCCTCCGACCGCATGTGAGCAGATGTGTTCCCATAAACATCCCCTCGCACAGGGTTGGAACTACTGGCGGTGCAGATGGTGCAGTGCACCGGGGCCCATTGCCTTCTGCACCACATACTGTTTTCTTTTTTTAATTTAAAGTTCGGCTTGGGTGTGGTGGCCCAGATATCGGGAACTGCGGGCTGGTGTAATGTTACGTGGCGGGGTGTGTGTGTGACGGATCGGATCTCTGTTGTTGATCCGATCCGCAGCACTGCTTTTCCCAGTGACAGCCGTCACAGCCGCCGGCGCTGCAGTTTCAGTGCGGGCTGTGATGGCTGATTCTGTGCTCTGATTGGGCAGCCTGTGCTCGGGGTGCAGGAAAAAGCCCAGCCTGCGCCGCAGGTAGTAGAGACCAGAGTTAACTGATATTATCCCGCCCAGCTTCCCCAATGCACTGGTCAGTCAGTGGCTACCTTTATGAAGTGGGACCATGCAGCTCATGCGTGAAAGAGGTCACCACCCTGGTGTGGGATGTGGGGGGAAGGGGGGGGGTGATTGGTTATGGGATGGGTATGTTGGGGACCGAGGAGGAGTAGGGTGTGTAATGGGAGTGTTGTAGAGGATTATGGAGTGTATGTGGAATGAACAGGGGGACTAGGGTGTATATGGGAGTAGTAAAGGGTATGTGGGGGGAATAGGGTGTTTGTGGTGGGGATAGAGGGTTGTGGCCCATGGGGTGTATGTTGGGGAACAGGGACTGAAGTGCAGGATGTGTTGGGGGTAGCGATATATGGGGGTAACTTTGGGGGTAGAGGGATATGGGGTGCATGTGGGAAGACACTGGCAGTAGGTTATGTAAGGGTAGAGGCATATGGGGCGTATTTGGTGGGTATAGGGGTATGGAGATAGGTGTTAAGGGGTGTATGTGGGTTGAGCAGTGGTGGTGAATAGGGGGCGTTGAAGTGCAGGGGCAATTTGGGCGCAGATGTGCAGGGGGATGGAGATTCATTGGTGACAGAAAGGTGATGGGAACGGAGAGGTGGAGGGACTGAGAGATGCAGTGAGGATGGGGATGGAGAGGTGGAGGGAGTGAGAGATGCAGGTAAGGTAGGACTATCTAAATGGATGCACAATACCTTAGGGCCTTCCTGTCTTAAGTAGGGGGGCAGCTCACGTCCACTCACGGCCATGGCTCTGTGTGCTGTGCCCTCAGCTCCATGGCTGCTGAGGGTCTCAAACCAGCGCCGCCGAATTGGCCCTGGCATTTGTGCTCACGTGCAACATTTGTTGTGCGCATGCACACACCGTGCACACATGCACTCCGCATGGACTGGCCAAGTGCCAGTTGGCCCTGGCATTTGTGCTCACATGCAACATTTGTTGTGCGCGTGCACACACCGTGCACACACCGTGCACACATGCACTCCGCATGGAATGGCCAAGTGCCAGTTGGCCAGTCCGGCCCCGGTAATTTAATATATAAATATTCCTAAATGCCATCAAATTCTATTTCTCCTTCACAAACATGGGCTGAACACCATATACTTGTTTCCTAAATACAGACTGGACAGATTATTATTGTACCATTTTGCTTTAAATCTGAATATGAAATGTAGCCACAATGATATACTGTATGACTAGGACAGTACAGATCTTCTCATCTTTTAGCAGTCCCTCACCCCAGTGTAAAGGTAAGTGGGTCACTGCTTGTGTTCTTTCTAACCTCAGCCTCTAGTCACAACATAGAAGAATTCAAGTCTGAAGTTTGAAATATTAGACAATGAAAACTTTAATTGACTGCACATGTGAAACATGTCTGTGGGTTCTCTATGTAATATACTGTGTATTTCCTTTTCTCACTCTCCTAACTTAAGTCTAAAATATACAAACTGAAAGAAAAAAATAAAAAAAGACAAATAAATGTGGATTTAAATTTTTTATTTTTTTTTACTAACCACTAAGTCACGGGTGTCAAACACAAGGCCCGCGGGCCAAATCCGGCCCGCCAGACCTCGTCATGTGGCCCGCGCGAGGAGATAGCACGCAGGGGCAGTGTGTCCCAGCTCCTGCCTAGGCCACTTCCTCTCACCCACCCCCCACCCCGCGCGCACTCGCTCGCTCGCCGGAGCTGCGGGGTTGGTTGCTGGGACTGGGACGTCACGCAGCTGGCGATCCGTGCTGGACTGCTGGTAGTAGCGGTAACCGTGTGTGCGAGGCGGCTGACTGAAATAGGTTAGTAGTTTATAGCTCGGGCTGGTCGCTGTACGTGGGGATCTCTGTCACTGAGGGTGACATTTACACACCAGGCCATGCTCTCCTCTAGTCACTGCGTGTCTATCTTGCTAGCCCACATTAAAATGTCTTTCCCAAAATGGTGTCACCTCCTCTAGCATCCCTAAGGCAGCTCTGTACCTTCTGTCCCTGTCTACCACTGAACCCTGCTCCTCAATATAATTAGTACTGGATGTGGAATTAAATTTCTGCAGCATAGCTCTGTGTTTGATGGCCCACCATTTTTGTTATCGCATTATTGTTATATGCATGTCCTGTTTCATACTGCTTTAAAGTACACCTTGTACAAGTTTTCTGTCAGTTGTACTTTTTG
Organism: Crinia signifera; assembly: GCF_055691185.1. NCBI lineage: Eukaryota > Metazoa > Chordata > Amphibia > Anura > Myobatrachidae > Crinia > Crinia signifera. The sequence goes on along the minus strand of NC_139219.1, from coordinate 303,381,456 downwards.
GGGGACCGGCCCTTTGAGGGTGACCAAACTGCTGATGCGGCCCCCGATGAATTTGAGTTTGACACCCCTGCACTAAGTGATCTTCTGCGGTAAGGCATTTCCTTTCACTTTCCATGGAATGTTCTCAGATTCATGACGAGAGGAAAATGATAGATTCACATTACCATAAAGGTATGGGGGTAAATAGAGTAACTTTACCTATGCAACAAACAAGCCTATCAGACCATGGGGGAATTGTAATAGGGTGCGATTTTGTGACTTTTTTGCGATTTTTGGGTAAAAAACTGGTGAATTTGCATGTTTTCCAAAATTCTCAAATGTAATTAGGTGCCAGTTGTGCATTAATTCACACATTTAGCGGCAAAAATTGCATGTAAAATAAATCGCACACTACAATTTGCATCCAGATGTTTTCGCAAATGTAATAGGGTGTGATTTTTGGTAAATGAATTTGGCAGAACCGGGCACAGAACAGTGAGATCTGTGCATGGTTCTGTCCAAAAAAATGTGTTAAAGTGAAAATTAAAAACAAAAAAACAGTGTGGGGTCCCCCACCCCCTAAACAAAACCAGTCCCAGACTTGTCCAAAAATACTAGGGACAAAATGTGTAGGGGTCCCCCGTATTTCTGAAACCAGCGCCAGGCTCTTGGACCGGTCCTGGTTTCAAAAATAAAGGGGACAAAAGGCGTAGGGGTCACCCATATTTCTGAAGCAAGCACTGGGCTCCAACAGCCAGCGGTGTCATGCCATATCTGTGGGACACTTTTTATACACGTCACCCGGCCGTCCCATGAGCAACATGGCTGGTCAGCCCTGGACAGGGTCCCTGGGGGAGTCGGAATCCCATGTTAAATATCTGATGAGGACTGCTCCATCTGTAATTCTGACCAGACAACGGGCCTGAAAATATGAAATCCCCATGATTCCTAAAGTCTACATCAGGGGTTCCTTATCACAGTCCAGTTTTTAAGGACAGCTACTTTAAAACAGGTGGCTTAATTAGTAGCTCAATATTTTTTTATTTAGCCATCTGTGGTCAAGTATGGTTATCTCGTCATCGTAGCTATACAGGACAATTTATTTTAGCTTTGAATGTAGACTGCGAAAGGCTTACCGAATCTAAAAAATAAGATCAAAAATCCTAAAGGTGCATACACACTGTACAATTTTTTTGACCAATTTGGTTGAAAGACATTTCCATTGAACCCAGTGTCCTGGACGAAAGATGTTGACGAAAGATATTGACGACAGACGAAAGATGAAAGATCTAGCTACAGTTTATAGGCTCTTTTTGAAAGACATCCAAATTGAGCTGCATGCACAGTTTACATACAATCTTGATAAACAACTGGCGGGTATGCGCGGGATGCGGTCATCTATTAGAATGAACTTAGGTCTACAGTCATTAGGTCGACCCCACTAGGTCGACTGGCAGGAAGGTCGACCTGACTTAAGGTCGACATGGGCCAAGGTCGACAGTGTCCTGGACGAAAGATGTTGACGAAAGATATGGACGACAGAAGAACGATGAATGATGATGCGCATACGGAATGGGATCATTCGTCAGACTGCATTTAGGTCTACAGTCATTAGGTCGACCCCACTAGGTCGACTGGCAGGAAGCTCGACCTGACTTAAGGTCGACATGGGTCAAGGTCGACATGACTTAAGGTCGAATTTGCATAAAGGTCGACATGAGGAAGGTCGACTGGTCATAAGGTCGACATGGGTTTTTCACTGTTTTTTGAGCCGACATGTGCCGACAGGCGGTATTTCATGCCCTACCATCCACTAGGGCGTGGTGGGAGAATAAAATAGTGTGCGAGCGCAGCGATGCGAGGGTCCGATTCTCATTGCCAACTGTGTCCATGTCGACTGTGTTGACATTCGGATTAAAAAAACAGTGAAAAACCCATGTCGACCTTATGACCAGTCGACCTTCCTCATGTCGACCTTTATGCAAATTCGACCTTAAGTCATGTCGACCTTGACCCATGTCGACCTTAAGTCAGGTCGAGCTTCCTGCCAGTCGACCTAGTGGGGTCGACCTAATGACTGTAGACCTAAATGCAGTCTGACGAATGATCCCATTCCGTATGCGCATCATCATTCATCGTTCTTCTGTCGTCCATATCTTTCGTCAACATCTTTCGTCCAGGACACTGGGTTCAATGGAAATGTCTTTCAAGCAAATTGGTCAAAAAAATTGTACAGTATGTATTCACCTTTAGACGTCATTTAGGGATCTCAGTCCATATCTGCGTTATAAAGTACCAGCAAGATAGTGATCAAAAGCTGATAATGATGACAGCTACCTGCACGTGTCCAAGCAGGCATATTGTGTGCATCTGTGAATGAGGCTGTAGAGCTGCACGCTGTATCAGCGAACAGCAAAGTGCTACTAAAACAGATTCTGAACCAGAATTGAGCAGGAATACTGGCAATCTAACAGAAAGACAATTATTATGTGGGCGGATGCACATGGAAGGTCAGGTTCTTCAAAATTGAGTTTAGGCACTTCAGACATAATTTATCCCCTGTAACTAAGACTAGAAAAGAACAGGAACATTCACGGGCACACCAGGGAACTTGGCGTTCTACAGAAACACGTAATAAATGTACTATGTACTAATTCTTCTCTACCTGTTACCCTCTAATTGTTTTAGTGGAAATTCCAAGTCAATTTTTAAATGACAAACACATCAGGTCCATTCTTTCCAGTGGCATAACTAGAAGTTTTGCACTCTCCTGCCAAAAACATTTCTGTCCCCATCCACCCCAATATAATCCTTATATACATGCTCATTGCCAAGGGTTTCTTGCTCATTACCAGGGGTTTCATACTCATTGCCGGGGCTTTCATGCTCATGGTTTCAAGTTTGTTGCTAAGGGTTTCAAGCTTGTTACTAGGGCTTTCATGCTCACCAGTGCTCCAGTATTCTGAGTAACACTATACATGCTGTATTTCCGTGACAGACGCTAGAGGTCAAGCAGGACCTCTAGTATCTGTCTCCTCCTTAATGACGCCCATTTTTGGAGGGACATTTTCAGCAGATTAAATGCGGAAGGCCAGATTGCATGGAATCTGCATAAAACAGGTGCCAATGCCCCCAAGCCACCGCTTGGTCTGCAATGGTATTGCTACGCTACTGGTTCTTCCCTAAAACATCTAACTAAAAAACCATAGCGCTGACATAATAGTAAATTTAATATCATGCTTAAAGTGGATCGCTATCCTTTAGACTCTACTCCCACTTAATGTTTTACTACAGTATTAATACTATTAGAGATAAGCGGCTCAGTTCCCCAAAAATCTGAATCAATTAAAAAGTTGTGCATCCGAACCAAACCAAAGTCCAGTCCAGATCTCTGGATCATCGGACTGTATTTCCCTCTGGTTCCTTTTATATCTGAATTTTTGTTTTTATATGGGAAAGAAATACTGTACTTGATTGTAGCTGTGTTTATAAATTTTTACCAATGATTACTGATTACCGATTTTTAACCAAACCAAAACCGGCATCTGAACCAAAACACTTGAGAGTGTTTTTTTCCAAAACCAACCCCAAACCAAAACCAAAACAATTGGATTATTGCACATCTCTACTAATATAGTACTTGTGCTGTGATCATGGTGCAATGACTGCAAGCTGCACATATAAAGCTTTCAGTGTGAGTAATTTATCTCTATGGTCTCTGCACCTTTATTTTTGCTCTACAACTTGCATTGCATTAACAGTGCGTCATATTATAAAATACACTGTAATATATTATTGGTTAGACACATTGGCCATAGGAATCAATGCTCTAAAGAGTGCATTGGATAAGGAAGGGGGGTGGTCAGTGTTCTGTGACTGCAATGCATGAAAATCATATTGATAAATCCATGAGGAAGGAAGGCAGAAAAGCAATTCCTTCTGTGGTGGTCATTTATGGAGTGAAGGAGAGCTGACGTGCAGCCTGGGTGGATCCAACAGATGTAGAGGGGGGGAATCAGGTGTGTGACCCTGTAGCCATCATAAATAATGAATCCTATGATAAGACAGAATGACAGCCAATGCATGGAAACCAGTTCATGTGTCTGCAGAACCATGGCTCCCTGTCTATGACACTCTACAGAATAACGTGTTATAATATCTCAATATAAACTAAACTATAAATCCAGCTAAATCCCTAAACACTGTACAAACATCAAAGCAAAAAGGAAATTGCTTTTTTATCTAGAAACGTTCTTATAATATTTCATAGCTATTTAACTCATCATTAATCATAAGAATAGCTGGTAAATGTCAATAGTCTGCATTATTTCAAAGGGCAAGGTAAATTAGATGCTTACAAGACAGAATGTTTCGTCCCAAATAAAGAAAAATAATGCTTAATCTATGTAAGCTGGGCCAGTTTGTAGCGCTGATGTAAGTGACATGTTAGTTGGATGTATTGTCGTTATTTTGACAGCGGGGTCCGTAGCGGGAGGCCTCTGTGGGCGCCTGCTTCCGGGTCATGGGTGCTGCCATCTTTCTGGGGTCACCTGATGATGATAATGTGTCCAATCAGATTTCTGACTCGCTGGCCAATCCGCAGAACCCTGCAGGTATTTAGGGTGCTTCTTAACTATTCCAAGTTGGCAATGCAATGTTATTCAGAGATTGTCTGTGCTTATATGTTCTTTGTGCTTTTCATTGTGTTCTAGCAGTTCTGTTTAGCTGTACACCTTAGGATCTATTCTCCGGTCCAGTCTGTCCAGTCATTTTCTGGTTCCGTCATCATTTTCAGGGTTAGTATATCTTCAGCATCTACAGTCCAGTCTGCCTGGTCATTCTCAGGTCCCGTCACCATTTTCAGATTCAGTATACCTTCCGCAACTCTGGTCCAGTCTGTCTGGTTATTCCTCAGACCTGTCTTTCCTGCACAGCTGACCTGGTTGCTCCGGCACAGAAGGCTACGGCCAGTTCATTTCTTGGTCCTACTTTTCTGCAGCCCCAGTATCAATCTCCACTCCACAGCCAGAACTAGTACCGCTGACCAGGGCAAGGGCATTTGGGGGGTACCTGGTGAAGATTGCTGGAGAGTTAGACTCAACACCCGTGTTCCTGGTCTTGTCAACCATTGGTTTCTAGATCTATGCTGCTGGCAGTCTATGAGAACACATTATATCAAACTGGTCATTTATCAAACTCCTGCTTCCAGTCCAGCATTGCATCAAAACCGCATTTCTCAATCATGACAATGACCATTTATTTAATTTATTAGGTTGGTTGCCAATTACCCTACCTGTATACCTATACCTGGAGGAATCCCACATATGGGTACAAATGCCATATAGTTAGGGCCTTTATGGATATTAAACCCATGACCTCAATTCTGTGAAGAAGTAATGCTAACCATTACACCATCCGTGCTGCCGAGCTGTGTTATTGTTTTGCATTACCTTTAACTGCATTTCCGTTTTTTATTACATGACACACATATTCCCCCCCCCCCCTTATCCCTATTCATTAAGGTTCTCCCCTATGGTGGGTTATATTCTGTAAGATAAGTATTGATCCTGTTGATAGATCTCTACAAGCAATAAATAATCAGAACCCAATTATGCATGGGTAAATAAATCAGGGATGTATTCACTTCTCATATATCAATATAAGGTCAAAGACCAATAGAAGGTCATTGGTCTCGCTCTTCATCATTTTCAGGCACATCTCAGTAAAGTAAGTTTGGGCTACATTCTCTCTGTATTATGCACATTATATATGTGTGTGTATATATATATAGTTGCCTTCTATGTGGGACACAGGACGCCATGATTAAGGGCCTGTAACAGGTCCGAAACGTCGGCTTACAGCAAATGAATTTGGTGGAATAAAAAAGCACTTGAAATACTGCTGCTTGGTGAGTGCCCTGATTTCAAATTATGTATATATATATATATATATATATATATATATATATATATATATATATATATATATATAGAACAGACTCTTGTTTCGCGCCACTTATTTTATAATACTATGTTTAGGGCTGCCGGACTTACAAAGACCCCTGTTGGATGGGGACAAGGAAAATGTACACAGCAATTGAAAGTTGGCGCCCCTTATTTAGACCTTTAGTGATTGGGTCTGTATAGCCTTTTAACAGATTTCAGAATAATCAAAGTAAAGTCCAAAGTTCATATAAAGTTATTAAAATGTATCTTGTTCAATATGACTGTGGTACTTGTTTCAGACCATAAAAAGTTCAGTGGTAAAATTCACAACAATCCCTTAAAATTCACAAAAGCAAATAGACGATCCCCTCTATATCCCCTATATATATATATATATATATATATATATATATATATATATACACACACCAGTCTGTTACTTTTTCCACCATGACTATGTGGGGAGAGAGAGGACTTATTTATACACACATAAAGACATATGTTGGATCAATAAATAGATAGTAGAGATGTGTGCCGACCCCCTATTTTGGTATGCTACTAATTTATCATCATGTTTTGGATTTTCAAAACCATTTTCAAGTGATTTTGTCAGCACCCCCCAAAAATTCGGACCACAGCTTAGGTGGTTGCGCATGCGTCCTAACCCATGCGCAGATCTATGGAAATCAACGAATAACAATTTTCAGAGATCTGCAGAGATCTCTGAATAAGGCCCTAGGTTAGGTTAGGTTTTGATAATTTTTTATTTTAAAATATAGATAAAAAATAGATAGCAACATCTGTCGTTTAGATAGCAACAGCTGTTATTTTCACAATCCAAAACCTGTGGCGGGAGTTTAATAGATTGGGTTTCCATGGCGAAACAGCTGCATGCAAGCATCACATCACCAAGTCCAATGCCAAGTTTCAGATGGAATGGTGTTAAGCACATCGATATTGGACTGTGGTGCAGTGAAAACGTGTTCTGTGGAGTGATGAGTCACGCACCTCTGTTTGGAAGTCAGATGGACGAGTCTGGGTTTGGTGGATGCCAGGAGATTGCTACCTGATGGACTGCATTATGCCAACTGTGAAGTTTTATGAAGGATGGGGCTGTTTTTCAAGCCATGCCAGAGAACAGAGATAAGCTTGGCATCCATGTGGAAAGGCCTGAGGCCTGTATTGGAGAGGAGGCCCGACGCAGAATGCTGTGGGGAACTAGGCCATGGATGTGACTTAACGGCGCCTGCCGGGATGACATCACAGGAGACGCTGATCGCACACACACTCGGCGCCGGCTGGACACCGGAGCGCCACAGTGCTCTGAGCAAGCCTAGAGAAACACCTAGATTGTGAGTAAGTGTTTCTTAGGCCTTGAATTGTGACATTTTGATAGATCAATAGATAATAAGCTAGGATACACCACTCCCAGGTGTTTTGGATTGGATTTTGTTTTGTTTGGTTACAAAAAAAATCATTTTGATAAAAAAAAATAAAAAAAATTGATGATTATTGATAAAAAAAAAGAACCCGGCTAAACTCATATATGTTTTACAATCCAAAACCTGATGTTCCTATATAAAATGTAATTCTGAGCCATGGGAAGATCTGCTCGGGACTGAGATTTGGTTTGATTTAGATTTACAAAATTGGGGTGGATACAGATTCCTGGATAACCGAACACCGAATCTCTAACAGATAAATAGATAGCGTGGAATAATATATATAAATATATGTGTGTGTGTGTCAAGGTATTGATATAGTGGTTTATTTATTCATTTATTTACAGTTATTATATAGCGCAGCAGAGTGTATATAAATATAGTTACTTATTTTTTTTTTTTACAGACAAAATTAACAGAATTGTTTTATTTTATATTTAGAAGTGGTTTTAATGAATAAATTCAGTGAACCCTCATATTTCCTGCCCATATATAGGATTTATTCAGCACATTCCCTCTGTTACATGTGTATTGTATAAAGTGATTGCAGCACTGTGAGAGTTTCTATGCACTGGGTGGTAAGTGGTTAGAAACTAAAATACATTTTCTGTATAGCACATACGTTGGCTGGTCCCAGCAGGCTCACAGACAGCGTGTGTCACAATGTGCAATTTAATGCTACAGAAAAATAATGAAAAACATTTGAGGTTGTTACCTGGCAAGGCTGCTGTGGAAATGCTGAGATGAAGCTGTCCACGGGGACACAGAATGCAGACAGAAAAAAAAAAATTATCCTTTCTTCCTCCAGCAAAAATTATGGGTTTGGAAACATTGCGGGAATCTGTGATTCAGAACAAATCAAAGTCATAAACACAAACATACCAGCAATCTTGGTAATATTACTTATGATACCCTTACTCACTGACGCCAAATCTCGTGCCAATCTACTCAAACAGAATGACATGGTTTTGTTATGGAAATTTCTTGGGCAGTATATATTGTGAGATCAGGAGTGTGTTTACTTTATTACATGATGTTGTAACCCTGCGGTAACCCTGGGACTTAGCATTAGGATTTTCGTACCCCTCACAGTGTTGGACTGGGACATTAGAGGCCCACCGGGGATAGTGCAGGCAGATCCAGCGCGTGACGTCATGATGCGCTGTGATGTTATGACACGACTTGATGTCATTCTGCACGGCTCCTCTGGGAACAGAGCCAAAGTCCCGCAGCCGCCACCGGTTTAGGAAGTCATTTTGCAGCAGCCGGGTCCGTCATCCGCTTCTGACTGCCTGACAGCATAAATCACCTGACCTACCGACGAATGCCCCAGTGCCCTATCGGGCCAGTCCGAGCCTGACTCCTCATAAGTCCAGCCCTCAAGTCCTATTGGCTAGTTTTACAGGCGTCTGGAGATGGGCTTAGAAAAAGTGATACATTATGCTGTGTCCTGGGTGCCGGATGGATGAATTAAATCAGAAATGCAAAAAAAATAAAAATGATAGGGTACTTTGAGGCAACTACATTATTACAAAAAGAAGTAAAAATATGAAAAAAAATATTATTTGTTAAATCAAATACTTTAATTACATTCTGGGTTCATAATTAAACACAACAAATTAATGTGTGGGTAATTTGAGGCATTTGTTTGTTTTTTTATACCCTAAAAATGACATGAATGTACTGCACTCTAATTATTGGCTCAATTAAGCTACGGATTGAAAACTATCAAATGTCTAATTAGTCAATTGGGAAGGAATTTTTAAGCAAGTTCCATCATTTTTTTAGTCTTGAAATAAAGATTTTCTTTACCTTTTCACACCCGCAGAAGGGCAAATAAATGTTCTTTTCCACTGAAAAAAAGCAATGTGAGTTTAGAATTGGATTACAAATGCTATTCACAGTGCAAATTTGCCGTGAAAATGGCTCAAACAAGCCCACGCCCATCTATCAGCATCGACTTCTATATCTGGTTGACAGAATGCTAATTTTCGAAACGACACTGTTGTAATACTTTATTTGGATGTTGATATCATGGTGTTCCGTTAATACCTTATGGCCATTACAGAAAGACAATAAACTGCTCACCAACTGCCATGCACTCCTGTTCTCTGGCTTTACATTACCCTGTACCTTGTGTATGACAATGAGTTGAATTGTATTATAAAATAGGAACACTTTGAATAACACTCAGTTGAAACAATTGTGAAATATAATTTAAAGAGTGAGTTAGAACAATTGACAAATAAACTGTGTTCACTTTCAGTTCACAACTCAACCTCGAGGTAACCGGTTCCCAACCTGGGATACTCGTACCCATGAGGGGTACGCTGCAGACCGTTTGGGGGTACTTGAAAATAATATTGGTAATGACAGAAGAATGGGGCAGTATGAATGGTCTGCATTACTTCCTCACAGCCCTGAGGTCATGGGCTTGATTCCCACCATGGCTCTAATTCAGCGGTTCTCAAATTGTGGGTCCTGACCCCAAAGTGGGTCCCGACCTTCTCAGTATGGGGCCGCGACTCCATGTGGCTGGTCATCAGGCCGATTACTTTTCTAATCTCAGTCAGTGATTCAAGGAGTCTGAGAAATCTGTTGAAGTGTCTGTTGTTTTAGACTCCTCCCATCACTCTGTGCCTCCACAATGCTGACATGTATTTACTGTCTGATGACTACACATGTGATGTGATGACCTTCTGCAGTAACTTGCTGGGGTCCCGTAATTATTTTTATTGTCTGATGTGGTCGCAGAGCAAAATAATTTGAGGACCCCTGATCTAACTGTACAGAGTTTGTATATTCTCCCCATACTTGTGTGGGCTTCCTCTGGGTTTTCCGGTTTCCTCCCTCAATTCATAAATATACTGGTAGGCTAATTGGCTCCCAACAAATTAACCCCAGACTACCGTACAGATCGCTCACACCATCCAAATTCGGTAAGACGCCGACCGAACGGACCGCGAGCGGATGTTTCATGCTAACACCTCCCCAATCTGTGGAAACCTCCCCCATCCTCCGATGGTCGCCGACCATCGAATGATGGACCGAGTGGTCAGGCAGCACCGAGTGCTCCAGACCACACGGACATTTTTCCGAATGAAAGCAGGGATATGGGCGGGCAGCTGACATCCGGCTATGTCAGTTGTCCGCCCCCCCACATGCATTACCATACGTACACCCAGCATTTTCATGGGAACGCCCATGAAACGCGGGGTGTACGCATATGGTAATGAGCCCAAACAGCCCTTCACGCCTCTCTCAACCCCCTGATCGGATGGTTCCATGTGATCATTTTCTGTACGGAACTCACGCCGTGTTCGTACGTGTGAGGCATTTGCACATGCGCAGATACGCCTCCGCACATGCGCAAACACCAACCATAGGCCATCCGTCCGCATTCTGAGCCATCCGACTCAACCAGAATAAGGCCCTTAGTGCCACAGGTTTTACAGATGAAATAGAATTGCATTTTATTTACTATGAAGTTGTAATGTGTGCGCCCTTTGGTTTATTGTCTAAGCTTCTAAATTTTATTTGTGCCCTATTGCCTTTCAATGATGATGAAATTGCTTTAGAAATGACAAACGATCCTGCATTCATCAGTCTCCGTTCCATCCTCTTGAAGACTGTCAGCGCTAGGAAATAAGTGTTCAGTATTCTCCAGCTATGTTAAAAGATAAAGATAATTTTAGATAGTATTATTGATTCCCGAGAAGGGACGGGGAAGTGCCGTAGTAAATACTGCCAGAAGATAGCCACTCAGGGACCGTACTCAGTGAACTTACACTATAGCGGTTTAATACATTCTTTGTGTGCTTCTTGCATGCAACAGCAAAGGTCGCCATTTATATGAATGATATTTAGCATTAATAGTTAGGGTTTATGTATTTGCTAGTTATTTTTTAATATGGAGCATTTATTATGCAATAATTTGCACTAGCCGGGGGAATTATTGCATTGAGTCTAGCAAAAACCAAATGAGAATGATATGATTAATAATGGTGAATTTTCATAAATGATGTGCTAATGAAAATATAATATAAAACAAATACATGTGGTGTGTGTGTGTGTGTGTGTGTGTGTGTGTGTCGTAGGTATCTGCGCTGCCCACCTGGTGGTAAAGCAAATGCATGTAGTCAGTGGTGTATATTACTTATCACATTAAAAAACAATACTGTTATAAACGATATTTGTTTTTAAAATACTAACCGGTTAAAGCACAGTCATTAGTGAGTAGCTCCAACGCAGGTGAAATATATATATATGGCCCACACTATTTTTAATAACATATACCATTTATAACAGTATTGTGTTTCAATGTGAGGAATAATATGTAATATATACATTAACAGTTTGTAGAAGTTCGTCTTGTTACCATGACAATAGAGACGCTAGCCTGACGGCACCGAACGCGTTGGTTAGCCGGAAGGTGTCAGCCACCCACTTCCCAGAGTGGGAGATTGGAGAACGCTGGAAGGCGCCAAACACGGGCAGGACCGGACAGGGTAAGCGCCATTTTTTACAATATAAATGTAATTTCACTTTGTATGGTCTTGTTCAGCCAGATGACAGGATAAAACCAGAAACATCGCACAATAATGGCTATTTTTATAGCAAATTTATAAAGTCTTCGAGTACCGCTCTATTCTGTGTAAGCTGTATTGGGACTCTCCAATATATATATTGTTCATGTGTTTTCTATCTATTCTTCTCACATTCATATTTCTGTTTGCTCCAATAGTGCACTTCTGGCTGCAGTGGTGATAATTGTTAATGGGCTGGCTGGCTCATTTGCTCCAGAAACTGTAAGAAGCAATAGAAGTCCATCCCTACTAGTAATAAGGTCATACCACTTGCCTCTGTTCCCTGATTTACATCTAAATAGCTATGTGATCTCTATTTTGGGTTTTGAATCCAGATGCAGAGGCCGCTGGCTCTCACCCTCTGTACCATCACAAATACATTTTAGGCCTAATTTGCACACCGACTTTAGTTATTGAGAGGAGGATTTTCAAAAAAAAACTGCAGTTTATGAGTGAATCAGCAATACCTTAATGGTAATGGAAACTGACAGTAAATAATCTTTGGAAATAAATTTTTTATTAAATATTGAATTATTCTTACCTATACAGTGTGTGTATATATATATATATATATATATATATATATATATATATATATATGGGTTAACAGCTGTCACTGTCTTCAAGATGCCTATGCATTAAATCATTTTTGTACCGTTTCACCATGTGCCGGCTCCGATCCGTCACATTGTGGGGGGCAAGTGCTTGTTATTATTACATAAATGTGCCTGGCACTGGGACCTTCACTGTCAAAGTGGAGTGCCAGCCTGTGACCACAATACTATATATCTATATATCTATATATCTATATATTATATAACAATTTTGGTGCGCACACATTAGTTAATAGTTACTATAATTAATAGTATACATGTAAGCAAAAATTATGCCAAGAAAAATTTAATGAGTAAAGTGCACCAGTGCTATGTACAAATAAAGTCAATGTTCAATCGTCAGAACAGCATCTTAAGGGCCCCATACATCAGCAATTAATTGTGACAATTTTCAGATATAGAGATGATTGCCACAATTGATTTTAGATGTGTGGGCTCCCCCTTTCGGCAATCCCAATCACAATCGCCAATCGATTGCTTAATCAGGTTTTTAAACATGTTTAATAATCTGGTATTATCTGCAGATCTTTTTTAGATGTGTGGGCATTCCCAATTCGTTTTCTTCATCTATTTACATTATGAACAGCTGAAATGACAATCGATTGGGGCAATTTCCAGATATGAAGATGCAATCTTTAGATGGAAAAATCTGCCGATCACTGAAAAAATCTGTAATGTGTGGGCAAAGTCGGATAGATCTGAAAATCCATTTATCTGGCCAAAATATCCCAATATCTGAAAATCCATAAATTGTGATTGCTGATGTATGGGGCCCATAATTAAGACAAGTAAATCTGGCTTACTGACATTGGCAAGCATCACAGATATGGGAGTCTTACATGACCCAACAGCTGATTCGATTCCTCTTTCTCAAGGGTCAATCCAGAATGAACTGAAACCCCTCTAATGGGGTTTAAATACCCTGCAAATTAAGGTGCATAATAACCTGAATGAGTGCAGCTTTGTTGATCCTGCACCGCACTTCCTGTCTCCTGAACCACAGGCGCTGTACGGAGGAAGCAGCATCAGTTCCATCTTACATGAAGCTGCAGCAGGAGGAACTTTCGGGCAAAGGTATCAGGTGGTGGACAAGGTATCAGCGGGGACAACACTGGAGTTTAATTTGGGCACCCAGACAGCGCCCACTGTGCAATGTAGTACTATGATAAATATTTACATTATATACAAAATAAAATTAATGCAAAAAATACAAAAATTGTTAATACACAATATATATAAAATATGAAAACAATCATACTGCTACGATGTGCGATGCAAAAACAAGTAATCAGGATGGCTATATTGCATCTTTAAAAATTAGATTATTAGTTTATCTGACCAATCATCTCCGCCACACACCTCACGTACATATAGATAATCAGTACAACCTAAGTGATGAAAAATACCAAAAAGTCAGAATATTGATATTCAGATTCAATACACAATATAAATATCGAAAATTTTCATGAACATATTTTTTAAGAAAAATATGGTACTTGTTTCCTAGCACGGCGCCCATCGCATACCATAAGGCAGTGGTAGCCAACCCTAGCCCTCGAGAGCTACCAACAGTTCACATTTTACAGACAACCTAGCTGCTGCACAGCTGCACTCATTAATCACTGACACATTTTAAAAGATACACAGATGGAGGTAATTAGCTCACTTGTGATTCTGTTAGGAGACCTGCAAAACATGCACTGTTGGTAGCTCTCGAGGACCAGGGTTGGCTACCCCAGCCATAAGGCATACAATGGTATGCGATGCGATGCGACGCAATGGCCCCCGATGTCATACAATGTTAAAATTGTATACCATTGTATATGGCATACAATGCCATACAATGCGATGGTATACGATTTTAAATTGTATAAGCACCCTAATGGGTGCTTTCAATGTTAAATGGCCCCCCTATAAGATTAATAATTGAATAAGCACCGTAGTGGTTGCTTACAATGTTAAAAGCACCCCCACGACACCCCCACTATCAACGCCAACCCGAAGCATGGCGAGCGGCGGCGGTACGCGTCCTCCGACCTTTTCATACCCCCACTATCCACATCAGCGTGGAGTTGATAATAGATAGTGTGGCGAGTGCAGCGAGCCACCGAGCCCGAAGCGTGGCGAGCCCCACGAGGGGACGCAGAATATATGTCAAGTAATACGCGTCCCCTCGTGGGGCTCGCTGCGCTCGCCACGCTTCGGGCTCGGTGGCTCGCTGCGCTTGCCACACTATATAATATCAACTCCACGCCGACGTGGATAGTGGGGGTATGAAAAGGTCGGAGGACGCGTACCGCCGCCCCTCGCTGGCTCGCTGCGCTCGCCACGCTTCGGGTTGGCGTTGATATTGGGGGTGTCATGGGGGTGCACCCATTAGGGTGCTTATACAATTTAAAATCGTATAGGGGCTTATACAATTTTTAATCGCATCGCATGCCATATGCCTGCATGCGATGCGATGAGATGCCAAACAATGTAATATTGTGGGCGCCGTGCTAGGAAACAAGTACCAAAATATCATTAAAAAAAAATAATTTTGAGAATAGGTGTGGGGAAAAAACAACACTATCCAGATAATTAGCAAAAAGAGCAAATCCCTCAAAAAAATAGCGTAGAAATTATTCTATGAACTAGGATATATCCAGGCGAACATAATGTATATGCGAGGTATAGAGTGAATCCAATGGAATATTATTTGAATATGAAGCCTGCAAAATAATGCAGTTTACCCATACAAAAGGTGCAAACGATAATTCCTCATTTTACCCCTTTAGAGCAAGTCATGATCCAGTGGCATAAATGAAAAATCGTTGATAGTATGACCAAGACTGGCAAAGTGCCTTACTACTGCTGGTGTGCTGGAATCAACATTCAGCAGGTTTTTTTTTATTGAGCTGCGATGCATTGCCACCCTTTCCTTCAACATCCTAGATGTCTTTCCAACATAGATTTTATTGCACGGACACAGAATCGCATACACTACAAATTTTGTGTCGCAAGCCATTCTGTGCTTGAGTTGGTATTCAATGCCTGTAAGTGGATTCTTAAAGGTATTCCCTGTGCATAGAAAATGGAACCTTTTTGTAGTTTCAGGCAACTTGATGTTGCTGCGACTCTTGGACTATACAAGTCGGTCTTTCAAATTACAGCTCCTTTTATAACAGAAGAGTTGAACGTTGGCCAATTACAGGGTCACTTTGCACTAGGTGCAAATGTTTTAATATAGGTTTACATATAGCACCAGATGAGATTGAATAAGTAGATGCAAACATCAACCTCTCTATGGTCGGTTGTTGCACCCTTGGAATAAGGAGATCTTCTCTTTTGATCTTGAGACACCTTGGGATTTGCTTTATCTGGTAGTTTAGAAATATCAAAGGCAGTCCTCACAACTCCAATCAGCCACGAGAATGGGAGTCCTCTTTTCAAGAATGTAGATGGAAGCATTCAAATTGGAGTCAAATTTTCTTATTGGTCGGTTTTTGATAAATCTCCATGGAGAAACGACCATTATTGATGTGTACAGAAACATCCAAAAATTGCACAGTGCTTGGACAACAGTAGATGTACAGGTGAATCTAGTTGAACCTGGAACTTGGTTGAGTGTCTCAATGAAGGTATTGAGTGAATTCAACCCTCCAGTCCAGATTAAAAACAAATCATAAATAAATCTACAGTAAAAAGAAATAAACTTTGAGTATATGGGATCTGCATGAATATATCGGGATTCATACTGGAACATAAATTTGCATAAGATGGGGCCATGTTTGACCCCCATTGCGGTCCCGTGTAGTTGCAAAAAGAAACTATTCTTGAAAAGAAAATAATTTGTATGCAATTTGTTAGTCCATCACTAACAAAAGAAATTCTGTGGGAGGACCTGAATAGCAATTAGTGTTGGATAGTGTATTTCTCAGAGCTTACATACCTTCATTGTGCCCTATATTAGTGTAAAGGCTACTGATATCAAGGGTAACCAATAGACACACTGCTGGTGGAAGCCCAAACTTGCTCACCTTGACCAAAAAATCGGTGGTGTCTTTCAAATAATAAGGTTTGTTTTTTTACATCTAATTGAAGATACAGATCCACAAATTGGGAAAGGGGCTGTCCCAGGGAGCCCATAGAGGAGGTAATGGGTCTCCCTGGGGGTTTCTGCAAGGACTTATGTATCTTTGGCAGATTATCAAGTGTAGCTTATAGGACCCCCCTTTCCCCCGCCTTTGTCGGCCAGGCATATAACAAGTTGAATACATATATATTAAGCTGAAAATATAATGTTTTTTTGTAAAGTAAAGCAAAATGCTTTTTTGCAGCAGTTAGCTGGATAGAGAAATTTATTTTTTCTTAACTCTATATTTACTGTCCTTTTTCTCTCTCAATGTCCTCATCTGTCTAGCACTTGCTGTCACCATAGGTTTTGACAGGGAGTGCCGTGGGATGGTACTTGAAGCCATCTCTTGATAATGTTATGCGGCACATGTGTACTTAGCTATAGGCTCAGGCTTACCTAGTGGTGGCATCAGGATCAGTGACTACCTGTGCATCCAATAGCCCTTCTGCACATTCCTGACAAAGGAGTATTGTCTCAGGGGAAGGATATGGTCATTGTTGGACTGGGGCATGAAGGGCCCACCAGGGGAATGCAGTGGTAGGGTTCCATGCTTAGAGTTGGACCATCTTATGAAGTGGAGGTGGGCCCTCAGGAAGTATGGCCCACCGAGGGTTTTCCATGTGCTCCTTTGGGCCAGTTCTACCCTGTGCTTGGTGTCATGGGAAGTCCCCTGCTGACATCAATCACTGGACATGGCCTTGCAAGAAGTCCCCTATTTACCTCACATTGGTGATGCTCAGAGACAGGGGTGTAGATCTAGAACTTTGTGGACCCCATAGCAAACTTTTGAAAGCCCCAAACCACAACTGTCAAGAGGGTGTCAGGGAGAGACAGGAAGGGAGAGAGGGTGTTAGGATAAGAAAGGAGGAGATGTGGAGAGAGAGGGTGTCAGGGAGAAAATGTGAAGAGACAGGGAGTGACAAAGGGTGTTAGGGAAAGACAGGAAGGGAGAGATGGTGTAAGGAAGAGAAAGGGGGAGAGACAGTGAGTGAGAAAGGGTGTCAGGGAGGAAAGGGGGAGAGAAAGGGAATGATAGAGAGGGTGTCAGGAATAGAAGGGAAGATTCAGAGGGAGAGGGTCTCAGGGAGAAAATGGGGAGAGACAGGAAGTTAGAAAGGGAGTCATGGAGAGAAAGCTGGAGAGACTGGGAGTGAGAAAGGGTGTCTGAGAGAGAAAAATTGGGAGAGACCAAGGGGGAAATTTACTAAGATGTGTATTCTACTTTACATGTGATGTTGCTATGGACAACCAATCAGGATCTACTTCTTATTTATTTAGCACCCTCTAGAAGATAGTAGACAGGATCTGATTGGTTGCCCATAGCAACATCACATGTGAAGTAGAATACACATCTTAGTAAATTTCCCCCAAAGTGAGAGAGGATGTCAGGGAGAGAAATGGGAAGAGACAGGGAGTGGAGTGAAAGAGAGGTGAGATGGAAGGGTAGTGATATACGGTTGAGAGAAAGATTAAGGGCAGGGTTGAGAGAAAGAGAAGGGGCAGGGGGAGAGAGAGTGGAGAGAGGAGGGCAGGGGAGAGAGAAAAAAAGCAGAGAGACAGTAGGGGAGAGAAGGGTTAAGGAGCTAAAAATCTAGTGGGAAGGGGCAACAGACAGATGACATGAGGTGCAAGCAAGCAGGAGGTGGCCTGGTGGCAAAATGTAGCAGAGATGGTCAAGACATGAGGCAGGGGTTAGAGGATTAGCCTTAGGATTAGGTTATGCAGCAGAAGGGTACGCTTTGATGATAAGGTGGACCTCTCTTCCTGCTTCTCCAATGTAAGCAATGAGAAGCATATAACAGCACCTACATGTATGGAAGCTAGCACTGGAGAAGACAACCATCCAGTGAGCTCTGACCAGAGATGTTTGGCAGTGACTGGAGTGGTAGTTTGTGTGACTTGCTGCTGGAGCCAACCCCTGCAATTGACAATAAGGGATGTCTCTTCTTAGTAACACCTGGGTAAAGCCACACTAAGTGACCCAGTGCCAATACCATAACCATCTTTTAACATTAGCAGGCAGAGAAATCACATTAGTACAATTAGAATATATATATATATTCCCTTGAAGAAGTCTCCTAGACGAAACGCGTTGGGTACTGCCTGCTGACTCCTCCACTAAGCTAAGTCCTTCACTTTTAGACTGTTTTATAATCCCCTCCCCATTTTTAGCGATACCACCTGTAGGCATTTTTTAGAAAAATCTCGCATTTTTTATTATTGTGTTTTTTCTATGTAAACTGTATTTTACTGTTTGTTCTCCAAATTAGTGATATTGTGCATTTTTTATATATATAAAATAAACCTTTTTTACTATAAAAAGTACTCCTTTTAGTATATAGGTATCTGCTGTCGCTTACATCTCTATCCAACCATTTGCAATTGTTTTTGTGACACCCCTTACCAAGGTGTCCGTCTTTAGAGGCTAGCTGACACCCCTTTTTTCTTAAAAAGGGTTACCGGCATATACTTTCTTCTCACCAGAATACTAAACAGTCTGGGACACAAGTGGCGCCATACATCTTTTTCTTCTCTCTCTCTCTCTCTCTCTCTCTCTCTCTCTCTCTCTCTCTCTCTCTCTCTCTCTCTCTCTCTCTCTCTCTCTCTCTCTCTCTCTCTCTATATATATATATGTATATATATATATAAAAGGTCTTCCCCATTTCTCCAGTTAGTACATACTGTAGACCCCTGTGTTTGAAAAATAGCTTGTCTAGCACTTTATACGTCTCTATTTTATCTCTCTGCAAGCTTTGATACATTCTCCCTTGCAATATTTTTCTGGGCACTTTGAGGAACAATAAAGGAAAAAAGGGAAGAAAAAAACCACTAAAAATCAGTAGATCTGTTTGACCAGAGTAATAGAGAAATCTGGAATTCATAAAAAAAAGTCTGCTGAACCTTCTGGTTATGTAATTTTATTGTTAACACCGGCTTTTTAGCATTTTTAAGGTTTTGTAGACTTCTTTTGTACTAGCCAAGTGTTTAGCTGCTTCCTGTGAATTGTCTGCTGGCACTGAATTTTGGAACTTGATTTTGGAACATTTGTGTGTAAAAATTCTGTAACTAAATAAAGTTTTACATTTCCATGTATCAGCAGTCTCTCATATTTTCTTTGGACTACACCAGTCGTTTCCTGGAGAACAAATGAAAAGCACAAGGCAAAATGTGTTCAATCTCAAAGCTGTCCAAAAGAAATGCATAAAGTACAAATGTTACCACATTCTCTCTCGTGCGTCAACTAAATGACCTTTTCATATTCTTATATAGATGAAATGGATAACTTTTTGAAAGTGACTTTACTGTCACATTTTTCTTATAGTAAAAATAGTTTTTAAACTCATTGCATATGATAGATGATTATCCATCCAATAAACTCCTACCTGTTACACTATGTACGCGTATAATAAAACTAAGCCAAAAAATGGCCAACCAAATCAGTTCCTAACTGCCATAATGCTGGCTGTTTTTGAAAAATGAGAGGAGCTGATTGGTTGGTGCTTTATTGCTCTCCACGTTACCTCTCTTCAAGCTTTGAAACATTGAGCACGGAACAGTTCCTGTTCACATCAAACAATCAATATGTATTTTTGGATAAACTTTTTGCATATTAGTGCAAATTGTTGTTAATTGATATTAAGGTGGTACAGGTTGAGTATCTCTTATTCAAAATGGTCGGGAACAGAAGAATTTTGGATATCGGATTATTCTGTATTTCGGAATATTTTTATATTTGAATGAGATATCTTGCATTTATGTTGTATAAGCACATCAAACACATGATATACACACATATTTTATTTGTGCATGAAACAAAGTTTTAACCACTTTGAGAAAAAATGTAATGTGGCAAATACTGTACAATCAATAGCCATGAAATTACATGAGTTATTATAAATGTCACCAAAATCCATCCAAATCAGCCCATATGAACCTGTATGTTGTCTATCACACGCTGGAGTCTAGGACCCCATTATCACGTCTGGCGGTGTCACTGAGTGTGCTGATATCCTGCTTTATATACAGTACCAACAAGAGGCAAGGGATTGGTTGGGGACAAGAAGAGGGAGAAGGCAGAGACAACTCAGAAATTTCAAGCATTGTGAAAGAAAAGATAATAAGTAGTCTTGTAGAGGTGGCGGAACTCCTTTCCCTCTGCCAAATAATTCCTCCCCCTCCCCTGCCCCCATTAGGCAGAGTCAGGGCCAGTGGTAGGGTTTTTGGCACAACACTAGAATGCACTGTGGACGGTGGAGGTTGAGCTAGTTCTTCCTCACCATTACAGGTGGTGGAACTCAACCCCTTGTGTAATACACACCTATTAGCAGTGAACACTTTAGTAGAGCAGATAATTTGCAATAATAACTGTAACCATAGGATTAATAATTTGATTTCTACAATGGTTTGCAGTTCTCCTATAAGCCCTGAAAAGGACATTGTAATATGCAGCACTTGTCTATGCATATTTTTAACTGTGACTTAACCTTTTAGGGCACACAGGATATTAGTATTTGCTGAGCCAATGCCTTGAAGTGTTTATACAAGCCTATGGAGGACAGTGACTCATTGGGCCCCACTCTGGAACAGAAGGACAGACAGGTGTTGAAATGGCAACTGAAGCCTCCCTGGATGTGTGATCATTGACTGTTTGACTTTACTGAAATAACCTTCTGAAGTATGATAAATCAATATTGTATTGGTCAACTGTTGTGTTTCTTTGCTGTCCATATATTGCTGTCCATATATTAATTCCTTGAAACGCAAAAGAACATATATTCCCACCGGGAACAAATAACTATTTAGAAATTACTCCTTGCCCACTGGTAATGTTGGGACTCCCGCTTTATGCTGTAGCTATACTAGGGACATAGACATTTCTATAATGAGCACAGTGTGCACGGTGCACATGGGCCCCTGGGTCCAGGGGGGCCCACACATCACACACACTGCACCCATATGTTATACTTACCCTGCCGGAGTCCCCCATTTACGAGTGATTTGCGTGTGTGCACTGTATATGTCCTCAAGAACAAGGTGTGGGCGCCATGTTCCCGAAGACGCGTGTGCGCTGTAGTCTCTGGCATAATGGCAGAGTCTACGCGCCATCAGAGAGAGGGAGCAGTGGAGGCTGTATGTGGGTCATCTCTTTTAAAACACCCCTGATTAGGGAAGAAGGGGACCCAGCTTTGTGCATAGCAGCACTATAATGGGTATAAAGGGGAGGAGTTTTCAGATTTTGTGTACAAACTGGTTTATACTCTGTTTTATATTGTTTTCTTGGGGGGGGGTGTTAATACACACCATGGCACTATTATTGTACGTTTTAGGGTCCAGTAACCTGCTGTCCTGATACCTGACGATGGAGTTAAAACATTGGGGATGATTCTGATTGAATTGCTAAGCAGCAAAAATCTGCCGCTTAGCGAGCCATGTAATGCCACCTGCAAGAATGCCCACCCCCCTGCCGTGACCATCAAATGATTTCTCCTGCCTTCGCAGTCTCAACTGACTCTTTTATTTGTGGGCGCCGAAATGAAGACACAGTGGGCAGCTGACATCATTTGATGTCAGCCGCCCGCCCCAGTAGGCATCTGACCACCTGCATAACCATGGGAATGCCCAGCATTTGCATGGGGATACCCATAATCACTGGGCGTTCCCATAGCCCAGTACCACCACCCCTGTCCGCCCTTGTATCTCCCTCCCCGCTGTGAATGGCCTGGTGAGTAACTTGTTCGCAGTCGTGGTTTGCACATGCAGAGAAATGCGTATGCGCAAACCTCAACCAATGAGGCATGGGCCGAAATTGGATCACTATGAGAGATCCAGAACTGGCCCCATTGTACAATAAAGTCTAGTCTGAGTCCTGCAGTACCGTGGTGTGTGTTAACGGTTGCAGGGTCAATAAAACATATATACAACAACCAGAGGTGGAACTTGTGGATGGCGATCACAGGTGCACAAATATCATTTTGGCCCCCTCCTCCACTACAACCCAAGTTCAGTGTTAGGAACCATGATTTATGGTTCAGTTCAGTTTTGTCTTCTGTTCAGTTTGTGTTTGGCATTTGACTCACTGGTGGCCTCCAGTGGTAGGTCTGTGCCATATCAGCTCAATATTCTGTGAGCTTAATTCATTCACAAGTCTGCAAAGTAATGAGCTCGTTAAGTACAGCTTGGGAGCTGCCTGGATCTCTACCAGGTGTAATGAATAAATTGAGCCCTTCATAGGGAAGGCTCTCCTGCAATACTCTGCCAGTGATAGCTTCCTGCTTCCAGCTTCCTGTGCAAGTAGCTGCTATTCCCGATCTACAGCTGGCCACCTGTCTGGGTACTGCTCTGTTGGAGTTCACCAGCCGTTTGCTGGCAATTGTCCATTTCTCCCTGCACTTAGCCCAGTGCAGCCTTCCTGGCCTTTGGCAGTTCCAGCCTGCTTTCACTCAGTTACAGAATCCTGTCTGGCAGCTTCAGTCTCTGTGGTATTTACCTGCCTGCTCCCTTTCCCTGCTCCAGTGCCTATCCGTCCAGGGAGTGTGTCCCTGCGGTGTTCCCTGCCTTGTCAGTTCGTTCCTGGTCTCAGTGAGTACCTCTGCTAGGGGCTTGGTTTATTTCTATTTTCAGTGACCCTTGTTGGGCTGTATCCTTCTTTTGGGGATTCCCTCAGTTGTATGCTGAGGGGTGCTCTCAGCAGTTCAATGTATATTGGTTGCCTTGGTTTAGTGTCTTGTTCGTGTCGTTTGTGGTGTGCTTATGGTGTGGTGTTTTATTATTGTGTATGCGACTCGGTCGCTGGTGGTTGGCGACTAGGTCGCTGGCGCATAGCTGCGTAGTTAGTTTGGCAAGTTGCCTTTTTTAATTTTCAGTCAGGTTCCCTTAGCCAGATTTCCTTTTGGCCGTACCCTTAGAGGATCCCCGGTTCCTTGCCATCACATAACTCCTGGCTGCACCGGAGATAAGGCGGGCATAACTCACCCTTCCAAACTGCTCACCTAGCTTTGAGGGCCAACAGAGGCAGTGTAGGGTCTCGCCGTGGCTGTTCTAAGCAGCAGTCCCGGCTACGGGTTCACTTCCGAAAGCTTTACATTCAGAGTGTGACAGGTAAACAAAGTGGGCGACAGGAAGATGGTGACAAGGGATAGCAGTGGGCCCCTTAGTCCTCAGAGGCCCTGGTGCACTGCACCTGCTGACTGAAAGTTGCCAGCCAGCCCCTGTATATATACAGGGTTTATATAAAAAGAAATGTGAAGCGATTGTACATCACAGCACTCATGTTCCAGGCAGGTTCGATGGAGGGGGAAGTCGGCATCAACACTCACCGAGCATCAGTCGCCTACCAGCCTCTGTGCGGTTCGTTTAGTGGTCTTAGTGGACCTCTGTCCCTAGGCTCAGTTGAAGCTTTAAAAATGTAACGTATCAAACAGCGCTACGCCCTTAAATTCTGTGTGGGACTCAGAAAATCGGCTATGGAGACGTTGGTCAAGATCCAGAAAGTGCATTGCCGCTAATTGGAAGCTGCATCATCATGACAATGCACCAAGCCAAACCTGCTTTGTAGTCTACTTGACCCGGAACAGCATCGCAACGCTTCCCCAGCCCCCCAACAGTCCTGATCTGGGGACTTTTTCCAGTTCCCCCGAGTGAAGACAGTCCTCAAAGGACACTGCCATGGGACCGTAGCAGAGGCTGCTTGAAGGACGTTCCGGAAAAGTACTTCCAGGGCGCCTTCCAAGTGTGGACAACTCGTTGGCAGAATTGTGTCTTTGCAGAATTTTTATTGTGTGTAGCGATATCTTCAATAAATATTTTTTCCTGAATTTTGGTCTCATTACTTTTTATACAAACCCTGTATAAACGGTAGGAATGACACTGGGAAAAATTGTTATGTACAGCACACTCTTCATTCTTTATTTTATATTAATTGATTCTTCAAAGTGTAATTATGGTTCAGGAACAGCGACATTTATTTAGGCATTAATCTGTAACTATTGATTTTATATCACAAAATAATTTACCAGCATTCTTTTGCAAGACATATTAGGTAATAGCCTAGAAAGATAGCAGGAAGGTTAAGTTGTTCTTCAGCAGCTTACGCAGCAATGTTATAAAAAGCATACATTTCTTTCCATAAAGATGTAGCTGCAGTCAGATGTCATCTATCGTTATATTGTTATGGTAGTTTTATGGATGTACTGGGAAATTTTATAGCAATCAGATGTCGCACGTTGCATAGTTATTCTGTGTCATGGACATATAGTGTTCCAAAGGATCAGAACAGTTACAAAATGTGTTGTTCTCTATAATACCGTGGGCCAAATTCGGAATAGGGTGGAAAGCACCGTGGGCATCAAAACAGATTTTTTTTTTCGACAAAGGGGGGGATTCAATATGGGCCCATATTTACCGACAGGGGAAATATCTTCACTCACCTATTCAATGCTGCCGTTAATGACAGCATTGAAGGGTGTCAGATCCGACCATATCTGACACAGCATATGGTCAACATGTTTTTTTTACGTTTTTCCTACTTTACCATCCACTTGGACTATGACTGGCGGAAGCATGGTGAGCATAGAAAGCCATGCAGGGGGGTGCTGTACACTAAGTGCTTTTCTGGAGTCTCTCAGCCATTCCGGGAGTGTAGGCAAGTATCGCTTACATGCTGCCACTGTGAGCACACTGGGACTGACACAGTTTTACTGGGAGGTGGTAGCCCTGCAGTCCCAAGGTAGAATATGCCACTGGTTGCCGACCAAATTCTAGGCAGAGACAGAGTCGGGGCCAGCAACAGAACTGAAATCTCCACCCCCACCCACCCCTCAAACGCTATTAACCCCCGTATGCTGGAACTTAAACTGGATGCACTGTGGCCTGCATTCTATATCTGACGCACTCCCTCGCCCCACGGCCTGCACTCTGTAACACCTACAAGCTCCCTTACCCTGCAGCCTGCGCTCTATCACATTGATCCCTATCTCACCCTGTAGCCTGTGTTCTATCACTCCGACGCCCTCCCTCACCTTGTAGCCTGCAAGCTATCACACTGACGTGCTCCCTCAGTTCGTGGCCTGCATTCTATCACACCGGCATGCTCTCTCACCCTGCGTTCTATCACACTAACACCCTACCTCACCAACATCCTGTGCTCTATCACACTAATGCACTACCTCACCCTGCGGCCTGCGCTCTATCACACTGACGCACTCCCTCACTCGCGTCCTGCGCTCTATCACACTGACACACCCCCACCATGTGGCCTGCATTCTATCACACTGACGCACTCCCTCACCCTGCAGCTTGTGTTCTATCACACCAGCATGCTCCCTTACCTGTGGCCTGAGCTCTATCACACTGATGCACTCCCTACCCCTGCAACCTAACCCTAACCCACCCCACATATACACAATCATCACCTACTCTTAGCTTAGAAACACCCGAAAAGTCATTCTCACTGGCAAGGTGGCCCTGGAATGGCAGCAGCCTCTCTTCCCCCTCTTGCTCAGGCTCAACACAGCAGCCACCTGAGTCCAATGTATCTCACCCCCCCCCCCTCCCCCCGACTGAGACCAGTGCAGCTCTGCCCCTGTCAAGTCCTGTGTAGCCCCGCCCCCTTTTGATTCCTGAGCAGGGGGGCGGGTGGCTAATTGCTAGAACCAGGTGTCTGATCTGAGGATTGACATCTGAGCGAGAGGAGGGGTAGCTGAGTGCGGAACAGACAGCTGAGCAAGGGAAGGGTGGGGGGTCTGGCCTTGGGGCCCCTCAAGTCATTGGGGCACGGGAAAAATGTCCTCTTTGACCCACTCTGTCACCGGGGCCCATGAAAAGATTCCTATTTTCAGTGTTTAACATCAGCACAAAAGATACCTCTTATTCTGCATTACACATTTAAGCCTTCCAATCTATTATAATTCCCTAGGCATTGGAAATGAATATAAATAGTATTAAAGAGGCCAATTTAAAATGTAGAAATACATTGTAATTGAAGTTAATTAACATGACATGATAGGGACTGCAGTGCCCCCAAGGTCCAGCAAGACACAATCATATTGGAAGTGGGCTTGCTTACATGAATAAGTTCAGCAGCATTGTCACCGTACAGTATATGCATCATTGTACACGCGCCATTTATTATTATTACAATTCTTATTCTTAGTTCCTTACATAGCGCAGCATATTCCGCTGAACCCTACAAGTGGAAACAACAGAGATAAAACAAACTGGGTAGTTCCCAACAGAGGTAGGAAGGCCCTGCTCGCAAGCTTACTGTCTATAGGGAAATAGGGATTATGCACAAGGATAAGTGCTGTCAGTGTCGCCGAGAGACAGGGGGAGGGGGTAATATTTACCGCACAGGTCTTCAACCCGTGGCCCTCCAGCTGTTGTGGAACTACATATCCCAGCATGCCCTGACAGTTTTGGTATGCTCTTATACAGTGGCGTAACTAGAAATTTATCTCCCCCCTGCAAAAAAAATTCTGGCGCCCCCCCCCCCCCCCCCATGGCAGCTACAGGGAGACACATGGGGGGTGAGAGTCCCAGAAAAAACAGGCACTATGAGGAGGGGTGGCAGCTACAAGGGAGCGCAGGGAGACACATGGGGGTGAGAGTCCCAGAAAAACAGGGACTATGGGGAGGGGTGGCAGCTATAGGTGAGCGCAGGTAGACACATGGGGTGAGAGTCCCAGAAAAACTGGGACTATGGGGAGAGGTGGCAGCTACAGGTGAGCACAGGAAGACACATGGGGGGTGAGAGTTTTAGAAAAACAGGGACTATGGGGAGGGGTAGCAGCTATAGGTGAGCGCAGGGAGATGCATGGGGGTGAGAGTCACAGAAAAACACAGACAACAGGGTGACACATTAGGGTGACAGAGACTCAAAGGGCAGGGGGCCATGAGGAGGGGTTTCAGCCACAGGATGTGGGAGACACTGGGGATAGATGATTTTATGTGAGTACTGTAGGTGCACTGTTACTTACAACTCAGTGTGCGGGGGACTTACCAGTTGTTTCACGTGCGGGATTGACGAGCCAGAGACAAAGGGCAGTCTGTGAGCCGAGGAGGAGAGCTGCAGCTGGGACCTCTGTTCTCCCACCTCCCCCGCGGCACTACTGCGAATCGCGGGAGAAATCAGGACCCCCGGCTGCCAGGCAGCTACTGGACGCATAGGAGAATGAACCACTGCTCATGTGCAGCAGCAGCCCAGCTCCGGCGGCATCTTTAAATGTCCCCGCAGCCCTCAAGTATGCTACTCGCGCAGCTCTTGATGCTGCAGGGTCCCGGCTGAGCTAACTGATCGGAGCTGCGAGTTCCGATCGCTATAGACAGCTTAAAGCAGGCTCTGCTGCTTTGTCTGTGAGCAGCATCATGATCACATCCGCCGGCGCTGGCTTCTTCATGCTGCTGCTTCTGCCTGCTGCAGCAGGTATTTTTAGTGCGCCCCACACATCCGCTGGCGCAGGCTCCTTCAAGCCATGGCGGGGGCTGCCGCACCGTTGTTACGCCACTGCTCTTATAGGAAAAAATGTGGCAATGCATGTTGGAACATGTAGTTTCACAACATCTGGAGGGCCACAGGTTGAAGACCCATGATTTACCAGAACCCAGGTCTGTTGGAAGTGCCCAGTGGGGCCCCTGTTACTTTGCACCAGCAATTCTTCTCAACCCAGAACACACTGCTGTGTCCTGGGCTGTAGTGTGCCAAGGGAGGTGCTCAACCCTTTGAGTGCCAAGTGAATGTGTCAAAATAGGTGGAAAAATTGCCAAGCAAACGTTCTTATTCCTCATAATGACCTGTAATAGTTACCCTTATACAGGAAATAGAATCTTTTTTTTTACACAACATATTTTATTTGAATTTATATAACAAATGTGAGCGACGCCGGCATTTATAGCGGATATTTTGCACATCTCTCACAGAGATGGTGGCACTCGAAGGGTTAAAGTACTATTTTTTTCTGTATTTTAGTCAGAGGCGCATGGCCACACCTCCCACAATTAGGCCACGCCCCCTGAAAAGTACCTGGGCCCCGCAAGGATCTCTGCTACCCTGGGTGCTGTCCGTAGCAAAATACTATCTATTGATTCAGAGCACAAAATAGCTGTCTGTATGTGACTCATTTGCGAGTGTCGGCCGGCATTTAATCCACACGCAACGCTGCGAAATTTGCAGCTCTGCGCGTGGAACAGAATAAGGTCCTAAGTATCTTTAAAAATAAAACAGGAAATGTCCCAGTATTACTGTACTTATACCAGAGCAGGCATTGGTGGATTTCAGTACATCTCTATAAAAGTGTACACCTCATTAAACTGGGCTTGAGAGATATATAATATGGATATTTTAGAAATCAGAAAACACGGCACTCATTAAATCTGTTGGTGTTATTGCCGAGCCCCCAGATACAAGACGCGCTGTGATTAATTCATCGCAACATCTGTTTCTCCTTTAAAAAAAAAAAGAAATCTCATCAGGAGCAGCTGCAATGTAGACATCTGCATTCACCTGGATGGGTTCCAAGTCCGTGCACGCGGTAATCTATAGAAAAGCGTGCTCTCTACACCTGGCCCTATAGGTCTGTTCACAAGTCATGCAGTTATTAAGTGGGTTATGACATTTGCTGGTGATAATGCTGTATATGTCATCCGTACTCCTCTGTAGGAAGTGGTGTCCTGCCTCCTTCGGGTTCCTGCGCTCACAAACCGAAAGTCTCTTTCCAAGGACCAGTGTCCAACCACTTCCTTACTCAGGAAACTCTAAATTACCACCGAGGGCCATCTAATTGTAGTCATTTCGCTACATTTGGGGCTCCTGTTATAAACAAAGAATGCACAGTCACCAAGGTAATAACCAGGGGGGGATATGGTTGGTTTGACAAAGGAAGCGTATAATGACTGCATCCATATAAATAGCTGCTCCTTATGTGGAACCAAATAAATAGCAAAGTCAGAAAAGTCAAAAACATAAACGTCTGTTACTCGTTCTGACCTTGTTTTTCCTGCATTGGCAGAATCAAACTGCGCTTACATTGCTGGTCCAGCCTCAGTCATCCAGGGTCCTCTACTCTCTGGCCTCAGCGCTGTAGGAGTCTGAACACTTAAGGGGCTCATACCCTACTGCGCTTGCGCATGCAGATTCTTTGGAAAAAATGTTACAGAAGCCATATTTTCCGGCACTCTCCATAGCGGCAGAAGCGCTGCAGTGTAGAGTATAAGCACTAGAGCGATTTGACCCTACTGGGCATGCGCAGCTCTCTGGAGAAATGGGTGCAGCGTGTGCGGTGTGGGCCCCCCCTGGGACTCAGGGGCCTGTTTGCACTGTACACACTGCACCCATTATAAATATGCCACTGTGCACATGTGCGAAACACCAGGATCGATCTATCTATGCCTTTACGGCATGTTTGGATAGGCAGGGCAGGGGGAAGCAGGGGAGCAGTGCGGTAGGTGGAGCCTTCTCCAGGGGCTCTTCTACCTGCCCAGCCAGCCTGTCCTAGCGTCATTGGTTACAGCTCTCTCTGATAGGCAGTGGCAGCAGGGGAGCAGCTCGGGCAGTGATGCTACTGCATGGTCTCCTCTACATTGGGCATCGGGTCCTGTACTGCCATTATCCCTCTTTCTAATCCCTTGAAACAAGCATGTAACCCACTTACACCGAGCAAGAGCAAGAATTCCCAGGCAACAAGCATGAAACCCCCCTGGCAATAAGCATGTAACCCCTGGCAACAGGCATGTAACCCCAGGTAACGAGCATGGAACCCCCTGTCAATGAGCATGAAACCCCTGCCTCCGAGCAAGAAACCCCCGGCAACAAGCATGTTGCATATGCCTAGATTTCGGGCAACTGCCAGATCATCACCAACAACTCAAGGCGAAGATGAGGCTAACTACCATCCCATCACCAACACTTGCAACAAGCATGTATCCCCTGGCAACAAGCATGTAGCCCCTGGCAACAAGCATGTAACCCCCTGGCAATGAGCATGAAACCCCTGCTACTGAGCAAGAAACCTCGGGCAACAAGCAAGAAACCCCAGGCAACAAGCATGTAACCCCTGGCAATGAGCATGTAACCCTGTGCAATGAGTATGTAACCCCTGGCAATGAGCATAAAACCCCTGGCAACGGGAATGTAGGTAAAAACATTATAATTAATGTAATGGGAGGGGCGTGGGGGCAGAAAGTTTTTTGACAGGGGGTAGCAAAATTTCTGGTAACGCCACTACTGCAGGAAATCTTTTTGAAGGCTAAAACATCAGGGGACGTGACCTGCTAGTATAGACCCATAGAAATGGAACATTCTCTGCATGTTATAAGCATGATTTTAGACTGGATCAACTTTGTCAGAAGGTCGTGTCCTGTTAAAAGGTTTTCTTCACGTTTCCCAATCGGGGCCCAAGGATTTATTTCACTCTTAATAGCAGAAAAATCTCAGGAGGACTAACAAAATACTCAAACTGTTCTGTGAAATCTTTTCCTGTTACCTAACCAAAACATAATCATTCAGCGTATGCTGCAGAACTGACAGGACATTCCCGGCTTGTGAGTCATAAAGGCTGTGGTGGGTTTTGCTTTTAAATAAAATTTAGGTTCCTCTTTCTTCTTGCTTCTTCTACCTGATAGGTGCAGTAATAAGGTAACCTTGTATTAACATGGTGTTTTACTGTCCCATAATAGTGATAACATGGTGGACAGGTTTTCTTTTGTTCTGCTTTGGGATGCATATAGTAATGTAGTCATCCTAGAATGTAGAATGGAAGCTCTCACGAGCAGGGCCCTCTTCCCTCATGTTCACCAGTCCCATAATAAAGTAGGCACAGGACATGCATCTGAAATAGACTTCTCTTCCCCATATGCATAACTCAGGTCAGGGTTGCCTACCCTCCTGGAATGGCCGGGAGGGTCCTGGAACATCGGGTCCCCCTCCCGGCCCCACATAAAAAGGGGCAACCCTCCCGCATACCCCTCTGTCTCCCGCGAACCTCCCCTCGGCCTCCTCTGATGCAATTGCGTCATTTTAGCCACGCCCCCGCAGTGCAATGCTTGAAATACCGGCATTGCAGGACGGGTGCGTAGTTAAAATGACATGATCACTCTAGCAACAAATAGGTCAGGTCGTCTGTTGCTCCGCCCCTGCATCGCCCCTTTTCGCTCCCGGTGATGGCCCTGCCTCACTGAGCTGGCTGCCCTCTCCCAGAGAGGGCAGCCAGAAAGTCGGCAAGTATGACTCAGGTTCAGCCTTTGGTACACGACCATGACACTCCCACAGGTCAGGGTGGTTATGTACAATCCCATTGTCATTGCCCCAAAAACGTGTGCAATGCTGCGAAAATCACTCCAATCGGCCAATAGCTGCAAATTAACTCACCATTAAAATATTTTCTCCATCTCTGCAGTCTGGAGAGTAACCCAGAACCTACTCTGCCTGTGCGATAGAATCAGAGCTGACGTCGCATACCTTCCCTGAAACCCCCTGGACATGCCTACGATTTCCCTGACACTCCCAGAAATGACCGGATGACACCCCCCCAAACGCTGTCTTCCTGTCAATCAACTTGCGTATGGCTAGCGATCAGAAAACACTAGATATTTTCGCTGAATGGCCTAGTGCATGCGCGCTTTGATCCATACACACGCGCAGTTGCTTGATAATCAGCTACCCTGCAAAACCGCAGGGCTGCAATCAGGTCTGAATCAGCCCCAATGTTATTTTGTGACAAATGCACTCTCTAATGAACTGTTTTACGGTGCACGGTGCTGCAGTCAGGAGACTGGAAGATGTCTCCCAGATCATTGAGGTTTTTAGATAAGGATACTGCCAGACACAGGGCCCATGTGAAGCCTCCCTTGTTCTGGACCCCACATCTCTGACGGCAGATGTACAGCACAGTGGTATAGTGTCTAAGCAATAAAGGGCACGGCGGCCATTTTTATGGTGAATTCCGCAGCACTGAGGAGGGGTAAATATCACAATCTACTTAGTGCGTGACACTCATAGGGGTTTATTTACTAAAGTGGGAGCTCTATTGAAGATGGGATGTTGCTATGGACAACCAATCAGATTATGGGCCAGATGCACTAAGCTTCAAAAGTGATAAAATGGAGAGTAATAAACAGCCAGCCAATCAGCTCCTACCTGACATTTTTCAAACACAGTCTGTCACATGGCAGGTAGGAGCTGATTGGCTGGCTGTTTATCACTCTCCATTTTATCACTTTTGAAGCTTAGTGCATCTGGCCCTCTATCTATTATCTTCGAGAAGGTGGTAAATAAATAAGAAGTCGATTCTAATGAACTCCCACATTGGTACATTTACCCCATAGGGGTATATTCAATTATAGGCAGTTTCTGACTGATTTAGGTTGGAAGGAGTTCCGACCTATTCAATAAGGGCTGTTTTTTCCAACAGGTCCGAATTCTCTGTTGGAACCACGTGGATTGGTGGAAATGCAGCCAATTCTGACTGGTTTTGCCCAGTTTCCAACAATCTCAATCCGACTTTAAAAAAGTTGGATTGAGGAGATCAGGCAGGGAGGTCGACCCCGGGTGAGCTGCTGCCATCCGCTGTCCTCCCATCGCTCAACCGCTCCCGCCGCCGGGTCAGGTGAGCAGCAGCAGCTCACCTGGCACCCTCGTTCACCATCCCGCCTTCCGTCCTCCTCTTGCCCCTCCTGTCGCTCACCCAGTCCCGGCACTGTTCAGACGAGCAGCATTAGCAGCCAAATCCGACAGTCGGATTTGGCTGCATTGAATAGGGCTTTTCAGATCCATTCCGACAAATGCATGTTGGCATGGATCCGACTTTAATTGAATAAAATCCTTAGTTGTAAATCCTTCATAGAGTAGCTGGTAACACAAATGGTTAAAGAATAATCTTAGATTTCCCATAAGAATTAGTAATCCAGCTGTGTTTCCGTGCTGTACATATAGTCGCTAATATTATATATTTATCCAAAAAATGCATTTACCTCTTGGGCCTTCACTCCACCTCTAATAAGCGGCCAAGTATGGAGAAGGATATACTTTAAATAGAGAGCTATAGGAAATACTTTTAATAAAATTATTAAGTCTGGCTGAACGTCCACAGCAATGCAAAAGACCACACAGAATGGTAGGAACAGATGAAGCAGATGGATTAAGGCATCCCAATGGGGCTCATTAAGACCTTATCTGGAAAACAACGAAACAACAGTAGAAGACTTCAAAGAAAGCGGGTCAATGTGTACAGAAAAATTAGGGAAAGTTCACAAAACTTTCATTGGAACAGTAAATAATGCAGAGCTGAAGCAGTCATTTAACGCCTGCAAACATTCAGCCTCTGAGTCTGCTGCGTGTATCGGAAGAACCACAGAACGGATGTGTGACTAGGACCGTTCTCTGAGTGCCTGACATCAACGGAGAGGTCAATGCACACCATCATTCTCGTTTCACTAAATATAATAGTATTTGCATAACAACTAGAAGATAAGTCCAAAAATATGTTCCTAAAAATTAAACTAATAGCGAAAACATCTTCAATTATGGACTACTTTTTGGGAAACTTATCTTTGTGTAACTGATCATTAAAAATGTAGTACAATACTGTGTCTAAAAAAAACGATTCCCTTTAGACAGAGGGGGTTGTTCTGCTTGATTCGCTTGGATGCGAATTTGCATCCTTGTGGTTCACACGTTGAACCAAGTGGAACCAAGTCCGGATTTGGGGCACTTTGAGGTTACAAGTAGAACCAAGCCCACAAGTTTGGATCACAGATCTTAGAAATGATCAAAATGAACTGGAAATAACTGGATATTAGTGTTATTGATGATAATAATGCTACAGAATAAAAACAGGTTCAGGGTACATGATTTTTGCTGTAATTACATTTTTAAAGACATCCAGATACAAAACGAAAAAAAAAACTGGGGTCTAGGAACTATATATCTCTAATGATGACGAGATTTAGAGCCAAGTAGGTATTATCCGGGAGGCTGGTTTTTGCTCCCCGGGGCGTGGAAGAACTGCAAAACATTCAATAATCTCCCAGACATTGCAAGAGAGAGTATACAGGCATGTACAGTATCAACCATAGCCTATATTACTTTGTATATGGAATAAACCCAGTGGGATTGTCATCTTCTGGAATTAGGGCACATGACAACGGTCAACCACGAGCAGCCTGGCAGCTTTGACAATAGCTAGTCTCATTTGGAAGGGAGATCAAGGTCTCACTCACAAGCAATTAGCAAAACAAATAATAAAATAATTTAGTCTCTGGTTCTAACTAAATAAAATATCACGCCGGCAAACAGTACTGTATGTAAGCTCGCAGCCAGCTCGCGGAACTCAGGCTAGTACAGAAATGCATCATTTGTCTCAGAGCTGTCTCAGGTCAGCACCTCCTAATGCTTGCAGACCAGATAGAAAATGTGTAATGACAGCTCCACCCTTTTATCAGTGCCTGACAGTTGTAGGAGAAAGCCTGGAGTGGCCCAAGGGGTCATTGCCCCACAGCGATCCAGCTGCTGTATCTGAGCATGCTGAAAGGTGTGCCAGGCAGAGCTGGATATGGATACGAGCAAGGGCTGCTGTTTTCTTAGTTATGCTGACAATGTAGAAATTAAGTTATAAGGGATGTGTTCATATTGAATCCCGACACAGGCATCGCACTCTGACACCACTCACAATTGCCTGCACTGAAATCCCAGCCGTTGGCATTCCCAAATGAAAGCTTGCCATTGCTGTGTGAGGAAGAATTAGGTTTAGGCAGTGTTAGGTGTGCAGCCAGACATTTTTTGTGTTGTGATTTTGGATCTGGATCTCCTCCAGGTTTTCGATCTGGATTGGTTTTGGCAAATCCTACATATGTAGCACCGCTCATTCAGTGCTGGGGCTCGCCAGACCGCCCCCACTGGAGAACCGGCGCTCCGTCTCACTGGGACGTGCGAACGTCCCACACGCACGGGCGTCCCAGTTTCCTAACTGCGGGGGATGGGAACCCTGCCTGTTTACGCTTCAGGGAGATGGGCAGGGTTGGCGGGGGAGCGGGGAGGAGGGATCAGACGACGGTGACCGTCGGCAAAGCGGTGGGGACCGTCGGCAAAGCGGTGGGGACCGGCGGGGAGCTCCGTAGTAAAGGGACGCATGTGCATCTCGTGCATGTGCGTTCCCTTCCGGTGGCTGGCAGGGGCTGGCGAATTTACCCCCAGCCCCTGCAAGGAAGAGGAATGCTCCAACTGTAGCTTACAGAATTAGGATCTGCAACAAGGGAGCGGGGGACCGGGCTCTGGGCCCAGGTAAAAAGTACCCGCTCCCCCCTCTCGATGCCACTGAGTACAAATCAACACTAGAAGTTGATTACTGTCACTGTGATGTCACAAGTGTACTTTTTTTGTCACCCAAACAATGGGCCTTATTTTGGTTCATTCTTTCTGACAAAATCCTTCTTAGATGGACAAAACCATGTGCACTGCAGGGGGGGCAGATGTAACATGTGCAGAGAGAATTAGATTTGGGTGAGTAATTTTGTTTCTGTGCAGGTAAAATACTGACTGCTTTATTTTTACACTGCAATATAGATCTCACTTTGAAGTAAAACCCCACCCAAATCAAATTCTCTCTGCACAAGTAACACCTGCCCCACCTGCAGTGCACATGGTTTTGCCCATCTAATACTGCTTTCACATTGCAAAAACCTGCTTTTAACCCGATTTTCTAAACGTGTCTTAAAACTGGTCAAAAGCCAGTTAAACCCCTTTCATATTGCAGGATGTAAAGGTATATTGCAGTTTAAATACCGTTTTGTACCTTTCAGATTCAACCCGTTTCACCCATAGAAAGCCATACAATGTCATTTTAAATGTTTTTTTCCTGCTTGGGGGCAGGGATCAAGTGTGGTTATCATTTGTAGCAAATACCGTTTCTGAGCTGTTCAGACTGCAGGGAAAACGGCTCAGAAACGTGTAGGATCCTGCTTTTAACACGTGTCAAAATACCGGTTTTCTGTAACCGGTAATTTGACAATGTAGCTTTCACATTGCAGCTGGAACCGTTTTAAAGCACTAAAAAAACGGCAATATACCGTGTTACAGCTGCAATGTGAAAGGGGTACAAGAAGGATTTTGTCAGAAAGAATGAACCAAAATAAGGCCCAATGTTAGGGACTTACCCATTGAGGATACATTGGACACTGTCCCGCTGTCCCACTGTAACACTTGCGAGTGGGTAATCCCATAACCCTGGCCAAAATACTATTTATTGCAAAATAGATTGTATCAGATCGGTTGCTATGGGAAACATCCCATCTTCAGTAGAACTCCCATCTTAGTAAATGTACTCTACAGTGTCAAAAAGTGGCTGCAAAGGCTAATGAATACTGACATTTAGGAAAAGGTAAAACGTACAATGCATTTATTATATATTATAAAAGCATGCAAATGTATTATGTCTATGTATATGTCAGTAGCTGGAAAAAGAAGAAAGGCAAATTGCACTATTCCCCATGTACGAGATCTTTTAGACAGACCGGGGAGAGTAGAAATCCATGTTGTTGCCTAAAGCATATGGAAATGACAACTTGCCTGAGGTCACACAAAGCTCATGCTGAAAATAAAATTGACTTGAACCACTTCAAAGTCAGCAACATAACTACTGGACAAATCGCTAGGCTTATGTCATTAAACCTTATTACGCGAGTCATTTCTGAATTCTCTTTCATTGTGACATGTGTTATCAACAGAAAGCAGAACACGCTGGTATTAGAGTAATACCTGGAAACAGAAAATGAGACTTGTTTCCTAAGGTTTTGACGGGTTGTTTATTGCAGAATAATGATGTAGTGCCTGTAACAATGCTTTGGTTATGGTATAGAATAGTGGTTCCCAACCCTGGTCCTCAAGTACCCCTACCATCAGGGCCGGGTCACTTTAGACAGGGGGCCCCCTTGCACTTGTCGTTACTGGCCGCAAACTGCATGAGAGAATATAACACTGTCAAAACACAGAGTAAAGGCAGTATAAACTTGGTCAATGGGTAACTACAGGGGGGTTAATATTATCTACCACATGAAAAGCCTGTGTTTGTGCCTCTGAACGACTGTAGGAGACCTCACAGGCTCAGCGCTGCATCTGATCAAAAACCCTCCCATGATGAGGCTGCTGCTGTTCTGAGAAGCATGTAATGAGCTCCACCAATCAAACTCAGCACAAACCTCTCAGCCTCTGACCTTTTGTGCAAAGTCTCATGGGTCGTAGTCAACTCCCAGTAATGCACTGCACATTTATGCAGTCAGTGTGCCTTGGCTCTCGATGATCAGTACCATTAATCATTGGCAGATAGGTGAAGCTGCAGCACTACCCCACTCCCAGGCACAAAACCTTTAGCTAAAAATAAAAAAATATATATTTTAAAACAAATACATGCCAACCACAGATGGCCCCTAGCTAGGGGGGTTAACTGACCCCCTGTGCCCCACCACCTTAATCTGGTTTTCCAATTCACTCAGCAGGTGCACTGTCTATCACCAACTGTCACATTTTTAAAATCCACAGGTGACCCGGAAACTGTTAAGCCCCGTGGCGATTTAAGACTATATCACCGGGGATATGGTCGCTGAGCAGCGGCTTTCTCCTTCAGTAACTCCGTTTTCATCAAGGACAATCGCTGGTTGCTGATGAAAACAGGACACTCAGCGATTTGGTGGCTGAGCGAATTATCACTGAGCGATATTAAGTCAAAACCACTGGTATAGAAGATCGGTGATATCTAGATCGGCAGCAGTCCATAGAAGGGAATCATGGTCCCAGCACCTGTATAATACAGATGACAGGCACCGGAACCAACGCGTGCGCAGTACCAGTGTAGGTACTGCCAATGCGCAATCGGGGATTGAACGCGGCAGCCCACAGAAAGGCGTCCTGGAGGGAGGGAACACCTCCCAATGGGACTGCCTTGGTGACTGGCAGGTCGGACTTCCAGTAGTCTCACAGACTGCATCTGGCTTCACTTCAGTGGCAGATTTTACCTGGGGGGGGGGGGCTTACTTACTGTTATACTTACTTACATCTTTACACTCTGTTTAGTTTGGTTCTACTGATTCTCCAAAGACTGGATTTGATAAATCTTTGCACATATCTGGACAGATTTGTAAATTTGCTAAACTCTCAGATTCTCGTTACATTAATATAGAAATCGTATCACAGTGCAAGAGCACTAACCAACAGAAAGAGAATCTATCTGCATTAATGCCACATATTATTCCATCTGCTCTGATTAATAGATTGAAATGTTTATTCATTATTTCCTAAATTTTCCAAATTATTATTATACTTGCAGATTGAGAGGGGGATCTCTTACTATCCGAGGAAAGAAAAAGCTCTGTATATGCAATCCATTAATAAGGAATATTTTTAGTCTAAAATATAATTACATTAAATCTACTTAGAATTATCCCCAACTGTATCCCATTCGTATAATTATGGTCTCGCTTTGAATAACCATATAGTTAATAATTGGTAAGTTGATTTCCAACTATCACATACAGTGCCTGATTCGGACCTGACCGCTGATCTGCAAAGTTGCAGATGACTGCGAGTAGATAGCCACCGGCACTGACATCACAGACCTCCCTTATAACACCGGGGCACGCCTGCACTTCCCATCATGCTGGCTTCCTGTCAGTAAACTCTCCCTCAATTTATATCCCCCCTCAGTCCATTTATCTTTTTCTCTCTCTCTCACTTTCTTTCCTCACCTTCCTCAATCCCCTCACTTTCGCTTCCCCATACTTTTGCTTTCTCTGTCTATACCTCCCCCTAACTCTAATTTCCGCTCCCCCTCTCCCTACCTCCCCCTTCCCCCTCTCTTTACTCTCATGTTACACGCTCTTATTTATTTTTCTGCGTGTCTCCCCCACTGATACTTTCCCTTCATGTGAACCCTTCCAGCCCAATTTACCCCCTTAACTCCTCTGTACAAAGACCTCAGATAGCCTCGGCCTCTACCCCCCACCCTCTGCCTCTCCCAATTTTCCTTTCACCCACTTTAGTCCTGCCTCTTATTGTGGGATGCCGTCAATATGCCGGCGTTCGAAATACCGATGCCGGAATCCCGACCGCCGCAATGCCAGCAGTTTGTCCCTCTATGGGCGACACCACGACACCCATAGAGGGAGAATAAAATAGTGTGCCGAGTGTAGCGAGGCACCGGGCCTGCTGCATG
This sequence comes from Crinia signifera, assembly GCF_055691185.1. NCBI lineage: Eukaryota > Metazoa > Chordata > Amphibia > Anura > Myobatrachidae > Crinia > Crinia signifera. The sequence continues at coordinate 303,341,584 of NC_139219.1, read as the reverse complement.
GCAAGCACAGCGAGTCCGCAAAGTGGTGGTTATCCACGCCCCCGCCCCCCCCCCCCCCCATGTCGGCATTGCGGCAGTCGGGATTCCGGCGTCAGTATTTCGACCGCCGGAATTCCGACACCGGCATATCATACCGCACCCCTTATTGTTACCCTCTTCCTATTACCCACTAATCCTTCACTTCACTTATCATGGTGCCTCTTTTCTTCTGAATCCGCCCCTGGGTGTTGTTATATGGATTAGAAGTCAAATAAAGTCTAAATTGTATCTAAAACAGGAGTCCAGTTGCCTTCACCTCTCTGCCAGGGAAGATAGAGAAAGCTCACCTGCAGCAGTGAACCAGATTCTTGTAACCTAGACAATCCTTAGTGCCACTGTTATTGAGTGTCACCTTCTAGTGGGGGAGTGTTACATGGGAAGTGTCAGATTCTCGGTTCAAATTGGAAACACTCCTATATTCAGGTGATGTAACCCACAGGGACTTTAGTTATGGTCACCATTGACCTTGCAAGTTACAGTTAGTACATAGCCATGGCTGTTTTGTAAAAAATGAAAAAATATGTCTTGAGACGGAAATATAATAATCTGCACTGCAGGGTATTATTATTAATACAAAGAACCCTTAGTTATACTATTTATATTAAATATACTATATTTATTAGTCACAGATTCTGATATAGCACAACATACTAAAGACCTAGATAGTGACTGCTCCCTCCGCACAGGAGGAGGCAGTCTGCGGGGGCGTGGAGATGCAATCACATCATTGTAGCTCTGCTCCCCGCACAACGCCTACATTATCAGCATTTTAAAGCAGGTGCGGGGCTAAAATTATGTCATTTAGTGCAAATCGCATCATTGCCCTGCCCAGTACTTGGTGGGGATTCGGTATGAAATCCCGACGGTCAAAATCCCGATGGTCAAAATACCGACAGCTATTGACAGACGGTCAAAATCCCGACATGGTTAAAATCCTGACAAGGTCAAAATACCGACATTTAAAATCCCGACAAGGTCAAAATATCGACATATAGAATGTAGACATTGTCAGGATTTTAAATGTCGGGATTTTGACCATGTCGGGATTTTGACCATCTGTCAATAGCTGTCGGTATTTTGGCCATCGGGATTTTGACTGCATCCCCTTAGTGGTGAGTGGTGGATATTGGATAGATAAGGGGTGAGCAGATAGAAGGAGGGGTTGTGGGTGAGTGGTATTGGATGCAGGGGACTTGCCCATTTTCCTGGAGGGGGGAGTGTGGCACGATCTTCGTGAGCTCTCCTGACCATTCCAGGAGAGAAGGCAAGTATGCACAGCATACGGACGGAGCTACCTTTGTTCATCCGGCTGGCGCGCCGGAGGTTTCCATCTTGGCACACTGTCCAGCGAGGCAGGGATGCGTCAGCGTCTCACACGCACACACATCACATTCTCTGCAAACGGTTCACCGAGACAGAAACATATGGAACGCCGGCCGGATGAGCGAAGGTGGCTCTATCTGTATTTCATTGCGCTTTACAATTAAAAACAACGATAGAAGAAATCTGGCTGGAAATAGATGTGGAGGTAGGAACGATTCCCAATGCGGTTCAACTCATTTCCGAACACCCTGTAATCACACATTGGTTTGGCAGACATAGAAAATCATATGGTCTTGGCAGCAAAATAACACAGACTATAGGAAAACCGACAGATATAACTAATAAGGCAAACGCCAGGAATATGCGAGGATCCACAAAGTTCAGACTTGGCCACATTGTGGCATGAAAATGACTTGGCTTTCAGGTTTGGTATATTCAGCCAACACCAGTGGGAAGCAACACATTAGTTGTCTATCGTGTCCTCCTATTAGGGATGGGTAGCCTAAGTATTGTATGGTTCAGCGATCTGACTCGTCTTCTGTATAACACATTTCCTTGTGCAAAAGAAAATAGTTTCATTTTATAGCATTGCATGATTAACGGCAGGGTGAAGAGTATAGAACAGCACATTCGCCAAGACTTTCCTGCAAAATATTCACTTCGTTCTGCAATTGGCTGCAGAATTTGGGCCTATCCTCTGCGAAATTTGGCCGTGATGTGTTCTGTTTCTGCCTGGAAACAGAAAGAACATACACTATTATATAAAAACTATTATTAAAATAAATGATGTACACTACTAGTAAGCCCGCTCCATGCAAATGCTTTGAAAGCTAGTAAGGCAGCTAATTGTACATGATTGCCTCTGTGAGAGAGAGAGAGAGAGATGTAGTTTCACTCGCTGCCAATAGATGGCAGTGTTTCGGAGATACACAGACACTAGACATATACATATACACTACAGTAGATGATTATAAAAACCAGTTCAGTCAAATATAGCTAGTAAAATACTGTACGGTCAGTGGACATAATAAACATGAAAACATGGGTTAGGGATAAGGTGCAGAAGGGGCATAGTTGCCTACCATCCTGCATTCTACAGGAGACTCCCTGAAATAGCATCAATCTCCCTCTCTCCCTCATTAGTCTATCAATCTCCCTCATTTCACCTAGCCTACATTACACTGTTACATCATAGTTAGCTCCCCTCCTGCATTCTGCAGGAGACTCCCTGACATAGCAGCAATCTCCCTCTCTCCCTCATTAGTTTAGCAATCTCCCTCATGTCACCTAGCCCACATTACACTGTTACACCGGATTTAGTATTAAATCCCGGCGGTCGGGATCCCGGCGTTCAGAATCCCAACGCTGGAATCCTGACAGCCGAAATCCCGACAAGGGGGGGACGTGGATCGCCCCCCCTTGCGGGCTCGCTGCGCTCGCCACGCAATTTATTCTCACTCCGGTGGTGTCCACGACACCCCCGGAGGGAGAAAGTGTCGGGATTTCGGCGGTCGGGATTTCGGCAGTCGGGATTCCAGCGTCGGGATTCTGAACGCCGGGATCCCGACCGCCAGGATTTACACTGCATCCCGTTACACCATAGTTACCTCCCCTCCTGCATTCTGCAGGAGACTCCCTGAAATAGCAGCAATCTCCCTCATTAGTCTAGCAATCTCCTTCATTTAACCTAGCCCACATTATACTGTTACATTTTTGGGGTGAAAAGGGAATGAGAGATAGATACAGTTACATTGAATCATCAGCGCCATTTCCCGGCACTTTAGCAAGTATAGTAGCTCTTACTAACTGCTTTGGGCTCATCTACATTTGTATAAAAGTCATTTTACAAGATTCCTCTCAGATGTAGCAGTACACACACACGCTTCTAGGTGCCACGTTCGCAATCTCTTTTCACAATCTCTCCATATATGGAACTAGACACACCCTTTGGGTATAGCATGACACGCCTCCTCAATGGGGCGCTGTTCAAAATTCTACTACAACTATAATCTCCCTGAAACTAGTTTTCAAATGTAGGAAACTATGAGAAGGGGGGGAGGTTAGGGTTAAACTGGGAAGAGGAAGGGTTAGGCACTTTGAAGGGGGCGGTTGGGCTGCAGGGCAAGAGGGTTAGGTTGCCAGTAAGTAAAGTTGTAAATACGCTATAGCAGGGAGGGTTAGTGTTAGGCTGCAGGGGGGAGGGTTAGGTTGCAGGTAGGGCGTTTAAGGGGAAGGCAAGGAGAACGTAAGTATGCCGCTCCGGAGTCCCTATGTCCTGATGCCAGGGTCGGATTGCCAGCATTTTGTCTACCAGTCACCTGTGTGTATTCAATGTACAGTATGTATGTATGTATGTATGTATGTATGCATTATGCATATATGAAATATCTTAGTTCTACACTTTGGCCTGTCATTTTCCTTTCTGGCATCCTGTAAATGTGCTGACTTTATTTCCTGACATTATTTCCATCTAGTTATGTTTCTATTTGTGTGCTAACATTTGCTATCTCCCTCTGGGACAAGGCAGGAAGCATTGAATGTACTTGTGCAATTTGCCAGCAATCTACAAGCCCAATGCATAATAAATATAAAACTAAAGACAGCCTGCAGCATCGAAACGTAAAAAAAACAAAATTCAGTCTAGGAAAATAAGATATAAGACGAGTTACATGCCTTCAGCTTCATACAGGAGGCAAATGTTCATTATTAAGTTAACGCTCCCATCGACAAGTCAGATTTGGCCGTTTTTTGTCAGATTCAGACCGAACTGAGGGAGAAAAGGACAAATCTGTGCTCTCTCAGATCAGATGTGCGGCTGAGTCTCAGATCTATCTGACAAAAAAATCCTTGGTGCTCAGATCCTTCTGATCTGAAGCTGTCAGGGGCAGGCCTCTCGCATTCCTGGCCAGCTGCATCAGCCCCCTCCTCTGCCAGTAAAATACCGGCATTCAAAGCTCTTCAGGGAGGGGGCGGGGCTAAAATGACGCAATCGCGCCATTTTAGCCTCTCCCCAAAGAGCTGCAGATCATGACATTTACTGTAATGGGACTGGGCTTAAAGACGTCAACCTCCGCCCGCACCCTCTGAAGTGCTGCAGAGAGTCTACTCTCATGGCTTCTCCCGGAGAGTAGACTCAAAATGTAGGCACGTGTGGTGTGGAGGTGGGGCTTGTTGAAAATACACATTTTTACCTGGGGGGGGGGTACACACCAGAACGATTAGGGCTCAATTCCATCAATCTGGATCCAATTCCGACCGATTGGATGCAGATTGTATGTAGATTGGGCATGTTTAGGTCCAATTCCGATCCGATTCCAATCCGATGCGCGTCCCCGCTGTCGTTTGGTCGTTTTACAGATCCTACCTGCTGCAGGTAGGATCTGTAAAAGATCCATTCAACTGGATACAGACTCAGATCGGATTGGGATCAGATTGGATGCAGATCGTTAGCAGATTGTTAGCAGATTGTGTGCTCCAACAGATCATGCGACCATCACACAATCTGCTAACAATCTACTAACAATCAGGATCGTTCTGGTGTGTACCAGGCCTTACTTGCTGCAGGAGTCATGTGTGTGCCCTCCACAGTGACCGGGGTCAATAACTGGTCTTCATCCACATACTCTGTGCCCCTTAGGTCTCACAATATGCTCTTGAATATTTTCAAGGGCCTAATATGAAAATAAATTTTTTTGGTATAACCATGATCATGTCAGTATTAAGGGCCACATAATCTCTGAACTAAAATTGACTGCTGTATAATGAGTTATGGCCAGTGTTGTGTGGGTGTGGCCAGTACCTGTGGGTGTGTACATCCACTACACTATCCACCCAATATCAGGCCGCTCAGCTCCCTGGCCGCACCACCTGCCTCCTCGCTGTCAGCCGCACTACTTGCCCATTTTCATGGACAGCCACTCCTCCAGAGGCACTGCCAGCTTGCCCGACCCTGCATGCAATCATGTATACATCTGTACAATGCCGGTTATTATTGCATTGAAAATTGTTGCCGATATTATCACATTACATCCACATCTGAGGATGTGGATGATGATGATGAATCACCCTCTATTCCTGAATCCAGTCAGGTTCCATGGTGTCCAGCTGATATATCTTGGAAGTGCCCTGGCATTCTCAATGCCCAAAGAGAACATGTTGCTTCCACTGAACTAGATCACATGAAGCTGACAGAATAGGACAAACATAGGGGGCCAGATGATAATGTCCGAGTTCAATGGGCATGAAAATGATTGCCCCTTTAAATAATCATCCAATTTCAGCTGGCCTCCCTCATTCAATGAAAACTGTAAATTGACATCTGCGCATGCCCTCCATTTTTGTCCATTAAGAGAGATCCCTGCGCGTCAGAATCAGCCCCATAGGGAGCAGTCACATCTCCGAGTATACACATTTCCCTATGCAGGCTCTAGGGCTGAATCACATCCCCAGTACTGCATTAAGTCCTTCAGTTTCCATTGTGTATCCTTATATGTTTGTTTCATTTTCAAATGTATTCCATTGTCCAGTATTGTTAATGGGCCCCACACACAGCACAATTTTCAGGCATTTTCTGAGCGATTTTACTAAATCACTCAGAAAATGCCTGAAAATGCATGTAAATCGCTGTGTGTATAGCCCACACAGCGATTTACATGCGCGCACCCGCCGTTCTGAATCTGCACAAGATTCAGAACGGACCTGCCCGTCAATCAAGAGCAGTCGCTCAGAAGCTCCTGCTCATATGTGGCCTCGGACGTGAGCAGGGCCTTCTGAGCGACGCTGGATGCCGCCCTGATGTCCCACAACGCCGCCCCACCTGACACACCGGACGCCGCCCCCCCCCCCCCCCCCCCCCCCGCCGCTCGCCGCACGAAGACAGTGACAGACACAGTAAAGACCCGCCGCCCCACCGCCTCCCCCTGCTCGCCGCACGGACACGGAGCAGGGGGAAAAAGCTACTCACCCACTCTGCAAATCTGCTGCCTACCCGCAGCAACTCCCGGACCGGACCCCCTGTCACCTGTCCTCCTCTGGCGCCGCCCGCTCACACGTCCCCGTGCTGCCGCAGCTCCACTGCCACCAATGATAAGGCACCCCTATTTATTTATATATATATATATATATATATATATATATATATATATATATATATATATATATATATATATATATATAAAACCACTGCCACCAATGACAAGGCTTCCCTTATTTTATATATATATATATATATATATATATATATATAACCACTGCCACCAATGACAAGGCTTCCCTTATTTTATATATATATATATATATATATATATAACCACTGCCACCAATGACAAGGCTTCCCTATTTATTTATTTATGATATATATATATACACACACACACACACACACACACACACACACACACACACACACACACACACACACACACACACACACACACACACACACACACACACACACACACACACACACACACACACACACACACACACACACACACACACACACACACACACACACACACACACACACACACACACACACACACACACACACAAAGAAGGTGACACTCCCCCAGGCTTTTAGTTCAACCCCTTATTTAAATTTTGAATACTTTATTTATTCCCCTGAAGGTTCTGTGAGAGATTTGAAATCTCTCATGCTGAATCTGCCATTATGAATATCTGGCACAAATCTGTGTGTGTGTGGCTCATTATCTGCAAAATTCAGTTTTAGGGAAATCTCTTGCGCTGAATCTCCCGTTATGTATCTCTGGCACACATCTCTGTGTATGTAGGGCCCTTAAGTCCCTCTAATCCCCCTACCATTAGCACCCTAGAAATAGGATGAAAATGTACTTCTGATGTTCGTTTTGGTTGCATTGCTGTTATATGTAACATATATAAACAATACACAGTATTTCATTTCCGTAATATAAGTAATAATTGTGTTATAAAGCACTGCAATATTTAATGAGTGAGGCTTAACTGCTAAAGATCTAAGTTATCTTGCTGTAATAATCGCCTACAGTACTTGGGGGTCTGGAACTTCCAGTTATGCTAATTGTACGTGAGTCATACAATATACAGAAACCTGCTTAACATTATCTAACTTACTGTAGTTGTACCAGAAAGGTCATGTAGAACTGGTCACTTGCTTAAAGCAATAATTTAGAAAAACAGATACACCCTTATCCTAATTAGTGGCATCACAGGGAAGATTTCCTGTGAACATCCCTTAGGCCACTTGCACTCGTGCAGGGTGTATATTGAATTGTAATCTCTAAAGGCTAATCTAATAGCCAGTGTGACAGGGACCCTCCCTTGGGTTCGCCTTTCCCTGTATCTTGCTGTTTATATTATATTTAGGTACACACTTCTGCTTCTTTTGTTATTATGGTTACTAGTTATTCCAGTTTTATTTACATTTACTTCCATTCCAACAGGTTTGAGTTTTTATTGCCAATTATGCTTTAAAAAAAGACTCCAATTGCCCAGCACTCCGTGTACTGAAAATATAGGCAGCGGTGCCCCCACAATCCACATTATACATCGCCCACTAATGCGGCACTCAATTTATATGCCTGATGAAAATGCTTAGGTAAAAGCATTGAAATATGGCTTCTATACTATATACTGTATATAGTCAACCATCTAGAATTGTAATTAGTAAAAAGTAATATTGCCACTGTTTATTTTGTGACAGCTGCTTTTTCACCGCCTTCACCCTTTAGCTATGTACACATTAGACAACTTTCTGATCGACAAATCATTTAAATTGTCCAGTGTGTATTATGGTGCCGATGTGCGTTCTACAGATCTTTTAAAAATGCAGGAAGATTTATGTATTATTTATTTTGTATTTCTTTATTACCAGTTATTGCTTGCCTAAACTACAAATTCAATTTCTTTGAATTTTATGACTTTTTTGCATATAATACTTTATGCTGGTTAACATATAGTAGCGCATGTTTTTGTGCAGGTTTGCTGTGGTTTGTGGTTCCCAAACATTTTTGAGTCACTGTGCCCTGGAGTACCAGTATTTTTATATTGTTTTCACGGCACTCTTAAAGGGCTTACACATGGGCAATGGGCACGGCCGCCGAGAGGGGGGGGGGGGGGGAAGCGGGTACTAATTACCCGGGCCTGGGCTTGCTGGAGGGGCCCAGTGGGGGCCCTGGTCTGGCCCCCTTCCCCTCTTGGACGGCAGCAGCAGCACACACGTACAGCATGTGGTGTGCTGACAGCGTGAGAGCCCTCGCTGAGCCTGCTGTCAGCACAGCATGTGCTGTTGGTGTGTGCTGCTGCTGTTGAAGGGTTGGGGGGGATAAAACCAAGCCCCCCCCCCCTCGACTTTAGAGGGTTTTTTCACTCTCCCCATAATAATTTGGGGGCGAGGCCTAATCACGGGAGGTGCGCACATTTTTGCAGGGACATGCAAACTCGTATGTTTCCTGCAAGTCCAAAAAACTCACAATTACAAAACTCACATCCAGATGTTTTGCCATTGTACATATGGAACTCGGGTAATGTAAGATGCATACCTCCCAACTTTTGATGTGCCCGAAAAGGGGGCGATGCCTATTAAAAGGTGGCGTGGCCTCGCGGAACGATGTTTTCTAAGGCCGCGCCCCCGTTTTTCGTCATTCTCGGGCGGGACGCGGGAACGTCCCAAAATACCGGGACATTCCTGCGGTTAGCGGGAAAGTTGGGAGGTATGAAGATGTGAGAATATGTGATATGTAAACTGAAACCTAAAGCATTACCAAGAATCAACAAAAATTCAGACCAGCTTCTGGCTGGCCAGTTTCACAGTGTCATGCATAGATCAGTGAGAGGGACATGCACCTGTGTGTACATGGTGGAATGGGGGCAATCTCCATGGTGTGTACATGGCAGAATGGGGGCTGGCACCCTTGTATACATGGCATAGTAGGGCATGCGCTTGTGTCCACATGACAGATAAGCAGACATTTCATTAGTGTTAGTACAAGCACACTCCTTAGTTACTCTCCCAAAAGATGTGGGAGACTCAAAAATTTTTGGTTGTTGTCTGCACCCCTGGAAGAGTGTGTGCTTCTCATGCATTCTGCCTGCTCACTAGTGTACTGGGCAGTATGGAGAGACAATTGCTGTCCGAGTAGAGGAGGCGGGGCTAAAAGATGTCTATTTGCATCATTAAGCACTGCCCCTTTGCCATGGACCTGCAAATCATGGCATATCGCCATGGTGGTGGCAGGGTTTAATGATGTCACAGCCCCGTCCCCTCCTCTACTGACTTCTCCTGGAGAGGAATTATCAAAAGTAGATAAGTATGACATAAATCCTTTTTTATATATGTAATGTTACAGGCATTATAGAGCATTATAGAGTAACAAATAACTAAGACATGACTGGAGGTCTTTCACTTCTGGAAATTAGAGAGCTGCAATGGGTGCACACAGTCATCTGCTCTTCATGGGGTTTATTTACTAAGATGGGAGTTCTATAGAAGATGGGATGTTGCCCATAGCAACAAATCTGAACCTTCTTATTTATTTAGCACCTTATAGAAGATAAGAGATAGAATCTGATTGGTTGCCCATAGCAACATCCAATCTTCAACAGAACTACCATCTTCGCAAATAAACCCCTATGTGTCTATCCCATTCCCCCCCCCCCATTTTTTGGGGCCATTCCTGTGGCCGGCAGTGTCCCGCTGCGGGGGGCGGGGCAGTTGGGAGTCTCCCCCAATCTGACAGAATAGATGCTGCGCTCAGCGTCTATTCAGCGACGCAGTGGCCGAAAAAAGGGCACGGTCTAATTTGCATAAGCCACATTTGCATACGCATAATTTGCTCCGCCGTGCGAGTGTCCCTATTCTTCAATTGAAAAAGTTGGGAGGTATGTGTATGTAATACTGCTGTTGTGGGTGTTTCTGTTGTGTATCCCCTGCCTCTTTGAGGCAACCAACACTATTGTTTGTTTTTAGTGTCAAAAACTGATTATGCATTTAGTTCCTGTGACATTCCCAGGCTGTAATTAAAATGTCTAAAATGACCACCTCAATGGGAGTGTAGTCGGAGGTTACTAATGCATGGGCTATGAGGGTATAATAGCCCGGGGGTTCCGAGGAGGAAGTGTGTGTATTAAAATGTATTTTCATTTAGGAAACAAACCTCTACTTCTTATATAAATACTGGGGTTATAGTTATTTTATATATATATATATATATATATATATATATATATATATTCCAGGGGTATCCTCCACACTGTGGGCGGGGGATGTCAGGCACTCGCCTTTTTATAACAAAAAGAGATCCACTCCTGTTATAAAATCCAATCCAGATTTATTTTCATCCAATGTTTTAAAGTCAGAGAGAAATATATCATAACTGTGCTGTTTCCATGTGTGCCCCGACGTTTCGGTCCAAATTAGCGGACCTTTATCAAGGAGCCTATAAACACATGGGGTAAATGTTTTAGTAACCTGCCAACAGGGTACCAAAGAATACATATTGCAAACACATAAATACATAAATAAAGTTTTACATTACTTGGTCAGCGCAAAATACAGCAGTCAACGAAATCAAGGAAGGAAGCCCATGGTCAGAGGAGCAGCATCTACCTGACACTGCCCGGGCCCGGCATTTATACCCTAGACATACCTCACTTAAGTGAGGACACCGCCTTCAATCCCGCTAAGCCGCACTTCCGGAGTCACCGGTAATTCGGGACCCGGAAGTGTCGGCTTTTGGAACGCACGAGTGGCACGCACAGACTTCCGGGTTTCCCCGGCTGCTATGCTGAACTCACTCGGCATTACGTTGCTTGACCCGCAAGCGTGGAGCGCACACTCTTCCGGGTTTCCCCGGCTGATGTACTGCTCCTGCACGGATCTGACATTAGTGACATCTCAGCACAGTAGGTTTTCTTTAAGAGCTGGCGGATGTTGACTCTCTACAGACAGCAGAGTGTTTCGATCTGTCGGCTTCCGGAAAACACTTGTCTGTAGGACCCCCGCATTCAGGCTCACTGTAATGTCAAGAAAGTTAATCTCATTGGCTTCGATCTGATAGGTGAATCTAATCGGGTGCTCCAGGTTGTTGAGTTCCAGCACCATGTTCTGGAACTGATCTTTCGAACCAGACCATAATACAAAAATGTCGTCGATGAATCGTTTGAAGTACCTTATATGTTCTCTGTGTTTCATAAGGATATAAGTGTTCTCATAATCGACCATATACAGTCCTGCATATGCCGGCGCCAGGTTTGAGCCCATAGCGGTACCCGACACTTGGACGTAGTATCTCTTATCGTATAGGAAGTGGTTACAGCTTAAGATCAGGGTTGCCATGTCGATTAAAAAGGTTGTTGGTGGCTCTTGGTTCAATCTTTCACCCAGTTTCTCTTTTAACACTCTGAGGCCATCTGCATGGGGGATAACAGTATAGAGTGAACTCACGTCCATTGTGGCAAGATATAATTCACCAGTAATATTTAGTAGATTTTACACATTAATTTGATATATTTTCTCTCATATATTCTCTTACAATTTGTGCTATGCACAATAACGTGTCCGACCCTCCCTCCCCCCTTTTTTCTGCTGGTTGTGACATATAAGCTTAATAATTAAAATTAGTGATTAACATAAATATTAATGACAGTTACCATCTGCTGTTTGCAGACAATTTGTTATGCCACACCAAGCAGGTTAAAATGTTCCCGGCTCACCCAGACTACACTGGTCCAACTTTTCTGCCGTTTTTTCTGCTGTTTTAATAAAATGCAACAAGCCGATTATATATTTATAAATGTTTGACTTGATACTAGAGTTCTGTTATGTATGCTTAATATAGCCCCCGTATCCAAGTAATGTCAATAAGCAATCCTTTTCTTTGCGATGCTGTGCTGAGATGTCACTAATGTCAGATCCGTGCAGGAGCAGTACATCAGCCGGGGAAACCCGGAAGAGTGTGCGCTCCACGCTTGCGGGTCAAGCAACGTAATGCCGAGTGAGTTCAGCATAGCAGCCGGGGAAACCCGGAAGTCTGTGCGTGCCACTCGTGCGTTCCAAAAGCCGACACTTCCGGGTCCCGAATTACCGGTGACTCCGGAAGTGCGGCTTAGCGGGATTGAAGGCGGTGTCCTCACTTAAGTGAGGTATGTCTAGGGTATAAATGCCGGGCCCGGGCAGTGTCAGGTAGATGCTGCTCCTCTGACCATGGGCTTCCTTCCTTGATTTCGTTGACTGCTGTATTTTGCGCTGACCAAGTAATGTAAAACTTTATTTATGTATTTATGTGTTTGCAATATGTATTCTTTGGTACCCTGTTGGCAGGTTACTAAAACATTTACCCCATGTGTTTATAGGCTCCTTGATAAAGGTCCGCTAATTTGGACCGAAACGTCGGGGCACACATGGAAACAGCACAGTTATGATATATTTCTCTCTGACTTTAAAACATTGGATGAAAATAAATCTGGATTGGATTTTATAACAGGAGTGGATCTCTTTTTGTTATAAAAAGGCGAGTGCCTGACATCCCCCGCCCACAGTGTGGAGGATACCCCTGGAATATAATTGGGACTGTGTCTTTAAAACACATTTCCCTTGCCAGGCACCCCGAAATTGACTTTAACATAGTGTGAGTGCGGTCTTGCTCTGGACTATATATATATATATATATATTTCTTTAGATGGCAGAATTTGAAATGTGTATCCATTTGATTTAACAAAAACAAAGTACACTGTAAAGGTGGCCATACATCAGCAATCACAATTCTCAGATCCAGTGATCTCCAAGAAAATGGGTTTCCCCAATCTATCTGAATTGCCCACACATTACAGATTTGTTTTAGTGATTGGCAGATTTTTTACTGTCATAAGATTTCATATTTGGGTCAGGAAAGTACCCATACATCACCTTAATCGATTGTCATTTCAACTATCACTTCTTGACAGAATTTAAGTAATGGGCGGTGCTACAGGGAAAAGGAAGTGAGGTTAAAACTACGAGGAAGAAAATGAGTGGGGTCCCCTGTATTTTGGGAACCAGAACCAGGCTCATGGAGCTGGCCCACGTTCTATAAATACTGGGGAAAAATGAGTGGGGGTCCCCTGTATTTTCAGAACCAGCACCAGGCTCCACTAGCAGGGTGGTAATGCTACAGCCAAGGGACACTTGATGGGGTTGCATGGCCAAACCATTACCCTCCCTAACTAGTCAGCTCAGGCTGGGGATCCTGAGAAGGTGCCCCCCCCCCCCTCATATAAAAGTGTCCTCCCCCTCTCTACAGCACTCCAGGCCTGGGCTGGAGTTCGGGGCTATCCCCCACACTCCACAAGATCCGCCCCAGTAATTTCTGATTTCTGTGTAATGTCCCTTAATCTCAAGAAACAGGGGATGAGGAGAATCAAGTCATTAGTTCTCACATCAGCTATTCTTGATTCTTCCAGAAATGACTGGTATCACCAACTCACCTAATGGTTGTAAGGGACAATCACATAAATCTTAAAACATATTCATTGGTGCCAGTGATATATACATTGCTGGCATCAGTGGCGTAACTATAAATTTTGCCCCCCCCTGCCAAAAAGTTTGTGGCGCCCTCCCCCGGCTCCTCTCCAGCATGTTTCCCCAGCGTGTGACGTGATGACGTCACACGCAGAACTTAAAAGCTGAAGCAGGATAGAGGAAGAGAGACCAGCAGCCACAGCTGATTCCCTTGGCTCCAACGCATCCCAGGCCACCCCAGCATGCCCATCCGCCCGCCCATCCTGTACACAGTAGCCAATAGCCGGCTCTGTGTACAGTCAATTGAATCAGTAGGGGGGGATTTGTCGTCTCTGCCACGGCCGCACCCGCGCTGCAGCTGACTCGCGTCCGGTGCTCAGCCAGTGGGCAGCGGCAGGCAGCAGCATGTCAGTGCGTCCAGCTGGTGCTGGCTCCCACATAGACCCCACTGTGGCTTGCTCCCCCAAGCAGCAGCTGGGACTGCCTTACAGTAGTTACGCCACTGGCTGGCATGTGCCAGCAATGTATATATTAATGCCTTAAAACAACTTCATTCAGCAGGGGGAGAGACGAGGCCAGTCAGCCAGGGGCGGGGTTTTCTGCCGGGGGCGGTGCGTCCCACCAGGCTGTATGTCTGGGCGGGGGAGTGGAGCAGAAGCTGTGCAGCCGCAGCGTTGGAGTCGGAGGAGAGCCAGACAGCATTGGAGCGGGGAGGGTGAGTATGAACAGGGGGAGGGAGTGGGCTGTCAGCCAGACTGAAAGACTCATCTTTCAGCCCGGCTGCTGTACACACTTAGCGATGATGGCTGAAAAACCAGCCATCATCTCTAGGTGTGCTGGTAAAACCAGCAGATTGCCCACCTCGCTAGCAATGATGCGGGAGCACCCATCATCGCTAGTCAGGGGTATACACACTAGACGATTTTTAGCTGAAAATCGCTGAAAACGGCTGTTTTGAGTGATTTTCAGCTGAACATTGTCAAGTGTGTATGGGCCTTAAAAGATCTTAATATGTATAGTTTAGAGCAGAGAAGGGAAAGGGGGGACATGATAGAAACTTTCAAATATAACAAGGGTTTTAACAAGGTCCAGGTGGGAGACATTAAACTAGAGGGCGGAAGATTCAGGGGAAATTTGAGGAAGAAAAACTTCACAGAAAGAGTAGTAGATAAGTGGAATAGCCTCCCATCAGAGGTGGTAGAGGCAAATACAGTAGAACAATTTAAACATGCTGGGGATAGGCATATTGATAGCCTTACAAAAAAATAAGGATCAAATATGGTTTGAGGTAACATGTTTAAAAAAGGGGCAGACTAGATGGGCCAAGTGGTTCTTATCTGCTGTCAAATTCTATGTTTCTAAAATAATTAGAATCTCTGTGGCACTAATCATGGACTGTACATAACAATGTAACAAAGATGTAACAATGTAGTCTACTTTGAAAAGTAATCTGCAATGGATGAGGTAAAAGACGGATGTTGACTATTAATTTTTCAACTTCCCTTGGTAAAGGTTGGCTGGATTCTCCTGCAAATAAGCAGTAATTCATAATGGGTTGATATGATATGTTGACAGTCATACGGGTAAATTACTAAAGCTTCTAAAAAAGAAGAGATTACAGGTCGAAATTGATACAGTATAGACAGAATCTGATTGGTGGCTATGGGCAAAATATGGCCATCAGTGACTCACATTTGGTCGGCTTCAGCATAATTTTCATGGTAGTGGCAGTCATGTGACCATCACTTACGGTCATCCGGCGTTCCTGTAAACATTTCTCAGCTACATCTAACCCTAATATCAACATTGACGTCATAAGTGTTGAGATTTTTATTGCCGGCCTTTTCACCACTTCCCTTCAAAATAGCTCTTATCGGAAAACGCACTCGATTATTTTCAAAAAATGAATTTTCGAGATATTTTATAATCTATTGTGGAATATGGCTTTAAAAAATGATGGAATTCCCTTTTTATCTCAGTGTTCTAAGATGGGAAAAAACTGTAATACACATTTGCGCTTCACATATACATTACCCACTATATTGTTACCATGACAACCATGTGAAGTCATCTCCAAGGATCAGAATGTTAAAAGACTACATAGGCTACACTTTTACATAGGTTATCATTTTACTTATTTTAATAGTGGTAACGCTGAGGCACTATGGCGCGCAGCATGGGAGCATATATCTTTTGTAAATGACATTTATTGCTTACATTTTTCTGTAAATGTAAAGCAATATTTTTCACCTTTCTGTACAAAACTGAAGCTGTTCCTGCAAAGCTTCAATGTGATCTGACCTCAAATTCTCCAAATCCATTCCTTTCAAATATTAAGTAGGATTTAACCTAGAACTCGGGGGAAAAAAGAGTGTTTATCCGGGGAGTCTGAGCAAAGCTGTAATCTACTATCTACTAAGTGCCCAAGTCACATTATCGCAGCATTTCCTCTGCATTTCTTGCCTCCATGTACACAATTTTCAATGAATGTAAAAAAAGTAGAATTTATTTATAAATCTAAACTATTATTAACATGTTATTGTTATTATTATTTTTATTATTATTATTACAACAACAACAAAATGCTTATAAATGAAATTCTCACATGCAAGCTATTCCATCAGGTATGCTTATACACAAAAAGAGGTCAGTGATAACATACAACCAAATTTGTCTGTAACGTTAAAATGATAATACATTCCTCTCAACATTTGTTACTATTAATCTGGGACCTGCCGCTCCAAATGTGCAGCCATCCCAAAAAGGGATGGATACGACCTATGGTAGAGGGGCGTGGCCTAGCGCCTTGACCCCCATTTTTATCATTTTCAGGGGACTGCCCTGCACTCCCCTAGCGACTGGGCAGCCCCCAGCTCCCCAGCTCCCTCCCTCCCTCCCTGCACTGAAGAGCTGCAGGGCAGTGTTCCTCCCACCCACGGGACATTGCGACCCGTAGGAGGGACAGCAATACATTCTCCAAATAGCAGAGTCTGTATATTTTGCATACAGAAGGAATGGATGAAGAAATGAGTCTCTCGCTGGCTGCAGCACTAAGGGGACGATTTAGACCAATGGTTTATGTACTGCGCAAGTGCATTGTCCGCAATGGCTCAGACAGGCTGAGAGCACCTTCAGCAAATTTTCTATTTTTCAAGGCACTCCCAACCTGTCACGAGGTGGGCCCATTGGGGTGGATCGCCGGCGTTTTATTGACGTTCCCATAAAAATTTGGGTGCGTCCATGGAAACGCTGGTGTCTGGCCTAATGCAGGTGTGGTTTTGCCCACCAGGGGTCGGCGCCCACGCAGAAATGGCTGTTTTGCATGCAGCCACCGAGTGAGTCCTGGGAGCACCAGGGAGAAAGTAAAAATCAAATGCTCTCTCCTCCTCAGCAGCCGCATGCAAACGGTTGTCTACCCATACTCATCCATTCACAGCCTTGCAAACCCCTGCTTGCCGGGCTCCAAACACTCGCAGCCCAGCAATCAGGTCTGAATCAGGCCCAAAGTGACAGATGCTTCAGTTGATGAGAGACAATAGGCTGGCATGGAGCAGCTTAGATAGTGCGAGGTCACCAGCTGATAGACCCCCTTCACCCCAGCAAATGGTGCAGGGCCATAGAGATGGTATGTCTGACCGCTGTATACTGCCCAATTTTGAGCACTGACGGTTTTACTGATGGTATTAGGGGCAGTACGGACGGTGTAATGGTTAGCATTACCGCCTCACAGCACTGAGGTCATGGGTTCGATCCCCACCATGGCCCTAACGGCGTGGAGTTTGTATATTCTCCCACGTGCTTACGTGGGTTTCCTCCGGATCCTCTGGTTTTCTCCCACAATACAAAAAATATACTGGTAGGTTAATTGGCTCCCAACAAAATTAACCCTAGAATGTCTGTGTGCCTCCCCCCACTCAGCCCTCTTGCTTTGTATGTAATTATAAAAGGAGATGCTTCGGATGACCATCTTTACTTCAGCTCCTCGTGGGCGTGTTTATGCTGCTCTCTCCAGTGCTTCACCCTACTGGACCAGCTTCTTTCCTAGGTGTGTAAGTTATTTTAGTCACTAGTGGTGGGGTCTGATTCAGCTGTTCATTGCTGCAAGAATAATATAGTTTGTAATGCTTGAATGAGTTGCCAGGATTAAAATAAATGTGTATCAAGGTGTTATATAGGCTGCTAGTTTAAAATAAAGGTGATTAAAAGCATAAATCTGCTGCTAGTTTGAAGCTGAGGTGTCACAAGATGGTTTTACATAGTATAAATGCATACCTCCTCACTGTTCCCGTTTACATAGGGGCAGAACCTCTAAATGGTGGCTGTCCTTTCCGTGGTGGCAGTGTCCCACGGGTGGGGGGCAGTTGTGGAGATCCACAGTTTACTGCAGCTCTGCAGAGCAGTCTGTGATATCTGAAAAGATGCAGTGCGCACTTCCAGGGGCTGTTCAGCTGCTAGGCCTTGTCAACGAGGGTTGCAATGCTTAGCCTTGTTCCCTCTGCCTATTTAAAAAATGGGGTGTGGCCTTGTGGAAGCTAGTCCGTGCCCATTTTTATGCATGGTTTTGGATCTGTGTTTTACCAGAACATACTTTTTGGCTCATTTCCTCTGATTAGTTGGCCACTCCTGATATGGACTATTAAGCAAAGTGCCCATCTTCGTGGATGATACTAAATTGTGCAGGGTAATTAAAACAAGGTGGGATATATTCATACTTAGGAGGGACTTAAAACTTTAAAGCTCCGTACACACGGAGCGATATGTTGCTGAGTAATATTTAACTATAGCTTAGCTCCCAAATTGCTGAGTGTCCCGTTTTTATCAGTGACTAGCGATGGTGGTAGAGATGGGTGAATCGGTAACGGAAAAGGACCTAAGATTACAAATTGCTAATAATCTTGGGTACAGTGCCCAGTGCCAGGACGAAGCAAAAAGGCCAATAGGATACTAGCCTGTATTAAAATGGGCATTGAATCAAGGAATGACACTGTGATTGGGCCACTCTATAAGCAACTAGCTAGGCCTCATCCATACCCTCCAACATGGCCCATTCCATTAGGTACAAAATGCTCTGTTTCTAAACTTTCTTACCAGTGGCAGTTGCAGAGATGGGGCTGCAGCACAGTCCAATATTCAAAAAGGGGAACCACACCTAATGCCACCCCAAACAGCACTGTCCTGGACTCATGTGACCCCCCTCTTTGAATTTTGGACTGTGCTGGAGTCCAACCTCTGTAACTGCCACTGGCAGGGAAGTCCAGGAACAGAGCATTTTGTACCTACTGGAATGGGTCGTGTTGGAGGGTAGGCTCATCTAGTATATGTTATACCCCTTTTACACCGCCGAAAAATCCGGGTCAGCGGCGGGTCAGACCCGGATCTTCGGCGGTGTAAATGGGGTGTATCCGGATCCGTTTACACGGGTCCTCTACCCAGGTCCTGACCTGGGTAGAATCCGCTTCTGACCCGTGTAAACGCCGGTATAAATGCTGCGCTGCGGGTCCAGAGTCTCCGGACATCGGCAGCTCTATATACAGGAAGTCGGCGGCAGCGGGGAGCTAATTTGGCTGCACACTTCACAGAAGTCAGCCGCGGCGGGGAGACAAAAGCGCGTCGCACACAGTACTCGCTTTCCGGGAGGCAGCGCACATTGACGTTCACCTGTCAGGCACCCAGCCGGCCACGCTTCCAGACTGTGCCCATACTCTGCTCTCTGGCATCCTACAGGCGCCCCGCCGGCCACGCTTCAAGGTCTGCTTTTGGCTGCTGAACGCTGGACTCCCCCGTGCATTACTGTCTCCTATGCACCCTGCTTGCTGCAGCAGGTGGAGGGGAGGCAAAGGGTAGATGAAAAATGCTGCATGGGGAGGTGAGGCAAAGGGGAATTTTGTATATAGTCTGATGATTTTGCTGCTACTGAAGGGGGAGGTTGGGGGTGGGGGGCAAATGAGAGATTCTACTGCAGGGGTAGGGGGCAAGGGGGGGGATATGCTGCTACAGGGGTAGGGGGGCAAGGGGGATATGAGGATGAGGTGCTGTGTCAAGCTCTCCATAGATGTATAAAACATCAAAAAGTTGAAAACAGAAAGAAAATCAGGATCACACATATGTGCTCTCTCTGCCATCATTGCTGCAATGCTGAGAGCTGGCCTCACCCCTCCCTTTTGTTAACTTTTGTGACCTCATCTTTATCAGACCTTAAATGGCCATTTTTAATGACATCCACAAGGAAAGGCAGGGCTGACCCAGGTCCAGTGTAAACGGTGCAGACCCAGGTCCGACCCAGGTCGAAGTGCTGTGTAAATGCAGTATAAAGCAGGGTCAGACCCTGGAAACTCCAGCGTTCAAAGACCAGGGTCGGACCAGGGTTTTTGGTGTAAAAGGGGTATAAAAGACACTACACTACACACTACAGAAAATACATTGTAAAACTGGAAAAGGTTCAGCGAAGTGCAACTAAGCTAATTAAAGGGATGGTGAACATGGGTTACAAAGACAGATTAGCCAAACTAGGATTGTTTACACTTGAAAGATTACGTTTGTAAGGTGAACTGCTTAAAATGTTTAAATATATCAAGGGGCAACACAAGAAACTATCAAGCACAGTCTTTACCTTAAGATCAGTGATCAGGACACGAGGGCGTCCACTTAGACTGGAGGAGAGGAGGTTTTGTACCCTCAAAAGGAAGGGGTTCCTTACGGTGAGGACCGGAAATGTGCGTAACTCACTGCCAGAGGAGGTGGTGATGTTAGACACGCTAAGGACATTATTCAGGTCTGTTCGTTAGTGCATATGCGTTTGCACAGGGTGATGTTTAACTTCTGCGTATGTGTAGATGCTGTGTGGGTGCATGCGCCAACAGCGAACAAACTGTTCGCTGGGTGTACACATCCAACCTTGCAGCCGGTGTGCTGGGGGAGGGTGGGGGATGTGGGGTGGTGGTTCTCGCCCGCATGAACACCCAGTGTTCCCATGAAAATGCTCGGCATTCCCATGGTAACCGCACGGTGACATGGGCGCTAGGGGTGGGCAGCTGAAATCTCCGGATGTCAGCTGCCCGCCCATTTCAGTGAGAACGTACATGCATATAAAAGTGACCTGAGAGTCCAGGTCCATTGAAAGATGTGGGAGGTTACCACTGGCACGTGAATTGATGTATATGTAAATCATCCATTCGCATGGATGGAGGGCCGGCGTACCACCAATCCCAGGGCGGGTTCTGGTTGACTCGCAAGGATGCAAATTCGCATCCAAACAAATCAACCAAAATAACCCCCTACATACATTTATGAAAATAATGGAAAAGTACTCGATGGATAAAAACATTCGGGGCTATAATCACCCTGTTATGGTTTAGTTAAGGGCTATACTCACCCTGTTGAGGGTGAAGCGGGAATAACTATGCCAACACCAATTGACAAATGAAAAATTAAGTATAGAATCATAGTGTACAATCCTGGGGGAGGATATCATAACTGGAACGTATTTGTTTCTTTACAGTTTCTTATATAGCGCAGCAGATTCCATTGCGCTTTACAATAGTTACCAATAACTTACCCCAATGAGTTCAGTTCAAACAGGTTGAACTTGATGAATGAAAGCATTTCTTCAACCTTACCTGCTATGTTAAAGATCACAGGTCATAAAAGAGGGCACAGAACCTTCAAGATTTGATGACTGTGTGGAAAAAATAGGAATTTGGTACTCACCGTTAATTCCCTTTCTCTGAATCCGTAGGGGACACTGAAGTCTACGCTGGGGAATAGAGTGGTGTATTGGAGGAGTCGGCACTTTAAGAACTTTGAAGTGTGGCTTGGCTCCTCCCCCTCTATTCCCCCCTCAGACCTCAGTCTTAGTTAACTGTGCCCGAGAGGAGAAAAGAGACCAGGGAATCCCCGATAGAGAGAGATACCAAACCAAGGAGCATAACTGACAACCAGCAAGTCACCCACAGACAAACGCATGCACAACCCAAACATAACTGCATGCGAAAGGTAAAACAAAACGAAACCCCCCCCCCTTCAGGCATGAACAGCGCCGGGAGGGCGTTCAGTGTCCCCTACGGATTCGGAGAAAGGGAATTAACGGTGAGTACCAAATTCCTATTTTCTCCTTCATCCTTGGGGACACTGAAGTCTACGCTGGGGACGTCCCAAAGCCATCCCCACGGGTGGGAAGGCACTGGGCATCCTGAAGCACCGCACGGCCAAAACTGGAGGCAGATGCCGCAAAGGTGTCAAACCTATAAAACTTAACGAAGGTATTGGGGCCCGACCAGGTGGCCGCCCTACATAACTGTGCCAGGGAACCCCCCTGGCTGCGGCCCAGGAAGGCCCCACCGAACGGGTGGAATGGGCCGAAATCCTCGCTGGCGGTGACTGAGAAGCATGAAAATAAGCTTGTTTTATGGTGAGACAAATCCACCTAGCCAAAGTCTGTTTCGACGCTGGCCAACCACGCTTCGCCGAGGAATAAAGAACAAAAAGCGAATCCGATTTCCTGAGATCCTTGGTCCTATTCACATACACCTGCAAGGCTAGGACCACATTCAGCGAAGCGGAATCTCCCGTAAGAGCTGGAACCACGATTGGCTGATTTAGATGATAGGAAGACACCACCTTTGGTAAAAAATCCAACCAGGTCCGAAGCTCAGCCCTGTCCGGATGAAAAACCAGGTAGGGAGACCGGCAGGAGAGAGCGCTAAGGTCGGACACCCGGCGTGCCGACGCTAAAGTCAACAGTAAGACAGTTTTCCACGTTAATAAACGCAAATCAACAGTGTCTAAGGGTTCAAAAACACTTGACTTAAGATAAACCAGAACTAAAGAAAGGTCCCAAGGTTCCTCCGGAGCCCGCACTGGGGGTTGAAGCCGGAGCACCCTGCTCAGGAAGGTCTGCATCTCTCGAATAACGGCAAGCCGCCGATGAAAAAATATGGATAAGGCGGATACTTGCACCTTCAGGGACCCTAGGCGAAGACTCGCCTTAAACCCTGACTGCAGAAACCGCAGCAAACGAGACAAAGAAAAAACGGCCGTGGGCAAGTTACGGCACTCGCACCACGCCACATAGGCCTTCCAAATGCTGTAATAATGCCGGGAAGTAACCTCCTTCCTGGCTCTCATCATCGTGGGAATCACCGCCTTCGGGATTCCCCGTCTGTTCAACAGCGCGGCCTCAACAGCCACGCCGTCAAACGAAGTTGCCGTAAGCCTTGGTAGGCGAACGGCCCCTGCTGTAGAAGATCGTCCCTTAGAGGAAGCTGCCATGGATGATCTATCAGGAGCCCCTGAAGCTCGGCATACCAAGGACGACGAGGCCAATTTGGAGCCACCAGAATGACCGTAGAATTCTCCCGTTTGATCCGTTTGAGTACCAACTGAATCAAAGGCAACGGAGGGAACAGATATATGAGAGAATAGTCCCAATCCGCGGTCAGCGCATCCGTCGCCACTGCTTCTGGATCCCGAGACCTGGAACAGTACAGCTGCACCTTCCGATTGTGCCTGGAGGCCATCATGTCCACCTGAGGCATTCCCCAACGATGGACAATCTGGGCAAATACCTCCGGATGAAGCGCCCACTCCCCAGGGTGGACGTCCTGGCGACTCAGATAATCTGCCTCCCAGTTGTCCACCCCGGAAATAAAGACCGCTGACAAGGCTAGAGCATGCCGCTCTGTCCATTGAAGAATCGGTCGCACCTCCTGCATGGCCCCACGACTGCGTGTTCCCCCCTGACGGTTTACATAAGCCACAGCCGTGGCATTGTCTGACTGAATACGAACCGACTTCCCCCGGAGGAGCCAGTCCGCATTGGATAAGGCCAGACGAATTGCCCGAAGCTCCAAGATGTTTATGGAAAGCTTCGCTTCCTGAAGAGACCAACGTCCCTGAAAGTGATGTCCCAACACTACAGCCCCCCAACCTCGGAGACTGGCATCGGTCGTGACTATTGTCCAATCCCAGATTCCAAACCGGCGGCCCTCCAACAGATTGGCTGTCAGAAGCCACCACTGGAGAGACAGCCGACTGCAGGGAGACAATCTCACCAACTTGTGCATGTGCACATGGGAGCCCGACCACTGCTTGAGGAGATCTAATTGAAAGGTCCTCGAATGAAACCGGCCGAAGGGAAGGGCCTTGAAAGAGGCCACCATTTTGCCCAGCAACC
Source organism: Crinia signifera (assembly GCF_055691185.1). Taxonomy (NCBI): domain Eukaryota; kingdom Metazoa; phylum Chordata; class Amphibia; order Anura; family Myobatrachidae; genus Crinia; species Crinia signifera. The sequence continues at coordinate 303,317,557 of NC_139219.1, read as the reverse complement.
GAATGCATAGGTGAACCGATACTCTCCGCGGCCGGAGAACCTGCCGAACCAAATCCTGCAGGGACAAAATCTTTTCCCGGGGTAGGAAGATCCTTTGAACCCCCGTATCCAAGATCAACCCCAGAAACACGATCCTCTGAGACGGAGTCAACTGCGATTTTTTGAAGTTTAAGATCCAGCCATAGTGAATTAGCGTCTGGCAAGACACCCGAATCGCCTGATTCAACTGATCCTTGGACCCGGCCTTGATCAGCAAATCGTCCAAGTACGGAACAATCTTGACCCCCAGAGAATGCAGTAAGGCGATCATGACTGCCATTATCTTGGTGAAAAGACGTGGCGCTGAAGAAAGGCCAAAGGGCAGAGCCCGAAACTGAAAATGTTGGTCCTTGATTGCAAAGCGAAGAAACCGCTGATGAAGCTCGTAAATGGGGACATGCAAATAAGCATCTTTGATGTCCAGTGATGCTAGGAATTCCCCTGGTTCCAGCCCCGCGACCACTGAACGGAGTGACTCCATCTTGAATTTGTGGTACGCGATGTACCCGTTTAACCCCTTACCGACGCAGCCTGTTTTTGCCTTCCTGACAGAGGCCTTTTTTTCAAATCTGACATGTATCACTTAAGTGGGGATAACTTTTTTTTGCTTTTACTTATCCCAGTGATTTTGAGACACATTGGGCCTTATTTTGGTTCATTCTTTCTGACAAAATCCTTCTTAGATGGACAAAACCATGTGCACTGCAGGGGGGGCAGATGTAACGTGCAGAGAGAATTAGATTTGGGTGAGTAATTTTGTTTCTGTGCAGGGAAAATACTGACTGCTTTATTTTTACACTGCAATATAGATCTCACTTTGAAGTAAAACCCCACCCAAATCTAATTCTCTCTGCACAAGTAACACCTGCCCCACCTGCAGTGCACATGGTTTTGCCCATCTAAGAAGGATTTTGTCAGAAAGAATGAACCAAAATAAGGCCCATTGTACTTTAAGTTAGTGGTAAATTTTGGTCGATGCAGTCTTTTTTTTTGTGAAAAATACCAAAATGTCGTAAAAAAATTGAACATTTTGCAATTTGCAAAATGTTAAATTTTCTGCTTGTGAGACAAATAATCATACCACTCAAAATAGTTTATAACTAACATAGATCATATGTATACTTTATGTTTTAATCATTATTTCAAACTCCTTTTATTTTTTTTGGACACTAGGGGGCAGCAGAGTCAAAATTATACACCTAACACCGTAAACGCTGCTTTTGGCTGTTCACGTTTGAACAGCCAATCGCAGCGATCGCTGAGGGGGGGGGCATCGGTGCCCCCCCTGGGCAATGAGGGAAGATGTCTGCTGTCAGGGACAGCAGACATCGTCCCTCTGTCACCGCGTCTATAGACGCGGTGAAAGTTTAAAGTCATGACGTACATTTACGTCATGTGTCGGGAAGTACATCCCGACCATGACGTAAATGTACGTCAAATGGTCGGGAAGGGGTTAAAGCCTTCAAATTTAAGATTGGCCGAACCGAACCGTCCGGCTTCGGTACCAGAAAAAGAGGAGAGTAGAAGCCCCCCGTGCGTTGCTCGGTAGGAACAGGCATTATTACCCCTGCGGACAACAACCGCTGAATCGCTTGGAGAAGCAACTGGCGGTCCTTCTCCGCGTGAGGCAAGCCCATAGGAAAAAACTGGAGAGGAGGAGTACAGGCAAACTCCAGTCTGTACCCTTGAGCAACGACGGCGAGAACCCATTTGTCTTTGCAAGACTCTTCCCAGGCTTGCTGGAAATCCAGCAGCCGAGCTCCTACTCTGGGATCCCCCAGGTAGGAAGGGATGGAGTCCTGCTGCGGGTTTATCTGGTTGTTTGGAGTCAGGTCGACGGGAACCTGGGGTCGAGGAAGTGGTTGCGCCACCAAATCCTCTGCCTCTGCCACGAGAAGCGCTAAAGGAACCTCTGGATTTTCCTCTGAATTTGGGTGCACCTTGAAAGGAACGAAAAGCCGGCCCCTGATAAGGCCTTTTAGGAGGAGGAGCTGCGGATGGAAGGAAGGTAGACTTCCCCCCTGTGGCCTGAGCAATTAGTTTATCTAATTCCGACCCAAAGAGAACATCCCCTGTAAATGGCAGGGCCTCTACGGCTTTCTTAATGTCAGCCGCCGCTTGCCAGGACTTAAGCCACAACGACCTTCTGGCCGTAATAGACTGCGCAGAAATCCTCGCTACCAAGGCCGCAGAGTCTCTTGCTGCCTCTCCTATGTACATTGCAGATTCACGCATCTGCTCTGCCAACTGAACAAACTCCTCAGGTGAACCCTGATCATCCAGACCCTTGGATAAATCCTCCGCCCACTTCTCCATGGCTCTACTGACCCATGAAATAACAAAAATTGGACGAAGGGATAAACCTGCAGTCAAAAAAATCTGCTTTAACCCTGCCTCCAGACGTCTGTCCGGCGCCTCCTTGAGAGCCACTGCCCCCGGAATGGGAAGCGCTGCTTTCTTCGAAAGCTTGGACACTGAAGCGTCTGCTAATGGCGGATTTTCCCATTTAGCCCTAGCCTCTGGAGCAAATGGATAGGATGCCTTAAAGCGCCTGGACAACTGGAACTTTTTCTCTGGAGACCTCCAAATGTCCAAGAGAGGTTTCTCCAATTCTACCGACTCGGGAAATGTTACAACCGCCTTGGTAGAACGTCCGAAAATAGAGACCTGAGCCGGCGGCTCCTGCTCGCCCACATTGAGCGTAGACTTAATTGCCTGAATCAGGGCCTCTATGCCCTGGGCCTCCTCCTGAGGCACCTCCTCCGCTGGAGCAAGCGGGTCCTCCTGAACCTCACCCTCTTCTTGAGGATCCTCCGGATCCTCATCCGAAGAGTCCACCCGCAATAGCAAAGGGACCCCCCGTTTCCTAGTAGGAGGAGCACCGACAGCTTCCAGGCACCACAGTAGCCTGGACTAAAGCATCCACAGACTTAATCAAATCTCTAGCCCAGGAGGGCTCCACTGAGGACACGGAAGCCAGCTGTGAATGCAAGATTTCTCTATCCCTACGGGACGCAGCCAACTCTGACGCCAGAGTGGCTAAGACAGAAGTAACCCCCTCAGTGTTCAGGAGGGAGGCAGACTGACTCTGTCCAGAATCCCCTCTTTACACAGCCCCCTTTACCCCTTTAACATGCTGTGTAAATTGTTTATTACACTTAGTGCAGGCAAACAGCTTCTGAGAAGCCTTTGACTGCGACTTGGCTGCCATAGTAGTAGGACACAACAGTCCCACACACACACCCACCACCCTTACACACTAACAGTGATAGAAAGTGTAGGGCAGAATATAAGGTACAATAGGGGGAGAGGAGCGCGCCTTCCCCGAATCAGGCCCACCTGACAAGCTCTCCAACAGGGAACTCCCAGCAGGAGAAACCCCTTTCACTCACCCAGCGCAGACTTGTAGAGAAGCGCAGCTTGAAGTGAAGGAGAAGAAATCTTTGCTGTCCTGTTCCGGCGACCGTAGAGGCACAGCAAGTCTGGGAAGCAGCGTGGGCAAAAACGGCGTCCGTACACGCCGAGGCAGCCAGGAAGAGACAGCTCAGACCTGACCCTTCCGACCAACGTCACAGCGCGCGCTGTAGACAGCGGCGCTGATTGGCAGACTGCTTCCCTGCTGGACCAGCGCGTCATACTGGTCCAGCCGTCGCCCGGCGTCTTGCGTCCGTACGCCCTGCTCCCCGGTGGGCGACTAGCCCTGGTCCCGTAACACAAGCCGCAGGCGGCTGTGGCGGGACCCCAGTGCTGAAGCACCAGTGGCCGGGATCAGCAGCGTGTGCCGCAAGCGGTGCCGCTCTGACCCCCCGGGGAGGTATCCAACGACGCAGGCAGCCAGCACTGGGTAACCCTGGCTGCCTGTACACTTCATATAAAAAAATTAAAAATAAAACCAAAAACACAAAGAGCCCCAAACGGAGCCCCTTGCCCAGGGATCCGACTTCTCCGGGCACTAAACTAAGACTGAGGTCTGAGGGGGGAATAGAGGGGGAGGAGCCAAGCCACACTTCAAAGTTCTTAAAGTGCCGACTCCTCCAATACACCACTCTATTCCCCAGCATAGACTTCAGTGTCCCCAAGGATGAAGGAGAAATCACACATGACCAATGCATGTGACTATTTTCTCCATACAGGAGGCGTCTAGAAACAGAAATCTTGGGGCACGGAACACTGATTTCTTGGATATTTATTACATTGCATATCAAATGTTTTTTGGTTTGTTTATTTTAGTTACAGAAACAGATCATTAATTTTCACCATGCAATGTGATGTGAAGGGCAGAGGGCACAACAACATGTATTGTGCAGCTCATTGCAACGCATGATGTCACTAAATTCATTTGCATGGGTAGCTGGACCGAAGACCAGGTCCAGGTGGGTTACCGGAGGAGTGTTCAGAGTAAATGCCTTTACAAACCAATGCTATACGCCAATGGTTCTCAACCTCGGTCCTCCAGGACCCCCAACAGTTCACGTTTTCCAGGTCACCTGGCAGATGCACCCATTATTCACAGACACATTTTATAAGATCCACAAGTGGAGCTAATTATTTCACCTGTGATTCTGTGTGGAGACCTGGAAAACATGCACTGTTGGCTGTACATGAGAACTACGGTTGAGAACCACTGTTATATGCTACACTGCAGAAGCCATGAATACCACCTTTGAGATCCTAAAAACCTTGGGGCCCTGTACAGCTGTCCCCTTTAATCCCTTTGTCGCTGGCTCTGTCTTGAAGCGGTCATTACCAACAAAGTCTTTTTTAAGAAGTATCCAGTACATTTTAGTAAATGCGTTCAATACTTTTTTAACTCATCATAGAAAATGACTTTACCCCAGTCCTTAGTAGTCCAGTTCTTGTGCCTTTGGCAGAATATCAGTCTGTGCCTGATGGTTTTTCCTGAGCAAGCTTTGCACTGGTAATGCCCCAATCCCATAGCTGAATCAACTTGGGTTGAGATTACCTGAAGGGTAAAAAAAGGGGCAGACTAGATGGGCCAAATGGTTCTTATCTGCAGTCAAATTCTATGTTTCTAACTTTTGGAGACAGTCCTAGATATTTTTATGCACCCAAAAGCCTTCTTCACAACTACTTTGTTGATTGAGGTGCAATCTTGCTAGCAGCAATATCCTTGCCTGAGAAGCCCTATTTGTGCAAAGCAATGATGCCTGCACCAGTTTTCTTTCAGGTAACCATGGTTAACAGAGGAAGAATAATAATTTAGAACACCTCCCTCCTTTTAAAGCTTTCACTCAGTTGTTCTAATGCAATCAGCATGACAGAGTTATCTCCAGCCTCGTCATTGTAAACACTCTCACTTGTGTTTATGCCAGATTAATTGACCTGATATCAGCTGGTCCTTTTGTGGCAGGGGTGACATGCATTGGAAATGTTGTTGTTGTTGGGATTAAGTTAATTGTCATGGCAAAGAGACTTTGCAATTAATTTAATTACTCTTTATGATATTCTGCAGTATTTGCAAATTAAAACTTTGTGTACATGAATATTTGTGTCACTCTCAAAACCTTTGGCCATGGCTGTATACTAAACATTAGTATTCCTTCTTTATCATGTGAAGCAGTAAATATGTGTATAATTAATCATTATATTAGATGAAGGTCAAAGGGTTCCAAATATTGTTCGTTACCATCAAGGATGACGACTTATTTAGTGCCAAGTTCACAACACACACCCTGTGGGATCTGTGTTCTATGCCAGTCACTGCCTGTTTGGATGACATTGACAGATAATGGAACAAAGCGACACAGCTTGAAAAGTACTGCTAACATTTTCATCCAACACCTCGCCAACACGCATAGGCAGCAATACTGAAGCTACCTCTAGAATAGATATGGTGAAAAATCCTTTTACACAAAACAGATCCCCCCCCCCCCCCCCCAAATCATTAATGCTGAAGTCTGTTCAAGAGAACATGTGCGCAGTCACATCCAGGGGAGTATCACTTATAGTCCGTGTTAGAACGCAAAAAGAAACAGAAAGAAACAGATCAAATTTTTTGTGTTTTTAAGAATCAATGACTAAAGAGAATATTTGTTTTAGGTGAAAACTCAAAATATAACTGGACTGAGCTATAAATGAAAGGCATTTTCTTGGAAAAGCCGATGTACAGTACATGCTCCCCCCCCAAATGAATATACGTAGAAATCTAGTAAAAAAAAAAAAAAAAAAAACAAACATTTATAGCTTCCTCATAAGACCCCCCCCCCCCCCCCCCAATTTGCAGCACCCTAGGGAGCAAACTAAAGAAGCGTAAATGGTAGAGCCAGCCCTGATGGTACCTAAACACCTTTTCATGTACTTTAATTTAACAACTCGTTAATGTGTTTCCATTCTGTGTTTTAATAAACTACAGGTGGAGTATCCCTTATTCAAAATGCTCAGGAGAATTTTGGAAAATGGATTATTCCGTATTTCAGAATATTTTTATATTTGAAGGAGTTATCTTGCATTTATGTTGTATAAGCACATCAAACACAACTACACACAAATACATACCTCCCAACTGTCACGATTTTAGAGGGACAGTCCCGATTTTCGGGTCCTGTCCCGCTGTCCCACCCGCGGCAGGCATTGTCCCGCTGCGGGGGGTGGCAGTTGGGAGACCCCCCAATCTAGTAGAATAGACGCTGTGCGCATGCGCACAGCGTCTATTCTCGTATGAAAATGAGGTCGCGGCTAATTAGCATAAGCCGCACCCTCATTTGCATACGCCCGCCCCCTTTTCGGGCGCTATTTCTTTAGGTCAAAAGATGGGAGGTATGCAAATATATTCTATTTGCACAAAAAACAAGGTTTCAAAACATGAAACAAAATTTGTGTACAATCTCAGGCACTGAATTTGAATGCCAAGCAATCATTTCCTTGCACATATTTAGTGCCAGTTATATATCATGTCCTCAGTAGTGCAAGTTACATATCATGTCCTTAGTAGTGCTGGTACAGGTGTCCTCAGTAGTGCCAGTTACATATCATGTCCTCAGTAGTGCTGTTACAGATGTCCTTAGTAGTCCCAGTTACAGATCATGTCCTCAGTAGTGCCAGTTACAGATGTCCCCAGTAATGCCAGTTACATATTCTGTCCCCAGTAATGCCAGTTACATATTTTGTCCCCAGTAATGCCAGTTACATATCATGTCCTCTGTAGTGCTGTTACAGATGTCCCCAGTAGTGCCAGTTACACATCATGTCCTCAGTAGTGCTGGTACAGGTGTCCTCAGTAGTGCCAGTTACATATGGCCTCAGTAGTGCCGTTACAGATGTCCCCAGTAGTGCCAGTTACACATCAAGTCACCAGTAGAGCTTTTACAGATGTCCCCAGTAAGTTTTTAGCAACCCACACTTTCTGTAATGTACGGTTTTTGGAATAATTTGGATAACGGATATTTGGATAAGGGATTCTCAACCTGTACAGTAAAATCTATATAGTTTAACATCAAGATGTGCAGGAAGTTGCTTTATCCCACATTTTGAGTTCAGTATAGCAAAAAAAATGGTACTTGTGTAGTTTCATGGCAGCAGTTATGTAGTCAGCGTAGTGTTCCCACGGCCAGCGTCCCTGTCAATATCAGCGTAGTGTTCCCACATGTTCGCGGCTAGCCGGAGCTTACATAGTTAACGTAGTCAGTCAGCGCTTATTACATTGTGTGGGAACCATTGACCATTTTAACCTACCTGGCGATTACTTGTGCTGTGTGAGAGGTGCTCGCCAGGCTTGCCAGGGACAGTACGTGACTATGCTAGACAGCTGTTGGGCTACCCTGACAACGTAGCTCAGCCTACGCTGAAAATGTAGCGTAGCCTGCTGCTGTGAAACTACACAAGTACTAACAAAATGTAAGCCTTAATGAAGATTTCTAAACGAATATGAACTTCATAGCGGACCACTACTAGATTGTTTGCTCAAACATTCCCAGAGCTCCAACTGTACCACACAGAGTAGATCGCTTTCAGACGACATGCCATAAACAAAATAAAAAGGAATGAACTTTGTAGAGATAATCTTTTTTTTATATGAAAAACGTGGAAATCTTATGGCACCTTAAGGGCAGTTGTAGGATCAAATAATTTTACATAGAAATCAGTTGTGGGAAAAGGAGCATCATCCACAGATCACTCATATCTATTTGCCGCTAAAGATAAATCACAGTGGTGTATGTGGAAGCGGTGTTTCTGTAGGCTACGGAGCTTATTCAATACCTGGGAAACGCAGCCACGAGCATATTTCCAGAGAGACTTCCTGCAATATTACAACAGCAATCATTTTTTAAAGATGAAACCCTCCTGGTGTTGGCTTTTAAATGATCGAGGCTTTAAAAAAATATGGACTCACAGGCTGTTACATAAACCTGTATACAGGAGCTCGAAGAAATCTTTTAGAAACCTTATATAATAGTGTAAAATTATAACCAAATGTTGATGAAAATAAAAACACAACCGTATATGTATGTGTATAGAGAATATATATATATATATATATATATATATATATATATATATATATATATATATATATATATATATATATATATATATATATATATATATATATATATATATATATATATATAAAAATCCAAAGGGAAGCAGCACTCAGGAGGCAATTTCAAAAAATGTAAATCTGTATTGAAATAACAAGCTTTCGGGGTGTGACCCCCTTCGTCAGGTACATACAGCAAATTACATACAGTGCACTTACCCCTGATATACCCCAGAACAGGTCTGACTCGCCCACAAACGCTGCCGCCGGCGCGAAGCGCTAAAACAGGAAATACGTCCTGTAATGTCCGGGCTGTTCGTTGCTAAGCAACTGAAGAGTATGCGTCTCACCTCATTGAGGAAGTGAGCGCTACACGTTGGTGCGTGGAACGCACACGTAGCAGAAGCCGGAGAACAAGTAGGGGGAGGACAGGTTGCTGGGCAACCATAGATACAATCCTCACTGCGCTGTGGCCAAGGCGCTGTATGCACAGTAGCAGCGAGAAGGGGGAAACCAGACCTGTAACGAAAAAAGAGACACCATGAGTGTTACAAAAGAAATAATAAAGAATAAAGAATAAGGAAAACACTGTAAAAAATATAAGGCATAAAAGGAAAAGGAACAACAAGAAAAAATCAATATAACAAAAATGACATAAATCACATGATGGCATTCCAATTGATCTTATCATTAAGACCAAGTGGATGTGTCACATTAAGTTTCAGAATCCATTTGGATTCCAGTCTGAGGAGCTGCCTGGCGCGGTCACCTCTTCTTAAAGACTCCGGTATGTGGTCTATAATGAAATATTTTAAAGAGGCCAATGAATGATGAAGGTTTTTAAAGTGGCGAGCCACGGGTTGATCAATGGCTCTGCCCTTTAGTGACAAATCTATAGCAGATCTGTGCTGACCCATTCTGACCCTAAACTGGCAGGTGGTTTGGCCAACATAATAAAGCCCACACGGACACATAATGATGTATACAACAAAAGGTGTGCGGCATGAAACCACATGACGTATGGAAAACACTTTGCCTGTATGCGGATGTTTAAAATCCTTACAGGATATCATAAATTTGCATGTCACGCAGTTCAAACAGCTGTAACATCCTGCTGCTTTAAAGATGGTATTGGGTGCCCGAGGGATGCCCATGCCAGTGATCTCAGTTTTAACCAGCCTGTCACGTAAGTTGGGGCCCCGTTTAAATGCTGCCATGGGGCGAGATGTACGAAAACCTGGCAGATCTATGTCTGATTTCACAATGGGCCATAAGGATTTAGTTGCATAACTTAAAACAGGACTGGCAGTGGAAAAGGTGGTAGTCCACGGGATCACATCAGTGAGTGGACGTGTTTGGGCTCAAGTAATTTTGAGCGTGGCATGGACATTACTTTGTTTTTTTGAGCAAGAAGAAGGGCTGGATCATAGCCTCTAACAAGGTATTTTTCAATAAGTGAATCCAGCCTATCAGACAATAACGAATGGTCACTAACAAGGCGGGCTACCTGAATCATCTGTGAAAGCGGGAGCCCACGCTTGAGGGCCGGAGGATGGTGGCTATTGGCCATAAGGAAAGTATTCCTTGCTACATCTTTTGAAAACATGTCAGTAATAATGTGGTTATCATGGATGGACACTGCCACATCAAGAAAGTGAGCCAGCGTGGTGCTACATTCATATGTATAGCGAATGGGTGACTCAAGTGAATTGACATACTTCATCAAATCATCGAATTCCTCCTGCACACCCGTCCACATGATGAAAATATCATCAATGTAACGGGTGTACAGGAGTAAATTCTTATTGACCTCCGGCCTATTGAGAAACACATCTTCCTCCTGACCAAACATAAAAATGTTGGCGTAAGACGGCGCCACAGCAGATCCCATGGCGCAGCCACGCTTTTGTAAGAAAAATTGGCCATCAAAGAGGAAGTAGTTTCTCTCAAGGGTCAAAGACAACAGCTGTAAGAAAAGATCATGTTGAAACAATTTAGGATCCAAAAACTCCAACAGAAAAAGTCGCATAGCCTGGAGACCCCCATCATGTGGGATGGAGGTATACAGGCTATTGACATCGAGACAACACATAATAGTGTTATCAGGGACAACATCAATGCTGGCAAGAAGATTTAAAAAGCTGGTGGTGTCTTTCAAAAAAGATTTTTTACACAACAATAGGGGCTGTAGTAAGTGATCCAACATTCTTGCCACAGGTTGATAGAGTGAGTCTCTGGCCGCGATGATAGGGCGGCCAGGGGGATGGACTGGATCTTTGTGTAATTTGGGCAAAATATACAACAAAGGTACTGAAGGAAATTCTTTGAACATTTGCTTGCAGACTTTGGTAGACAGTATCCCATTATTGACAGCAGTGGTCAGGATAGTAGAAAGTTCATGTTGGTAATAAACAGTGGGATCATTCGGCAATTTTTCATAAACGGCCGCATCCCCTAGTTGCCGATAGACCTCAGTTCTATAATCACTTATATCCAAGATAACTATAGCACCCCCTTTGTCCGCAGGGCGGATCAAAATGTCCTCATATTCAGACAACTGTTTGAGAGCTCGAGACTCCTCAAATGAGAGGTTTTTTCGTACTCGTCCCGGAGCAGCCATAAATCTAGTTGCTGACTGATCCAACAAGCGTCCAAAGGTCTTCAGTGATGCGTTGGATGAAGGGGGGGTCAAAGGTAGAACTGGATAAGGTGTTGGCAAATGCTGAAACAGGATCCAGGGGTACAGCAGATGTAGAGTTTTGAAAGAATTCCTTCAGTCGTAGTTTCCGCATAAAGCGGTGTTGATCACACTTCCAACTAAAGTCATCAAATGAGTTGGTTGGCACAAATGACAAACCCCTATTGAGAACACCGATTTCAGTTGGTGTCAGGGTCCGTTTTGATAAATTATAGATCAGGGTTTCTTGTTGGCTGGGATGCGCGGTGGATTGCGTCTTACTTCTTTTGTTTTGTCCACCCCTACGGGTGGCCGGCCTTTTGTGGCGGATTTGGTAGCCGCCAGGCCCTGAGCTAAAGGGACTTGTAGTGACCCAGAAAATTCATCTGATTCTGAAAACTGGAAATCGCTGTCGCTAATTGCAGTTGATCCAGGTGTTTTATCATTCTGGCGTTTCCCTCGGTTATGCCAAGGTCTGCGGCGACGGCCTCGATTATCAGATCGTTTGGGGGCGGGATCTCCAGATAACCAAGAGTAAACTCGATTGGTCTCATAATCGGTGTCAACAATGCTTTTCTTTTCTCGCTTGAATTTAAGTAATTCTTTTTTGTAGGCATTGCATTGGTCATCCAATTTTTCTTTCCAACTTATGTTGGCAGGATCCTCAAAAGTAGCTGCATGTTGGGAATAAAAAACATTGATCTTCTCTTTAGTGGCCTGGAGTTCATGGCCTGCCTCCTCAACTACAAGCACCATTAAGTCCAATGCACAGCGATTTAATATGCCAACCCATTTGCGAACAAATTCTGGGTTTTGGCGTCCAATAGTCGGGGAGTTGTGGACTCTGAAGCCCCGAGGGATATGTCTGGCACGATAATAATCGGATAAAGTTGTTCCGTGCAGCAAGAAGTCAATTCTTCTGCGATGCAGCTTAAAGAGGTGGCGATGTAATTCATCGATGTTAGGAGTGTTGTCCTCATCATCGGCATCAACATCGGTGTCAAATAAAATTTCAGAGATCTCAGCCTCTGTATATGTAAAGGTTGATCCCACAGGAATGGAGATATTAAGGCAACCAGGTGCATCCTGTGAGGCTGGAATATCTGTGGAGTCCATCATGTGAAAAAAATAGTAAACAGTGCTCCCCAGGTGGAATAAGGGGAGAAGGTACTGTACTGTAATGCAGATAATGAATACAAAGTCCAATAAAGACAAAAACAAATCGATGGTGCCTTGTAACGATAGTTGACACCGATAAATCGGCGAAAACAAATGTAGATATCCAAATCAACCGGCACTCCTTTAAAGATCTCCTGGATAATAAGCCCCGGTGCCTGGATAATAAATCATGCAAAAATCCAAAGGGAAGCAGCACTCAGGAGGCAATTTCAAAAAATGTAAATCTGTATTGAAATAACAAGCTTTCGGGGTGTGACCCCCTTCGTCAGGTACATACAGCAAATTACATACAGTGCACTTACCCCTGATATACCCCAGATATATATATATATATATATATATATATATATATATATATATATATATATATATATATATATATATATATATATCTACGTAATATGAAATAAAGGGTATGCGGTACAGTGTCTAGTTCGACGGTCAATAAGTTGACAAAAGTTACCATGCATTAGGTTGACATGGTCAATAGGTCGTTACAAGTGAAAGGTAGTCATGATATAGATATATTTTGTTCGTACCTTACCATCCCAGTGGGCAGAGAGGAAGGATATAATAGTGTGTCAAGAGCAATACGTCATGCACGAAGCATGGCAAGTAAAGTGATCCACGCTAATACGGCATCCAAGCAATGTTCCCTCTAATTTTACGAAGGCTGTGTGCGGCAAAAGATTTTGGCTGTGCAACTTTGGAAGGAAAATTAAATTTTTGTGCGTCACTTATATATAACTGGAAAATGATGTTCAGCATTTGTGTTAACTTTACTTCAAAACGATATTAAACATTTAAACATTCAAAACACAGCACACAATGTAGTTAATGGGTGAAACACACATTAATTGAGTCCACAACTGCAAAAAAGGGATCACTGCTGCTTTGTGCGCTCTGTTGTAATGTCTGTGCGCATGCTCCTTGAGTTGTGTGCGCGCGCACGTGCGCATAGCTTAGAGGGAACACTGCATCCAAGCAGTAACTACCGTATATACTCGAGTATGAGTCGACCCGAGTATAAGCCGAGGTACTTCATTTTACAACAAAAAACTGGGAAAACTTATTGACTCAAGTGGGACCCTCACTTGAGTATATGCCGAGGGGGGCTTTTTTCAGCATAAAACATGTTCTGAAAACGTAGACTTATACCTCGAGTATATATGGTATTTAAGTTAGGTCAAAGAAAAACGTTTACACGGCTAAAATGGTTAGATATCACAACGGACTTCATTTCATACGATGTAGCGACTGATATGCATTTCATATTTCTGGTTTCTCCAGAAAAGTTTATGTAAGCCCGGTTTATTGATAAATAGGATTGGGAAAAACAAGGTTTTAATGTGAGAAACTAATTTTATTCTTCTCAAAGTAGCATTCAATTTTTAATGTTTCACTTTATGTTTTAGATAAAGTCAATAAGAATGGAAGTAAAAAGCATGTAATAAGCCAAATTGACAGAGGACAATTGTAGGCACATGCACGGCTAGCAGGTGTGAGTATACAGTGCTCGACCATCGTAAATGCAGCTGTTGTTGAGTCTCTATTTAAGAAGCTCTTTAACTCATATTTAAATATTGTATTCCCATTGCAAAGTCCAATTGCCAGTAAGATTCTACTTTGGCATGACAATAACCCTAAAAGAAAGGGACAGACAGACACTTAACATGGCTGAAATGGACATAAGGGGAGAATGATTTCCTCACGGTGCACTTATGTGGCTCTCATGTGTTATGCCGAAACTAGATATTTTGTCATTGATGTCAGAAGATTAGGTTGTAGACCACATTAGTCGCTTTCCTCCTAAAGGGGTATCTACACACGTAGAGATCTGTGCTAAGCAATTTTGTTAAAACTATTTAGGGTAGGCGATTTCCTGGTGTCCAGATCTCCCATGGGGAGCACAAACACATGCAGAGATTTGTGCCAAGCGATTTTGCTAAGCAATTTTGCTTAAGCAAAAAAAGGCCGGGTAGTGGTTCAGAATAAGAGATTGCGATCAGAATCTCTCATTCTGTACACACAGAGAGATTTGCAGTCACTTGCTAAGCAATTTGACTAGATTTTGACTGCATGCAGGAGATAATTAATCTCTTGGGGCATACACACAGAGAGATCTGTGCTTACGTTCTAAGAAATCTAGTCAGATTGCTTAGAAAATAGAACAAAATCACTCTGTATGCCCCTTAAAACCATGGTTATTAAAAAAAAAAAAAAAAATTGCTGTCAAATTTTAAAATGCTCATATGCGAAGATGGACAAATCCTTAGTTATATATAAATGTGACAGTTATACTGCCTATATACAATGACAATTTGTACAGCAGGATGTTGAACCAATTATGCGAACACTATAGCAACGAGACTTAAAGCATTGTATCTGCGTGAACCCAGTTCAAGCTTCTAAAAAAAAAAAAAAAAAAATTTTTTTCTAAAGTGTTCACTTGTTAGTGTTGAACAAGTGGGGTCCTCGTGGATTAGGAACAATTACTGGATGATGCTGTAAGCTAGCAGAGCCTCAACACTATTTCCTTATTGTTTGAACAATGCATACTACTTTTACTTAGAAATTCCTGTGTTTTAGAGCCTTCTGGGTAACCCGGTAAACATGATTTTATCAGATGGAGCCAAACGGTTATATATTTTGTATTATCGTTTATTTATATGGGGCCACAAGGGTTACGCAGCGCCTGACAATACATAGATGAGCAAACAATACAGGAAAGATTGTGATTTACAGTACAAATGCAAATTAGGTCAAGTACATGGTAAATAAAGACCGTTGCTACTGATGCAATTATAACAGCGGCAGAGATATATTCTTAGACATTCACATGAGGAGAGAGGGCCCTGCTCGTTAAAGTTTACATTCTAAAAGGTATGGGGCAGACAGACTGGGGTGACACAGCAGGGATAGAAGCGAACATAAACATAGGGTTAGGATGAGAAATGGTTAGATTTAATGAAGTAGTGAGTCTTGAGTGCCCGTTTAAAGTATTGTAGGGAGGCGGCAAGTCAGCTAGGGAGAGGTAGAGCATTCCAGAGATACGGAACGCAATGGCCAAAGTCCTGGAGGCTGGAATGGGAGGAAGGAACCAGTTTGAAGCAGAGGCGATGTGCATTTGTGGAGCGGAGAGGGCAGGTGGGAGTGTGAAGAGAGACAAGGTTAGATATGTAGGTGTATTTTAATAAAATTACCCGGAAGCATTGTGTTAATGTTCATAGCATCTGTAATAAAAACATGCAAAGAAAAAAAAAAATCTATATAAATTTGAATTATTAGCGATTACTATATCTTCATGACAGACAAATAACCAATTTGTACAAAGACCCAAACCACATACCGGATTTCAAAATAATATTCCAAAAATATTGTAATACTCAATGCCCCCCCCCCCCCCCCTCATTTTCTACAGAGAACCCTAGTTGCCATTCAATGAGAGGAGTGTCAATAAGATACTTGTGGTAATTAACTGGCAATAAGCCGTGGGGTAAACCCGGCAGCCAATTAGATGACAGTTCGAGCCATGTTTAGTGACTCGATCATTACGCAGATTTTTCTTTTTCAAATAAGCCCCACAACACCATATTCACATTAGAGGCAAATTCCAACTTTACTTTAGAAACTAATTCCGCCTCCTAACCAGAATAAGTGTTCCTCTGTGTGCACTTTCACATGGGTGAAAAAAAAAAAAAAAAAACACGACATGCTAATGAGCCACAAGCGTTTTCTTTAAAGAACCTAGCAGTTATCAGGACATGGGTAGGCCTGAAGATGTGCGATGGAAAGGCCAGCAGAAGACTTTAGCTTGTGGTCCACTCATGAATTAGTACTGACATTTTGGGTGTGGGATATAATCATGGACTCCTTTCAATGCTGAATTATTGAGTTGTCATACATCTGATTAAGTGCCTCTATAATGCACAGATCCCACTGGTACACAACATCAACCCTTGAAAAGTAATCAACGAAGAGAACCAATAAAAACTTGAAGAGGGTTTTAGTTAAATATGCACAATTTATTGAAGAGCTTAGGACAAAACATTAAACCAAATACATAACATTCAAAGCACCAGAGGTGTAACACCTCACCATGCATTTTTTATCACCAGTCACTCACCTTACAAGGAACTTAGAGATGAAGGGGGCAAAAAATGAAGTGGGCCTTTAGAATAGGTGGGGAAAAAAATTCTGAATAATAATAAAAAAAAAAAAAAGTTTAGAATTGTGAAGTCCTTCTGACAAAGAACCATCTTCAGTGTTATTTACCACTGCTTTTACGATTCAATACCAAACAAAAAATCAGCTGCAGTTTTGTCATTTTCTAGTCAACTCTAAAATAATAAAATAAGTTTAAAGTTGTCCGCAATAAATGGGGGAACAAAAAAAAAAAAAAAGTGGTCTTCCCACAGGGCAGGCAATCTGTGTCCCAGAATTAATATGCCAAGTAGCTGTACGCACATGCCACATACTACAAGTAAGCACAAATTCAAGTAACATTTACATACTTACAGAGTCTACATGTACCTACCCAAAAAAACAACCATTTCACAGAACAGATACAAGCAGTTTAAAAATCAGAACAACTGAGGTACAGGAAAACACAAATATTTATGCTTATATTTTTATTATATAGCAATAGAGAGGTGGTGAGGGTGGGAAGAAATGCCAGGTATCATGTATTACAAGTAAAAAAAAAAAAAAAAGGAAAGTGGCAAAATACACACAGGGAAACAAAATTATAGGGAAAAAAATAAAAAAATAAAGTGTACATTATGTAATAAGTCATTGTAAGTCAACCCGTAATTTAATTGAAGTACTGGCTTAATACATCACTACTGTGACATTTTCATGAAAATAAATAATTCTTGACAATACAAAAAGGTACACTTTAATGCATGTCCATGCAGGGGTTATGGGAAGGGGGGCCCTTACCGGGTCATTATAAGCTTATAAAAACTATTTTCCTTGAAATGTTACCATAAAATAAACTCTCCCTTACTGAGGAATTATTTCAATGAGGAATAAAGAAAAAAAATATGGAGAAGACCAGTTATTTGAATACCATCCTATTAAAAAAAAAAAAAAAAAAGGCTCTGCAGCTTATTTCATATACGCTCCTGGCTGTAAGTGCAAGATGGCAAATCTGGAAGCCAGTATATCAAACCCTGTTTATTTTTCCAATTGTAATATTGTCCTCCCATTAGCTTAGCAATAATGCATCTGGAAGTTTGAATTATAACAGCTTCCTGTAGCAAACCATTTAACAGAAAACAGAACAGCTTGTTAAAAGAATTACTTCCCCTAAAGGGAACAAAGCATTAAAATTTCATTTCCCGACAGGAATATTAAGTAGTTTGCAATTAGACAAAATAAGAGCTTAAAATTGGAGAAGAAAAAAAAAAAATATACAAAACATTTATTCTGCTTTAAGCACCCACTTTTTACGTCAGTGCATCAAACTTAGTTTTACCTTTCTATAACTCAATGTACCATTTTTGGCACAAGTATAAAAAAGTAATAGCCAATTGTACCTTCCCTGAACAATGGCACGAGAAATATTCTGTAACAGTGCGATGCCAGGATGTGCGTGGCAAAACATTGACAAATTTGCTAGTAACAGGAGTGACAAAGCTGCACTGGAATTGGCTTGTGCAGCCTCCTTGGCGCCAAACAGGGTGAAGCTACAATTGATCCATGCTAATTAAGAAAAAAAAACAAAATAAAAAATGAATAACTGTATAGCAGCCTCAATGCTACATGTGTAGAGTAGTTCCTTGCAGACTTGTCTTCTCAATCAAAGAAGCCCGAAGTAGCCTTTCCCAAGCTACAATCCTGGGGCAATAAAGATTTTGAATACTACAGTCCAGAAGGTCTCCTTTATGTGGCCATGATCAGCTCAAGTACTGAAAAGAAAGTTTTGTGCTCAGTTAAAAAATGGGTCCGTCTCCTCATCCATATTGACATCAGGCACCAGTTGATCCGATACTTCCTTAGCACCAAATCCTGAACTCAGTGCATTGAAATCTGTGGAAAACCAAGGGTGGTCCAGAATTTCTTGAGAGGTTAGCCGTTCCGTGGGCTCCCGGCGAAGTATGCTACGTATGAGGCATTTTGCCTTGGGTGATAGGGTCTCTGGAATGTTAAACTGGCCACGACGTATTTTGCTGAACAGGGAACTAGGCTCAATGTCATGAAATGGATATCGTCCGACCAACATGGTGTAGAGCATAACACCCAGACTCCATACATCGGCAGCTTTTCCAGAGTAACTGCCACTTGTATTTAGGATTTCAGGACTTACATAGGCTGGGCAACCGTGTTTGTCCGACAGAGAGTCATCATTTCCCGTTAGAACATAAGCATCTTCCAGACTTTCCAGTTTCACTCTCGTTCTAGAAGAGAAAAAAACAAAAATACATATTAAAAAAAAAAAAATTTAAGAATTTTTTTTTTTTAACAAACCACAGAAATGTATAAAATTAAGAGGGGTGGACTAATTAGAACAGGGAAGGCTGGACTAGGGAATTTTTCCCAATAGATTTCACCATTGCAAAACCAGGTGAGTAAACAAAAGCTATAAAATAAAACCACCACTAGGTTGGATTACTACGATGACTTTTGATCAATACTATGACTGTTTGATTAGATTTTGTTTCTGTCCTGAAGTCATGAGCATGTCAAAAAGAGGAAGCAATTGAGCCTGTGAATTCCTTCCCATTAGTGGTGAATGAAACCGCAGAAGCTTATATCAGTCAGCCATAGCACTTCAAGACAGGAAATGCATTGTTGTATCCATGGAAACAGACAGGGAACCCCATGCAAGACAAAGACACTTTGATAAGGGAATTCAATCACTGCATTCAGCGCTCTAGCACAGCAACAAGAATAACTTGATCAATGAAACGGCTAGGAAACTATTTCACAGATCAACACCTCTGTTTATGATTCCCTGTTACCACAGACCACACTCAGAGGTTAATTGTTCTATTATTTCTCTCATGCAGGTACTGTAGTAGTTACTGGCATTTGAGGGGAGAGGGAGAGAGATTTTAAACACGGATTTCCCTTCCCGTTTCCCAGGAAACACAGACGTAGGTTCTGTCTTGAAGAATTAATGCTGTAATTCTGTGGTTTCCCCCCCCCCCCCCCCCGGTGATAGAAATCATTTTGTATTCAGCTTCATCTCTAAAGTGCTGTTATTGCTTTCCCAGGTTTCCAAAGCTGCCAAATACAGTTTGCATGCTTTTAAATTTGACTAACATATATCGTATTTCATTTATTTTTTTTTGCATTGTAGAGAGCAGTATGGATTACAGGTTTCCAGGTTGCCCTTTGCATACCTTTCTATGCATGTTTGTTTATAGGATAGCCATAAAACAAACACACACACACACACACACACACACACACACACACACGACTGTTCTAACCAGACTCGAAACCAATGTCCTATGTGTAGTGGCCCCTATCCACTATACCTATGTGTAGTGGATAGGGGCCTGTTCTACCAAGGATACGGATCACACACAAATACTGTACAATAAAAGACAGATTGCTGCACAACTGGTGACCAAATAAAATAGCCTATAAGAGGTTTTTATAAAGAGGCATTAATTTATAAGGTGTGTATTGCTTTGTAAATGATTGCCGCTTTAAGAAAGTTTGGCTGGCATTCTTGCAGGAGAAGAGTGCAAACTACATGATGTTCAACTCATGCATTACCTCTAAGAAAAGCCTTGGGGTTACTACAGCTAGAGTGCAGAGAACAACCCTGGCCATGTAGGCTTCCCTTCTGGAGCCCAGCCTTGTATTTCACAATACTAAAGTGAGGATCTAGAAATTCAATCCTTCTATTGGTAGACTCTGGCTACAGTTACGGTATAAGGGGTCACTAGTCAGCACTTGGAAATGGTTGACATACCATGGGTCAACACAAACTTTAGGTCGACAGGAATTTTGTGTCTATGTCGACATGGACACCTTATAAAAAGTGACTGCGTCCCCTCGTCTTGGCTCACTGCTTTCAGCACACTATTCTATTCTCACTATGCCGAATTGGACGAACCAAGGCAGTGGACACCAAAATAAATGTGAAAAACCGTGTGTCGACAATGTCCATGTCGATCTTAAGCTGATGTTGACCTAGTCACGATTGACCATTAGTGGTCGAAACGTTGTTGACCCTGGGACCGTATACTTCTGACTACAGGTTAACCATGCTGCGGAGAGCAGCTTCCATGTAATTGAATCTGCCCCCTGTATACACCACATTAATCTAGTATATGCTAAAAAACGGAGGATGATAAAACCTAAGGACACCCCCCCCCCCCCCCCCCAAAAAAAAAAACGCATGGTGTGACTGCAACAAAATCCATTCAGACAACCGAATATTTTTAAGGTGTGATCTAGATCTGCTGTACACTATCACAGGTATTCATTCCCGTCAGCGGGATTACTGAAAACATGATGTAAATACAGAGAAAGCCTTCAAGAAACGCCCTCTTACTTCCGCCTTTGTTATTACCCAGTGTCGCGTTGTTACGGATTTGTTTCCAACCATACAGGGCAATGGAACATGCTAGTGCTATAGGACTATGAATACATTCACCGATAGCACTTCATGAGATATCTTCAGCGCAAACTCCCCTGATAGCTGCAGCTATTTTATATTAGACAACGATTTTAGGTTAGTAATTCAATATAAAGACTGGAGTACGGCCAACTGGCTGCAATGGCCCAGACTTGTCTGGGATCAGGGGGTTATCTATAACGGAATAGGTAGGAAATGTCATTGGACAGTACGGATGGTGTAATGGTTAGCATTACTGCCTCACAGCGCTGAGGTCATGGGTTCTATCCCCACCATGGCCCTAACTGTGCGGAGTTTATATATTCTCCCCGTGCTTGCGTGGGTTCCCTCCAGGTACTCAGTTTTCCTCCCACAATACAATAATAAACTGGTAGGTTAATTGGCTCTGGGGACTCGTAATAAGTACATGATATAAAGCGCAGAAGGCTTTCCTGGCGTGTAATCAGATTAGCAATACTGTAAATACGTAGGGTCCCTTTTCTACACATCCGACCGATAAGTCATGTGAATAATGTCAAAAATTGTATTTCATCTGATAGGCAGACCTGTGCGTAGTATCCAGAGACAGTCCCCACTGCACCAAGGATACAATACATCGCTGAGTGGTGAATGGGATCGCATGCGATACATCGTACGCAAAATGAGCACATACCATCTAGCCGCCGGGGAGCTGCAGCGGTATCGCATATGTTACCTCACCCTAGTATTTGATTTAACGATCTACGCTCAGCCATGATCTCCTTAAAACCTGGACCTTGCCTTGTGGACAGTTTTGGAAGCTCTGTAATAGCAGGTTCAGAAGTAGATAAAAACAATATTATGTAAGGCTTCCATCAACATGTAGCTATTTCAAATCACACAAAAGAAAAATATTTTTAACCGGTGTAAAAGTAGGAGAAAAACAGAACAGGAGGGGGTAAGGGCGCACCAGAGAATGCTGGCTATGCAGAGCACAGAACACAAACAGAACGCTGAGCAATGGTCAAATTTACACATTGTTCATATAGGAATGTGCTGAGGTGACAGGTTCAATCACATCCTTCACTCACTGCCAACCTCCCCAAACACCTCAGCTGTTTATTCATACACAAACATTGCAGTTTGGACTGCTGTCTCAAGGTGATTAAATGTGCAGTCAGCAAAACACAGCTCGACCAGCTTGTGCAACATCTTGAAAAGGGGCGTGTACAGTCGCTGCCCACTAACAACAGACACATGTGCTCCACACAAATAAGAGCATGACCTATCACATTGCTGCGGTCATTCCGTGTGGCGGTTATGACAATAATGTTTTTGCATAGGTAGCAAATGCATTCATAGGGAGTGCCACACACACACACTAAAGAAGGAAAACATTTTTTTTAACTTTTTCTATGAATGGCGGTTTCTTGTACAACAAAAAAAACGCCATAATAAAGCCACAAAACCTCTATTTCGAAAGAAGCAAACTGCCAATTCAGTGTGCCCATACACAAACCTTGGCATGCAACTGGATTTGAATTGGAAACACAAGCAAACGATGTGATCTGAAAGGAAGTTTGCAAAAACCAGGCTAGGATGCCTGCAGCAAGGACATTATCTGTCTGCTGTCGCAAACAAGGTTCACACACACACGGAACAAACTTGTAGGCCACCCACACGCTGTTAAAGGCAGTTCCATTCAAAAGCCCCATTGCTTAGCTTTCTTTTAAAGAACACAGAACTAATTGTTACAAAATGTGAAGAACAGACCTTCTTAAAACAGAAAATGAAAAAAAAAAAGTCTAGAACTGCCCTATTTTATGTAACCCAGATTACATTATATTCTTCACTAAAGCCGATTAACAATTTCCTCTAGCCCAGTTTGTGCTCTATTCAATTTGAGCGAGGTCAAGGGGTTAGCAATACCATAAGCAAGATCAGCTGACAGACATAAAATGACACAAGAAAACCCATTGTTAACAGCAGCGTAAGCCAGAAAACTCTCACCCTGGGCTTCACATGGGAGAAATAGCAGTGGGAACATTCTTGGATAGACCACATTACACTTACTGCAGAAAGGCTATGAAGATCACTATCTTACTCATGCAGAATCTGTATTTATGTCTGGGTTTAGTATAGTTATATGCTGTAATATCAGCAGAACAATACGTCCTGAAACGGATGCGTGCGGCCTACAAACTAACAACAACACAAGCCAAACGCAACTGGGCAATCTGGTCAACTTAAATGAGAAAACCCGGCTTCAGGAGAGATTTATCGAACCCTATGAAGAATGGTGAAGTTGCACAAAGCAACCAATCAGCTGCCACTTAAATTATAGAATGTACTCTGACCCGGATTAAAAGAAGGGCTGATCCCAGATGGCTGTACAGTGTAAATGGGTAAACCAGGTCGAGTGACCCGGGTTCCGTTCACACTATAGGGAGGAGGCAGTGTCAGCGCCAAGCACCCCCCCCCCCCCCCCCCGGACACTATAGCATTGCGATGACTGATTACATACGTGCAATGTAATCAATGAATTATTGCATGCAAGAAAGCTCTTTCCCTGCAAAAGCATGCCATAGCAGATTCCTCATTAAATATACCCATCCCCCACCGACGTGACTACTCCCCCACCCCAAAACCTCCACCATGGGAGCAGCAATTGGTGAGCAATCGGATCCCATTCTGCTGTGTTACCGCCAGTGCTGCTCCATTGCCACATCACTTTACTGCACCAGGAGTCACGCAGCAGTGCAGCAGGCCCAGATGACCTTGGCAGATCACAGGGCTCACTGCAGTGGTTTTTTTCTACTTTTAGCCAGATCACATTTACCATAAGTATAGGAAAAGTGATCCAGTAACCAAAAAGAATTTAAGGGTTAATTATTGCATTAATGGGAAACCGGTGTGAAAAAAAACACCTCTTCACATTTTAGGCAAAATATTGTTGTTAAGAGATTATCCCCTTGGCATCTATGTACCCTAACTGCCAGACCAAGATAACAGCCCCATTACCCAAAGGTTGGACCTATACCTACACAATTTGCTCAAATTCAGGTAGACCAAATCCCGCTTCAAAGTAGCATTGGAAGCCTGCACATTACTAGCACAAAAGTGTTTTATTAAAATAAAAAATGTAACCAGAGTGATTGGACATCCCATCCCAAGCAAAGATGGCATGCTCCAGGAGTAGATGGGTTTGTGAAGGTTTAGGCCGAGTAGAGAGGGAACTGATTTTATTAGCAAATGATTTAATGACTTGCTGTTTGAAAGGGAGTTCATCTTAGGCTTCTCAGAGGTAGGAGTGTTAGAAGCAATGCAGATGGTAGCAAGTTCCTTCATGTATGGAAGAACGGTCATTGCAGTAATACACCTCACCCTGGAAGACCCCCAACACTGTAATCCAGGGACCAGCAAAAGAACAGTGGTCCCCCCATTCATTATATTACACGAGTTCCAAATGGCCACTAACTAGAGACGTGCAGGACGGTTCTGATTTACTCAGATTTCAAAGCAGGATCTTATTGGATATCCCAAATCACATGACAGTTGATAGCCAATAAGATTCTGCTTTGAAATCAGAGTAAATCAGTCTGCACATCTCTACCACTAATGTGTCCGTTTAGTGATGAACACATTTTGAGGCCCATGCACTTGATATTATGGGTGCTCCTAAACCTGTAATCACAAAGAAGAATGCTGTACACAAAAACTGGGTAGTGGAACAATGGGGCGAGTATCATGTAATGGCCATCCCGATTAGGCTTTTCAGCTCATATGGATGTGTTTGGCGATCGCCAGGAGAACGTCTGATGTACAGTTCCTGCAGTAAAGCATGGAGGTGGTGGCGTGATTCTGTGGGGCTGCTTCAGATGGTTTGGCATGGGTCCACTAGATGTAACGCATATACATTAACTCTTAAAAGTAGGTTCTCTGTGCTCCCTGCACTATGGCAGTTTTACAAAAACAAAGATTTTGACAGGCACCAATGCTACCATGTTTACAAGGATACACTGAACTGGTCTACAAAAAAAAAAAAGAAAAGAACTCAGAGTCCAGATCATACCACCACTAATAGCCTCCGGAACAAATTGAAGAGACTTAGCCATTCTAGTCTGACTCAACCTTCAGTGTCACAGTTGGTTACTGCACTTGGGGCCTGAGTCATGTATCGTTTTGCAAAGCTTCACTAAACCGCCACTGGCGGCGCTAGTCTGCAGGCACCGCTCAAGTGTGAGCGCTTCACTCCCACATTACCAGCTGCCTCATAGCTGCGAAACCAGGTGCAGGCCGGCCATGTCCTGGGTCTCAGAGGCTGCGTGTGAGGTCATGCAGCACCACCACCAGTAATCCGGACTGCATGTGGTGGACCTACAGAGTACATAAGTCAATAAAATCTCATTGAACTATCTGTTGTCAGTACCCAGTTACTTTTGCCAAATGTGCAGATGTATAGATATATACAAACATATACAAACACACACAGAGTTTGGTTTATATAGGCCTTAGAGGATTGTACCTAGTGTCTCCCAAGAACTACTTAGAGCAATAATTGCCACTTTGGGGGAAAATTTACTAATATGTGACCAATCAGAATCTACTTCTTTTTTAGCACCCTCTAGAAGATAGTAGACAGGATCCGATTGGTTGCCCATAGCATAGCAATCTTATACCCCTTTCACATCGCACTTTTAAAACGGTATATTGCCGTTTTTTTCCCCATTTTAAAATGTTTAAGGCTGCAATGTGAAAGTGCCAAAGTTGATTTACCGGTTAAAGTTAACTGGTATTTCAACATGGTTAAAAGCCGTTTTTTAGGCAGTGTGAATGGCTCTATTTCAATGGCTTGAAACGTGTCCCTTGGGGGTTAAACGGGTTGAATGTTTGAATGGTATTAAATGATTTTTAAACGGTTTTCACCTGCAATGTGAAAGGTCTCAAGGCTCTGACCCGTTTTAAAGTCCCATTTAAGAATACCGTGTCATTACCCATTTCTGCAATGTGAAAGCAGTATTAGTAAAATTTCCCCATTTGTGTTTAATTATGACAAAATGGACATAAATTGCAGCATCAGTACCACCTAGCACAATCTCCATCCAATCAGACTTTTAGGAGGTCACTAGAAGTAATCAAACAATCTTGGTAGAACAACCACCCCCCTTACCCGGTGGCATACCTGCATTCATTAAACATGAATACTGTGCTCTTTAGCCCTTATGCAACAACTGTCTGATAACAGCAGCTTACATTGATGCACATGAAGTATCTGACTTATTTAAACTATAACTCAAAGTCTACGCTTTTACACACTTTCATTATGATGCCCTTAGTAGAAAAATGTTACATATTTGGCCTTCTAAGTTTCAAAAATGATTCCGCACTTGCAACCAAACAGGTGTAGTTACCGTAACCGATGAGCTTACAGCTTCCATGGAACGTCACCATTACTACATCCCTCAGCTTTGAACATCCAAGTGCGCCACAGACATTGAAATGGATTAGCCAAAGAACACTGACTACACAATAGAACGTTAATTGTAATTAAAAAAGGAACTAGGGTATATTTTATGGATGAAGTGAGGTCGCAACATTCCCCAGATTTGCAAAAATATCAGAACAGCCTTTACCGTAAACTTTTGGGTTGTCAGATGTGTGTGGTCTGATAAACAACCAGCTGCCACTTGGGTGACCAGCTACTACAATTACTGTCCCTTCTATTTATAGGGTGGGATTCTCTAAATTAAAAAATGCGGTAAGAACCCTGTTATTGGGGTTTTTACCGCATTGTGGGATGCACTAAAGTCCCCCACCGGGTTACCACGACAGGGGGGGCATCGCCAGCAAAAGCTGGCAATGCCCCATAGAAGCCTATAGGCTTCTACCACGACCCACCGCCGCCGTGAACAGACCCCCCCCTCACCTGTGTCCAAGCAACACAGCGCTGGAGGGAGGGGGGAGCTGCCAGGAGCCTCTGTGCATCGCTGGCTCCCTGAAAAGGAAAGCTCTTAACGCAAGAGCTGTCCTTTGCCATAATGAATTGCATATGTTAGAGCATATGCAATAATTATGCCAGCGATGTGCGGCGAAGGGCGGGCGCGGATGTTAGAGCATCCCGCCCATAGTCAGGCAGAGGGGTAGAACAATCTGACAGGTGCACCAGTCAGAACAGAGGTGTGAGCTGCAGAACAGGCGGGTTGGCCGACACAGTGGGCTGCACTCTAAAATAACCAATCACAAAGCAGCCTCATTAGCGCACAGTTATGGTCATTCAATTAATTCTGATGGGGCCTACACACAGGGCGTTTCCTAAGTGATTGAACTAAAGCACTTAGAAAATGCCCCTACATCACTCTGTGTGTAGGGGCCACAGTGATAACATTGTGTGGCCCCATGCATCGATATTACTGGCCGACTAATAACCAGCATGCTGGATAAATCTACTGGATTCTCACCAGAGAACACTGGCCCTGACAGATGGCTCTAGCACATCTACTCATGTGTAGGCCCAACACAATTATGACTGTACAGTAGCAATGTTTGGTCATCCACTATAAGGAAAACAAGGATATAGCGGTGAGTGGGACAACGGAAGGATCTAATTTACGGTGCATAATTACTATATATAGTCTAAGACTCTGGCAAGCCTGTGCGTGTTCCAATCATTATTACAAGACACCTTAGAACCCTTATGTGTGGTTGCCTACTAGTGTTGTTCTAGGACTTTCTTATGCTCTTGAAGAAGTGCTTAACAGCTGTGCTACGGTTTTCAAATGTTCGTTTTTAATTACGTGTTCCTAGACGGAACAAAATGTACATGGCTTCAGGACCGATAACATCAATAACACACAAACTGTCAGGCACAGTATGCTACCCATACTCTTTGGAAATCTCAGGTACAATTATGCAGTTCAGATTGCGTGAATCGCACGCCAATTGCATGTATCACCCGGCGCGGGGACACGCTGGTCAAGTATCAAGATATTATGTGCGGCACATAATATTTATCGCATTGCATGTGGTTTTTAAACACATACGATTTATTGCAATGCGATGTGCGATCTGAGCTGTTTTGATATACCCCAGCCCTCATTCTATCACCCGATTTCAGGTCGCAAGGGGCATGCGATTTATCATTATTGTATGTACATCAAATGTGGAAAAAAGCATTTCAGATGCGATTTATCACAAAGGGAGTGCCAAGGGAAATTGCAGCACGATATTGCATACAATCACACATATGTATGGGCGCCATTAGAGTAATCCATCACCTAAAACAGAAAATATCTAAAAACACAATTAGGGCCAGATGTACCAAGCCTTGGAAAAAAAAAAAGTGATAAAATACCAACCAATCAGCGGTACTTGTGTACTAGCATGACGCCTACGATATTAGGTCGCACGACATATAATCGCATGGCATATACCCGATGCGATTTTAAATTGTATAAGCACCCTAATGGGGGCTTACAATGTTAAATGCACCCCCACTATGAACGTCAACCCGAAGCGTGGCAAGCGCTGCGAGCCCGCGAGGGGCGGCGGTACGAGTCCTACGACCTTTCCATACCCCCACTAGCCACGTCGGCGTGGAGATGATTTTATATAGTGTGACGAGCCCCGCGAGGGGACGTGTATTATTTTACATGTATTCCGCGTCCACTCGCCACGCTTCGGGCTCGGTGGCTCGCCACACTATATAAAATCAACTCCACACTATATAAAATCAACTCCACGCAGACGTGGATAGTGGGGGTATGAAAAGGTCGTAGGACGCGTACCGCTGCGCTCGCCATGCTTCGGGTTGGCGTTGATAGTGGGGGTGCTTTTAACATAGTAAGCACCCAACACGTTTAACTTATAGGGGCCACTTTTAACATGGGAAAACCCTTTAGGGTGCCTATACAATTTTAAATCGCATACCATTGTATATGCGATAGAATGGCATACAATTCGATGGTATACAATTTTAAATTGTATAACATCGGCTGCAATTGCATCGCATCGCATGCCTTATGGTCTGCGATGCGATGGGCGCCGTGCTAGTACACAAGTACCCAATCAGCTCCTGAGGACCTAACTGGCTGGTAGATTATCTCTCCGCAACACTTAGTACATGCCCCTTTTAGTCTCGTCATATCATGCAAGTAATAGATAACCACACAAGTTTCATATCAAAACTGTAACAAAGACTTACTGTTATCAATTGTTTCTATAGAAATATATGTCTAGAGTCCGTGAGTCTTGGAAACACTGTCATCTGCTGGCAGAGAGTGAAACTGCATCTATCTCACACATGCACAAAAACAGAAGGTAGCAGACTAGCTTTCGAAGCTTTTGCTTCGAGTGGGCTTACTAGTGTACCATATCTTTCATCCCAAAACCATACCCTAAACTAAGGTGCCATTGCAAAGGTTATACAGGACATGTGAAACTATTGCCCCGCACCTGCCCTGTCAATGGATTGCCCATTAAAAACATAATTAGTGGGCAATAAATTATATATTAGGATTTTTTTTTTTAGCATGGTAGATTGTAACCTAAAACGCCCCCACCACACTCTACACTAGACCGTCACAATAAAGAAGCATCAGATTTGGCGCAGGCATAAGTAGGTCATTGTCTAAGTATCTTTACCTAGGATAATGTACCCTCTTGTACAATAAACTGCTACCAAATACATTGTTTCAGCATAACCTACATAGGAAAGATACAATGCCGCATTCCACACTTCCGCACAGACGAGATCTTACATTGATCCCGAGTCGGGTTACAGGCTGCCAAGTTATTAGAGAACAATAGCCCTACATTCACTCCGGCAAATGCTAATGTGCTGCGCAATGAGAATAGTTTCAAAATCTTAACAGAACCCCAGAAATCAAAAAAACAATTTCACGAAATCAGAGCTTTATTAAAGAGTTTGTTTGGAATATTGCTGTGAGCAATTATGTGAAAACCAAAAAGCACAAAAAAGAAAAAAAAAAATTATATATATATATATATATATATATATATAGTTTTTTTTTTTTCAAAAATATAATAAAATGATACAAAAAGCTTACCTTTCTTCATCATTGAAAACAAATTTCCTAAGTTTAAGGTCCCTCAGCACCACGCCACCATCGTGACAGTGTGCTACAGCAGACACGATTTGATAGAACAGTCTGGCGGCCTCTTCCTCTTTGAGCTTTTTGCAGGTACGAACAAAAGAATGCATGTCCCCATGGCTTTTTTCAAAAAACACGTAGGCTTTAGCCTCACCAAGAATGATTTCAGCTATTTGGTTAATGTTGCTGTGTATAGGTAGACAAAAACAGGGTGCCAACGACTCCTGGTAGCAGCGTATATCAAAAACCTAAAAAGAAAAACAAAAAAGAAAAAAGAAGGGAGTTAAGAAACAAAGAAACAGATTAAGAGAAACTGAACACAGATGGAATCCCCACATGTACTGGAAGTTCTAGCAAGGTGGCAGAAATATCAACCACCAACTATACAGCCCCAGCAAATTGCAGGACAAAGCAGATTTAATTCTTTACACAAGTAACCTCTCACAACGTGGATTTCATTTTGCATTCACCTTTAATTGATCGCCTAGGACCAAGAGTACTTTCCACGTAGACTATGCAATTTCATTTAGTTATGTCAGCATGAAGTTGCGTTGTGTATCACAATAGTAGCACACACAACCACCAAGGGAAGCTTATGCAATAAAGAACTGTATTTCAACAAACTTTTTGAAAACATAAAAAAAAAAAAAAAAAAAAAAAAAGGGAAACAGGAATACAAAAGTGAATGACAGGCATTCATAAACACTGTAAAACATGACTCATTCACAACTTGTCATTAGCATTACTCTCCCCCCCCCTGTAAATACATTTACTGCATTACATAAAGTATTCCAGTGAAACGCTTCAGAATGGATTGCCATATTAGCCTCCATAGGGAATTATGTGGCTGTCTACAGTTTGCAATTACATCATTCATGCCCTATTGTTTATGAATGAATGGAGCAGGATTAGATAGAGGTTGCATTTGTACTAGATGCCTTTTTGTGGTACACTGCAAATAATAGTAAAAAAAAAAAAAAGGGTCCAATGCAGGGGAAATGAAAAGGAGTTCTGTGATGTTGCAAATATTGCAGACACAGTGATAATGTTGCCAAGTACTTGTCTAGCAGAAGCTATTGATGAGGCTGGTGTACAATGGGGTCATTTTTTCTAGAGCTTGGACAACACCAGGTACTGTATAAAAGGGGCTTTGTGAGCACAGATAGAATGAGAGATGATCAAAGCAATATATTTTTTCCAACTTAAAAAAAAAGGAGTTATGTGCACACCTGCAGACTATTTGGAAAGGGGGGGGGGGGGGTATTCCCAAATGTATTATACTAGTCTGTCTGAACCTTTCTATTCATTGACTGATCCTCTGCCCCTCCTCCACCCTCATGTACCGTCTACATCGCTTTGACTGCAGAACATAAAGAATCAGGACAATAAACTATTGCATTAAAACTGCTACATCATCACACAAGCCATAGACACACGATAAAGGGGATTTTTTTGCAGGATTACCTTGCAGAGCAGCTCCTCTCCGCTGTGTAGATGCACCGCTCGGAAAACGTGGTCTCCCTCCACCGGCTCCAACAATAAGTATTTCCCAATGCAGGAAACGCAATGCGACGAGTTGGGAGTCTCTGGGGGGCTTGGGGAGCCGAGGTTGGGGCTGAAGCTCTGGCTGGGTTCTGTACACCTTATGGACGATAACTCTTCAAAATCCTGGGTCTTATTCCGCGATCTCCCATACCTTGTGATTGAAATAGGGTTCGACCTTTGTATGTTCATGAGTATGGGGGAGCAGCCAAATCCCAGGCTGGGGTAGTATGGAGGATTTTGTGCTTTTGTTAGTGATGGTGGTGGGGGGTCTTTTCCAAAAATCACTGAACAGCAATGTATCAAAGGCAATGTCAGAGGAAGGGGGGGTTGTGCAAGAGCAAATATAGATTTCTATCAAGTGGAAGAATAGGAGTGGATGGGGCAGCTTCCTATGGGGGGAGAAGAGCGCTGTGGGGGCTGAGGCAGCGGACAGGGCGCGCGCCAGGTACGCTCAGATCGTTGTTTGTTTATTTATTTGAAAGTTGTTACAATGTATCAATAAACCGACCTCAACGTTCCATCCGATTCTTGTGCAAACAATACGATACAGAGGCGAAGATTTACTATGAATATAATTCCTTTGGAGAGAAAAATAAAATTAGGGGTTTCCCAGAAAAATAAATTCTATCTTTAATTTTTCTTCATATGCGATTGGTTTCCCTTCTGCCACATAATAAGGCGAGTTTTATTGGGAACAATAACAAAGTTGACTTGGTGTTAACTGTAGATGGCGTGCAGAGCTCTTTCCGAGGACAGTAGGAAATAACAGGGGAATGAATGGTCTGTGTGCTATATAGTCCTGTAGAGGAGCATAGTAGGATTAGCAGCAGCAGCAGTGGGTTAAAGCAGGAGAACAAGCCATGCACCGACTGAGGCTGGAGGATGAACAATAACCCGATGTGCAAGCTTTGCAGCCCTGGGAAAGTTCAATCAAGGACAGAGGAAATGGTCGATGGTCCTTCCAAAGACACTATGGGGTGGGTGCATTTAAACTCCAGTAGAGGACAAATTGCAGATCGGGAGCTTGGTGCTTTGTGTCCGGGATCGCAGATGATTGCCTTGCAAAAATCAAAATCCCACTGAAGAAAAAAAAATATATATAAAATGCTCTATAGATATATTTATATATATAAACCGGCTTCTGCAGAGGTAGGAGGGAGAGGAGGAGGAGAAGGGATGGCTGCAGCCGATCCCTTTCAGCAAGACATCATCTTCCACGGTTCCTGTACTTACGTGGCCGGGAAGCTCTCCCTTGTGCCTGAGTGGAGTGTGCCTGTCCTCTGACGCTGCAGCCTCGCTACTCAATGTCAGCGGCTGCTCTCAGTGCAGGAGCGGGACTGAGCCATAGGGAGAACTGAGGCCATGCGCGCTTCTGATAGGGCCGGCTCGCTGTCCATCAATAAACGTAAGAGGCTTAAAGAGCTCAGGCTCCGCCCTCCCCCACTCACTCTCTGGGTTTGTGTGCTGCTAATCCTGTGGCTGCCGCTGCTCCAGTTAGAGAGCAAAGGAAATAGGGCATGTATCCCTCCGCGGGGGGTGAGATGTCTCAGGTGTTGTTATAATGCTTTCTAGGTAAAACGATATATAAAAAAGTGCAATATTCCTTCTTAAGAATGGAGAGATTTAGCTAGCGTTTGGAACTTTGTACTCCTGCAATGCCCTTCCTGCAAATGTGTGGTACCTGGCCGGTCGTCACTGGTGCTTCTAAACCCCATAAATTAATATTCACTAAAAAAAAAAAAAAATATATATATATATATATATATATATATATATGTATATATATATATATATATATATATCAGCAGTGTGTCACTCAAATTTACATGTAAATGACAACACAAGAAAACATTATTGTTGCTTGAATATCTGTAGTGTCTCCAGCAGGGGACTGTAGAGGGCGTTTATACACTCATGCATATCACAGCACTACAGCAGTAGCAGTATCTATATTGTTTTTCACAGGACATTGGAACAGGCTTTTTTGCTTTGTTGATCAAGCCTGTCCTGGTATCTCACCTATGTAGGGAAAGTGTCTGCTGTGGTTGGGATACAGAAATGTGTTATCATTGCCATTATGCTAGATGTGTTCCCAGGGCCGGATTTGTGCCTAGGCCCGTGAGGCACCGGCCTCAGGGCGGCACTAATTAAGGGCGGCAGGCAGGCTGACATTCTGTTAAATGGCACAGCGGGTGGGCAGTGGCGAGTGACGAGCGCCGCCGCCGCAAATTATCCTATGTCGGCGGCAGCGCCGCTCATCACCCGCCACTGCCCACCACTCTGCCATGCATTACATCACCGCTTAGTGGCTGGATCCGACGGTCCCCCTGCGCGTCCAAAAATGGCTCATTGCTGCCGGCTCCCGCCCATTGGCTACTCCACACACACAGTCTATTGGCTGCTGTGTATCCAGCAGCTGAGCTGATTGGCGCGCAGATCCTTCCTGCGCTCAGTCAGTCACAGTGTGTGAGCCGGAGAGAGACTGATGGAGACACTGTGCTAATCACTGTACTAATAAGTGCCTCCCTCCGGGTCCTCCGTACAGTGAGCAGTCCAGAGTGCTTAAAAAAATATGAAGGTGGGCTACAGTTAAATTTTTATGAAATATATAAATAACAAAATATATATACATTTATGATTACATTAAAACAGGGTTGCCGACCCTCCCGGAATTACCGGGAGGATCCCGAAAATCTGGTCCTCCTCCCGGCCCCCCGGAAAGGTGGGCAACCCTCCCGGATTCTGGGGGACCCCCACGCCACCCCCCGATTGCGGCGTCTTCCCCATACCTTTGGATTGAAATCCATCAATCCGCGGGTCTTAGAGGAGGGGGCGGAGCTAAAATAGTGTCATTTTAGCCCCGCCCCCTCCACGTAGATCTGTGAATTGGGGTTTTTACCATCCTGGGGGCGGGGCTTAATGATGTATAGCTCAAGCTCCGCCCCCCGAACTGCAGCTGGAAGTCTCCTCTCCGACAGAAAAAGTCGGCAACCCTGCATTAAAATAGGGGGGGGGGGGGGGGGGGCAAAAAATGTTGTGCCTAGGGGCGGCCTGGCCCCTAAATTCGCCCCTGTGTGTTCCCAGCATACCTCTCGGGTTAAAAGCCCGTCAAAAATGGCAGCTTCTGCAATGTACTTTCACTTTGAGCTGTGACAGTGTTTATTTTCACTTTGAGCAGTGACAGTTTTCAGCCCAAAAACTCTCCAAACCCCCCCCCCCCCCCTCCCCCCCAGGCCCTATCTGTAAATACATTTGTTGTTTTTTGCATGCAGGGTAAATACTGGATGCTTTTGCATGCACCCCATACATGCTGGAAATCTTTTATTTTACACTGCAATTTAGATTTGAGTTTGGACACAATACTCCCAAATCTAAATCTCTCTTCATATTTTACATTTGCTCCTTCTGCCTTGTTATATGCAGAAACTTTACAAAAATGTAAGTAAACCCATACTGTCTGTTCATCAGACTACCTACAGTGGGGACAAGCAGTCCCGGATTTCCCACTAGGCATGTGTCTAGGGGCGACTCCTGCTGGGGGTGGTGCAGCAGTCTCCTCATTTAATCTTTTTTTTTTTAATGCGGGTAGCTTGTCATGGAACGGGGGTGCGGGATTGGCGGTTATGGGTGGGGGAGGTGCAGGGCAGTACTTGCTGGCAAGTCCCAGAATGGGGGGGGGCGGAGCCAGAGACTGCTATTTTTCTACAGAGCCTATCAGAGCTCTGAATGTGTGCTTCATTACCATATAGAAGAGCTCTTGACCCTGGTTCTCATGGACTGTTGCTTGTAATGAGGGAGGCTGATGGAGATCTGACTGTATTGTGGGGGGCAGCAAATTATACTGTGCCTAGCTGCGGCCTGACCCTTAAATCTAACTCTCTCTCCACATGTTACATCTGTCCCACCTGCAGTGCAACATGGTTTTGTCCATTTGAGAAAAATGTGCTTTGCGATCAAGTCTGAATTAGGCCCTTAGTCTTGGATATGAGTAGTTTTTGTCTACTCTTGTCTACATTTTAATGGCAACATGGTAAAAGCCGTGTTGTTCACAGTCCGATGGAGCACCATCTCGCCAGCGGGGGCAGTCTGAAAGGTGCTCCATATGTATGTCTCCTATGACTTTGATATGTTCATACCTCCCAACTTCTTGGGAGCCGTAGGAGGGCTTGACAATTTCGAGGGGGGGGGGGGGGTCTAATTTCGGGGTGTGGCCTATACTCGCATCTCGACCCCCGAGGCCACGCCCCCGTTTTGACACTATGGGGGCATCACCCAGAGGCTCTGTGAGCCTCTAGCCATGCCCCCAGCCCCCTGGCTGTGGGAATAGACGCTGTGCACATGCGCACAGCGTTTATTCCCCGCTGCTCACCAGCCGACAGGGGGGACTCCCAACAGCCCCCCCCTCTCGCCGCGGGACACTGCCGGCCGCGGGAGGGACGCGGGAATGTCCCCGAAAACCGTGACATTCCCGCAGTTTTCGGGACTGTTGGGAGGTATGTATGTTTTCACTTTAGAAAGGCCCAAGGTCCAGGAACCTTTATTGCCATCTCTTTCATTTAAGGCATTATGCATAACTTTGATGACCTGCATTTCTGCTCTTTTAAACTACAAGTCCCAGCATGCTTTGCTATGTTTGACAACATATAATTATTGAGTTCTGTATTCAAATGTATGATGCAAATTCTAGGACACATCTCAACGGAACAGCAAAAAGCAGCACTGCTACATTTTCTGATGTAATACTCTGTAACAGGAACTTACAGCTTGATAGTTCTTGTGTTAATATTTACTTAGGTATCCCTTTTCCCCTGTGTTATGCTACAGTTTCTTATTTAAGCTATGATTGAGCTGATAATTTGTAAATGTTTTATGTATGTATCCACAACCCTGCTGCTTCTCAGCCTGAATTCAGGTCCCTCTGATTCTGTAATCAGGTTACACAGAGAAGGTTTTCCAAATGTCACAACTGTCAGCTACTGGCACCCAGCAAGCCTGGATTATTTACTACCTGACATGAAAGAATGGTCTTTTTTTTTTCTCTCTCTCTCTCTCGTAATCATGTTTAGGAAGTGCTGACTGCAAATCACCCACATCTGAGCGCTAACTTGTCCTAATTTAGCTGTGGTCACATCTCCAGTTAGCCCGTGCATCCGTAGTAGCCCGCATAATACCTGTATATGGACTGACACACATACACACACAACAAAAATACACTGTATCAGGGGTTCTCAAACCATACTTGCCTACATGACCCTCTCCATGAGGGAGAAAGTACTCTGTTCCTGGACTTCCCTGGTAATGTATGATTGCCATCACCTGTGGGGAAACACCTTTCTTATCAATTACCTGGCTCACCACAGGTGATGGCAATCATACATTACCAGGGAAGTCCAGGAACAGAGCATTTTCTCCCTCATGGAGAGGGTCAGGTAGGCAAGCATGTCTCAAACTTGGTCCTCAGGACCCCACACAGTTTAAGTTTTCCTGGTCACACGGCAGCTAATTATTTCACTTGTGATTTAGGGGAAGATTTATTAAGCTCGGTAAAGTGATAAAGTGTCTGGTTTTTATCACCGATCAATCGGCTCCTATCTCAGGGTTGCCTACCTGACCCTCTTCTTCAGGGAGAAAATGCTCTGTTCCTGGGCTTCACTGGTAATGTAGGATTGCCATCACCTGTGGGGAGCTAGGTAATTGATCAGAAAGGTGTTTCACCCCAGGTGATGGCAATCATACTTTACCCTGAAGGAGAGGGTCACGTAGGCAACCCTGTCCTAACTGTGAAGTTACAGGCTTGGTTTGAAAAATGACAGGTAGGCGCTGATTGGCCGGTGATAACAACCAGACACTTTATAACTTCACCGAGCTTAATAAATCTACCCCTCTGTGAGGAGACCTGCAAAACATGCACTGTGCGTGGTCCTGAGGACTGACTTTGAGAACCTGTGCACTATATGGACAAAAGTATTTGGCCACACCTGTTAATTACTGAATTCAGGTTTGTTGCCACAGGTGTATAAAATCAAGCACCAGAGCCATGCAGTCTCTATTGCATACCTCCCAACATGACCCTCTCCAGGAGGAACAGCTCTGTGTGCGTTGGCATAGTAAGCATCTTACATATAGAATCCAGATGAGTATATAGGTCCTTTTCCATGACATCCGGAAATATCTCTGTTTTCCCCACTTTGTCATCAGACATAGGTCTGAAGAAATTATAATAAAAGTAAAGAGCCCTTTTCCCGAAGTGTGGCTGTAGTAGTAGCCTATCTAAGTCATTACCCCAGTTCTTTTCATTGAGGATTTGGGTAATTTCTTGTGCGTAGTGTTGGGCTTGGATAAATGCATTATCTAGTGGTATACTTCCCGCATACTTCTCCACTACCTGCCTATAGGTCATAGGCTTTCTCTTAACAACATCAATTAATTGACCAACTCTTTTCACCCTCATATCTTTCCATCGATTAAATGGATATTCAGCTTTCCCTACCTGGAAACCCGGATTCTCCAATAAGTTAGAAATTATGGAGACTTTAAAGTTAATGCCAAATCTATGGTGAACATCATACCACGCTCTTCTGGTGGATGTCAGTAGGGGGATCCTAGTAGCTCCCAATTCAACATCCAAATCTGAAGAGTGGAGAAATGCCACCAGTCCCCCCTTCATAAGAGTTTCTTGCTCCAACTGAATGGATTTCTCCCAGATCCAATCCTTTATATATAGCGGAAATGAGAAGACAAGCTGTATCTTTCCATATTTGGGAAATTAATTCCTCCTTTTGCCTTAGGTTGTTGTAATTTATTAAGACTTATTCTGGCTTTCTTTCCCTCCCATATGAACTTTCTGAAGATTTTATCAATCTCCCGGATGTCTTTAGGGGAGATGAGGCCAGGTAACATCTGAAGAGGGTAGAAAAGTCTAGGGAATGTTATCATTTTAATTAATTTATTCTCCCTATTAAAGATACTGGGGCAATCATACATTAAGAGGGAAGTCCAGGAACAGAGCAATGTGTCTCTCCTGTATAGGGTCCTGTTGGGAGGTATGTAGGATGCCACCTTTGTGTGGTACTCTGATAGGATGCCTCCTTTACAATAAGACGGTGGTGAACTTTTATCCCTGCTGGATATTCCGTGCTCAACTGTAAGTGATATTATTATAAAGTGGAAGCTTTGAGGGACAACAGCAACTCCGCCGTGAAGAGGAAGACCATATAAAATCACAGAGCGAGGTCAATGACTGCTTCACAGTGATGGTAATCAAGTCATCGTGCCAACTGACCTTTCCACATTTCCATGACATGCTGACCTGGTTTCCTGCAAGTAGACCAGTATTTATTATTATTTATTTATTACAAGTTTCTTATATAGCGCACACATATTCCGCAGCGCTTTACAGAGTATTTTTGAACATTCACATCAATCCCTGCCCCAGTGGTGCTTACAGTCTATATTCCCTACCACATGTACACGCACACACACAGACATTCTAGGGTTAATTTTGTTGGGAGACAATTAGCCTACCAGTATATTTTTGGATTGTGGGAGGAAACTGGAGTACCCGGAGGAAACCCACGCAAGTACGGGGAGAATATACAAACTCTGCACAGTTAGGGCCATGGTGGGAATCGAACCAATGACCTCAGCGCTGTGAGGCAGTAATGCTAACCATTACACCATACTGCCTTGTACCTGAATGCTTTGGCAGTCCCATACACTGCAGTCCTAGTAGTTATATGCCTATTAGAAGTAAAGGCCCATAAACACTAGAGGATAGGGGCGGCGGCCGATATAATTAACAGTATCAGCTGCAGGCCCCGATATTGGGCCTGATTCTGTTTCACTCGCAAAGGACATTTGGTTTGCTAATGGACAAAACCATGTGCGCTGCAGGTGGGGCAGATGTAACATGTGCAGAGAGTTAGATTTGGGTGAATTATTTTTTTTCTGTGCAGGGTAAATACTGGCTGCTTTATTCTTACACTGCAATATAGAGATCAGTTTGAAGTACAAACCCCGCCCAAATCGAATTCTCTCTGCACATGTTACATCTGCCCCACCTGAAGTGCACATGCTTTTTTTTTGTTACATTCCCCAGATCACCTAGCTGGTGCACAGCTGTAGTCATTACTAACTGTCACATTTTAAAACCTGCTGCATTCATTCCTACTATAGATCCACAGGTTGCCTGGAAAACATGCACCATTGGTAGATCTAGAGGACAGGTTTGGCCACCCCTGTTTTACAATGTTCACTAATGTGTATGGGGCTTTACGTATGCCTTCAGTATTCGGATCTTCTATAATCCGTATATAAAAAAAATAAACAACTTTTCAATATATTGTCTCATCTGCTGACTTACTGGACATTGTCTTCTGTTTATTGTTACTATGTCATTGCTATGTTCCGCTGCTGTCATTTCCTGTCTGACACCTCAGCAGTTGTCTTTGATGTATTGCTTTACCTGTGCTTGGCAGAGATTATATAAAACTGTTGCTCTAATCAGGTTTAGTAAATGCTGGTAATTGTGAGCTAGTAACTTGTGTTTTCCTTGTAAATACTATGTATTTCCTTTAATAAGTGTTGCCCTTAGATTATCTTCCCGTGGGGGTTACTTAGATATTCAGATCTATTCTCATTGATAATGTGCTGTTTATCTTTTCTTATTTGTAATTACAGTGTTGATAATCGCATTACTTGTCACACCCCGTCACTCTGGACTGACACACTGCAGCACAGTCCCCGAGACTGAAATGATGTTGCTTTTTTAACACCTGCAACCGTGCCTGAGTGTTTATGAGGAAATGAGGAGGGTGGGGTGGCTGGAAGTGATAATTGAGTTTTCAGTTTGAAATGGAAGACCGGTCACTTGCAGAAATGTTTTCCTGTGAGTTCTGTGTACGTTGAGGAAATGTACAATGTAATAAAGCAAGCAGTGACTCGCCTCATCCCATCCTGAAACATTAGAGGTACAAATATATGTTTATTTTTTAATCCGAGTACACGTTACGTGATATATGTAACCAGGGACACTACAGCAGCCAGTATTTACCCTGCACAGAAACAATAAAACACCCAAATCTAACTCTCTCTGCACATGTTACATCAGCCCCACCTGCAGTGCACATGGTTTTGTCCATTAGAGATTGATTGTGCCTTTCCAAGTGAATCAGAATACCCCCCCTTTGATAAAGCTACAGACAGTAGTGAAACGCGTTAGTTGTTTCCCACTCCAGGATTGGGACTTGGATCTCTATGCAATTGCTATACCATCTTTTCCAATTTGATCACCACTAGGACTCTGGAATCTTGTATGGGACTTATTGCTATTTTTCCCCTGCCCCTATCACTTGGATGTCCTTTGGTGAGAACCCCCAGGTGAAATTTTCCACCTGAAACATCATCATAAGAGGACCTTGCTACCATCGATTGTATTGCCCTTTATTTTTCCTCCAACGATCTCCGAAGTACACCGTATCACCAGTGAGGTTCATTGGGCAAAATTGGGGTCTTGAAATCCCCGATCCCTCCACAGACTCCTCCAGCGGCACGAATTTTGAACACAGTACCAATATAGAGGACCTGTGTTGATCCAAGTGAGGCCCCTCCCGGGCTAAATTTGGGGTCCGAAAACAACAGATTCCTCCAACGGCATTTATCCAAAATGCCGAATCAATAGAGAGGACCTGTGTTGTTCCCACCATCCATCATTCAGGAACAGTGATCCTTAATCCAGTCTCTTTTGGTAATGTGCACTTACCTTAATTGATTTCCCATTGAGCAATTTCTTATCCAATCCTAGAGTGAGCTTGTCAATCATTTCATTATCCAATTGTTATTTTTATTGTATTATTTATGTGTATATTTTGAATAATTTATCTTATTCTTGTTCTGACTGATCTGGATCTGCAAAACTGTTCATATTATTGTCTAGCTGAGTGTGTACCCAGCTTTATTTATGCTGATTATCAATGGTATTACATTTGAAAGTGTTAAAGGCCCATACACTCTAGAACATTTTCTTTCCAATCTGGCTGGTTGGAATAAAAATCTGGACATTTTTGGGAGCAAATGACAATTGACCATTTTCTCCTAAACATGGAAAACAGACACAAATTAGTCGTACAGACATATTGGTCATACACACTAGAAGATGTGAAAGACAAAAGATATTGGTGAACAATTTCCCTTGAGCTGATCATGAAAGATATTGTACATCCACACTGATCACTGGGTGCATGCGCCATATTGGCAGATTGACCTGCATGTCTGGAAGATGTCAATATCTTTAACAATGATCTGGGGGGCGCATTGTTAAAGATATTAGGCATACACACTAGAAGATATTCTCATCAATATCTTTCAGAAGCCCACTGGGATGGTAAAGTATGAACAAGTTTTTTGTTTTGTTTTTTTATTATGAAAAACTCCTGTCAGCTTTTTTTCAATTCGGGCCCTTTTAGGGTCCACCTTTTGGCAATGTCAACTTGCTGCATGTCAACCTTTTCCATTTGTCGACCTTTTGACTGTTGTCCTAATAACCGCATACCCTTCCCCATCCCTAGACTCCATGGTCTTTTTATGTTGGTTTGAACAGATTTTTCTATGATGTTTGGGCAGATCCAACCCCTACTGTTAGAACAGGTAAGATAACAGGGGGCACTTTCCTGGGGAGGACGGTCATACTCATGCTCCCCGGCAAAATGGGCTAAAATGATCATGAGTGTGAGAACACCGGGACATCTTTATTTTAGGTGTTCCATTTTCATATATATAAAATGAACCTAGCCAGCTAGAAGCCAGCTAGAAAGCCCATAGTTTGATACTAATCAAAACCGGGTGCATGGGGAAATATATATATATATATATATATATATATATATATATATATATATATAACACTGTAGATGGGAATATTTAGTTTCTGAATCCTCTGGCTGTTTTCAGTATTTTGGTAAATTAATTTTCTAGGCTATTATTAGGATGTCGGTCATTTTTTATGTTGAAGGTTTATTGAATTTGTTTTCTTCTTCCTTGGAGGAAAATATTCAACAAGTCCACATAGTGTTGGCCAAGCTTTGAGAATTTTTGTCTGTATTCTAATCCTGAGTAATGTGCTATCTATCTATCTATCTATCTATCTATCTATCTATCTATCTATCTATCTCAACTAAGGATTACACATGTTCAGACCTCCTCAGCGAACCGGCAATATTGCCGATTCGCTGACATCATCCAGGGGCAAGACAGAGCGGTGGTGGGGGAGAAGGCAGCACTTGGTGCTGGCGTTGCTCCAAGCACTGCCTCCTCCATTGGTGTGAACGGGGAACGGGTCGCTCCACCCGATTAACCCGTTCACACCGCAAAGTAACACAGCAATGAACCGGTAGGAACGCTGCTTTTTTAACGGTTCATATTGCCGTGTTGCTACCAGTTTGTTGGACCCGGTAACCCCTTTCACATCGCACCAATTACTGTGTCAAAATAGCAAGAAACCTCTATGAGCCCGGTAATTAGGTGCGATGTGAAAGGGGAATAAGTCTCTTCAAAACCAAAGGCAGTTACTGGAAAGTTATCAGAGACAATTTTAGAGGTAATAGAGTTTCTTAACAATAAAAAATTTAAATTGTACCAGAAAGGGTTGGTCCTAACTTAATCATTTTAAAATGTTGATTCAAAATCCTCTGATTTTGACATAGAGTCCGATCAGATTTGCTCGCAAGGCAGCATATATGCATTGCCTAGTGAGCGGGTAAGCTCTGTCTACCAACTCTTGCCCCTGCCGCCCGAAACCCCTCGGTACCATGAAAGGGGATATGTACATGAACACATCCCCTCGCATGCAGCCGTCTGGCCAAAAAATCATTGAATGGTTGCTTAACATCCAATTATTTTTTCCCTGCTGTTCGCAGATAAAACTCAGTCTGAACTGACATTTATCTTGCCCGCCGATTGCCGAATTGGGTGCCGGGTGCTGACATCATGGGACGTCAGTCGCCTGCCCTGAGCAGGGAAGCAACACCTGCGCTCATGAATAATAACTATTGCCTTGAATACTAAAAACATTACTCCTAAAATCCTACATGGACACAATTCCTTCTATGTTTGATTGCTGATTAACTTGGAGGTGAAATATACTTTTTTTCCCTTACATTTAAGTAAGTTGGTAATATTTATTTAATAAGTTATTAATATAGTACACACAAGAACGGCAGTATTTTACATAGAATGTTTGGCCCTTCACCTGAGTTCCTATCTAAGGGGAGATTCCAATCTATATTCCCTCTCACATTACACATCATAGTCAGAAGAAAATTAACCTTCCTGAATATTTTTCTCAATCTTACAGAAAAAGACGCCAGATTGAGGCAGGGGGACGGCGCCAGGTGAGCAGCGGCAGCTTGCACGGTGCCGGCCTCCTGTCCGGCGCTGCCCACACTCTCCCACTGCCTCCCAAAGAATTCCGGAATGGAACCGGCATCAATTGAATATATGGTTAGGAAAGAAAAACAGTTTGTATCCCTATTGCACACTGAATGAGAAATATACATATAATAATCAGATAATACATGCTTCTTATTTAACACTTACTAACTTTCATTTGTGTGCTGCCCTGGAGTAGTCAGCCTGTGTCGGCATGTTGGGGGCCCACACCCCAGACCCATACCCAGTGTTAGGGACCCCCAGTGACAGAGACGCCTTGACGTACGGCCTGGGGGCTTAACCCTATATCTGCAGATATATGCAACCAAGATCTCTGTATTATCTGATTATTATATGTATATTTCTCATTCAGTGTGCAATAGGGATACAAACTGTTTTTCTTTCCTAACCAGATTTACCCCTCCCTGTTGGCACCTGAATGACAGACCTCTGATTGAGCAGCTTACCAATAAAAGTGTTGTGCAGTTGAGAGGCATAGATGGGTCAGCAATAGGAGGGATTGCTGACACCTGAGTGCCATTGGAGAAGCCAGGGGTATCTCCAGGTAAGCTGGCTCTCAGATGTTGTAAGCCATTATCATGTGGCCTTACACTGGGCTATTAGGCCCATAAATTTGTTATTGTGCATGGGATGGGTTTGGGAGTGTGATTCCCCCTTTGTTGGTATGGCTGGTCTGCTCCAGGGTAGCACACCCTAACACTTTATTAACATTTATGTTTTTTCCCTATTGTATGTATTATTTTAATCACACCTTCACCTCCCTACATAGCACTTGTGTGCTTCTTATTTAACACTTACTAACTTTCATTTGTGTGCTGCCCTGGAGTAGTCAGCCTGTGTCGGCATGTTGGGGGCCCACACCCCAGACCCATACCCAGTGTT
Organism: Crinia signifera; assembly: GCF_055691185.1. Taxonomy (NCBI): domain Eukaryota; kingdom Metazoa; phylum Chordata; class Amphibia; order Anura; family Myobatrachidae; genus Crinia; species Crinia signifera. The sequence continues at coordinate 303,272,627 of NC_139219.1, read as the reverse complement.
AGGGACCCCCAGTGACAGAGACGCCTTGACGTACGGCCTGGGGGCTTAACCCTATATCTGCAGATATATGCAACCAAGATCTCTGTATTATCTGATTATTATATGTATATTTCTCATTCAGTGTGCAATAGGGATACAAACTGTTTTTCTTTCCTAACCAGATTTACCCCTCCCTGTTGGCACCTGAATGACAGACCTCTGATTGAGCAGCTTACCAATAAAAGTGTTGTGCAGTTGAGAGGCATAGATGGGTCAGCAATAGGAGGGATTGCTGACACCTGAGTGCCATTGGAGAAGCCAGGGGTATCTCCAGGTAAGCTGGCTCTCAGATGTTGTAAGCCATTATCATGTGGCCTTACACTGGGCTATTAGGCCCATAAATTTGTTATTGTGCATGGGATGGGTTTGGGAGTGTGATTCCCCCTTTGTTGGTATGGCTGGTCTGCTCCAGGGTAGCACACCCTAACACTTTATTAACATTTATGTTTTTTCCCTATTGTATGTATTATTTTAATCACACCTTCACCTCCCTACATAGCACTTGTGTGCTTCTTATTTAACACTTACTAACTTTCATTTGTGTGCTGCCCTGGAGTAGTCAGCCTGTGTCGGCATGTTGGGGGCCCACACCCCAGACCCATACCCAGTGTTAGGGACCCCCAGTGACAGAGACGCCTTGACGTACGGCCTGGGGGCTTAACCCTATATCTGCAGATATATGCAACCAAGATCTCTGTATTATCTGATTATTATATGTATATTTCTCATTCAGTGTGCAATAGGGATACAAACTGTTTTTCTTTCCTAACCAGATTTACCCCTCCCTGTTGGCACCTGAATGACAGACCTCTGATTGAGCAGCTTACCAATAAAAGTGTTGTGCAGTTGAGAGGCATAGATGGGTCAGCAATAGGAGGGATTGCTGACACCTGAGTGCCATTGGAGAAGCCAGGGGTATCTCCAGGTAAGCTGGCTCTCAGATGTTGTAAGCCATTATCATGTGGCCTTACACTGGGCTATTAGGCCCATAAATTTGTTATTGTGCATGGGATGGGTTTGGGAGTGTGATTCCCCCTTTGTTGGTATGGCTGGTCTGCTCCAGGGTAGCACACCCTAACACTTTATTAACATTTATGTTTTTTCCCTATTGTATGTATTATTTTAATCACACCTTCACCTCCCTACATAGCACTTGTGTGCTTCTTATTTAACACTTACTAACTTTCATTTGTGTGCTGCCCTGGAGTAGTCAGCCTGTGTCGGCATGTTGGGGGCCCACACCCCAGACCCATACCCAGTGTTAGGGACCCCCAGTGACAGAGACGCCTTGACGTACGGCCTGGGGGCTTAACCCTATATCTGCAGATATATGCAACCAAGATCTCTGTATTATCTGATTATTATATGTATATTTCTCATTCAGTGTGCAATAGGGATACAAACTGTTTTTCTTTCCTAACCAGATTTACCCCTCCCTGTTGGCACCTGAATGACAGACCTCTGATTGAGCAGCTTACCAATAAAAGTGTTGTGCAGTTGAGAGGCATAGATGGGTCAGCAATAGGAGGGATTGCTGACACCTGAGTGCCATTGGAGAAGCCAGGGGTATCTCCAGGTAAGCTGGCTCTCAGATGTTGTAAGCCATTATCATGTGGCCTTACACTGGGCTATTAGGCCCATAAATTTGTTATTGTGCATGGGATGGGTTTGGGAGTGTGATTCCCCCTTTGTTGGTATGGCTGGTCTGCTCCAGGGTAGCACACCCTAACACTTTATTAACATTTATGTTTTTTCCCTATTGTATGTATTATTTTAATCACACCTTCACCTCCCTACATAGCACTTGTGTGCTTCTTATTTAACACTTACTAACTTTCATTTGTGTGCTGCCCTGGAGTAGTCAGCCTGTGTCGGCATGTTGGGGGCCCACACCCCAGACCCATACCCAGTGTTAGGGACCCCCAGTGACAGAGACGCCTTGACGTACGGCCTGGGGGCTTAACCCTATATCTGCAGATATATGCAACCAAGATCTCTGTATTATCTGATTATTATATGTATATTTCTCATTCAGTGTGCAATAGGGATACAAACTGTTTTTCTTTCCTAACCAGATTTACCCCTCCCTGTTGGCACCTGAATGACAGACCTCTGATTGAGCAGCTTACCAATAAAAGTGTTGTGCAGTTGAGAGGCATAGATGGGTCAGCAATAGGAGGGATTGCTGACACCTGAGTGCCATTGGAGAAGCCAGGGGTATCTCCAGGTAAGCTGGCTCTCAGATGTTGTAAGCCATTATCATGTGGCCTTACACTGGGCTATTAGGCCCATAAATTTGTTATTGTGCATGGGATGGGTTTGGGAGTGTGATTCCCCCTTTGTTGGTATGGCTGGTCTGCTCCAGGGTAGCACACCCTAACACTTTATTAACATTTATGTTTTTTCCCTATTGTATGTATTATTTTAATCACACCTTCACCTCCCTACATAGCACTTGTGTGCTTCTTATTTAACACTTACTAACTTTCATTTGTGTGCTGCCCTGGAGTAGTCAGCCTGTGTCGGCATGTTGGGGGCCCACACCCCAGACCCATACCCAGTGTTAGGGACCCCCAGTGACAGAGACGCCTTGACGTACGGCCTGGGGGCTTAACCCTATATCTGCAGATATATGCAACCAAGATCTCTGTATTATCTGATTATTATATGTATATTTCTCATTCAGTGTGCAATAGGGATACAAACTGTTTTTCTTTCCTAACCAGATTTACCCCTCCCTGTTGGCACCTGAATGACAGACCTCTGATTGAGCAGCTTACCAATAAAAGTGTTGTGCAGTTGAGAGGCATAGATGGGTCAGCAATAGGAGGGATTGCTGACACCTGAGTGCCATTGGAGAAGCCAGGGGTATCTCCAGGTAAGCTGGCTCTCAGATGTTGTAAGCCATTATTATGTGGCCTTACACTGGGCTATTAGGCCCATAAATTTGTTATTGTGCATGGGATGGGTTTGGGAGTGTGATTCCCCCTTTGTTGGTATGGCTGGTCTGCTCCAGGGTAGCACACCCTAACACTTTATTAACATTTATGTTTTTTCCCTATTGTATGTATTATTTTAATTACACCTTCACCTCCCTACATAGCACTTGTGTGCTTCTTATTTAACACTTACTAACTTTCATTTGTGTGCTGCCCTGGAGTAGTCAGCCTGTGTCGGCATGTTGGGGGCCCACACCCCAGACCCATACCCAGTGTTAGGGACCCCCAGTGACAGAGACGCCTTGACGTACGGCCTGGGGGCTTAACCCTATATCTGCAGATATATGCAACCAAGATCTCTGTATTATCTGATTATTATATGTATATTTCTCATTCAGTGTGCAATAGGGATACAAACTGTTTTTCTTTCCTAACCAGATTTACCCCTCCCTGTTGGCACCTGAATGACAGACCTCTGATTGAGCAGCTTACCAATAAAAGTGTTGTGCAGTTGAGAGGCATAGATGGGTCAGCAATAGGAGGGATTGCTGACACCTGAGTGCCATTGGAGAAGCCAGGGGTATCTCCAGGTAAGCTGGCTCTCAGATGTTGTAAGCCATTATCATGTGGCCTTACACTGGGCTATTAGGCCCATAAATTTGTTATTGTGCATGGGATGGGTTTGGGAGTGTGATTCCCCCTTTGTTGGTATGGCTGGTCTGCTCCAGGGTAGCACACCCTAACACTTTATTAACATTTATGTTTTTTCCCTATTGTATGTATTATTTTAATCACACCTTCACCTCCCTACATAGCACTTGTGTGCTTCTTATTTAACACTTACTAACTTTCATTTGTGTGCTGCCCTGGAGTAGTCAGCCTGTGTCGGCATGTTGGGGGCCCACACCCCAGACCCATACCCAGTGTTAGGGACCCCCAGTGACAGAGACGCCTTGACGTACGGCCTGGGGGCTTAACCCTATATCTGCAGATATATGCAACCAAGATCTCTGTATTATCTGATTATTATATGTATATTTCTCATTCAGTGTGCAATAGGGATACAAACTGTTTTTCTTTCCTAACCAGATTTACCCCTCCCTGCTGGCACCTGAATGACAGACCTCTGATTGAGCAGCTTACCAATAAAAGTGTTGTGCAGTTGAGAGGCATAGATGGGTCAGCAATAGGAGGGATTGCTGACACCTGAGTGCCATTGGAGAAGCCAGGGGTATCTCCAGGTAAGCTGGCTCTCAGATGTTGTAAGCCATTATCATGTGGCCTTACACTGGGCTATTAGGCCCATAAATTTGTTATTGTGCATGGGATGGGTTTGGGAGTGTGATTCCCCCTTTGTTGGTATGGCTGGTCTGCTCCAGGGTAGCACACCCTAACACTTTATTAACATTTATGTTTTTTCCCTATTGTATGTATTATTTTAATCACACCTTCACCTCCCTACATAGCACTTGTGTGCTTCTTATTTAACACTTACTAACTTTCATTTGTGTGCTGCCCTGGAGTAGTCAGCCTGTGTCGGCATGTTGGGGGCCCACACCCCAGACCCATACCCAGTGTTAGGGACCCCCAGTGACAGAGACGCCTTGACGTACGGCCTGGGGGCTTAACCCTATATCTGCAGATATATGCAACCAAGATCTCTGTATTATCTGATTATTATATGTATATTTCTCATTCAGTGTGCAATAGGGATACAAACTGTTTTTCTTTCCTAACCAGATTTACCCCTCCCTGTTGGCACCTGAATGACAGACCTCTGATTGAGCAGCTTACCAATAAAAGTGTTGTTCAATTGAATATATACCTATGCCTATATTCAATCAAATTTTTTGTCATTTTTAGGGTAATTGAGGGTGCTGATTCTGAATATGACATTGGTTTTCCCAGATTGGCTCTACTTTTAGATGATTTTGTATCCCATGAAAAACAGTAAAACGCATATTAAGGTTAGGATATGCAGAACTGTGTAGCTTAGCAAACTACTACAAATCACTTCAAAAGAAACTCAACACACAGTAAATATTTATTTGATGAAACAACATATAATCATGGTAAAATTTTTACATTTATTGCTTTAAAAACTGCTGCTTGTATGATTTTCTTCTATAGGAGTGATTGTCGCAGTCACGTATAAGACCTTAACACAATATATTTAGAGGATCTACCGTGCCCCAAGACTCAGGGCCGCCACTAGGAATCTTGGGGCCTGGGACTGACCATTAATCCGCCCCCCCCCCCCCGTATACGTACACGTGCACAGACAGTGCAACCCTCTGTGTCCTAGGCTCGGCGCTCTGCAGGCTGCACTGTGTATTGTGCGTGCCTGGCTGGGGGGCTGCCGGGTGGGGGAGACGATATGCGGCTGCGGGGGTGATGCAGTACAAATTTGTTCTCAAAATGGGCAAAACCATGTGCACTGCAGGTGGGGCAGATGTAACATGTGCAAAGAGAGTTAGATTTGGGTGGGGGTGTGTTGAAACAAATCAAAATTGCAGTGTAAAAATAATGCAGCCAGTACTTATCCTGCACAGAAACAAAATAACTCACCCAAATCTAACTCTCTCTGCACATGTTACATCAGCCCCACCTGCAGTGCACATGGTTTTGTCCATTAGAGATTGATTGTGCCTTTCCAAGTGAATCAGAATACCCCCCCTTTGATAAAGCTACAGCCAGTAGTGAAACGCGTTAGTTGTTTCCCACTCCAGGATTGGGACTTGGATCTCTATGCAATTGCTATACCATCTTTTCCAATTGGATCACCACTAGGACTCTGGAATCTTGTATGGGACTTATTGCTATTTTTCCCCTGCCCCCATCACTTGGATGTCCTTTGGTGAGAACCCCCAGGTGAAATTTTCCACCTGAAACATCATCATAAGAGGACCTTGCTACCATCGATTGTATTGCCCTTTATTTTTCCTCCAACGATCTCCGAAGTACACCGTATCACCAGTGAGGTTCATTGGGCAAAATTGGGGTCTTGAAATCCCCTATCCCTCCACAGACTCCTCCAGCGGCATGAATTTTGAACACAGTACAATAGAGAGGAACTGTGTTGATCCAAGTGAGGCCCCTTCTGGGCTAAGTTGGGGTCCCAAAACAACAGATTCCTCCAACGGCATTTATCCAAAATGCCGAATCAATAGAGAGGACCTGTGTTGTTCTCTACCATCATTCAGGAACAGTGGGGTAGATTTATTATAGCGGCGCCTATCGCGCCGCTATAACAGTTCCTGCTTCGCCTCATTAGCGAGGCGAAGCAGGAGGGGACACCGACAAGATCTATTAAGATCTTGCCGCCGGAGTGGGGGAGCGCTAACTCCCCCCTCCGGCGATGTCCCTCCTGGAGACATTTCCCCCCGGCCAGCTCACTGCGCATGCGCGGGATCTCGCTAGTCTCGCGAGATCCCAGCGCAGCTCAGCGCCAGCAGCAGGGACAGAGCTGTCCCTGCTGTTAGGTATAGGGCATCGCTGCCTGCAGCTGGCGTAAGTCGACAGCTGCAGGCGGTGGAACGGTCAGCGATGCTGACCGTTCATAAATCTGGTAGGAGGCAGGGGCGCAGTGCAAAATATCGCCCCTGCGCTATGCCTCCTGCCCCACACCGCCGGCGTTAGAGTAAATGCTCGGCGGGTGTGATAGATCAGGGGAAGCACTATCCCCTGCTATAACGCACGGGGATAGCGCAGATTCCCCTGATCGCCATATAATAAATCTACCCCAGTGATCCTTAATCCAGTCTCTTTTGGTAATGTGCACTTACCTTAATTGATTTCCCATTGAGCAATTTCTAATCCAATCCTAAAAGTGAGCTTGTCAATCATTTTATTATCCAATTGTTATTTTTATTGTATTATTTATGTGTATCTTTTGAATAATTTATCTTATTCTTATTCTTGTTCTGACTGATCTGGATCTGCAAAACTGTTCATATTATTGTCTAGCCGAGTGTGTACCCAGCTTTATTTATGCTGATTATCAATGGTATTACATTTGAAAGTGTTAAAGGCCCATACACACTAGAACATTTTCTTTCCAATCTGGCTGGTTGGAATCAAAATCTGGACATTTTTGGGAGCAAATGACAATTGACCATTTTCTCCTAAACATGGAAAACAGACACAAATTAGTCCTACAGACACATTGGTCATACACACTAGAAGATGTGAAAGACAAAAGATTTTGGTGAACAATTTCCCTTGAGCTGATCATGAAAGATATTGTACATCCACACTGATCACTGGGTGCATGCGCCATATTGGCAGATTGACCTGCATGTCTGGAAGATGTCAATATCTTTAACAATGATCTGGGGGGCGCATTGTTAAAGATATTAGGCATACACACTAGAAGATATTCTCATCAATATCTTTCAGAAGCCCACTGGGATGGTAAAGTATGAACAAGGTTTTTTTTTTGTTTTGTTTTTTTTGGCAATGTCAACTTGATGCATGTCGACCTTTTGACTGTTGTCCTAATAACCGAATACCCTTCCCCATCCCTAGACTCCATGGTCTTTTTATGTTGGTTTGAACAGATTTTTCCATGATGTTTGGGCAGATCCAACCCTTACTGTTAGAACAGGTAAGATAACAGGGGGCACTTTCCTGGGGAGGACGGTCATACTCATGCTCCCCGGCAAAATGGGCTAAAATGATCATAAGTGTGAGAACACCGGGACATCTTTATTTTAGGTGTTCCATTTTCATATATATATAATGAACCTAGCCAGCTAGAAGCCAGCTAGAAAGCCCATAGTTTGATACTGATCAAAACCGGGTGCATGGGGAAATATATATATATATATATAACACTGTAGATGGGAACATTTAGTTTCTGAATCCTCTGGCTGTTTTCAGTATTTTGGCAAATTAATTTTCTAGACTATTATTAGGATGTCGGTAATTTTTTATGTTGAAGGTTTATTGAATTTGTTTTCTTCTTCCTTGGAGGAAAATATTCAACAAGTCCACATAGCTTTGAGAATTTTTGTCTGTATTCCAATCCTGTGCTATCTATCTATCTATTTATCTATCTATCTATCTATCTATCTATCTATCTATCTATCTATCTATCTATCTATCTATCTATCTCAACTAAGGATTACACATGTTCAGACCTCCTCAGCGAACCGGCAATATTGCCGATTCGCTGACATCATCCAGGGGCAAGACAGAGCGGTGGTGGGGGAGAAGGCAGCACTTGGTGCTGGCGTTGCTCCAAGCACTGCCTCCTCCATTGGTGTGAACGGGGAACGGGTCGCTCCACCCGATTAACCCGTTCACACCGCAAAGTAACACAGCAATGAACCGGTAGGAACGCTGCTTTTTTAACGGTTCATATTGCCGTGTTGCTACCAGTTTGCGGGACCCGGTAACCCCTTTCACATCGCACCAATTACTGTGTCAAAATAGCAAGAAACCTCTATGAGCCCGGTAATTAGGTGCGATGTGAAAGGGAAATAAGTCTCTTCAAAACCAAAGGCAGTTACTGGAAAGTTATCAGAGACAATTTTAGAGGTAATAGAGTTTCTTAACAATAAAAAAATGTAAATTGTACCAGAAAGGTTTGGTCCTAACTTAATCATTTTAAAATGTTGATTCAAAATCCTCTGATTTTGACATAGAGTCCGATCAGACTCGTTTGCAAGGCAGCATATATGCATTGCCTAGTGAGCGGGTAAGCTCTGTCTACCACCCCAACAAACTCCTGCCTCTGCCGCCTGAAACCCCTCGGTACCATGCAAGGGGATATGTACATGAACACATTCCCTCGCATGCAGCCGTCTGGCCAAAAAATCATTGGATAGTTGCTTAAAATCCAATACTTTTTTTCCTGCTGTTCGCAGATAAAACTCAGTCTGAACTGACGTTTATCTTGCCCGCCGATTGCCGAATTGGGGGCGGTTGCTGACATCATGGGACGTCAGCCGCCTGCCCTGAGCAGGGAAGCAACACCTGCGCTCATGAATAATAACTATTGCCTTGAATACTAAAAACATTACTCCTAAAATCCTACATGGACACAATTCCTTCTATGTTTGATAGCTGATTAATTTTGAGGTGAAATATACTTTTTTTTCCCTTACATTTAAGTAAGTTGGTAATATTTATTTAATAAGTTATTAATATAGTACACACAAGAATGGCAGTATTTTACATAGAATGTTTGGCCCTTCACCTGAGTTCCTATCTAAGCGGAGATTCCAATCTATATTCCCTCTCACATTACACATCATAGTCAGAAGAAAATTAACCTTCCAGAATATTTTTCTCAATCTTACAGATTGAGGCAGGGGGACGGCGCCAGGTGAGCAGCGGCAGCTTGCATGGTGCCGTCCTCCTGTCCGGCGCTGCCCACACTCTCCCACTGCCTCCCAAAGAATTCCGGAATGGAACCGGCATCAATTGAATATATACCTATGCCTATATTCAATCAATTTTTTTGTCATTTTTAGGGTAATTGAGGGTGCTGATTCTGAATATGACATTGGTTTTCCCAGATTGGCTCTACTTTTAGAAGATTTTGTACCCCATGAAAAACAGTAAAACGCATATTAAGGTTAGGATATGCAGAACTGTGTAGCTTAGCATGTACAAACTACCACAAATCACTTCAAAAGAAACTCAAGACACAGTAAATATTTATTTGATGAAACAACATATAAACATGGTAAACGTTTGACATTTATTGCTTTAAAAACTGCTGCTTGTATGATTTTCTTCTATAGGAGTGATTGTCGCAGTCACGTATAAGACCTTAACAGTAGTCGGCCATCTTTTGGCTGTTCTATCTACCATGATACCTCTACGCCATTTGCCCCTATTGTCTGCACACTTTGTAGCATGTTTTCAACCAATACTTGCTAAATCTCTGCTTTGTGATTTCCCAAAAAATTCTTCAAGACAGAAACTAGCATAAAACACAATATATTTAGAGGATCTACCGTGCACCAAGACTCAGGGCCGCCACTAGGAATCTTGGGACCTGGGACTGACCATTAATCCGCCCCCCCCCCCCCCCCCCCGTATACGTACACGTGCACAGACAGTGCAACCCTCTGTGTCCTAGGCTCGGCGCTCTGCAGGCTGCACTGTATATTGTGCGTGCCTGGCTGGGGGGCTGCCTGGTGGGGGAGACGATGTGCGGCTGCGGGGGTGAGGCAGTACAAATTTGTTCTCAAAATGGGCAAAACCATGTGCACTGCAGGTGGGGCAGATGTAACATGTGCAGAGAGAGTTCGATTTGGGTGGGGGTGTGTTGAAACAAATCAAAATTGCAGTGTAAAAATAATGCAGCCAGTACTTATCCTGCACAGAAACAAAATAACTCACCCAAATCTAACTCTCTCTGCACATGTTACATCTGCCCCACCTGCAGTGCACATGGTTTTGCCCATTTTGAGAGCAAATTTGTACTGCAATCAGATCTGAATAAGGGCCAATGTCCAGCTCAGGATACCACTCCTGTAGCACATAAACAATACAAAGAAGAGTGGACACTCGTGCGCTGTCTCTTAACGTTGATGATGACATGATTTTTCTCCCGTCTACTCGATACTCTCCACCAGGGTAAATTCATACAGGAGGGAAGAAAAAGATCAGTGAGAGGCACACAACCAATTGATGATTTTGAATCACTGTATATGACCTCTAAACTGACCTTTCTTCTAACCCCTACATGCACGTACAAAGAAACCTTTATTCTTCCCTCCTCCGGTTTGGTGTGTATGAGTTTACCCTGGTGGTGTGTATGAGTTTACCCTGGTGGAGAGTATCATATAGACTTCAGAAACATAACCACAGATGAAGCGTCTCTCATTCATCGCCGGGAGTCACCAGAATGCCCCCCAGCTGGCGATCGCTGGAGGAGAGGCGCTCCATATGACGAGTGTCTCACATGCACGTGCGTCCCAGTATTTCGGCGGCGGGGGACGGAATCCCTGCCAGTCTCCACTTCAGGGAGATGGGCAGGGTTAGGGGGGGTGCGGGGGGCTGCGGGCACCGACGGAGGAGTGGCGCGGAGGGCGGCAGAGGGCGGCGGTGGGCTCTGTAGGAAGGGGATGTGCGTGCGTCTTGTGCGTGCGCATCCCCTTCCGGCGGCTGCCGGTTGGCGATCCGACCACCAGCCCCCAGCTAGACGAGAGGCGCCACATCTGTAGTCCAGGTAGAAGATTCTACAGGATTCATAGACTTTATACAATTAGAATCATTCACAAGTTTTCAAATTTGTGGACCATTGAAGACATCAGCTTTTATTTATTCAATGCTTAATCCTGGAAATTACCCGCAAATATACTTGAAGCAATGACCGTCTCTTTTCAGGGCCTGTAAAATACATCAGGATAATCAAAAGCAAGATCTTCGAGATTAACTCATGTTTGCAATAAAAACTAAAAATTTTGTTCTTTAATGAAGTTTGTGAATGAAGAAACAAGTAACTAAAAGTATCAGATGCAATAAGTATACAATGAGGATAAAACCACAACTACTAAGACAATCAGGTCTAAAGTGCTTATTGGAGAAATTAATTTGCGTTTATATGCAATATCGCAGAAATTTGTGCCAATGTCGGAAAAACAATGGTATATTTAGAATCAGCACCCTCAAATTACCCCAAATTCATTCAAATATCCTTGACTGTAAAATTTTTTGTTGCTGAGCGGTGTAATAAACTGAAAAGGAAAAGAAAATTTCAACCCTCACAAGTTAAATAAATAACTGCACTTTTACTTCCTGTTCATCCTGTTTATCCCCAATCTGCAGTTGCAACAATAACCATTTATGAAACCTGAAAAGCATAAACCACAAATGCTGCATTGCACAATAATACTATAGTAAGTAAACAGACTTTGAGATAGAGTACGATGATCATCTCTGAAGAGATCGCAGCATTTGTGTCATATATAAATGGAAGGTCAGGAATGACCAGTATAGATTATACAGATGGATCTGGCCTCTTCCATCCGGGGGCTTGCGGTCGGATCGCCAACCCCATTCGCCGGAAAGGGACGGGCGCGCCCTTCCCAGGATCCTTGCTGCCCCGCCGGCAGTCCCTGACACTTGCCCCCCACCTCCCTGCTCCCCCCCTAACCCTGTCCGTCTCCCTGAAGCGGAGATGGGCAGGGTTTGCGTCCCCCGCCGCACGGTAACTGGGACGCGCGTGTGTGTTGGACACTCGCGCGTTCCAGTCAGATGGTGGGCCATCTCACCATCTGGCGAGCCCCGGCGCTGGCTGAGAGGCGCTCCATCTGTAGCAATACTGTCTTTTAAAATATAACATTTCCTAATTGTTAAATGGTTCTGTATTTGTTCCCAGCCAGGTGGTGGTGACCAAAAGGCGTTGTCTACAACAGTATAGGTGCCACTTCTCAGCAGGTCTTAAAAGGCTGAAATATATCAGGCAGTGTTTGTGAGTAGCTGTCAATCTGCAGGTGCTGTTATCCCACCTGCAGGCACAAATGGAGATACCGGGGTCTGCAATGTCCAAAGGCAGGTAGCAATCTTTGGTGGTTCTGTGTAATCCTTAGCATTTTGCATCACCGATCGAAGGGCAAGAAATCTCAGCAATCAGATAAAAGCCCTGTAGGGGTAGACGGATGGACTGTCAGGTCTGTTGGATGTGGACCTTTTCAACTATGGGAATAAAACCCAAGACCTCATTTCCATGAGGCAGTAATGCTAACCGTTACACCACCCATGTTGCCTTATCCTTGGAGCATATAATGTTTATCAACATGTGAAATGCATACAATAATTCCTATAAAGCCTTAGGGTAAGATATTTAAATGTCTTTCATCTTCTCAAAGGCTGGCCGTATGCAATTACATGGCTCCAGCACTCAGCTCTTATGGTGTGTGTGATTGGCGGAAGATGGAGGGAATGATGGGGGGGGGGGGGGGGGGGCATGCTGGATTAAGCATGGCCCTCCTTATGATCTAACTGAAATAGGCTGTACTGCACAATCTATTTCTGCTTGTGATGCAGTCGCTTCATCGGTATCCCATCGGCAAAGCAAGCCCCTTTACACAGTGCGATTTTGGCTAACTGTCCTTACGATTTTCACTATATAGTCAAAATCGTAAGGAAAAGAATAGCCAAAATCGCACTGTGTGTACACAGCTGAAGGTCGATGTGGGGTTAGGTTGACAGGGTCATTATGTCGACACAAGCATTAGGTCGACATGCACAAGGTTGACAGTCAAAAGGTAGACATGGGGTTTTTCCCTTTTTTTTTGTCCCGGATGTCGACACAGTGGACACCGTAACATTGTTCCACGTCCTCGCTGCGCTTGCCATGCTTTGGGCACTATTTTATTCTCCCACCACGCCCTAGTGGATGGTAGGGCACGAAATACCGCCTGTCGGCACATGTCGGCTCAAAAAAAAAAAATGAAAAACCCCATGTCAACATTTTGACTGTCGACCTTGGGCATGTGGACCTTCAGTCGTGTCAACCTTCGTGCATGTCGACCTTCAGTGGTCGACCTAATGACTGTCGACCTAGTGACGGTATTCCAACCTAATATAGTTCAGTTGTCTAATAGATCAGCTAGATTGTACAGCTTGGATCGCCTGGGTCATAGGAAATTCAAGTCTATCGCGGCATGCACAAGGGGCGACGGAAGCACAGATTGCTCAGCACACATGCCATGCACCCAGCGATGTGCACTGAGCGATCTGTGCTGACTAGTGTTCTCACCATGACCGTATAAATCTAGTTAGGACTTTGCATCACCGTCACTGGGAGGGTATATTCATGGACCTATCCGTGCTTAATTTCTAAGTGATCTAGTCAGATCGCTTAGCATAGCCCTGGAATCACCCTGTGTGCATGACTCATTAAGATGCCTATACACAGGTCCGATATCAGGCAATTCTGACAAATCCGGCCCAATATATCGGGGACATCGGACAAAATCGAAGGTTTTTCACATGCGATCGGATCTGATGCACGTTCCTGTACGCATCGGATCCTATGGATTTTATGTGCATCACATCTGGTCCTCCCAGGGTGCAGCAAGGGGAGCTCAAGGGAGAACAGGCCCTACTGCAGTGGTTCCCAAAGTTTTTGAATCACGGCACCCTGAAGTATCAGAATATTTTTCACGGCACCCCATGGCCAAAAGTTGGTTGCTAATTTCAGGAAAAATAATAAATTAGTTGTGATTTTAAATGTTTTCCTTAAGTCCACTTATGTGGTGAGAAACATGATTCACTTCTGTTTACCCACGTATTCTCAATTAGAAGCCACAAGCACTGATTTTGCCTATTTCATTATCCATAAATAACTTGAACTGGTTCTGGACCACCAACCTAAGGCACCCCTGCAAGTGCTCCAAGGCATCCCAGGGAGCCTAGGCGCACAGTTTGGGAACCACTGCCCTACTGTATGTATGGGGGCCTTAAGAACCTAAGCCTGGTTGATAACAGGAGTCAAAGTCCTGTCCTAGCACCCTTGTCTTACCCACCCACCCCCCACCCCCTCCTTCCCTAGCTGAAGGTGTTAAAACAGGTGGACTATTGTCCTGTCTAGGCCTCATTACAGCCACACCTGGAGACTTCTACGGTGGTAAAAGATTCTCTGCTAAACACATGTTACAATTATGACACATTCGGTTTATGACACTTGTGTTAATTAGCTTCTATTTATCATAAAAACTTTTAAAACCAAATATGACATAAATAGCAACACATTGCACGAATATACATTCTACACAAATTGTAGCGCTTTGAAAGCATCTTCATAACAACAATAGTTTTATATAGAACCTCGGTTTCAGTATCACCCATTTCCCTGTGAAACAAACTGCCAAAGCCTCACACCTTCAAAAAACAAAAAACAAATAACAATCTAGGTTTTATCTGTAATTGGATGTAACCTATATTCGGCATGTCATTAAGCATTTTGATGTGCACAGTAAATAATGGAGAGGTTCACAGGACATCTCCATTCATTTGAAGCACTGTGGCAATCTTCTTACATCACTTCATTCACTATTTATAGTGTTACGCCACTTCTTCTCCCCTGATGAATCATCCCGCTTTGATAATTGTACTCAACATTCTTGTACATCCATTTATTTACAGTGGTAATAAAAGAGACAGCTCAATGGATTCATTCCAAATCAAATTAAAGGGATTACCGAATACATAAAAGAAGAATAAACAAGAGAAAGGCATGGGGAGTCCAATGGGAACGCTTTGCTAGATACTGAGCCATGATCTAATGCAGCCATTTGGGTGAGCTTGACTTTCATAGCAGCCTTGTCATTAGTTGAAAAGCAGGGAACAGCTATAGATTTCTGCTTGGCAGTGTAATTAGCCTTTGTGAGGAAGCTCACACTGGTTTTCCAAGCACTCGCATAAGAGAGTTGATGTCACTGACATTCTCTCTGCCCCTTTCCTGCCCATATTGTCCCAGATGAAATTCATAGGAGTAAAGAATTGTCTAAAGCGTAATTATATGACAATAATATGAATGGATACACTAGGGGGGTGATTCTGGTTGATTTGCTAAGCAGTATAAGTCCGTTGCTTAGGGAAGCAACGGACCCCCCCCCCCTCGCCGCGTACAATCCCGGCGCATCGCAAATGGATGTTTAGCATAAACATGAGTGGGAGGCTAACATAGAAGGTTATAGGAGCAGATGTATTAAGCTTTAACAAGAGATAAATGCAAGGGTGATAAGGAGAGATAAACGTCCAGCCAATCACATCCCAACTGCCATGTTACAGGCAGTGTTTGAAAAAAGTCAGTAAGGAGCTGATTGGCTGGACGTTTATCTCTCTTTATCACATTTGCATTTATCTCTTGTTAAGGCTTAATACATCTGCTCCAATGTCTGTTTTGAAAAAACAGATTAGGTAGAGGGAGGGGGATGTTTATATGTTAAACCATCCTAAAAACCATACATAAGGGAAGACGAGAGCACAATGGAGTCAATAGAATCGGTATGGGTAGAAATCACAGGTAATATTAAAGGGGCAAAAAAACTTATAGTAGGAACATGTTATAAACCACCCAACATAAATACGGAGGAGGAAAAAGACCTCTTGCTACAGGTGGGAAAAGCGGCCAGCTTAGGGGACATTATTATTATGGGTGACTTTAACTACCCAGAAATAAATTGGAAGGATAGGTCAAGTAGAACCACTAAGGAAAATGTTTTAATGGATGCCCTAAATGATCACTGTTTGTATCAATTTATTGAAAGTCCAACCAGAAATAACAATATCCTGGATCTCTTGATAAGCAACAATGGGGACATTCCTACTAACATAACCATAAGGGGGACATTGGGGAACAGTGATCACAATATGATCACATTTGATTTCAATTTTAACGAAGATAAGTATATTGGAGCAACTAGGTCCTTAGATTTCAGAAACGCAAACTTTGGTAAGTTTGAGGAGTCCTTAAAGTATATAAACTGGAAGGAATTATTTAGAGGTATAGATACTACTAAAAGGTGGCAAACGTTAAAAAAAATACTGCTGGGGGGCACTGATAAATTTATTCCTAGGGTAAATAAAAGAACAAATGTGAAAGGAAACCTATATGGCTTAACAGCAAAGTTAATAGCAGGTAAATACATACATATATATATACACTAGATGTACCCTGAGGGCGGGGGTTGTCAGAGAGAATCCGTCTTTGAGGCCAGGAGACCAGGAGTTGGAGTTTGGGCCCTCACTGGGCTGAGGTTCACCATCGCCGCCCCCTATGCAGGAGCCATGCCTCCCTCCTCGTGGTTGTACATTGAGCGAGCGGGGAGCGGGCTCCCTCGGATCACCTGATCTTGGCCAGGGGCTACAGGTCGGTGCTTACTCTGCTGCCAGGGCATGCTGGGTGTTCGTGGCCGGGGATCCTGCTGTATGGGATGCGCCCGGCTTCCTCTGGACCGATAGGGGTCTACAAGAACGGACTCAAAAATGGGTGAAAACGCCTGTGATTGAATACTAATCGGCAAATTATTGAAAATGTTTTGCCTGGCCAGAAAATTCGAGCAGGGTTAAATACCTTCTTAAAAGCTCAATTGTGAATAATTTTAAGACTTTAAAAATCAATAAAAATATGATCTTAACCATAGCATTAGCAACACGATCGACTGCACTTTGTAAACTAAGCAGGAAGAATTACATTGGTTGCTAAGGGTTACAAGACTTTTCTAGGCCAAAAAGTTTTTTTGATCTATTTCCCTCATTGTTTTTAAAGTTCAGAAGTGTTTTAGTAATAATGAACCCTGAGAATGCTGGATGGGAAGCTAGGTGTATAATAAAGTTCCATTTGCTCCCACACACAGCGAACTCATCTGTTGCCTAGCAACAACATATTTGTCAATGATTAAGATGAGTCATTAATAATGATAGACAACACACTGCGCTAAAAGATTTCCTTTCTGCAAACTCTAAAAAGAAAGTTGAAACAAAAGATCCTTCCTAAAGTAGTGTAAATAATGGCAGCGGTCGCTCAGAAAGAAAAATCGTTTTATGCCAAGGTCGGTATACTCTGTTGGGAACCTGCTTACATAAATCAGCATTAAATTAAATGGACAGTTAACTAGAGAACAGCAGCCCATTGGCTGCTTCAGGGCTGGACAGGCCATCTGGCACTTCTGACAAATGCCAGAGGGGCTGATGGCCAGGTGGGCCGATTTCTTTGTGTATGGTGGAGGCTCCACCTCCCGCTGCAGGTCCGACGGCTCTCTCTTGCGTTGCTGAGGTCCAGGAGAGAGGGGCATCACATACCGCTATTCCCCTCTCTCCTGCAAGCCGGGAGAGGCAGCCCGTGCTTGCGCAGTAGAGGTGTGATAAATTCCAGATTCCCGATTCGGCGGTCCAGTCTGCCGCTGGGCTGCTTTGATCTGATGCTGCAAACATTGCAACCTTGCATTGCTGATTCTGCCACCAGGCGCCTTTTTCTACTTCTGCAAATTTGCATATTGGTTGTGTGCTGTAGCAAAGTTGCACCACGGAACACCTTTAATTAGGCCCAGATAACGGTAGCTCACACCCAAGTGCATTACACATGTACATATAACATCAAGTTATGGAGCCCTTTACTTCTCATCTGTGTATGACCGTGGTTCCAAAACTATGCGCCGTGTCACCCCGGGATACCTTGGGATACTTGCAGAGGGGCCTCAGGTTGTGGTCCAGGAGTAATTCAAATTCAAATTGGTCAGTATAATTAGCAAAACTGTTCTGACGGAGCCCGCCACCGCGCTCCGCCGGCTCCCTGCTGCTCCCCTGTCCTCTCCTGAAGCAGCCCACACCTCCCACTTGCCCTGCCCGTCTCCCTGAAGCAGAGACGGGCAGGGAATCTGCTCCCTGCCGCCGTGCTAACTGGGACGCGTGAGCTTGTGAGACGCTCGCATGTCCCCGTCAGGAGATCTGGCAATTCTAAAGGCTGGCTGACAGGTGCTCCATCTGTTTGTTGACCTTCATACTGTAAACCGAGCGACTGTATCACCTTAAAATATGTGGACTAACAGAAGTGAATCTTGTCCCTCACCACATAACTAACCTCAAGGATGACATATAAACACAATTTACTTAATTTTATATATTTTTTTCTACATTTCTCAATACGAAACTTTTTTGCGTGCCAGGAAAATATTTCTGATACTCTAGGGCGCCGTGATTCATAAAAGTTTGGGAACCACTGGTGTATTCTATAAGACTTTTATTTAAGCTTTTTTTTGGTACTTGTTTCCCAGCACGGCCCCCGTTGTGGTACATCGCATGCCTTAAGTTAAGGTACTTAAGGCATGCGATGGACGCGATGGACCCGATTTTCTGTCTTTAACTGGCTCAATTGCCGGTAAAAGTGAAAATCGCGTTGATTGTGTCCATCGCGGCCCCTAATAAGGGGCCGCGATGCGACCGACGCGATCAACGCGATTTCCCCATAGGGAACAATGTTAAAGTGAAAATCAGGTTGCTCGCGTCCGTTGCGGGCCATTATAATGGCCCGCGATGCGATCAACCCGATTTTACATAGGTGACAATGTTAATATGGCCCATTTAACATTGAATATGTGTAAAAAGCATGTTTAATGGCCCCCCCAATTTTAAACGCCACCCCGCTATTGACGCCAACCCGAAGCGTGGCGAGCGCAGCGAGCCTGTGAGGGGCGGCGGTACGCGTCCTCCGACCTTTTCATACCCCTACTATCCACGTCGGCGTGGAGTTGAGAATAGAAAGTTTGGCGAGCGCAGCGAGCCACCGAGCCCGAAGCGTGGCGAGCGGACGCGGATACCTGTGAAGCCCGCGATGGGCCGCGATACCTGTGTAGGTATCCGCGTCCCCTCGCGGGGCTCGCTGCGCTCGCCACGCTTCGGTTTGCATATTGGTTGTGTGCTGTAGCAAAGTTGCACCACGGAACACCTTTAATTAGGCCCAGATAACGGTAGCTCACACCCAAGTGCATTACACATGTACATATAACATCAAGTTATGGAGCCCTTTACTTCTCATCTGTGTATGACCGTGGTTCCAAAACTATGCGCCGTGTCACCCCGGGATACCTTGGGATACTTGCAGAGGGGCCTCAGGTTGTGGTCCAGGAGTAATTCAAATTCAAATTGGTCAGTATAATTAGCAAAACTGTTCTGACGGAGCCTGCCGCCGCGCTCCGCCGGCTCCCTGCTGCTCCCCCGTCCTCTCCTGAAGCAGCCCACACCTCCCACTTGCCCTGCCCGTCTCCCTGAAGCAGAGACGGGCAGGGAATCTGCATCCTGCCGCCGTGCTAACTGGGACGCGTGAGCTTGTGAGACGCTCGCATGTCCCCGTCAGGAGATCTGGCAATTCTAAAGGCTGGCTGACAGGTGCTCCATCTGTTTGTTGACCTTCATACTGTAAACCTAGTGACTGTATCACCTTAAAATATGTGGACTAACAGAAGTGAATCTTGTCCCTCACCACATAACTAACCTCAAGGATGACATATAAACACAATTTACTTAATTTTATATATTTTTTTCTACATTTCTCAATACGAAACTTTTTTGCGTGCCAGGAAAATATTTCTGATACTCTAGGGCGCCGTGATTCATAAAAGTTTGGGAACCACTGGTGTATTCTATAAGACTTTTATTTAAGCTTTTTTTTTGGTACTTGTTTCCCAGCACGGCCCCCGTTGTGGTACATCGCATGCCTTAAGTTAAGGTACTTAAGGCATGCGATGGACGCGATGGACCCGATTTTCTGTCTTTAACTGGCTCAATTGCCGGTAAAAGTGAAAATCGCGTTGATCGTGGCCATCGTGGCCCCTAATAAGGGGCCGCGATGCGACTGACGCGATCAACGCGATTTCCCCATAGTGAACAATGTTAAAGTGAAAATCAGGTTGATCGCGTCCGTTGCGGGCCATTATATTATGGCCCGCGATGCGATCAACCCGATTTCACATAGGTGACAATGTTAATATGGCCCATTTAACATTGAATATGTGTAAAAAGCATGTTTAATGGCCCCCCCCCCCAATTTTAAACGCCACCCCGCTATTGACGCCAACCCGAAGCGTGGCGAGCGCAGCGAGTACGGTACGCGTCCTCTGACCTTTTCATACCCTTTTCATACCCCTACTATCCACGTCGGTGTGGAGTTGAGAATAGAAAGTGTGGCGAGCGCAGCGAGCGACCAAGCCCGAAGCGTGGCGAGCGGACACGGATACCTGTGAAGCCCGCGATGGGCCGCGATACCTGTGAAGGTATCCGCGTCCCCTTGCGGGGCTCGCTGCGCTCGCCACGCTTCGGGCTCGGTGGCTTGCTGCGCTCGCCACACTTTCTATTCTCAACTCCACGCCGACGTGGATAGTAGGGGTATGAAAAGGTCGAGGACGCGTACCGCGGGCTCGCTGCGCTCGCCACGCTTCGGGTTGGCGTCTATAGCGGGGTGGCGTTAAAATTGGACAGTTAACTAGAGAACAGCAGCCCATTAGCTGCTTCAGGGCTGGACAGGCCATCTGGCACTTCTGACAAATGCCAGAGGGGCTGATGGCCAGGTGGGCCGATTTCTTTGTGTATGGTGGAGGTTCCACCTCCCGCTGCAGGTCCGACGGCTCTCTCTTGCGTTGCTGAGGTCCAGGAGAGAGGGGCATCACATACCGCTATTCCCCTCTCTCCTGCAAGCCGGGAGAGGCTGCCCGTGCTTGCGCAGTAGAGGTGTGATAAATTCCAGATTCCCGATTCGGTGGTCCAGTCTGCCGCTGGGCTGCTTTGACCTGATGCTGCAAACATTGCAACCTTGCATTGCGGATTCTGCCACCAGGCGCCTTTTTCTACTTCTGCAAATTTGCATATTGGTTGTGTGCTGTAGCAAAGTTGCACCACGGAACACCTTTAATTAGGCCCAGATAACGGTAGCTCACACCCAAGTGCATTACACATGTACATATAACATCAAGTTATGGAGCCCTTTACTTCTCATCTGTGTATGACCGTGGTTCCCAAACTATGCGCCGTGTCACCCGGGGATACCTTGGGATACTTGCAGAGGGGCCTCAGGTTGTGGTCCAGGAGTAATTCAAATTGGTCAGTATAATTAGCAAAACTGTTCTGACAGAGCCTGCCGCCGCGCTCCGCCGGCTCCCTGCTCCTCCCCCGTCCTCTCCTGAAGCAGCCCGCACCTCCCACTTGCCCTGCCCGTCTCCCTGAAGCAGAGACGGGCAGGGAATCTGCTCCCTGCCGCCGTGCTAACTGGGACGCGTGAGCTTGTGAGACGCTCGCATGTCCCCGTCAGGAGATCTGGCAATTCTAAAGGCTGGCTGACAGGTGCTCCATCTGTTTGTTGACCTTCATACTGTAAACCTAGCGACTGTATCACCTTAAAATATGTGGACTAACAGAAGTGAATCTTGTCCCTCACCACGTAACTAACCTCAAGGATGACATATAAACACAATTTACTTAATTTTATATATTTTTTTCTACATTTCTCAATACGAAACTTTTTTGCGTGCCAGGAAAATATTTCTGATACTCTAGGGCGCCGTGATTCATAAAAGTTTGGGAACCACTGGTGTATTATATAAGACTTTTATTTAACCTTTTTTTTAGAAGGTAACTTACATGTTAGATATAAATGATTTGGAAATCATAGCTATCATATACGGTGCGGCAATCTAAAGGTAAAAATGCATCCAAAACTCTGCAAATCCCATTTTTGGGGAGTTTATTTTGCATTCCGAAACTCAGAAGTCCTTCTATCGCAAAGGACGGATCATACCGGTAGAGTTGTTCTTTGTGCATTCCTAGGTACATACCAGCATTAATAAGACCGAATATGTTCCCAATTAGTGGTAAATGGCCTACAATACAAAACTTACCCGGAAAGACTAAAATATCTTAATATGTATAGTTTAGAGTAGAGAAGGGAAAGGGGGGACATGATAGGGTTTTAACAAGAGAGAGACATTATTCACAGGAAGAGGAGCAACAGAACACGAGGACATGCACTGAAACTAGAGGGAGGAAGATTCAGGGTAAATGTGAGGAAGAATTACGTCACAGAAAGAGTAGTAGATAAGTGGAATAGCCTCCCATCAGAGGCGGTAGAGGCAAATACAGTATAAAAATGTAAACATGCTTGGGATAGGCATATTGATATCCTTACAAAGAAATAAGGATCAAATATGGTTTGAGGTAACATGTTTAAAAGGGAAACGGTCATCTATTATACCACACTTAGGTCGACAGTCATTAGGTCGACCACGTTGGGTCGACATGGGCCAAGGTCGACAGGGTTATAGGTCGACATGTGTTTAGGTCGACATGGGCCAAGGTCGACATGGGTTTAGGTCGACAGTCGTTAGGTCGACATGGGTTTTTCACTGTTTTTTGAGCCGACATATGCCGACAGGCGGGATTTCATGCCCTATCATCCACTAGGGCGTGGTGGGAGAAAAAAATAGTGTGCTGAGCGCAGCGAGGCACCATGCCCGAAGCATGACGAGCGATGCGAGGGGCTGCGGTTCACCTCTAACTGTGTCCATGTAGACTGTGTCGACATTCGGGTCAAAAAACAGTGAAAACCCCATGTCGACCTAACGACTGTCGACCCTGGCCCATGTCGACCTTGGCCCATGTCGACCTAAACACATGTCGACCTTGGCCCATGTCCACCCAAAGTGGTCGACCTAATGACTGTCGAACTAAGTGTGGTCTAATAGATGATCCACACCCGTTTAAAAAAGGGGCAGACTAGATGGGCCAAGTGGTTCTTATCTGCCGTCAAGTTCTATGTTTCTATGTTTTTAAGTGGCGGGATGGCGGTATTCAATGAGCCTGATTCGCCATGTTTTTATGGCGATTTTGTGCTGTAAGGCGATGTTTTGACTAAAACGGTGAATCACCCTATTCAATGACCAGATGGCGAATACATTTCAAGGTTTTTTTCGCCATGATTCACCGAGTAGCAATCGCTATCTTTTTATGGTGAAGTGGAATGTGAACTTTTAAAATAAAGTGTTTTGTTTTTTACATTTGGTGTAAAAAAATCAGGAATTTTATTCTGAGGAGGGGCATGCTATTTTTATTCATGTGCTGTAATTTAATAAAAAAAAAAAAATATATATATATATATATTTTTTTTTTTTACACAGACCAGCCAGCAGGGGACCGGAGCCGAGCCGCTCATTAGATATTCATATATTCACTTCACCCGATCATTACATATGCATGACTGGGTGTAGTGAATATACCCGGTCCCCTGCTGGCACCCCCGGGGGGGCAACCTGTGCTGCCTGGCACCCGGGGAGCCCACCTCCCCCCCACAAACGTTCTGGGGCAGGCAGGGAGACTTCCATCTCCCTGCCTGCCGCCGTCCTCGGGCTCCCTGCGGCATCGCCGCAGGAGTTAAAATTCGCCAGTCAGGGGCAGCGAGCCCCTGACTCGTTGAATACTGGAGCCGGTGAGGCTCCGTAACGCAGCGAGCAGTGGCGAATGTGCAGCGAATCCTAAACAGGATTCGCTGCACATCGCCAAAATGCTCATTGAATACTGCCCAAAGTGTTTTTCTAGGTGTAATGTATAAAAGTGACAGCCAGCAGTACATAGTCAGACTTAAATTGTATGAAATCTGACTAGTTTAGCAGTAATGAAACAGATTTCAGTCTCAGATTAAATTGAGACAAGAACATAAAAACATATTATTCATAATTCATAGAAATATTCGACATTTCCCTTCTCATAATGACAGCATCTAAATAACTGCAAGTAAAATATGTAGTAACAGGTATGGTAATGATGTTATACAATAAATGAACTGTGCTTAAATTAAAATAAAAACAACATGGCTTAGTGAGGATATTTGGGTGATTTAATATGTTTATACTTTATACTGTAGGTCAAATGATGTTAGTCTAGCAGGTAAGCAGGTGTAGTTGGATTCTTTTTTAAAATATGACCTTCACAATATTCATTTATTTATAGAAATAGAGGGTGAGATTTAATAGGATGAGAGATTCAGAAAGTGAGAGATTTGGTAAGAAATCTCCAGTTTCTTTAAAGCAGCAATCATTTACACTGCAAAACCAGTTTGATTTTGCAGTGTAAATGATTGCCGCTTTAAAAAAACTGGAGATTTCTTCCCAGATCTCTCACTTTCTGAAGCTCTCATCCTATTAAATCTCACCCACTATATCTATTCTATCCCATTCATGATTCTAGATATAGAGGACATCAGTGGTAGCTCTAGAGGAGCGGCTGCAGCACAGTCCAAAACTGGGAACCGGTGGAGGGCAGCGACGGGGTCCGTTAGAACAGGGTACGCAAGTATCTCATGCGCGCTCCCCCTTCTGACGACTGGCGGCGGCTGGCGAATGGCGTTAGAATCGCCAGGAGCAGCTCCAATGTGAGCTGCTCTATCTGCACTTGTAAACATACATAAAAAGAAGGGAACCAACTACTTTTTAATTATTTAATTTACTAATGAAGATGTTTCAATTTTGTTAATTTACGTTCTTACCAGACATCCGAGGAAGGTGTTGAACAGCAACGAAACACGTAAACCATTTACATAATCTGCGGATCCTCTGGTTGCTTAGTGTAATAATTTTGGATCATGGATCTGTACATTTACTAATATAGATTTATTCTGTGAGATAAGATTACAGGCTACATTTATTAAGGATCAGTTTTGGCTTCAATGCAAAACAGACGGTTATCGACAACAGTGTAGTGTCTAAAGAAACTGGCATTTAAAACCCCATCAATGCCCATCATAAGCTCAAGAATACACTTTCAATCAGTGACAGATTTCAAGCACTGCTTGGATCAGTAGGATCTATACAGGCTTTAGTTAAAAGTGTTAAAAGTGATGATTACAGAAGAAAAAAAAAAGTATGTTCCACTCCAAGTTTGTTATATAAAAATCACTCCCAAGCCTCTTAGCATTGGCTGGTATTAAAAGGTGTGTGTGTGTGTGTTTTTTCGGGTGAGGGTTTGTGATTTTTTTTTGTGAGATTTTTGCGGAAAGGGGGGGAGATTCTCTAAGCTAAAAATGCGTTAAAAACCCCGTTATCGGGGTTTTTACCGCATTTTGGGATGCTGTAAGCATCCCCCGCCGGGTTACCGCGGCGGGGGGCATCGCCAGAAAAATCTGGCGATGCCCCATAGAAGCCAATGGGCTTCTATCGCAACCCTCCGCCTCCCCGCGCCGACCCCCCGCCGCCCCGCATCGCCCCCTCCCCCCTCACCTGTGTCCGGGCTGCACAGCGCAGTGCTGCCCGGACCTGTGACCTCCTCCCTGCACTGATCCTCTTCCGGGTGCAGGGAGGAGGAGAGCCCGGCGCAGCAGCAGCAGTGCCGGGTGTGGGAGGGAGGGGAGAGCCGCCGGGACCTGCTGGGACCCGGCAACTCTCACCGCAAAGGACAGCTCTTAACGCAAGAGCTGTCCTTTGCCTTAATTATCGCATATGTTACAGCATATGCGATAATTAAATATGCGATGGGCGGCGAAGGGGGGCGGAGATTCTTAGAGAATCTCCCCCAGGGAGTTTTTGTATTTTCTGGCTGTGTGTGTGTGTTTGTGTGTGTGTGTAGTATGTTGTGGTGTCCTCTCCAGCACTTGGGTGAACCAGCTGGAGCTGGTGAAACCATACAATGGGAGGTTGCAGCAGGGCCCAGCCACAATGTCAATCAGCTCTAAGGCGTGATCACATTAGGTCAACAATAAGAAGTTCAACAGTAAATCGGTCCACCACTATTGGTCGACACATGGAAAAAATCAACATGGTTTAGGTCGACATGGCCACTAGGTCAACATGAAAAAGGTCTACATAAGTTTTTTGTTGGTGTCTGCAGACCTATGTCGACATGGACACCGTATTAACGTACCACGTCCCCTCGCTGCACTAGCCATGCTTTTGGCATTGTGCCTCGCCGCGCTTGGCACAATACTCTGCCCACTGGGATGGTGAAATATGAAAAAAATGTTTTAAAAATAGAAATCTTGAAAAACTAATGTCCACCTTTTTCCCATGGCGGCCTTTTTTCATGTTGACCTTTTGACCATGTCAACCTCTTTTATGTGGCGACCTATTGACCGTCGACCAATAGTTGTCGACCTATTGTTTGTTGAACTAATGTTTGCATACCTAGAACCTGTACTCCACCTGCAAAAAAAAAAAAAATGACAATAAAGACAAGACTCATGCGATACAGAGTAATGTAATCAGTGACTACTCACCAACACCCATTGTTTCCTTAAAGTCCCTGGAGCATGTCCAGGGGGCTTTACAAATCAAATGAGACCCGACTGCTGCTCACAGACCCCCAGGGCCAATGACGGGTCACTCGAGGAGCAGTTGTATTATCCTATATATATAATAAAAAACAATGTTCCTCACTTCTGTGGGGTGAATTCAAGTGTTTTGCACTCCAGCAGCCACTAGATGGCACCTGACAGAGCAATTCAAGTCAAAAATGGCGCCCCTCCCTCGGATTTAAGTGCAGAAATATATCCCAAAAAAATTTTAATTGACCAAGAATACTCCCCTTTTTTAGGTATGCTTATCCACGAGACTTCACTTCACAAAAGCTCTTTTTCTCTCTCAGGGGGAGTTGTTCAGTGGTTTCATATAATAGAGATAGGAGATAAGAATATATATCCAAAAATGTGAAGTATGTCTTAAATACCAACAGATTATAATAGAGTAGGCTGATATGATGGTGGCGTACCACAACTCACTATAGGTAAGTTGGAATACTCATATAGCGGTTTCTTTCCTTAAAAGCAATTCGTACCCCTACTCACGATCAAGTGTGTATTTTCCAAGCATATAAAGGTTTCTTTATGATTTTCTCAAAAAAGCTTTTATTCCACAGAAACTTTTCAATAAAACATTTTTTTACAAAAACAAAACAGAGGCTTGTGGCAAACTTTTAGGGTGAAGGAGGTGCGGCTGTGAAATCTACACACTCAGCAAGAATCCGGATCTTAACAGGGTGTGGACTATCACTTTTCACTCACCTTCTTCCCTTGTAGTCTGTCCACAGGTTCTCAGTAAAAACAGAAGTGCACTAGTCCAGCAACAACAACATGTTTCGAGATACTTCTGATCTCTTCCTCAGGTTCCTGGCTAGTGCTGCGTTTCCAACTCGTTTATATGGCTCCTGAAACCTCACTTCCGGTACCTCACTTCCGGTATCGGAACCTCCGTGTGTCACACTTCTAATTCATAATCTCCATATTACTGTGTTACATGCTTCTTCTTTATAGGTAGCCATCGTCCCCCATTCTAGATTTAAACAACTGTCCTTCTTATAGCTGTATTTCCCTACTAGATCGGCTTCTCCGCTCTCTTGCGGCAGCCGCACTTCCGCCCAGTTCTATAGTATCGCGGCACTTCCGCCCGGTACTGACGTCATCTCCGCTTCTCTTTGTGATATTCTCGCCGCGTGTAATCGGCGTCTCCGCTTTTCCCGCCATTCCTTAGCTAAGATACGTTCCGGGCTTGTTTTGTATGGAGTTTTCACCGGAAGTCTTAATAATAGATTCCCTCTAAAATATATATAATATCAAAAGGGATTAAAAACTGGGTTTACCAACGCTGATATATTATGTAATGCTAAAAGGACATATCAAATTTGAGGTAGGTATTTTTTATAAAGACTAATAACTGATAAAGAGGAGGATAATGAATAAATGGGAAAAAACTTTTCAAAAAACCATATAAACTGGGGGTATAGATATAATTTGATAAAATCTTCCATATATAAATTCCATATATATAAAACATAGCTAATATATACTTTATATTAAAAAAAGGGGGTATTAAAACATAATTTGAAAAACATTCTAAAAGTGCCATTCTAAAAGATTGTGCTAAAAGAGGGCAATTAGAGGAACCATTTTAATTCGAAATCATGATTCAAGCCACGTGGGGTGAGGGTTTTAAATTTAAAAATAAACTTCATTTCGGTTCTTGCCAACATTTGGTCAACATTTCTGTTTCTCCAATTCCCCACAATTTTCTGTAGACCCAAGAATCTCTTTAACGACTTAATCGAGCACTGATGTTGTTCCTTGAAGTGATTAGAGAGATGGTGTGTCGTCACTCCTTTATTAATATTCCTTAGGTGCTCTGAGATTCTAACTTTAAGCGGCCTCGTAGTTCTTCCAATATAAAAGAGGCCACATTCGCATTCCACCAGGTAGATGACATATGATGTTTCACAAGTAATGAAATCCTTGATCTTAAAAGGTATATTATTAATCATAATGTCTGTGGATTTTGAGTTTTTTTTTACTTCTGGGCTCTTGTGCATTAGGATATTAGGGAAATATCCTCCAACTCAAGATAGGCGACGCTCTATTATCATATAGGCGCCAAGGGATTTTCTCACACAAAAACCCGCATACAGAGCAATTCAAGTGTTGCTCAGTTGCCACTGCTAACATTACAGATTTAAATAGAAGGAAAGCATTTTTATGATTTTAATAATGTTTATGCTATTGGGCATCTCTAGTGTGTTTAGTGTTATTAGTATGCTTCCTGTGCTTCTCTGCATGTTATTAGTATGCTTCCTGTGCTTCTCTGAATGTTATTAGTATGCTTCCTGTGCTTCTCTGCATGTTATTAGTATGCTTCCTGTGCTTCTCTGCGTGTTATTAGTATGCTTCCTGTGCTTATTTGTGTGTTATTAGTATGCTTTATGTGCTTCTCTGCATGTTATTAGTATGTTTCCTTTGTTTCTTTGTGTGTTTTTAGTATGCTTCCTGTGCTTCTCTGCGTGTTATTAGTATGCTTCCTGTGCTTCTCTGCATGTTATTAGTATGCTTCCTGTGCTTCTATGCGTGTTATTAGTATGCTTCCTGTGCTTCTCTGCATGTTATTAGTATGCTTCCTTTGCTTCTCTGCGTGTTATTAGTATGTTTCCTGTGCTTTTTTGTGTGTTATTAGTATGCTTCCTGTGCTTCTCTGCATGTTATTAGTATGTTTCCTGTGTTTCTTTGTGTGTTTTTAGTATGCTTCATGTGCTTCTCTGCGTGTTATTAGTATGCTTCCTGTGCTTCTCTGCGTGTTATTAGTATGCTTCCTGTGCTTCTCTGTGTGTTATTAGTATGCTTCCTGTGCTTCTCTGCGAGTTATTAGTATGCTTCCTGTGCTTCTCTGCGTGTTATTAGTATGCTTCCTGTGCTTCTCTGCATGTTATTAGTGTGCTTCCTGTGCTTCTCTGCATGTTATTAGTATGCTTCCTTTGCTTCTCTGTGTGTTATTAGTATGCTTCCTGTGCTTCTCTGCGTGTTATTAGAATGCTTCCTGTGCTTTTTTCGGCGTGTTATTAGTATGCTACCTGTGCTTCTCTGCGTGCTATTAGTATGCTTCCTGTGCTTCTCTGCGTGTTATTAATATATGTCCTGTGCTTCTCTGTGTGTTATTAGTATGCTTACTGTGCTTCTCTGTGTGTATTAGTATGCTTCCTGTGCTTCTCTGCGTCTTATTAGTATGCTTCCTGTGCTTCTCTGCGTGCTATTAGTATGCTTCCTGTGCTTCTCTGTGTGTTATTAGTATGCTTCCTGTGCTTCTCTGTGTGTTATTAGTATGCTTCCTGTGCTTCTCTGCGTGTTATTAGTATGCTTCCTGTGCTTCTCTGCGTGTATTAGTATGCTTCCTGTGCTTCTCTGCGTGTTTTAATATGCTTCCTGTGCTTCTCTGCATGTTATTAGCATGCTTCCTGTGCTTCTCTGCGTGTTATTATTATGCTTCCTGTGCTTCTCTGCATGTTATTAGTATGCTTCCTGTGCTTCTCTGCGTGTTATTAGTATGCTTCCTGTACTCCTCTGCGTGTTATTAGTATGCTTCATGTGCTTCTCTGCGTGTGGCTTCCTGTGCTTCTCTGCGTGTTATTAGTATGCTTCCTGTGCTTCTTTGCGTCTTATTAGTATGCTTCCTGTGCTTCTCTGCGTGCTATTAGTATGCTTCCTGTACTCCTCTGCGTGTTATTAGTATGCTTCATGTGCTTCTCTGCGTGTGGCTTCCTGTGCTTCTCTGTGTGTTATTAGTATGCTTCATGTGCTTCTCTGCGTGTTGCTTCCTGTGCTTCTCTGCATGGTATTTTTTATGCTTCCTGTGCTTCTTTGCATTTTTTTGGCTACTGAGGGAAATATGAAACACTGGGGTAGTTCTAGTATCAATGATTGTGTATATATTTTTTTTAATTTAATAGAAATTGCAGTACTGCATTCATTTAGTAGTATATTAAGTTGATAGCTTAGTCATAATGGATCTATGTAAAATAAGTTAATATTATACCAGCAATCCCGCATATGTTGGTTTTCTGTATATAGCTAGTACCTATTATGCACACTCCCGGCGTCACTCCCAGCAGAGAGGAGGGGGCCCGGCTGAGGAGGCTGTACACGGGCCTCCTCCTCTCTAAAGTAGCCCCTGGCAGTGGTATCATCATGGTTTTTATCGGGGCAGATGCCCCTGGACCACAGGCAGGTATCTTCAGGTTCCGGCATAGATGCAGAAATAGCCTCCAGAGACCCCCAGAACCCACAGCTGCCCATCGCCTCCAAACAAGGGTGCAACTACCATGGGCGCAAGGGGTGCAGCTGCTATGGGGCCCAGAGCTGCTGTCTAAGTAATATGTTTTACATAAATTTATCACCATAGGTTGCTAAATAGGGGGTCCTTTACAAACTTTTGCTATGGTGCCCAGGAATATCTTGGTACGCCTCTGCCTCCAAGCCACTGCAGGGTCTGCTGGGAGTTTTGCTTATGATACTGTTTATTAGTGTTTTATTACAGACTAGTTAAAAGCCCTCAAAATTATGGCTTCTGCAGTGTGCTTTCACTTTAAGCTGTGACAGTTTTTACTTTCACTTTGAGCTGTGACAGTTTTTAGCTGACAAACTCTCTACCCCACCCCAGTCCCTATCTGCTCCTACCTCCAATCTATTTCCTCACAGATCCCTCTATACATATCACGCAAAGTTTAAAACAGATCAGTGTCCCTGCAAAAATTGCTTTCACTTTCAGTCACCCCAACAACTAATATAATTATTTGAAATATATGACATGTAACATCTTGTGTCTAGCATCTACCCTTGATATAAAGCGTTTGCGCTCACATTCCCCAGCTCTCGCATGGCGGATCCGAGTCCTCATACACAATGTCTTGTTACTACAGCTCAGAAGTTCTACAAGATAAACACCGTTCCAGTACATTCCTATATAACAATCTCTGCTAATCACACACCAGGACATGTGCAGAAACAACAACAGGAAAACCTCCCCAAAATATCTGAGGAACCGGATTTAATTTACGCCATTGTAGATGGCGTCTTTGTGTGCGGGCCTCTGTGTTGGCTTTGCACGCACACAGCTTTCCGACTGTTAATTCTCTACTTCCACATTTTATTTTTTGTGCGAACATTGACAATTCCATTTTTGCATTTTCTTGTGATAATGGCCCATCACTTTGAAAAGCAGGAAATGAAGAAAAAAAAGATAAAAGGATGGTTCTACTTCAATGAGTTCTGACAAATAATGTTTTGGAGAACCAGAAATGTGCTGTGGCACGCTTTGTATCCAGCCTCTCTGCTCTTCACATAATATGCAAGAATGTGCTTTGATTTTTGTCAGTGGCAGCAAATTGTTCTGTTCTGCAGTAGACGTGTAGCTGTAGAATAACTGCTTTGCTATAAAATGGTAGTGAGTCAATATAAAATTGTCAATTATCATTTCCACAGATGCATTTACAATATCAAACTGCACTTTGTAGCAATACCAGAATGGCCATGTTCGTTCAAGACCAGTGGCGTAACTATAGCTCCGCAGCCCCCGCGGTGGCGGGGGGGGCGCAGAGAAATTGGGGGCGCCGCCGGGTGGGCTGCGGGGCTATAGTTACCCGCAGTCTGCGTCTCGCCCGGCTCTCTGTCGGGACCTTCCTAACGTCACGGTCCCGGCTGGCTCCTGCTGCAATGAAAACTGACAATTAGAAAATGGCTGCCCCCATACTGCAGACAGTTTTCTGTCTGCAGTATGGGGGCAGCCATTTTCTAAGAGTCCGTTTTCATTGTAGCAGCAGGAGCCGGCCGGGACCATGACGTCAGGAAGGTCCCGACAGAGAGCCGGGCGAGACGCAGACCGTGGGTAAGAAGGGGGGGCAGGTTAGGTGCGTGGGGGGGGGGCGCCTCCCCCACGTGCGGCGGGGGGGCGCTAAATAGTTAGTTACGCCCCTGTTCAAGACCATTAGAGGACCCCTTGTATTAGGGAATGTATTTCTGACTGCTGTCCAGATGTGTCAAGCTTCAAAAAGTGATCAAGCGGAGAGTGATAAACAACCAGCCAATCAGCTCCTACTGTACCTGTCATCATAGTCCACATGGAAAAGATGTAACCCATGTACGCACTACTGGAGTTTAGGGGACTCTCCTTCATCAGCCAGCCAATGAAAATGTACCCATGCTGGTCAATTCTGATTCGCTGGTGGATGAAAAGGAATCCTTAGAGAGGCCAATTACAAGCAGCTGTACTATCTACACTGATATAGAATGATGTGTTTATGGTCATACTTCAGATTTTCCATTCATAACGGAGCATAGTTTTACATGAGGTATCCTGTCAGGATGTCAATATATTCATAATGTTGACATGGATGTTATGTGCCTAATTCAGATTTGATAGCCAAGCTGATTTTTTCCACTGCACTGCAGGTGGGGTAGATGAAACATGTGCAGAGACAGTTAGATTTGGATGAGTTACTTTGTTTCTGTGCAGGGTAAATACTGTCTGCTTTATTTTTACACTGCAATATAGTTTCAACACACCCCACCCAAATCTGTCTCTTTCTGCATGTTACATCTGCCCCACCTGCACTGTAATATGGTTTTGTCCATATGAGAAAAAAAATCAGCTTTGCGAAGTCTGAATTAGACCCTATATTTAGGTGGCATCTTTGTCATGCCATTGGTCTTGGCACAATGGACATTAAGTGCGTATTAATGTTCCTCGCTCATCATGCCAAATCAGTGGGGCAAACATGTCTATAAAATAGGCGCACTTGCACAATACAGATAAGCGAGTGTCTGACGTTTATATGCTTCGTAAATGGCCTTCACTGAGTCAGAGAACAAAGTTACTTTTTCTGAAAGTTTTGCTCAACTTCCAAAGGAAACAGATTTCCATATTACACAGCTGGGCGCATAAAATACTGTACTGAGGTGACATAGTTATTGCACATTTAACAAGAAAGCAGAAAGCTCGCACAATAGATCCTACAACCATAATGGAAGTAAAGCCGCTGAAGGAATATATTTTATCTTCACGGCCCTAAAGAGATTAAATAAATCCCATTTATTTGGATGTAGTTGTAGACTCGTGTTTTATTTATTTCTTTTTAGCAGCTAGGAGAGATTGTTTTATTGTGTCCTATCAGTACCTTTCACAATCTCTTCTTGTTTATGCTTTTATGCTTTGAGGAGAAATCTTAATTCCACATAGAGTTATGAATTCAATTTATTGAGTTTTCTGTTGTTGCACAAAATATGTTTAGTCTTGGAGAAATTACTTATACCTTCCTCTGTGTTTTTTTTTATATATATATTTTATTTTTATTTTTTCATTCAGGTGATGAAATTGTCCAAGTTTTATTTCACTGTACTGTAATGTTGTCACCAGTGCTATTTTGAACTGTAAAGATTTAATTAACACTGCTCATTAATATTTGTGATTTTTAATCTATTTTTGTCCCAAACTTATTAAGCTCGGTGAAGTGATAAAGTGTCTGGTTTTTATCACTGGCCAATCAGCTCCTACCTGTAATTTTTTAAACCAACATACAGATAGTGGTAGATGCTCAATTAGTTCAGTAGCATTTCCCAGGTGCATGAGGGAGGGGTTAAATACTGTGTAAGTAAAACAAGACATTTTTTCCTCAGCACACTGAGCAATGCTAGTAACCAATCTAGAACACTACATGATAATACCAAGCCTGTAACTTCACAGGTAGGAGCTGATTGGCCGGTGATAAAAACCAGACACTTTAACACTTCACCGAGCTTAATAAATCTGCCCCTGTGTAACATATAGATGAAAATACCAAGTTAAATGTCACAGCTTTATGGGGGCAAGTTACTAAGATGGGAGTTCTATTTCACTCAGGATGTTGCTATAGGCAACCAATCAGAATCTACTTCTTATTTATTTAGCATCCGATAGAAGATAATAGGGGGCGTCTGATTTGTTGCCTATAGCAACATCCCGACCCAGGTTGAGGACATAACGACCAGGCATTAAACTGGGTTGAGAGTGCAGTCTAAAAGAGATATTAGTAAATAAACCCAAATAAATTATTACGGTTGTTGACAAATAGGTTTCACTTTAAAATATGGTTCTTCAGTTCTTCAGTAAAGTTTGAGTAACCACAGTTAAAATAACAACTTCTCAAAATACTTTGATTTAATTAACAAAAGTTTACATCTATAACCCACGCCAACGATTAATAGTTAAATGGAAAGGTTAGTATTTTTCTAATGTAACATATAACATAAATACATTGCAATGTTCTCTCCCCTTATCACATGCGATGCATACCAATACTATTGATGTAAGGCTCACTGGTTGGTAGTTGCTTACCTCTTCCTTGCTTCCACTTTTGTGCAATGGGACTACATTTGTTTTTTTCTAGTCCTCTGGGATTACTCCAGTAGCTAGTGACTGGTTGAATAATTCTGTTAATGGTTTTACCATCTCCCCTTTAAGCTCTTTTAGTATCTTTGGATGAATTCATCTGGCCCCATTGATTTATTCACTTTCAGTTTTGAGAGTTCTTTTACTTTCTCCTCTGTAAATGTACTTTTTTTCACCCTGATTTTTCTGACTATACTTGCAACTTACATATATACAGTATACACATAACATTACTTCAGAAACAGTCCGGAATAAGTTTATTTCACCTTATAAAGTCTATTCTTATTGGCCAAGATACCAACCAATTAACCCAACCATTTCTGTCTGCTGAACATAACATGCAAGTCAAATTTATATAGCTAATGACCCGCATGATCCCAGATCCCAGTGGCGTCACTGAACGATATCATTTATCGATATCATTCAGTGTGTTCACTCAATTTCACCACCCGTGGCTGATATCCTTTACTATTTCAATTGCGGTGTGGGTCATCTAGTTTGTGCGGGGCTTAACATCTGTGGGCTACATGCAATATCAGTCAGTATTTACCCTGCACAGAAACAATATAAATGTATTTGCTCCCCTTTTATAGTAACACGGTGTGTTCCCATCACAAAATGACTTGCTTTAGTGAATCTGACCCAATGTGTTGAGTGGAAAGACATTAAATACATAAGACAGTGATAAGAACAGTAGCCTGTAACATGAAGCGTGTGGATGTCCTGGATGGGGTGCACTACTCCCCTAACTGTAATTGAAGAATATATTGGCTGAATAAGCCAAGCGATCCACTGCTATAAAGTAGGATGACAGTGTAAGGTATTGAGGCTGCCTTAATAAAAGTATGCCGCATGGTATATTAACAACAGAGCCTCAAGTTAAAAATTAATTTCTTCATTCACTAAAAAGGAAAGTTACCTTCACTTCTCAGTTTCCCTGCACTCAGCAGTTCTGGGCCAAAATGTATTTTCCATAAGATAAGTTATATTTTAAAGTCACCTGTGAGTGCCTTTGTTTCTAAATACAATCTCTCTCTCTCTCTCTATCTCTTTCTCTCCCTCTTTCCATTTTTATTTTTTATTTAATTGATCCACCCCCCAGACCCGGAGTTCCTGGACCCATTTTTCCAGAAAAACAGTACTGTATATATAGTTACTGTAATAGGACAGTGGTCTTAAACCTGACCCTCAAGGACTCTCAACAGTGCACATTTTCCATAAAGATTCACAAGGGTAATAATTAGCTCCACCTGAGGGTATATTAAAATGTGTCAGGGAGTAATAAATGTACCTGTGCCCATGTCGAGTGACCTGGGAAAAGTGCCCTGTTTGGGAACCACTGTAATCGGATAATAGATTGTAAGGCCGGCATGTCCAAACTATGGCCCTCCAGCTGTTGTGAAACTACAAGTCCCATCATGCCTTGCCACCGTTTTGCTATTAGGGAATGCTAAAACTATAGCAAGGCATGCTGGGATGTGTAGTTTCACAACAGCTGGAGGGCCACAGTTTGGACATGTCTGTTGTAAGGGGTAAATTTACTAAGATAGCTCTTTTTAAGTTGAGGTGTTTCCCACAAAAAACAAGGTTGCCACAAGCAAAATGACACAAGCAAAATGGTTGGCACAGAAAAGAGTTGCCACCAGTTTTTCCTCCGTCCAGGCCTCCTCCTCGCTGTCGGGAGCAGTAGGGTCTGAGCACTAGAGCGCTCAGACCCTACTGCCCATGCACAGATCCCTGGAAATCCCGTGTCACCCACTTCTCTTTGAAGCTGGATACACAATGGATGATGTATAACAAGCATGACATTGCAGTCAACAGGGAAGCGATGGGGACCAAGCATCCGCAAGTGCATGCACACTTGCCAAAGCAGGGAACGATGGAAAGATAGCAGCAGCAATGCTGGATATGGCAACATTGCATCATTAGCCAGGTCTTCTTAATTAGCTGAGTGTAGGGCTGACCAGAAGCCATCACTAAGGCCCGTGGGAATGTGAAGATAATGTATATACATGATTTGATCCATTTGTTGTTCCGATCCATCAGAATTGGACAAATTGTTCAAAATATCATCTAGTGGATGCCGGGCTTTAGCAGAGCACATAGGGAATAGATGCAGTGCAAATACGTGCAATGTCTATTCACGGGAGCGAGGATCTGGAGGCATGGTCAGCAGCTCTGAGCATCTCCCTAGCATGGCGAAAATGGGGGTCGGTAGTATACATGTGAAAGTCTTGATCAATAGTTCCTCAAGGCAGGAAGGTATTCCAGAGGAGGGGCTGCAGGACAGTTCAAAAATAGAGGAGCCACACCAATTGCCATTCCAAACTGACTCCCTGGCAGTTGGTGTTTCTCAGATATTTGAATTTGGAACTGTGCTGCAGCCCCTCCTCTGGTGCCTCCACCGCTTAACACAGTGTTTTCAACTGCTGTGCCGTGACACACCATTGTGCCTTGAGATGTTATCAATTGTGCCCCGAGATCTAGAGATGCCCAAACCAGATTATGGCCAACACCAGTTCAACTGTTATTCACTGGTCTCTTCTTTTCATGTAAAGGGCCAATGTATTTTATTTTTGTTACCTGTGAGGACCAGTGTTATAGTTTTTTATATGGGCGCTAAAATGTTTGTTTGTTTTTCCTGTGGGGGCCAATGTGTTTTGCCCAGTGGGGATCTCATGGTGTGCCTTGGCAATTTTAAAATCTTATTTATTATGCCGCAAAGTAAAAAAGTTGAAAATCAATGGCTTAACACTTAAGGGACTGTTAATATAAGAGGCTGCAAATGATTTACAAATATTTGTGCTAGCACATTAGTAGTAATAACGATCAAGTCTGCTGACTCCAAAGTCAAAAAGGAAAAAAAAAATAGCTGCTAAATCTCTCATTACAGCTCAGGCTTATTGGTAAAATGGTTCAATACGGTTACTTTATTCCATGTTTACATTATCTTTTTTTTCTCTAATCCTAATTTCTATTGGACAGTAATAAACTAGCTATAAAATTGGCAATCTTATACATTTCTGGAACAATAAACACACACTAATTTAATAGATTTATTTGTTGCATAAAAATCCTTTAAAAAATTTTGTTTAGATAATTACAAATACATTACTACACAACTACTACTACTTACACTACACAAATAAAATAAAAAAAATAATCCAGAGTTTACTGTGGTTTCTGGTTACAGACGTAATGCTACAGGAATTTTGGCAGAACCTCAAGTGTCAAGCTCTGGATGGTACTTTTACAAGGTTACAGTCATGTAAAACGCTGTGTAATATGCTGGTGTTACTTAAATACACGGAATATTATTAATAAATGTAATTGTAGCACTTGCTTTGTAATTGCCTATGTTTCATTGGCACAGCTATGACTAATGGAATTCTACGAGAAACCTTACAAATGTGTTTGCCATGAATTAAAGAAATTTGTAGTAATTACAACTTCAAATGAAAATTACTTTCAGTACTGTGTTGCCTCATACACAATATAGGATTTATGGGGTGATTCAGACCAGATTGCGCAGCTGGAATTTCGCAAGCCGGGTGATTATCGATAGACTATACATGCGTAAGGATCGTAGCATGCATGCGCAAGGCCATCCGGCGATAAAATCCTGCTAGTTTTTTATTGCTGTCTGCTCGCAGGTTGAATGACAGAAATCCGGTGTTTGTGGATGTTACCGTACGTTTTCTGGGAGTATCGGGGGTAACGAAGCAGTTGCCAAGGTGTTTGAAGGTAAAGAGTGTGACGTCAGTTCCAGCCCAGTACAGCCTGTTTCTATCGTAGCCATCGATTAAGTCCTGGGCAAAGGTGGAACTAACATTGGTGCATCAGGTGCAGTGTACCGGGGCACTAAGGACATATGCACAGTTTGATTTGGTTTATTTATCAAAATCTAATGGACATCGAATGGTTTTCAGACACATTCAATGCTGATTCGATCCCAATGCGAGGCCCTGTGGCATCAAAATCAAATAGAATGTGCAGGCAAGACTATATAGTACAGACCTGTGCTATATAATCCAAATCAAATGCGTTTTGCATGCCATTCGATTCGAACCCAATCAAATCGGGATTGAATCGCAAGCAAAATTGCACTGTGTGAACACCCCTTAAGGTACCCACTGCTGCCTCTGTCACCCTCTTCCTGTCGCTCATTGTTTTCCCTGTCACATTTTGCCTCCCCCTGCCTCTCCCTGTCACCCTCTTCCTCTCGCTGGGGTAGATGTATGAAGCAGTGATAAGGGAGGAGAACTGATAAAGTGCTTGGTACTTTATCACCGGCCAATCAGCTCCTGGACCTGGGCTACGCACAGACTCCACTCACTGGAAAAATCATTCAATGGAAAGCGGCTTGTGAATGGGTTTGCAACGAATCGCCATGCTCTGCAATTTAACATCACGTTTATTAGGACTGAATAACTTCCTTAGGGCCATATGTATCAAGCTTCCTAAAAAGTGATAAAATGGAGAGTGATAAACAGCCAGCCAATCAGCTCCTACCTGCCATGTAACAGGCTGGGTTTGAAAAACAACAGGTAGGAGCTCAATGACTGGCTGTTTATCACTCTCCACTTGATCAATTTTTTAAGCTTGAAACATCTGGCCCCTAGTCTGTAGGGGTTGTTGTACAATAAAGACCTTAAAATATTATACTCTAGTATTTTTATGATAGCTCCGCACCATTCCCAATCTTATTTTTATCCTGTGGTTCCTGCACTGGGTTTCCTAATTTATAGTCGCACATTCCAAAATAAATACATTCTCTAATTAAGGAGGACTATTAAATGCACTGTGACAGAAGACAGCATTTATTTATTGTGTACATGACTCATTTAAATAATTGGAAACGGGCACAGTCCCACCCCTGGTGAAGTTAAAGGGACACTTTTACCTCCCAGATTCTATATACTTTTATGATAGAAATTAAGCAGGGAGTTATTATTTTACAATGCTGTAATTCATATAGTGGCGCCCACACAGTAAATGCACAGTGTTATTTTAAACACGGAAATCATGCCACCTACGAAAACTCATTAGAATGGAGAAACAGCCTCAGACCACGCTAACTAGTGACACTAAATTAGTGTTAAACCTACTGAAACATCACGCCATTCTCATTAACTGACATAAGGCATGGGATGCAATTAAAACTGATTGTTCTGCATCACGTTGATAGGCAAATATATTATTTATGTTTGCAAGCACAATCTCCACATTCAGTTAATTCCTTTCTCCTTGTGTACATTCGGAAAGACAAGATTGAACTACCTGCCACAAGCTAAGCAAAAAGAAAATGAACAGTGACAGGGACAAAGCCGTACGTCTTTTTTTTTTAATGCCAATTTTTATCACATTCTTTTAAGTATTCAATTATTTTTATTTTACAAGACCGGAGATGTGTAGGTAGTAAATAGCTTTAGATTTAATTTATGAGTTAATAATAAATCCAATAATAAATAACATGCAAATATCATCTACTATCCTTTTTAATTAAATATTAGATTTAATTTTTTAGAAGCTTTTGTAAATTTTGTAAATTTACCCCAATAAGTGTCGATTTTTTAGACAGTCAAAACCACTTTTTTTGAAGATTTTCAGTCAAATTTACATTCCACCTATTCAATTAAAGTGCAAATTTCTCGTTTATTGGGAAATAAACACGTGGATCGGCGAATTACTCAAACTACAATTTTCAGCTGATTCAGTTTTGACTTTTTACAAAAGGGAAGCTGCATCGGAGGAAAAACTAGCTGAAAACGGCCACAATCAAATAGGCAAAGTTTTTTTTTCAGCTACTCGAAAAAAATGGACGAATTGAATACCCCTTATTAGGCTCCACCTTTATATTAATACTAAAAGATTATGAAATAGGACATGCATAGTAAAAAAAATGTTGCTTATGTGCCTTTCCGTTAATTCACGTTTTATCGATCCCTGTTAACAGACGCATTTTTTCTTATTAATGCACCTGGTTACTCAGAGTTACTGTGGATTGGGATCAGAATACTTTAAATAAGACTTTTTGTTTTGTAGATGCTTTTAAGAATTAAAGTTAAACAGCTTGATTAATGTCAGCCAACAGAACCACAGAGCTTCTGTCTAGTATATGGTATGTGTTTGATAGAAGAAAGTTTCTGCATGCTATACAAAGTCATTCTAATTTAATGTTCCCTACTGTGCTGAACTGTGAGCATTAATGATGTGGTGTTTATCTCCCAATTACTGGTTCTCGACTGATCTGACAAGAAGTTATGGTTCAGAATAG
Source organism: Crinia signifera (assembly GCF_055691185.1). Classification (NCBI taxonomy): domain Eukaryota; kingdom Metazoa; phylum Chordata; class Amphibia; order Anura; family Myobatrachidae; genus Crinia; species Crinia signifera. The sequence continues at coordinate 303,231,201 of NC_139219.1, read as the reverse complement.
ATGGCAGAAAGTTGTTTTAGAAAATGTAATTATTATTTTTTATATAGAAAGGCAATTACTGACTTACATGAAGCTAAATAATATATCGCCAGCTTAGGAACTTTGGTGATGCCACAAGAAGTCCATAAATTATTAATGACATATGGATTCCACCCAAATCCCAGGAGGGCAGACGCATTGCGCAAATAAGGGCATTCTCTAAAACGTATAGGATGTTTTTTTAATAATACTATTAATATTGAAAATATTATTTAAATATTTTTTTAAGTTTAATATATAAATAAACTTAATTGAAACAATACAAATAAATATTTTCACATTTAGAATGCAGTAATAATGTTGTATGACTAAAACAAACACAAATATATTTCTCAGCTGATAATATCATATCAAGACATTTTTATACATGGGGAAATATGAGAACAAACTGCCTTTCGGATATATCCATATATGCAAAAACATTTTCTGAATTTCTAGTTTATTAAATAAGTTGGAAATGTACTATTCAATTTATAAATCCCAAATATTTTAAAAGAGTAATTTTTTGCTTTTATTAACTCGATATGCAAATTTTTTTAAATTTTGACCTCCACAATTTCCAAAATTAGCTGCATTTTCTTCGCTTACATCAATTATTTCCTGGACACTAGATGCAATCATTTTAATCTACACTATGGGGGTGATTCAGGCTGCCTCACTATGCAGCAAACGACCGCCCCTTAACGCCGCTTGGCCAAATGCCCGCCACCCCCCCCCCCACACCTGCTGAATCCCCTTGGTACCATGTATGGGGATGTACACAAACACATCCCCTCGCATGTGGCCGAAGGGGTGAGAAATCATTAGATGGTCACCGATCATCGAATGATTTATCGACAGTGAACAATAACTGAGTGATAGAATAGAAATAGGAAATCATGTATGTGAAGGGAAACAAAAATGTGAGTGTGATTCCACTGAAAAACCCAAGGTGAAGAAGGTACCTAAGTGTGTATGCCAAACTGGTGCAGAGGTGTAGCCAAAGTAGTTCTCTATTGCACTGTGGTAAAAACGCATGATTCTGCCAAGACGTACGTTTCGCCAGGAGGTTTTCTTAATAGGGGGCCATTCATTGCACCCAGTGTTTTCTATTTTATGACTGTGATTCATACATAGCATTTGCTGAGTATTGACTATACAGGGAAATTACTTCCAGAGTTCTACTCTTCAGGAACTTCTTCTGTACTACTTGACGTATATCATATGATTTGCTTATGACTGTATTATTGTGAGAGGTTTTTCTAGAGCTCTGTATCTCTATTCACACATTGGTCTTTCCTGAAGTTGTATCCCTCATTAGTCTGGTCTCTATTGACCTCAGAATTGTTTTGTGTTTTTCTTGTTTTGTGTAATGTTGTATTGTTAGGGTCTAATTAAGACTCTGCATACATGCAGGACCCATTTTGTGCATGTCCTCTGTCGTCGCATGCAGTGCCCTCTAATACCGTGTACACACCATTTGATGCAGTATGGCCCCCGCACCCCTGCCGCAATGTCCCTCCCTCCCTGTCAGCCAATGCCAGCACCCCACCACATTGACTTATGTCTTAGGGGGTTATTCTAGTTGACTCGTTCGGATGTGAATTCACACCCTTGCGAGTGAACCAAACCTTGCTTTGCGAATGGTGGCTGGCCTCCACCCATTCTCAAGGTGGATTTGCACGCAGGGCTTGCGAATGGATGTGAAACAGTGACATTCATTTGCATCTTTGTGGTACCTGCCCCATCATTTGATGGTCGGCGATCATTGAATAATGGCGAAGGCGCACGCAATATAAAGTCACTCTAAAATCACATATTATATGTGTGGATGCTTGGGGGGAAATGGGCGGGCATCTGACATCCGAAATCATTGGCTATTAGCATATGTGTTCCCATATGCTAATGGGCCAGCCTGCTGCCCTGGCCCTGCTACCACAAGGATGGGTGCGTGCACCCAGCAAACAATTTGTCCGCCGTGGCCGCACGCACCCAGTGCATGCACATGCGCAGAAATGTGCATGCACATACAAAAAAAATCGGTTCCAGTGAGAACGTATGGTCCTTGCGAATGGACCAGAATAACCCCCTTACATTGTTTGGGGATGGGGAATGGGCGTCACCAGGTTCCTTTCCTCAAAACAGAGGCATGACATCTCCATTTTGTGGGAGTGCAGATTTACAGACCTTGGCTGCCCACCTGAAACCTGAAGGTTATTCAGACGAACTCTGGTCGCGCAGACTGATCCAATGGTGCGTCTTGAGACACTACAGTGGATCATGGAAGCAGGCAGGTATTGTCTATGTACAACAGACACCTCCTGCTGCATGAGTATATAAATTATACAGCATAACACAACGGTCTCCTTGTGGCTGTGCAATAGAGTATAATGCTGTGTACACACGGTACAATTTGCCATTCGATTTTGACTATATAGTCAAAATCAAATCATGATCGCATATATATCGTATGGAGATAGAACATGTTTTCAAACTTTCTATCCTGATTTGATGCCGATGCACCCTCCCGTTCAGCTGAGACTGAAAAGCCAAATAGACGGTACAGCAATGACTATATAGTGCAAATGTAGATAGTATGAATTGTATGTAAATAGTACAGAGTTAGCAAAGATTGCATAGCAATCGAATCTTAAGTCGAATAGCAAAGGAATCTCACCGTGTGTACACACCATAACTCTTAATCAGGTCCTTCCACCACCATGATCCTATTTTAACGTATAGGGCAAAATTTACTAAGATGTGCATTCTACTTCACACGTGATGTTGCTATGGGCAAGCAATCAGATCGTGTCTACTATCTTCTAGAGGGTGCTAAAAAAAAATAAGAAGTAGATTATGATTGGTTGCCCATCACAGGTGAAGTAGAATACACGTCTTAGTAAATTTCCCCCATACTATTAAAAGTCTACTTTCTCTTTTTGTTTGCCGCGACACTATATATATGACTCTGATGGGTGCACACAGTGACATTCTTTATACCCATCGCAGGGTTCTACATTATTCTGATTGCGGCATTAACTACTTTTCCATACATTATTGCAGTGCTTAGGATCTCCCCTTCTTCCTCCTTTCCTTTAGTTATTACATAACTAGTATGTGCGGGTTGGGATCATTGAGTTGATACAAGTATTAGGTCAACATGGGGAAGGTCAACAGTCAAAAGGTCGACATGGATTTTTTAAGGTTTGTTTTTTTCCGAATGATGACACTGTCGACATGGACACATGTCGGTGTAATGCGTCCCTAGCTGGTGACCGTATTCTGTAAGTGCCTGGATAACCAGAGAAATTAAGGTGTCCATACATGAGGTCCTGTTCCTGCTAAATTATGCAAAATATTAGGAAGACCATTATGACCATGGCCTACGTCTATGAAATGTCTACTGCTTAGTTATCTCAGGAATTACATTCTTAAATTGAATACCTTATACCGTTTATTCTGCATTAACTGAAGAACTGCCTTCATTTTGGCAAACCATGTAGGGCAGGCATTCTCAACCACGGTCCTCAAGGCACACCAACAGTGCAGGTTTTAGTGATATCCAGGCTTCAGCACAGATGGTTTAATCAGAATCCCTCAGGTACTAATTAAGTCACCTGTGCTCAAGCCTGGATATCTACAAAACCTGCACTGTTGGTGTGCCTTGAGGACCGTGGTTGGGAATGCCTGAAGTAGAGGGTATCAAACCAAGGAAGGACAAAACATTTAATTAATGTGTATTTAATATATGTATTAATTCATTGATTCATTTTTTTATATAGCTGTGAGGTTAAAGGTTACCAACTATTGTCCCAGCAATAATAAATGGTCAATGTTCTTATAGTAACTTCCAGCATGTTAAAAAAGCCAGAAGATTATGGGCGGTATTCAATGAGGCTGATTCGCCAGGTTTTTATGGTGATTTTGTGCTGTAAGGCGAATTTCTGACTAAAATTTCTCACCCTATTCAATGACCAGATGGCGAATACATTTCAAGTTTTTTTTCGCCATGATTCACCGAGTAGCAATCGCTATCTTTTTATGGTGAAGTGGAAGGTGAACTTTTAAAATAAAGTGTTTTGTTTTTTACATTTGGTGGCAAAAAATCTGGAATTTTATTCTGAGGAGGGGCATGCTATTTTTATTCATGTGCTGTAAGCACATGAATATATATTTAATTAAAAAAAAAAAATATATATATATATATATGTATTTTTTACACAGAGCAGCTAGCAGGGGGCCGGAGCCGAGCCGCTCATTAGATATTCATATATTCACTTCACCCGATCATTACATATTCATGATCGGGTGTAGTGAATATACGCGGTCCCCTGCTGGCACCCCCGGGGGGCAGCCTGTGCTGCCTGGCACCCGGGGAGCCCACCTCCCCCCCACAAACGTTCTGGGGCAGGCAGGGAGACTTCCATCTCCCTGCCTGCCACCGTCCTCAGGCTCCCTGCGGCGTTCACCGCAGGAGCTCAAATTCGCCGGTCAGGGGCAGCGAGCCCCTGACTCATTGAATACCGGAGCCGGCGAGGCTCCGGAACGCGGCGACCAGTGGCGAATGTGCAGCGAATCCTAAACAGGATTCGCTGCACATCGCCAAAATCCACATTTAATACCGCCCTATGGGAGGGATTGTGTATGTTCTGGCGGATCTAATAAATAACCAGCAGTTGTGTCCTCTTTTGGAATATTCATGGCTGCGGGCAAGGGTGTAGGGAACAAGCGTGGCAGAGGGGTCGGTTGCGCCACCCTATGATTTGTTGGGTAAGCAAAGCAAAACAATGCCTTGTAAGTGATTGCCTCTTTAAAAAAAGGTCTGAGTTCGGCCAGCATCCCATACAGACGCCGAACACTGGCATCATTACATCCATCCCATGGGATCTGTTCTAGACTTGTGAAATGTTTTAAAAATGTTGATGTCTTATATAACTACGAAATGTTCTTTAATATAGATTGGCTTAGTATAAATATTGATTGGTTTGTTTATTTTAAATATCTTCTATTACTGTATGTCTCTGAGGATGCCGCTGAGGGCTACAGCAGGCGAGGAAACGCGTAAGAGCTCCAACCCTATCCCTCATTTATTGAAAGATTGATTTCAATATAACTGCAGAGGATACAGCAATGACGTTCAGTGTTTACTCTGGATAAAGTTCCACCCTAGGACATTCAGTGCCAGCAACCGGGATTCACAGAACTACATAATCTGTGACATCCTGTAAGGTATCTCTTTTACTGTCTGGCCAGACATAGATTGGAAATCACTGTGCATCCCTGTAACTATGCATCATATCACTGAAATATATGTGCACTAACCCTGCTACATTTTGCTATTAACAAAGCATGATAAAGACTAACAAGTATTGACAATTATCACCTGCTCTTAAGACGGTACAGGGATATATATGACTAACAACAGAATAAGGACATATCAAATAAGCCATTGTTTGCTATAATTAAGCAAGTCTGCATAGTTAATTGATTGATACTATTAATTAATATTTAGGTATGCCCATATGCTTCAGCATCTGCTGATGTTTTTTTCAAATAGGAAATGTACTGTATAGTCTGTTTTTATATTTTCAGGATTTTTTCTATAATTTGGCCACAAAGACAGCTACATACTATATATTTTTTTATTTTATTTTGCTATTGACTGATTAATTATTGCTCTAATCTATGCGCAGTTTTGTTCTCTTTTTTCATATTGTCTGGTTTGGGGTTTTTGAGGAATCCCAAACAAAACAGCGGCATTGATCTAGAAAGTTTTTTGTTTTGTTTTTGTCCAGTCCTATTACTGCTAATAACTTGCTATATTGCTATCGAGTTTGCAGCGCCAGACTTTCTCTACTAATTTTTGGTTTTGGTTTATTTAAAAAAACTTTAACACAAAACCTATACTGAGAAAAACTATTCACTTTACTTTTACAATGAATTTGCGCAGTACGTCCAGTAACAAAGATGAGGTATAGCAATTTTAATTAATAGCACACTGGTTACTAGCCTGTCAAAATGACGAAACAACACAACAATAATGTCAGCGCTGATGACTGAGCTAGCCTGAATGGAGCAACACTTGAATTGCTCGTTTGGGCACCATCTGGAAGCTGCTGGAGAGCAAAATATTTGCATTCCCCCCAGTAGCGCACGCAGGGGGGGGCTTCTGAGTACCCAGAAAACCCCCAGGAGTCTAAGGGTCTGAGACTGAAAGCTGAGGGTCCCCTCTTTCCATGGGTACAAGAATTTTAAAAATCGGCCCTTGGGAACCGGAGATATCTGACTTCAAAGCAGTGGTCCCCATCCAAGCCGTTAATTGCATTTTGAAGTCAGATATTTCAGGTTTTGTCTGACTTAGAGTTTTTTGAGGGTATATTCAAAAAGCTGGGACTCTCCCCCTTTGATGGACATAACTAGCTTGTCTCTTCTGTTCCCATAACCAGAGATATCAGCCTTCCAGCAGCTGGTTACTGCTCCAGCTCCACACACCTGGTGTGTAGTTTTATATATTCGTTGGCAGATTGCTCTGCCTCCTGAATTCCCATCCCCTAGTCCCCAATACCATTTGGTAGGTGGGATTCTCTAGTTTTTAATTCCATTAAAATCTAAGAAATCTATTTCTGGGAACTGGAGATATCTGCAGTCAAGCAAGCTGTCCTCCCACCAGAAAATTATGAATAATAAGCCCACTCCACTATACACCCCTCTTCTGCATATTAAACATCCTCCGCCACCCTGGAAATTATGTATCACGGCCCCTTCATTCAGCGCAATGCCCCCTTCTCACACCCCATCTCCCACCATCTATGCAGTAAAGGGGTAATTAGTGGAAATTACTGATCCAGGCCCTACATGCTGAGCGGTTGATATAATACCCCCTACCACCCGCGGGACATCAAAGCTTCCCCCTCCCCTACAGCTGGAGGATCGGTAGGGGCCCCAATACATTGCTATGCCCAGGGGTCTACACTGCCGAATCAATGAAAAAAGGAACATCAGCTCTTCTCTCACTTAAAGCCAACTCTCATTTATGACTGTATTTAATTTCCCAGTGTCCAATAGATTCCATCAGGCTTTAATCTATAAAGGTTATAGGACTGATTTGTCCTAATCCAAATGAATGTCCATATGAGAACTAGAATATTATTTATCAGCTACAATGTCTGCATTCACTTTGGATTTAGGTTTAGAAAGCAAAACTGTCCGTTTTCCCCTCGATGCCAAGAAATTATTTAATAAAATGTACAGTAAATATTGCTGGTTAGGGAACGATCAATAAATGCATTGCATCCGATTGCATAATTTTTATTTATGCCTAAATGACTAACATAAGCAAAACATTTCTTATAATGTATATAAAAAGTGTACAATTATTTATCTGTATTCAATAGATGATTGAAAAAAGTAGAGATGAGCTTTTCCAATATGGAAAAATCCAACAATTTCGGGGTACAAGATGAAAATAACCATGTCTCGGTTCCACCTTCCATATTCAGTCATCAAAATGAGAAAAAGGTAATCTACCCTGTTAGGTTCCTCAACACCTTAGGCAAAACTTTAACCTACTGCTTCCGCCCAACTCCACTACTGCCAACAATGCCCACTTAACAGCCCCTCAAGTGAAACTGCGAAGGTGGCATCTTAGAAATCCCACAGTCTCTGTCTGCTATAAGTACAGCATGGATGGCTTCCTCAAAGACATCCTTAATTTTGTAATAGGCAAACTCGGTGCAGCCCCCGGCCACTCACATCCCAATCCCAATGCCCTAGGCAGCTGCCTAATGGTAGAGCCGGCCCTGGCGATGTCAGGTGGCTGTTCAGATAGAAGAGCAAATCTGAAATGGTTTAGGAAAAATCTGCAGGACTTCCTGTAATGCGTCGGTCTGATGCCCTGATTCTGATGATACATCACCTAGTGTGTACCCAGCTCAGGACTTTCAGAGCAATGGGGTCCCACAATCTTAAATTTATTGATCAATTCATAAGCTAAAACCCCATTGTTTATTATGGCAAGTGCTAATGGTCAAGTTGTCTGACATGCCCACAACACTCCTATGACACTCCCACTAGAAAGAACAGTTGCATGCATCTACATGGGTGCCAGCCAGTTACTGCCCAGAAACGCCCATTACACAGATCCAATCAATCCATCTTCATTTGCAATCTCCCTGTCTGATTGGGCACATGCATAGTCACCTATTTATTATACATTGTCACGATCCGAGCTGTCAGACAGACTTTCTTACCGGCTAAGTGCCTCCGCAGGTTCAGCTTGCGGTCCAGACGTCATCTCTGCCGGCGTCCTGTCTCCCAGTGACAGTATCCAGTGCACGGCAATCCACCTGTCCGCCGCCATTGCTCCCAGTTTCCAGCATGGTGTGCACAAACACACTTTCCCGCCATAGCAGACATGGGGGCTGCCATGTTCTTCCCAGTCACATGTCTGTGCTGTCCAATCCTGTTGGTTCTGATCTCCCTGTCATACTTCCTCGGCCAATCCTGGCCACCCAGTGGGGATAAGTATGCTGGGAGCTCTCAGAACCATTGCTAGTGCTTCAGTTGTCTCCAGTGTATGGTCAGCTGTCCTTGTCTCCGTGCAAGTGTATTTCTCTGCTGGTGTTGTCTTCCATGCTGCAGTGTGTTCCAGGTTGTTCCATCTCCTGTGAAGTCCAGGTTATTCCATCGCCTGTGATCCTGCCTCTACAGCCCAGCGACCAAGCCTAGCTCCGGGACTCTGGTCCTTCCGATGCTCCAGCATCATCCACCATCGATGTTCCATCGTTAGTCCGATATTCCGGATCTCCTGCTTCCGTCCGTCATTCCGGACCCACAGTCATCTCCCGTCCGTCATTCCGGACCCACAGTCATCTTCCATATCCGATACCCGAATCCGATGTTCCCACATCATCATCGATAGTCCGATATTCCGGATCTCCAAACCAAGCTTCCGTCCGTCATTCCGGACCCACAGTCAAGCTCAAGTCTTCCGTCCGTCACTCCGGACCCACAGTCTTCACATCCGATGTTCCACCATCGATCCCACATATCATCACATCTGTAAAGTATTGCAATCTGCATGAACTCTGTCATTTCTCCTGCATACTTTACTGTCTGTTTATATTACAACCATCTGCAAATAAACTCCGGTTGTATTTTACCTCTGACTGCTTATTGGCTCTGGGTGCACTGTCGCGCACTCCATGCGCAAGGGTCCTCTCCAACCTCACCGGTCCAGGTCCCCACCAGAGGTCTCAGTCTCGTCGACTGAGCCCCCTGGTGTGACAGTAAGCACTAGCCGAATGGATCCAGCCGCAAACCAAGCATCTCCACCCAGCCCTGTACAGCAACTGGCTGTTCGCTTGGATCAGCAAGAGGCTGCGCAGAGCCAAGTGATTCATTGTCTGCAAGATTTGTCTTCCCGGCTGGATAAGCTACAGACCACTCTCAGTGGCTCTGAGCCTGTCAGAGAACTTCCAAGTCTAGTTAATCCTCCTGTAATGGCTGCTGCACCTCGCCTTCATCTCTCTGTCCCCACCAAGTATAATGGGAACCCCAAGACCTGTCGAGGTTTTCTCAATCAGTGTGAGATTCACTTCGAGCTGCAACCCAGCAACTTCCCTACTGAAAGGGTCAAGATCGCCTACATCATCTCCCTCCTGTGTGGAGCAGCGTTAGAATGGGCGTCTCCCTTATGGGAAAGATCTGATGCCATTCTGTCCAATTACAAGGACTTCGTGTCAACATTCCGGCGTATCTTCGATGAGCCTTGGCGATCAGCATCTGCCTCCACTGAACTCCTCCGTCTCAGACAGGGATCCCGCTCCGTCGGGCAATATCTGGTCCAGTTCCAGATTCTGGCGTCTGAACTCTCCTGGTGTGATGGGGCCTTATACGCAGCTTTCTGGCATGGCCTATCTGATCATATTAAGGATGAACTCGCTACCAGAGACTTACCCTCAGGTCTAAATGACCTTATATCATTGTGTATCAAAGTAGACCTACGCTTCCGAGAAAGGGCTGTAGAACGTCACAAGAGCGCTCCAGTTAAAGTGCCAACTCCTCCACCTTCTTTACCCACTGCTCCCGCAGTCCATTCCAAAGAAGAACCAATGGAGATAAACCGCTTCCGTTTGTCTTCTGGAGAACGTCGACGTCGTCGGTTGGCACAGCTCTGCCTGTATTGTGCCGATCCTGCACATCAAATCTCTGCATGCCCAAAGCGTCAGGAAAACTCCTCCTCCTAGCCCGTCAAGGAGAGGGTAGGCTAGGAGTAATTAAGTCCTCTCCATCAGCAACTGATTGCGTCCTTCCAGTTTCCCTACAAGTTGGTCAGCATTTCAAGACTGTCTCCGCACTTCTTGATTCCGGTGCCGCTGGCAACTTCGTTACTGCAGAACTGGTCCGCAAGTGGGGGTTGCCCACTGAAAGTCTTTCCAAGACTGTCTTCCTTACTGCTGTGGATGGCAGTAGGATTCCTGATGCGACAGTCTCCCGCAGAACTTTGCCACTTACAGTAAAAGTGGGAGTCCTGCACACTGAACTTTTGTCCTTCCTGGTTTTACCCCGAGCCACTCACGCTCTGGTTCTGGGTTTACCCTGGCTCCGTCTTCACAATCCTCGTCTTGATTGGAAGACATCTGAAATCCTTTCCTGGGATCCTTCCTGCTCCGGTACCTGTCTCCAAAAGGTACTCCCAGCTCGTCATTCTTCAGCCGATGCAGCAGACCTTCCGCCTCTTCCCTACCAAGAGTACTCGGATGTATTCAGTAAGTCTGGCGCTGATGTCCTACCTCCTCACAGACCGTGGGATTGCCCTATCGAACTTATCCCAGGCAAAGAACCACCCAGAGGTAGAACCTCTCCTCTCTCTCTTCCAGAGACTCAAGCCATGACCAATTACATCAAGGAAAATCTGGCAAAGGGATTCATCCGTCCTTCGACTTCTCCTGCTGGCGCAGGATTCTTCTTCGTAAAGAAGAAGGATGGAGGCCTACGTCCCTGCATTGATTATCGCGGCCTCAATGCCATTACAGTAAAGAACCGATATCCGTTGCCCCTCATCACCGAGCTTTTTGACCGTGTCAGCGGTGCAACCATCTTCACGAAACTCGACCTGAGGGGTGCATACAATCTCATCCGCATACGAGAGGGCGACGAGTGGAAGACGGCGTTTAATACCAGAGATGGCCACTATGAGTACCTCGTCATGCCCTTCGGGCTCAGCAATGCCCCAGCCGTGTTCCAGCACTATGTCAATGAGATTTTTCGGGACATTCTGTATCGTCACGTAGTTGTATATCTCGATGACATTTTAATCTACGCCAATAACATCACAGAACATCGTTATTGGGTCAAAGAGGTTCTGTCCCGGCTGCGGGCTAATCATCTCTACTGTAAACTGGAGAAGTGTGTCTTTGAGGTGAAGTCTATACCCTTCCTAGGGTACATTGTCTCCGGTTCTGGTCTTCAAATGGACCCAGGAAAACTGCAGGCCATCCAAGATTGGCCAATTCCCTCTTCGCTGAAAGGTATTCAACGTTTCCTGGGTTTTGCCAATTATTACAGAAAATTCATTCGTAATTTCTCGTCTATTGTGGCTCCCATCACTGCCTTAACGAAAAAGGGGTCTAATCCAGCGAAGTGGCCGGCAGAAGCCATCGAAGCCTTCCATCTGTTGAAACAGAGGTTCACTTCCGCTCCTGTTTTAAGACCACCTGATACCACCTTGCCCTTTATTCTCGAGGTTGATGCCTCCTCCGTGGGTGTTGGGGCAGTCCTCTCGCAGAAAGCGCCCGATGGTCGTCTTCATCCCTGTGGGTTCTACTCCCGTAAGTTCCTGCCTGCAGAGCGTAACTATGCCATCGGTGACCAAGAGCTTCTCGCCATCAAGTTGGCATTAGAAGAATGGAGATATTTTCTAGAGGGCGCTGTTCATGAGATCACAATTATCACAGACCATAAGAATCTTCTGTATCTCAAGTCTGCTCAATGTTTAAATCCCCGTCAAGCCAGATGGCCACTTTTCTTTTCCAGGTTCCGTTTCAAGCTGTCGTTCTGTCCAGGGACACAAAACCGAAAAGCTGATGCCCTTTCCCGCTCATGGGAGCAAGAAAGTGAGTCTAAGTCCACACATCAACATTTTATTATTGATCCAGTGGCCTTCTCCGCAACGAGAGTTTCAAATCTCACGCCCCCTACAGGGAAAAGATATGTAAAGCCAGCTCTAGGAAAGAAGTTGCTCTGTTGGGCGCATTCTTCAAAATTCGCTGGCCATGCAGGCATTCAGAAAACTTACGAGTTTATCACCAGGTCCTACTGGTGGCCGTCCCTCAAACAGGATGTACAGGACTTTGGGCCTTATTCTGATCGGTGCGGCCCGATCAGAATATGCGGCCGCAACCGTGCAGGCGAATCCCCGCCTTCCATACGGATCGCCACCTGCCGTCCGTACGCGGATATGTGGCGATCCGCATGAAATTGGACGGGGATACGCCTCCTCCATCTTGGGAGCAGCCCCTGCATTCGATGGTCGCCGAACATCGAATGCAGGGCCGCACGCTCCACCAGGTCCCGCAACACAAGACCACACGGACACTTGTCCGTGTGAAATCATGTATGGGGGCGGGCAGCTGACATCCGGCGATGTCAGATGCCCGCCCCGTACCCACGCGTCACGGCCTCATTACCATGCATACGCCCCGCGTTTGCATGGGAACGCCCATGAAACGCGGGGCGTATGCATAGGGTAATGAGGCTAAGTAGCCCCTCACGCCCCTCTACGCCCCCTGTGCGGCGTATAAAGAATCCGTGCGGCGAAATCGCCTGCACATGCGCAGAGTGACCTCTGCACATGCGCAGACGATCAACATCGGCGGTCCGACCGCATGCGGGAATATCCGCACCGATCAGAATAAGGCCCTTTGTCTCCTCTTGTGCTAAATGTGCTCAGCACAAGACCAGTCGTCAGTCTCCTCCTGGGCAATTGATGCCACTGTCAGTGCCACATCGTCCTTGGACGCATATCTCTATGGACTTTGTAACTGATCTTCCAGAGTCTGACAAATTCACCACCATCTGGGTGATTGTTGACCGGTTCACCAAGATGGCTCAATTCGTTCCCCTCACCGGTCTTCAGTCAGCTTCCAAGCTGTCCCAGCTCTTCATCAAAGAGATATTCAAGCTTCATGGGCTGCCTCTCGAAATCATCTCCGATAGAGGAGTCCAATTCGTAGCCAAGTTCTGGCGAAGCCTGTGCTCCCTGCTTCAAATCAAGTTAAAGTTTTCCACAGCCTACCACCCTCAAACCAACGGCCAAACGGAGAGGGTGAATCAGGACCTTGAAGCATTTCTCCGCACATATGTCTCTTCTTCCCAAGATGACTGGGCTCAACTCCTTCCATGGGCAGAGTTCTGCCATAATAACCAATATCATTCTTCATCAAATGTCACTCCATTCCTTGCCAATTATGGGTTTCATCCTCGAGTTCCTGACTTCACTCTGCAACCTGTGTCCTCTGTTCCAGCGGTCGACACGACCATCCGGCAATTCGTCAAATCCTGGAAGCTCATTCGTTCTTCACTTCTGAAGGCTTCAAGCAGGTACAAAAAATTTGCCGACAGGAAACGCAGAGCTGTGCCAGCCCTCCGTCCAGGAGATCGTGTCTGGTTGTCAACCAAGAATCTTTGATTGAGAGTGCCATCGATGAAGTTCGCTCCCCGATATATTGGTCCTTTCCCAGTTGAGCGAGTCGTCAATCCAGTAGCTTACAAGCTCAAGTTGCCGCCCTATTTGAACGTGCCAGCTACATTCCACATTTCGCTGCTCAAGCTGCTGGTTCTGAATCACTTTCATTCAAAGCTCCCCAAGGCTCCTAAGGTTTGCACCCAGCGTGGAACAGAATATGAGGTCAGTAAAATCTTGGACTCTCGCATCCGATATGGTCGCCTGCAATATCTGATCGATTGGAAGGGCTACGGCCCCGAAGAGCGATCATGGACCAATGCCATCGATGTCCATGCTCCCAGACTCATCCGGGCGTTCCACTCCAAGTTTCCCCGCAAGCCTAAAAGGTGTCCTGGGGCCACCCTTAAAGGGGGGGGGGGTGCTGTCACGATCCGAGCTGTCAGACAGACTTTCTTACCGGCTAAGTGCCTCCGCAGGTTCAGCTTGCGGTCCAGACGTCATCTCTGCCGGCGTCCTGTCTCCCAGTGACAGTATCCAGTGCACGGCAATCCACCTGTCCGCCGCCATTGCTCCCAGTATCCAGCATGGTGTGCACAAACACACTTTCCCGCCATAGCAGACATGGGGGCTGCCATGTTCTTCCCAGTCACATGTCTGTGCTGTCCAATCCTGTTGGTTCTGATCTCCCTGTCATACTTCCTCGGCCAATCCTGGCCACCCAGTGGGGATAAGTATGCTGGGAGCTCTCAGAACCATTGCTAGTGCTTCAGTTGTCTCCAGTGTATGGTCAGCTGTCCTTGTCTCCGTGCAAGTGTATTTCTCTGCTGGTGTTGTCTTCCATGCTGCAGTGTGTTCCAGGTTGTTCCATCTCCTGTGAAGTCCAGGTTATTCCATCGCCTGTGATCCTGCCTCTACAGCCCAGCGACCAAGCCTAGCTCCGGGACTCTGGTCCTTCAAAGCAGTGGTCCCCATCCAAGCCGTTAATTGCATTTTGAAGTCAGATATTTCAGGTTTTGTCTGACTTAGAGTTTTTTGAGGGTATATTCAAAAAGCTGGGACTCTCCCCCTTTGATGGACATAACTAGCTTGTCTCTTCTGTTCCCATAACCAGAGATATCAGCCTTCCAGCAGCTGGTTACTGCTCCAGCTCCACACACCTGGTGTGTAGTTTTATATATTCGTTGGCAGATTGCTCTGCCTCCTGAATTCCCATCCCCTAGTCCCCAATACCATTTGGTAGGTGGGATTCTCTAGTTTTTAATTCCATTAAAATCTAAGAAATCTATTTCTGGGAACTGGAGATATCTGCAGTCAAGCAAGCTGTCCTCCCACCAGAAAATTATGAATAATAAGCCCACTCCACTATACACCCCTCTTCTGCATATTAAACATCCTCCGCCACCCTGGAAATTATGTATCACGGCCCCTTCATTCAGCGCAATGCCCCCTTCTCACACCCCATCTCCCACCATCTATGCAGTAAAGGGGTAATTAGTGGAAATTACTGATCCAGGCCCTACATGCTGAGCGGTTGATATAATACCCCCTACCACCCGCGGGACATCAAAGCTTCCCCCTCCCCTACAGCTGGAGGATCGGTAGGGGCCCCAATACATTGCTATGCCCAGGGGTCTACACTGCCGAATCAATGAAAAAAGGAACATCAGCTCTTCTCTCACTTAAAGCCAACTCTCATTTATGACTGTATTTAATTTCCCAGTGTCCAATAGATTCCATCAGGCTTTAATCTATAAAGGTTATAGGACTGATTTGTCCTAATCCAAATGAATGTCCATATGAGAACTAGAATATTATTTATCAGCTACAATGTCTGCATTCACTTTGGATTTAGGTTTAGAAAGCAAAACTGTCCGTTTTCCCTCGATGCCAAGAAATTATTTAATAAAATGTAGAGTAAATATTGCTGGTTAGGGAACGATCAATAAATGCATTGCATCCGATTGCATAATTTTTATTTATGCCTAAATGACTAACATAAGCAAAACATTTCTTATAATGTATATAAAAAGTGTACAATTATTTATCTGTATTCAATAGATGATTGAAAAAAGTAGAGATGAGCTTTTCCAATATGGAAAAATCCAACAATTTCGGGGTACAAGATGAAAATAACCATGTCTCGGTTCCACCTTCCATATTCAGTCATCAAAATGAGAAAAAGGTAATCTACCCTGTTAGGTTCCTCAACACCTTAGGCAAAACTTTAACCTACTGCTTCCGCCCAACTCCACTACTGCCAACAATGCCCACTTAACAGCCCCTCAAGTGAAACTGCGAAGGTGGCATCTTAGAAATCCCACAGTCTCTGTCTGCATTAAGTACAGCATGGATGGCTTCCTCAAAGACATCCTTAATTTTGTAATAGGCAAACTCGGTGCAGCCCCCGGCCACTCACATCCCAATCCCAATGCCCTAGGCAGCTGCCTAATGGTAGAGCCGGCCCTGGCGATGTCAGGTGGCTGTTCAGATAGAAGAGCAAATCTGAAATGGTTTAGGAAAAATCTGCAGGACTTCCTGTAATGCGTCGGTCTGATGCCCTGATTCTGATGATACATCACCTAGTGTGTACCCAGCTCAGGACTTTCAGAGCAATGGGGTCCCACAATCTTAAATTTATTGATCAATTCATAAGCTAAAACCCCATTGTTTATTATGGCAAGTGCTAATGGTCAAGTTGTCTGACATGCCCACAACACTCCTATGACACTCCCACTAGAAAGAACAGTTGCATGCATCTACATGGGTGCCAGCCAGTTACTGCCCAGAAACGCCCATTACACAGATCCAATCAATCCATCTTCATTTTCAATCTCCCTGTCTGATTGGGCACATGCATAGTCACCTATTTATTATACATTGTCACGATCCGAGCTGTCAGACAGACTTTCTTACCGGCTAAGTGCCTCCGCAGGTTCAGCTTGCGGTCCAGACGTCATCTCTGCCGGCGTCCTGTCTCCCAGTGACAGTATCCAGTATCCAGTGTGAGATTCACTTCGAGCTGCAACCCAGCAACTTCCCTACTGAAAGGGTCAAGATCGCCTACATCATCTCCCTCCTGTGTGGAGCAGCGTTAGAATGGGCGTCTCCCTTATGGGAAAGATTTGATGCCATTCTGTCCAATTACAAGGACTTCGTGTCAACATTCCGGCGTATCTTCGATGAGCCTTGGCGATCAGCATCTGCCTCCACTGAACTCCTCCGTCTCAGACAGGGATCCCGCTCCGTCGGGCAATATCTGGTCCAGTTCCAGATTCTGGCGTCTGAACTCTCCTGGTGTGATGGGGCCTTATACGCAGCTTTCTGGCATGGCCTATCTGATCATATTAAGGATGAACTCGCTACCAGAGACTTACCCTCAGGTCTAAATGACCTTATATCATTGTGTATCAAAGTAGACCTACGCTTCCGAGAAAGGGCTGTAGAACGTCACAAGAGCGCTCCAGTTAAAGTGCCAACTCCTCCACCTTCTTTACCCACTGCTCCCGCAGTCCATTCCAAAGAAGAACCAATGGAGATAAACCGCTTCCGTTTGTCTTCTGGAGAACGTCGACGTCGTCGGTTGGCACAGCTCTGCCTGTATTGTGCCGATCCTGCACATCAAATCTCTGCATGCCCAAAGCGTCAGGAAAACTCCTCCTCCTAGCCCGTCAAGGAGAGGGTAGGCTAGGAGTAATTAAGTCCTCTCCATCAGCAACTGATTGCGTCCTTCCAGTTTCCCTACAAGTTGGTCAGCATTTCAAGACTGTCTCCGCACTTCTTGATTCCGGTGCCGCTGGCAACTTCGTTACTGCAGAACTGGTCCGCAAGTGGGGGTTGCCCACTGAAAGTCTTTCCAAGACTGTCTTCCTTACTGCTGTGGATGGCAGTAGGATTCCTGATGCGACAGTCTCCCGCAGAACTTTGCCACTTACAGTAAAAGTGGGAGTCCTGCACACTGAACTTTTGTCCTTCCTGGTTTTACCCCGAGCCACTCACGCTCTGGTTCTGGGTTTACCCTGGCTCCGTCTTCACAATCCTCGTCTTGATTGGAAGACATCTGAAATCCTTTCCTGGGATCCTTCCTGCTCCGGTACCTGTCTCCAAAAGGTACTCCCAGCTCGTCATTCTTCAGCCGATGCAGCAGACCTTCCGCCTCTTCCCTACCAAGAGTACTCGGATGTATTCAGTAAGTCTGGCGCTGATGTCCTACCTCCTCACAGACCGTGGGATTGCCCTATCGAACTTATCCCAGGCAAAGAACCACCCAGAGGTAGAACCTCTCCTCTCTGTCTTCCAGAGACTCAAGCCATGACCAATTACATCAAGGAAAATCTGGCAAAGGGATTCATCCGTCCTTCGACTTCTCCTGCTGGCGCAGGATTCTTCTTCGTAAAGAAGAAGGATGGAGGCCTACGTCCCTGCATTGATTATCGCGGCCTCAATGCCATTACAGTAAAGAACCGATATCCGTTGCCCCTCATCACCAAGCTTTTTGACCGTGTCAGCGGTGCAACCATCTTCACGAAACTCGACCTGAGGGGTGCATACAATCTCATCCGCATACGAGAGGGCGACGAGTGGAAGACGGCGTTTAATACCAGAGATGGCCACTATGAGTACCTCGTCATGCCCTTCGGGCTCAGCAATGCCCCAGCCGTGTTCCAGCACTATGTCAATGAGATTTTTCGGGACATTCTGTATCGTCACGTAGTTGTATATCTCGATGACATTTTAATCTACGCCAATAACATCACAGAACATCGTTATTGGGTCAAAGAGGTTCTGTCCCGGCTGCGGGCTTATCATCTCTACTGTAAACTGGAGAAGTGTGTCTTTGAGGTGAAGTCTATACCCTTCCTAGGGTACATTGTCTCCGGTTCTGGTCTTCAAATGGACCCAGGAAAACTGCAGGCCATCCAAGATTGGCCAATTCCCTCTTCGCTGAAAGGTATTCAACGTTTCCTGGGTTTTGCCAATTATTACAGAAAATTCATTCGTAATTTCTCGTCTATTGTGGCTCCCATCACTGCCTTAACGAAAAAGGGGTCTAATCCAGCGAAGTGGCCGGCAGAAGCCATCGAAGCCTTCCATCTGTTGAAACAGAGGTTCACTTCCGCTCCTGTTTTAAGACCACCTGATACCACCTTGCCCTTTATTCTCGAGGTTGATGCCTCCTCCGTGGGTGTTGGGGCAGTCCTCTCGCAGAAAGCGCCCGATGGTCGTCTTCATCCCTGTGGGTTCTACTCCCGTAAGTTCCTGCCTGCAGAGCGTAACTATGCCATCGGTGACCAAGAGCTTCTCGCCATCAAGTTGGCATTAGAAGAATGGAGATATTTTCTAGAGGGCGCTGTTCATGAGATCACAATTATCACAGACCATAAGAATCTTCTGTATCTCAAGTCTGCTCAATGTTTAAATCCCCGTCAAGCCAGATGGCCACTTTTCTTTTCCAGGTTCCGTTTCAAGCTGTCGTTCTGTCCAGGGACACAAAACCGAAAAGCTGATGCCCTTTCCCGCTCATGGGAGCAAGAAAGTGAGTCTAAGTCCACACATCAACATTTTATTATTGATCCAGTGGCCTTCTCCGCAACGAGAGTTTCAAATCTCACGCCCCCTACAGGGAAAAGATATGTAAAGCCAGCTCTAGGAAAGAAGTTGCTCTGTTGGGCGCATTCTTCAAAATTCGCTGGCCATGCAGGCATTCAGAAAACTTACGAGTTTATCACCAGGTCCTACTGGTGGCCGTCCCTCAAACAGGATGTACAGGACTTTGGGCCTTATTCTGATCGGTGCGGCCCGATCAGAATATGCGGCCGCAACCGTGCAGGCGAATCCCCGCCTTCCATACGGATCGCCACCTGCCGTCCGTACGCGGATATGTGGCGATCCGCATGAAATTGGACGGGGATACGCCTCCTCCGTCTTGGGAGCAGCCCCTGCATTCGATGGTCGCCGAACATCGAATGCAGGGCCGCACGCTCCACCAGGTCCCGCAACACAAGACCACACGGACACTTGTCCGTGTGAAATCATGTATGGGGGCGGGCAGCTGACATCCGGCGATGTCAGATGCCCGCCCCGTACCCACGCGTCACGGCCTCATTACCATGCATACGCCCCGCGTTTGCATGGGAACGCCCATGAAACGCGGGGCGTATGCATAGGGTAATGAGGCTAAGTAGCCCCTCACGCCCCTCTACGCCCCCTGTGCGGCGTATAAAGAATCCGTGCGGCGAAATCGCCTGCACATGCGCAGAGTGACCTCTGCACATGCGCAGACGATCAACATCGGCGGTCCGACCGCATGCGGGAATATCCGCACCGATCAGAATAAGGCCCTTTGTCTCCTCTTGTGCTAAATGTGCTCAGCACAAGACCAGTCGTCAGTCTCCTCCTGGGCAATTGATGCCACTGTCAGTGCCACATCGTCCTTGGACGCATATCTCTATGGACTTTGTAACTGATCTTCCAGAGTCTGACAAATTCACCACCATCTGGGTGATTGTTGACCGGTTCACCAAGATGGCTCAATTCGTTCCCCTCACCGGTCTTCAGTCAGCTTCCAAGCTGTCCCAGCTCTTCATCAAAGAGATATTCAAGCTTCATGGGCTGCCTCTCGAAATCATCTCCGATAGAGGAGTCCAATTCGTAGCCAAGTTCTGGCGAAGCCTGTGCTCCCTGCTTCAAATCAAGTTAAAGTTTTCCACAGCCTACCACCCTCAAACCAACGGCCAAACGGAGAGGGTGAATCAGGACCTTGAAGCATTTCTCCGCACATATGTCTCTTCTTCCCAAGATGACTGGGCTCAACTCCTTCCATGGGCAGAGTTCTGCCATAATAACCAATATCATTCTTCATCAAATGTCACTCCATTCCTTGCCAATTATGGGTTTCATCCTCGAGTTCCTGACTTCACTCTGCAACCTGTGTCCTCTGTTCCAGCGGTCGACACGACCATCCGGCAATTCGTCAAATCCTGGAAGCTCATTCGTTCTTCACTTCTGAAGGCTTCAAGCAGGTACAAAAAATTTGCCGACAGGAAACGCAGAGCTGTGCCAGCCCTCCGTCCAGGAGATCGTGTCTGGTTGTCAACCAAGAATCTTTGATTGAGAGTGCCATCGATGAAGTTCGCTCCCCGATATATTGGTCCTTTCCCAGTTGAGCGAGTCGTCAATCCAGTAGCTTACAAGCTCAAGTTGCCGCCCTATTTGAAAGTGCCAGCTACATTCCACATTTCGCTGCTCAAGCTGCTGGTTCTGAATCACTTTCATTCAAAGCTCCCCAAGGCTCCTAAGGTTTGCACCCAGCGTGGAACAGAATATGAGGTCAGTAAAATCTTGGACTCTCGCATCCGATATGGTCGTCTGCAATATCTGATCGATTGGAAGGGCTACGGCCCCGAAGAGCGATCATGGACCAATGCCATCGATGTCCATGCTCCCAGACTCATCCGGGCGTTCCACTCCAAGTTTCCCCGCAAGCCTAAAAGGTGTCCTGGGGGGGGGGTGCTGTCACGATCCGAGCTGTCAGACAGACTTTCTTACCGGCTAAGTGCCTCCGCAGGTTCAGCTTGCGGTCCAGACGTCATCTCTGCCGGCGTCCTGTCTCCCAGTGACAGTATCCAGTGCACGGCAATCCACCTGTCCGCCGCCATTGCTCCCAGTATCCAGCATGGTGTGCACAAACACACTTTCCCGCCATAGCAGACATGGGGGCTGCCATGTTCTTCCCAGTCACATGTCTGTGCTGTCCAATCCTGTTGGTTCTGATCTCCCTGTCATACTTCCTCGGCCAATCCTGGCCACCCAGTGGGGATAAGTATGCTGGGAGCTCTCAGAACCATTGCTAGTGCTTCAGTTGTCTCCAGTGTATGGTCAGCTGTCCTTGTCTCCGTGCAAGTGTATTTCTCTGCTGGTGTTGTCTTCCATGCTGCAGTGTGTTCCAGGTTGTTCCATCTCCTGTGAAGTCCAGGTTATTCCATCGCCTGTGATCCTGCCTTTACAGCCCAGCGACCAAGCCTAGCTCCGGGACTCTGGTCCTTCCGATGCTCCAGCATCATCCACCATCGATGTTCCATCGTTAGTCCGATATTCCGGATCTCCTGCTTCCGTCCGTCATTCCGGACCCACAGTCATCTCCCGTCCGTCATTCCGGACCCACAGTCATCTTCCATATCCGATACCCGAATCCGATGTTCCCACATCATCATCAACAGTCCGATATTCCGGATCTCCAAACCAAGCTTCCGTCCGTCATTCCGGACCCACAGTCAAGCTCAAGTCTTCCGTCCGTCACTCCGGACCCACAGTCTTCACATCCGATGTTCCACCATCGATCCCACATATCATCACATCTGTAAAGTATTGCAATCTGCATGAACTCTAACTCTGTCATTTCTCCTGCATACTTTACTGTCTGTTTATATTACAACCATCTGCAAATAAACTCTGGTTGTATTTTACCTCTGACTGCTTATTGGCTCTGGGTGCACTGTCGCGCACTCCATGCGCAAGGGTCCTCTCCAACCTCACCGGTCCAGGTCCCCACCAGAGGTCTCAGTCTCGTCGACTGAGCCCCCTGGTGTGACATACATCTTCCGATCTACTGTATGTAATTACTTTTTAGCCCTTTACAGTGAAAATGTAGTCATTAACATCATTCCTTGCCCAAGGGGAGCATACAAATTGTGAGATGTAAGGGTCTCAAACTGAGGTGTGCATGCAAGCAGCATCAACATTCATGAAATTGGGCACTAGGGGCAGCACTATTGTTGCATCTGCATCTGACTAACATGCAGGTCCATCCTAGGATGCCAAGGGTAAAACAATGTACTGGAACCATTCACGGGAACCAATAAAAGAAAACTTTAACATGCCCCTCCTGCGGTCCCACGCTGACTCTCCACATGTCAGGATTTGAACCCACAGCTTCTGGCTCTGCAGACTGCTGCTCTACTGATGGAGCCATTCTGACTGCTGGACAGCTCCTTGCCTTCACTACCCCTTGGACTTCCTATATAAGCTCAGCCTGTTCCTGCCTCCATTGCCAGATTATTGTGCTTCTGCCATTGACCTAGTTCCTATTGCTGCTTCCTGCTGTATATATCTACTACTCCTGTACCAACCTTGAATTGCCCTTGACTAAGCCTCTGCCTTAACTCCACGGACTTGTTCTACTGTTTAACACTACTGTCAAGTGTCCTGCCTTCCTGCCTGCAATTGGAGTCCAGTTCTGTCTCCTGACCATTACAACATGCTTCCATGCAGTGAATGGCTGACAGCACTCTGATTACTGAATAGTTCCAGCCATCCTCCAGTCAGCATGATGACAGCCATGCACTGTCTAGCTGCATTGCAGGGAGGCAGGTAGAGAACTGTTTGTGAACACCACCCGCTTGTTATAAGGCCCCTGGATTTGTGGGGTTCTTGGCATCTGCCCAGTGTTCCTTTAAGATGGTCCTGCTAACATGGTTCCAAGAATGGCATACTGTCTTGCTGATGTAGTGCTACCCAGAGGAGGGTCCACATTGATGACATGCACTATGTCAACTTGGCAAAAGGTCAACACAAGCAAACGGTCAACATGGAAAAAAATATGACTCATGAAAAAGTCAACATGCATCTTTCAACAGCTTTCCATGTCAATGCGGACACCTTCCATCATGGACTCCAACTTAGTGTAGCGTGTACCCTTGCTTTATCGTTCCCATTCGTAGTCCACAGAATCTGAATTAGTTCTAAAAATGGGAAAAATCATGAAAACCTCATGTCGATCTTTTCATGTGTTGCTTGTGTCGATCTTTTGTCAATGTGTCAACCTAGTGCATGTGGACCTTTTGTCAATGTTGAATTGTTGCATGTGGAACGTTTCGTGTCGACCTATTGTCTGTCATCCTAGACACTGTAGACCTATCATCCGGATCCCCTCCAGACAGTGCTTTGCTTCACGGTGCTGGCAGTCCCGCCCTCTCCGTGCAACATTGTGATGCTAGTGGGCGGAGCTGGCATATGGTGCAGTGCCATCCTGTTATAGCATCCATAGTTCCTATCGCATGGGCAGACATAGATAGTAGAGTTAATTTGTTTACAAGTGTGGTGAGAACACACAGAGCGGGATGTACTAAACAATTGCGGTACAATAACATCCCACCGCACATCGCATTAATACTAATTGTACAGTATATGTACTAACATATAGGGTAATGTAAAAAAACTGTGTTTTTACAGCACTTTCTGTTTGATAAATCCAGCCAGATACTCCACACAGATAAGGCCTTGGTCACAAATTGCCCAATAATATGTAAAAATCACACAAAAATAATAAATAAAATGAAAGAATGGAAGTATATGGAGTAGCAGACGCAACAGATGCATAGTTACCTCCCCTCCTGCATTCTGCAGGAGACTCCCTGAAATAGCAGCAATCTCCCTCTCTCCCTCATTAGTCTAGCAATCTCCTTCATGTTACCTAGCCCACATTACACTGTTACATCATAGTTACCTCCCCTCCTGCATTCTGCAGGAGACTCCCTGACTTAGCAGCAATCTCCCTCTCTCCCTCATTAGTCTACAATCTCCCTCATGTCACCTAGCCCACATTACACTGTTACATTTTTTGGGAAAAAAGGAATGAGCGATAGATACATTTACATTGAATCATCAGCACCATTTCCCAGCACGTTACCAAGTATAGTAGCTCTTACTAACTGCTTTGGGGCTCATCTATATTTGGATATAAGTCATTTTAAAAGATTCCTCTCAGATGTAGCAGGACACACCCTCATTTCTAGGTGCCACGTTCACAATCTCTTTTCACTTTCTCTCCATATATGGAACTAGTCACGCCCTTTGGGTGGAGCATGACATGCCCCCTCAATGGGGCGCTGTGCAAAATTCTATTACCAACTATAATCTTCCTGAAACAGATGCCTCTGTAACATTCTCCATACCGCCGCCGTACTGTATGTTATAAATACGATATAAAACTACGTTAACAAACTTCTTTTTTCACATCACGCAGCTGACAAATGTTTTAATCAAGGACAGTATTTTTCTAAAGTTTGACTAGATAACTATAAGTTTAAGTGTAATGACAATTGTCAGGATAAAAACATATCTCATATATACAGTATGTTCCCTCCGCAGATTACAGGGAAATGACTGTTATCGAGATGTGAGTGCTAAGTGCTTTAGGTGCTTTACAAAACATTTCACCATGGAGATCGCCTAGTATTGCAGCCTGAAAAAGTTGTTCAACGCTAATTGCTATCTTTATGGATCATGATTGTAATGTTTTAGTGTACAGTGAAAGCTATGCTTAAGGCTGTCAGAAACAAAGCCCTATTTTATCCTGTACCGTATGTGCAAAGAAGGAAAACTGAGCTGGGATAGTTTACTGAAGTGTCAACTTCTAATTATATTTGTTATATTAGATATGCAACAAGATAATAGTTTTGCTGGATGCTTTGCCTGTGATAGGGGCGAAACTTAAGACTCATACTGGAACGGCAAAGCACAGCTGAGAATCTGATTTAACCCTTTGATTTGTTAATATATTTTTGCTTCATCATTTAAGTATCGGGGCTTTTTAATACTGGGTATGGGTCATTGGTTAGACGAAAATTAGGTCACCATGCATTGGGTTGACCACTGGAGGTTGACATGCCTAAGGTCGACATGGTTGGAAGTTCGTCACAAGCATTAGGTCCACAATGGCTAGGTCGACAGTCTAAAAGATTGACATGGGTTTAAAAAAAAAACCATCAAAAAACAAATGAAATACCATGTAGCCTACAAGGCTTGCACCCAGGCCCGGATGGAGGTGAGCGGAGGTGCAGAGACTGGAGTTGGCAGGAGCGGGCAGGGGGGTCCGTGGTCGCGGGGGTACCTGCGGCGCTGTGTATTAAGCTGGCGGGGTCCCTGCAGTGATTAGGAAATAACTAGCGCTATCTGCCGGGCGGCTGTGCGGGAAGCGCTTCTGATTTTGAAAACAATAGCCACACGTTGATTGGCTGAATCTCAGTTAATCAGCGTGCGGCAAGTGTTTTCAAACCCAGCAGCGCTTCCCGCGCCGCCGCCCGGCGGATTGCGCTAGTTATTTCCTAATCACTGCAGGGATCCCGCCGCCGCCAGCTGAATACACAGCTCCGCAGGTACCCCCGCAGCACGGACCATTCCTGCCAGCTCCAGTCTCTGCACCTCCGCTCACCTCCATCTGGGGGGCGGGGTGAACTGCCGCCCTCCAGTCGCCGGAGCCCTAGGCAAATGCCTAGAGCTGCCTAGTGGTGGCGCCGGCCCTGCTTGCACCTAGACCATTCTACTGAAATTACCAGGTTACCGGGCATGCATGTTCACTAATTAGAAACAGCCTCCAATGCCCTCAGTCTAAATCAGACTAGAGTCTCCAGATATTAATTTTTGACATTTGACATCTTACCTAAAACAATATCCTAGAAATTACTTTTATTTAAAAAACAGATGCTCTAAAATAATTTCCCATAAAGCACATTTGTT
Source organism: Crinia signifera (assembly GCF_055691185.1). Taxonomy (NCBI): domain Eukaryota; kingdom Metazoa; phylum Chordata; class Amphibia; order Anura; family Myobatrachidae; genus Crinia; species Crinia signifera. Next base: position 303,204,983 of record NC_139219.1, on the reverse strand, counting down.
CCAATAACAGATGCCTGGTGCAATATAGTGTATTACCTGTAGGCAACATAGCGGAATGTGTGTCAACATTTAATGGAATTTGTGCCAAGCATTATAAACAACTTTCTAATCATTTTTTTTTTATTATGGTTGAAAAATGAGGTGGTTCCCAGATGTAGCAATTTGTGTGGTGGCAGCTGTACAGAGGCGTCTGATAAATGTACTGTATTACTAAATGCAGTTGTCCCTGGAGCTGGAAGACTGGAGAGATGCATATCATTGAAAAGTTTTTGATAAAGGCCTTTCATTTTCATTGCATGTGAGAAGAGTTGGAGACACACACTTCAATGGACTAGATTGGGTTCTACCAGGTCCTCCTGCTCAGTACTGGGGTCACCATGTTTTTCATGCATTGGGAGTATAAGATATGTCCTCTTATTTAAATTGATATTAAGGAATCAGTTTATATTTATCATTGAAGAAACATCTGCCCAATTGTTCCTTTGAAATGTTTATAAGAACCACCTGTCTTCTAAAGGTGCCCACACACGGTACAATTGTTATGTGCGATGAGATGCGCCCGTCACACATCTCTTCACACAGCTCACGAGGGAGAATAGCCGGTGACTGTCGGGACCCCGAGTGTCAGGGTTTTGACTGTCGGGATCCCGACGACGGGGTAATGACTTTCGGGATCACGACTGTCGGGAAACTGTCCGGCACCCGAATTGAACAAGCAATTGTGGATTACGACATTATAATTTTTTTTTTTATAAAAAGGTAACTGTTTTATTGTCACCAGTTGTTCACATTTTCCATATTTTTCCGTATTTGTCCAATTATAGCTATTCGTGATACCTAACAAGGTGGTGGATTTATCAGCGCTCTCTATTCTTTCCATACATATATATTTACAAAAACTCTTCTACATATGAGATGTTATCCATAACGCTGATACGCCTATAAAGGTTAATTCCCAAACTCTGCGATATAGAGGTGTTGGAACCAGTACCCCTGATGAAGTCATTCTGACGAAACGCGTTGGTTCTGTTCCCTTTTTGATGGCATTGAATGGAAACTATCATGTCAGATGAATTCAAATTGTTTTAATAAACATATGTTTTATTTCTAATTGTATCTATTAAGAAACAATTGTTGACATTTTTAATTAAGGTGGTGGTAGCGTACTTTACATCTCCTACTATCTCCATTCCACATTACCCTCCACTAACAGGGAGGATCTGTAAAGTGCAGCTGACTTAGCGCAAACAACAGTCTATCTTTCTCTCTCTCTCTCTCTCTCTCTCTCTCTCTCTCTCTTAATATATATATTATACTCGATGAAACCAGCAGAATAATGGAGACAAGATGGTACTCAGGCGATGAATATGATCCTAACCTGGACCACATGGACGTCCAGGGGATCTTGAGCCAAGAGTACAATCTTGGACACAGAGTGACTTTGTGAAATCCAGTGGAGGATCCATACATGGACTATGGACAACATGACAATATATGAGGATGGCATATTCATCCTTAGGATGGGACATCGATACCCCCACCTTATTGTTGTATTTATTGTTTATGCAAATGTAATTTCTTCACATTGGGTTTACTGATCTATAGCACGATGACACGTGAGGGTGTCTCTGACTCTGATGCTCTAGGTCCATAGAGGGCATGAGAAACTATCACTATATACATTTATGAAAGTGCATGGCTTTGCCGATCTAGCACTTTAGTGGACACAGATGTGTGCATGCCTAGGTCCCGGTCTTGCACGAATACATGATAGCAGTAATGGCTTCATGCATTATACTTTTGCACCAATGATATAATTTCCTCCACCTTCGGGCTGTCATATACATTGATAACACACACCTCACTACACACCCCTGGTTATGGATAATACACCAAGGTTCCTTATTTCCCCACAGTTTGGGTTTGCACTGTGCACACCTTTATCTCTCACCACTGTAGCGCACTTTGTTTTTTCACGTAGAAATGGGGACAAACGGCACCACCAGTCTAGAACATAGCCGCATGAACACTAACCCCACATCACCCCACGGCACCAGCAGTATTACCACCGCTGCACAGTTAGACACTGAGGGACATAGAGGCCCCGCATCACCTAGCGGTAAAGACGCTATTGTATATAGACACCTGCACGTTAAGGATCTGACAGCCCTACTTAGTTAGCAGTCCGTCAGCACGGACAGCTAACACCGCCCCCAGCCGGAGCCCAGCACCTATCACGACACTGTAACTGAAGTGACATGGCATGCGCTCCACCAGCCACAGGGCTGGGTGGAGCTTGTGTGTCATGGACAGGAAGCACTCCTGATTCTAGAGCTGTTACACCTGTCGGCACGGGGAGGAGGCTTTGCATCAATGATTGTCAATTAACTGTGCATATAAACCCGGGACAGGGCGGCTACTCAGTAGGTCTCTGCTCACTGTAGCAGAAGGACCTCTGGACTGCTGACTCCATTTTCCCTTCAAAGGCTGTGATATTTTGGTGACTTCCCCTTGATAAAGATCCTGGATTGGGATCGAAACGTTGGGACAGTTTTTGGAAAAACTGACAACTTACTTGGTATGTGTAAAACCTAAAAATCTTTTTTTCCTGTTGATGAATAAATGAAAAAAGTTTTTTTATCTTAAAAACTTGGAGGCGAGTACTCATTTCCACTAGTGGATTTTTTGGATTATATATATATATATATATTATATATATATATATATATATATATATATATATATATATATGCATTCAAGCAATGTATGGCATTATTTTTATTGCACAAAATACATAATTTAATTATATGTCCAGTGCAATTACTGTGTAAACCCCTGTGGAGTTACTTAATCGAATTGCAGTCCGGCCTGTAATCATTATTCGGCCCCCATTTATTAACAACATCCATTTAACTATATTAAAATTGATTCATGTCTTGATTCTTTATCACTGGTCAACACCTTGCCTGTCATCACATGTCAGTGCATATGTCACTTGCAGGTCAAAATGTTACAGGATTAAAAGGACAGCAAAGATTGTGACCTTTTATTCTTCCGTTATTAAATTATGTAGCATGAAGTCAACTTATTCTGATGTATGTATGTATATATATATATATATATATATATATATGTATATATATATATATATATATATATATGTGTATATATATATATATATATATATATATATATATATATATATATATACAGTGGTCGAAGTGGGGTGGTATACGGGCGGGGGTATGGCATACCCCCTCAGGATGCTCATATTGTGCTTTTGTAATACCCCTGTACAACGGGGCAGTGTGGCAGGGGACGTTGATGAACAGGGGGGTGTCCGAAGGTGCGCACTATATTCACTCTTTACTTTTCCATACCCCCACTTCAAAATTTCCATACCCCCACTTCAAAATTTCCACTTCGACCACTGTATATATATATATATATATATATATATATATATATATATATATATATATATATGGTACTTGTTTCCTAGCACGGCCACAATCTTGTGGATCGTGTACCTTTAAGTTAAGGTACACGATCCACACGATGGACCCGATTTCCTTTGAAATCAGGTCCATTTTGCCGGCAAAGGTACAAAATCGGGGGCATTGCGTCGGTCGGGACCATTAACATTGGTCCCGACGCGACCGACGCGATGCCCCCGATTTCCCCATAGGCTTCAATGTTAAATTTTTTTTAACATTGAAATCGTGACGATCGCGTCGGTCTTGTGCCATTATAATGGCACAAGATGAGATGGACTTGATTAAGTCCATCTCACCTTTAAAAAAATGTGAAAAATGTGAAATGGGCCAAAATGACCCATTTCACATTATAGATGTCCCCGTCGTCACCCCACTATAGACGCCAACCCGAAGCGTGGCGAGCGCAGCGAGCCCGCGTGGGGCGGCGGTGCGCGTCCTCCGACCTTTTCATTCTCCTACTATCCACGTCGGCGTGGAGTTGAGAATAGAATAGTGTGTCGAGCGCAGCGAGCCACCGTGCCCGAAGCGTGGCGAGCGCAGCGAGCCCCGCGAGGGGACGCGTATAACTTCACAGGTATAAGCGTCCCCTCGCGGGGCTCGCTGCGCTCGCCACGCTTCGGGCTCGGTGGCTCGCTGCGCGCGCCACACTATTCTATTCTCAACTCCACGCCGACGTGGGATATATATATATATATATATATATATATGATATATAAGCTAGATAGATAGATATTGAGATATTTAGATAATTATGATATATAAGATAGATAGATAGATAGATAGATAGATAATCAGGTAGATAGATGTTCAGGTAGTTAGATACTTATGATATATAAGGTAGATAGATAGATATTGAGGTATTTAGATACTTATTATATATAAGGTAGGTAGATAGATAGATATTCAGGTAGTTAGATACTTATAATAGATAAGGTAGTTAGATAGATAGATGTTCAAGCAGTTAGATACTTATGATACATAAGGTAGATAGATGTTCAGTTTGTTAGATACTTATACAGTATATAAGGCAGGGTTGCCGACTTTATTATTCTCCTCTCCGGGAGAAGCCTGGAGAGGAGACATTCAGCAGCAGCTCGGGGGGCGGGCTTGGACGTGACATAATTAACCCCCACCCCCATGATGCAAAATAGCCGAATTCAAGGATCTCCGTGGAGGGGGCGGGGCTAAAATGACGCGACTGTGCCGTTTTAGCTCCGCCCCCTCCTCCGAGACCCACGAATTTCGGCATTTAAATGCTGAGGTAGGGATAAGATGGCCGCGATCAGGGGGGGGGGGGGGGGGGGCAGTGGGGGTCCCGCTGAATCCGGGAGGGTTGCCCACCTTTCCGGGGGGCCGGGAGTCTCCCGTCCATTCCGGGAGGGTAGGCAACCCTGAAATAAGGTAAGTAGGTGGGTAGATAGATATTCAGGTAGTTAGATACTTATGATATACTGTATAAAGTAGTTAGATATATAGATAGATAAATAGATATTGAGGTAGTAAGATACTTAATAGATAGATAGATAGATAGATAGATATAGAGGTGGTTAGATACTTATGATATATAATGTAGTTAGAAGGATATATAGATATTAAGGTTGTAAGATACTTATGACATAGATAGATATTGAGGTGGTTAGATACTTATTAGATAGATAGATACATAGATACATAGATAGATACATAGATAGATAGATGTTCAGATAGCTAGATACTTATGATATACTAGGAGATTCATCGCGCCCTACGGGCGCTCTTCACACCGTCGTAAGGGGCTCCGCCCCCCTTAACATGTGAACGCCTTTATGTAGGGGTGGGTGTGGGTGTACTGCAGGATGGAGAGGGTCGGGTAGCGTGTTTCTGCAGGTAGATGCGGTGTGCTATATGTGGTGGAGGGGTAGGTGCTGTGGTGTTGCCGGTGGGTGGGTGTGTGAGGGTCGGGTGCAAGCGTGCTTGGGAGTGTTGTGGGTGGGGGAGTAGTGGGTGCGGGGATACTGTGGATGGTGGAGTTGTGGGGTGGTCTATGTGGGTTGGTTAGGGGCAGGGGTGCACCGATTAAGTGAGGGGTAGTCTTGGGGTTGCTGTGGGTGTGTGAGCGGGGGTGGTGTGGATGGGGGAGGAATGGACGCGTGGCTATAGCAGGTGGGGGATGGGGATGGGTGGGGTGGGTGTTGTGTTGTCTTGGCTGGGTGCCGGGGTTCCTGTAGGTTGAGAAGGTCCGGGTTGGGGGGTGCCATGGGTGGGTGCATTAGTACCACAGGTGGGGGTTAGTGGCAGGGGGGGAGTTGCCACAGGTGGATGCGAGTGTCTGGTGGTGGTGTGGGAGGGGCGGGTGTGGTGTGGGTAGTAGAGTTGCAGTTGCGGGGGTGGTGTCGGTGGAGTAGATGCATGGGTGCAGCACTTGCGTGGGGGAGGGTGGCGGTGCAGCAGGGATTAGAATGGTGGGCTCGGGGTTGGCGTGGGTGAGGGACAGTGTGTAAGCGTGCTGTGGATGGTAGAGAAGCCGGTGTGCCGTGGGTCGGGGAGGGCCGGGTGTGCATCTAGCAGTACACAGGCTAAATGTTGCTATAAGGTTGGCCATGAAGATAATATGTTAGTAAGGCGGTGGATGGGGGTGTGCTGTGGGGGTGCATAGGTGTTGAATGTGAGGTTGCTTTTGGTGGGTGAGGGTTAGGTGCAAGGCTGTATGGTTGGGTGAATGTGTTTGGGGTGTGTGTGTCAGGGATAGTGGTGGTGGTTGAGTTGCAGGTGCAGGCCATGTGTGTTGTGTTGGTTAGGTGCTTTTGGTGATGGAGGGGTGGGTGCAGTGGTGCAGCAGTTGAGTGGTGGATGGTTGTGTGTGGGGTGTGCCTGGGTAACGGACGGGTTGTGGGTGTGCTGTGGAAATGGGTGAGTTCGTGGGGCATGGGTGGTGGATGGGCAGTGTGGGTGTGTTGGGGGTGTGAGATGGTGAGGTGAGGGTGGGGTGAGGGTGTTGCGTGTGGTGAGGGTGGGGTAGTGTTATTGGTGGTGTTGTGGGTGGGGAAGTTGCAGGTTGGCGAATACTGTGTCTGGTGGAGTTATAGGTGGGTTTTATCCCCTTGTGGGTAGTGTGTGCTGTGTAGCTATATGTTAGTTTGGAGGTGGATGGTGATAAGCCGTGGATGGTTGTGGTGTGGCTGCGGGCGTGTTGAAAGTGAGGGTGTATTGGGTGGGTGAGGGACAGCTGCAAAGGATGGATGGTTGGGTGAAGGTGTTTGGGTGTTGTGTGGGTGGGTTGTTTGGATACTGGTGGTGGTTGAGATGCAGATGTGATGGTGGGCCGTGGGGGTGTTGTTGTTTTGGGTAGGTGCTGTAGGTGATAGAGGGGCAGGTGCAGTAATGCTGCATTTTGCTGGGGGATGGTTGTGTCTGGGTGTGAGGGCAGTGTTGGAGTGAGTGTTGCGGGTGTGCGTGGGTGATGGATGGGCTGTGGGTGTGATGTAGAAAGGGATAAGTCTGGTGGGGCGTGGGCTGTGTGGAGGTGTTGTAAATGTGGTGATGGGGTGGGTGGGGTAGAGAACATAGAGTTGGTGTGGGTGGGTTAGTGGCAGGTTTTGGGATACTGTGGGTGGTGTAGGTACAGGTTACTGGTGTGGTCCGTGTGGGGTGTTCATGTGCGGTAAGAATGAGGGACAGTTGCGTTGATGTTGTGGGTGCTGGGTTTTTTTGTGGTGCTGGTGTGGTAGAGATAGGTGTGTGTGTGTACTGCTGGTGGGGGATGGGCATGTGCACATACTGCAGTTTACAGGCAGAAAGTGCCTATGCTGGGAAATTGCTATGCAGTAGGGGATTGTGTAAAGTGCAGTCTTGGGTCAGAGCAGCAAGGGGGTCCCCAGGGTAGCATGTACCTGGAGCTTGTATAGCTGCTATCCCTAGATGCAGTTCAGCTGGACAGGGGCAGCAGTGCTGTGTGGGCACAGCATGTATTTCCTGGCCCCCTGTAGCGGGCAGCGTAAGTACTGTGCGCTATTGCGCCCCCCCCTGTTCCGACTTACATTTTGCGGGGCCCAGGGGAAGATTACCGAAGTGCGCGTTGGGTCTTGGATGTGTGCCAGCCCCGGATCATCTGAAGGCGCAACCTAGCCTGCGCGCTTGAGAGGGGTGGAGGGAGCCGAGCCACCAGGCAGAACTTCCGTGCACTGCAGCCCTGGAGTATTGCTGATGGCTGCAGTGAGGCAGCTGAAGTGTAGCTTTGGCACTCCATGGCAGGAGGTAGCGGCAGCGGCACATAAGTAAGCTGTGTGCGCCGGGGAGGGGGGGGGGGGCAGAAGAGCTTGCTGCAAGACCGGCTGCATTAACCCCCTGCACACTGAGCTGTGCGGGGGGTGTGGAGATGGATGCTCCCGGGAACTGGAGAGGGGAGATGCTGGAGGGTGATGGGGGGGTTATGCTGCAGGCAAAGTGCAGGAGTGCGGGCATGGATTGCTGGCAGGGGGGGGTGTTTTGCTGCGATGTCCTGTGCCGCTCCCACTACACAGGCGGCGGCGCGATGTGTGCAGCTGGGGGCATCAGGCACGGGCTTCCGGTGGTCAGGGTAATGTTGATGATCCGAGCGGGTGTGGAGGGTCGTACCTTGCACGTGTGGGCAGTAAGGGGCAAGGAGGGTGGGCGGGGCTAAAGTGCCTGTACAGAGTGCTGTGCAGCCGTGGGGCAGTGTTTGGGGTGTCCTTGGGTGGACATGGGGAGGAGGGGGCGGGAGCTTGCTGTGTAGGACGTAGTCTGTGTAGAACGGAAGTGTCCAGGTTCTGCAGTGTGGATAACGGTGGACGGGCCTGTCAATCACCCGTGGAACCCCGCCCACCATTCCCTACACTGCTTTTGAGTGACGGATCTGGCTAAATATATGAGATAAGGTAGATAGCTATTCAGGTAGTTATATACTTATGATATACTGTAGTTAGATAGATAGATAAATTGATATTGAGGTAATAAGATACTTATAAGATAGATAGATAGATAGATATGGAGGTGGTAAGATACTTATGATATAGATAGACAGATAGATAGATAGACAGATAGATATGGAGGTGGTTAGATACTTATGATATATAAGATAGATCATTAGATATTCAGGTGGTTAGATACTTATGATATACTGTATAAGGTAGTTAGTTAGATAGATAGATAGATAGATAGATAGATAGACAGATAAATAGATATTGAGGTAGTAAGATGCTTATGATATAGATAGATAGATAGATAGATAGATAGATAGATATGGAGGTGTTTAGATATTTATGATATATAAGGAGATATATAGATATGGAGGTGGTTAGATACTTATGATATATAAGGAGATAGATAGATAGAACATTCTAGATGTGTTAGTGATTTCTAGTATTCTGTATTAGTCTATATTAAAAAAAAAAAAAAAAATTTTAATTGAGGATCCAGGATTGGACAGCCTACAAATCCTCCCAGAGGTTGCTGCCAATGTTATGTCTGTGCGCACCCATGGAAAAATGTAAAGGCGACACACTATTTACTATGCAAAATACAAACATTTCCATTGAAATTAAACAGGAGACAACTCAAACGTTAATTCTTTTGCTCATGAAGTCACCAGACGGTGCCTGCCAGGAGTAATAGTGAAATAATGCTGATGATGTGGACTTTTGGAAAGAACCCAAAGCGTTACATTCATATGGTCCAGGGAGCAGGCATTATATTGCCAGGGTTCTAATCAGTAGTGAGCTCAGTTGGACTCAAGTCAAAAATTTGCAAAAAATACATTTTCCAAAGAGTCTGACTGTTCAGTGCGGCACAAGATGCTGGTGTTATATCATTACAGTATAATTATAAACATAAGAAACCAATTAGAGCGAAAACGACATTGCATAGGCACAAAATATTAGCATCATGTTTATGTGTAAGGAAAGCTGTCTAAATTATGGGAAAACAATGGATCTTCATCGTCTTTTAGAAGTTTAGCAGATTTTTAATGGAGCTGACGTCTCTGGTTTTGTCTTATACGTGTAATTGGACTCATTCTGTATTAGCGGTTGGCAAAGAATTGTATTTGGGTATGTGGAGGTGGTAGCGAGGCGTCGTTGAATGCTACATGATACAGAGGTATGAAAGTAATACTTAGAGTACATCTCTCCTGTCTTTCAAATACTGTGCGGGTGCCCTAGCCAACCTGCAGAGTCGGCGTGGCGCTCGCACAGGGAGGCTGACCGGGGTTGGACAGGGTGAAACGGGACGGACATGGGCGGTGGTGTTCTTAGGGCATTGAAACGCTCAGCTTTTCATGGGCATCCCCATGCAAATGCTGGGCATTCTCATGTAAATGCGGGCGGGTCGCAGTGTGCCGGGGTGGGCGGCTTATGTCACACGGCGTCAGCCGCCCGTCCTGTCTTTGTCCCGAAACCCGCAAATATAAGTCACTCTCCATTGACTTATATTTGCGAGCCCAGGAGAAATCATTCGATGGTCACCGACCATCAAATGATTTCTCCTGCTCTGGGCACATGCAAGGGGATGTGTTCGATCAACCAGAATAACCCCTATAGTGTTGTGTGTTCCTTCCAAACAACTTCATTTTGGTTTCATCTGTCCACAGAATAGTTTGCCAGTAGTGCTGTAGAACATCCAGGTGCCCTTTTGCAAACTTTAAACGTGCAGCAATGTTTTTTGTGGACAGCAGTGGCTTCCTCCGTGGTGTCCTCCCATGAGCTTCATTCTTGTTTAGTGTGTTACATATCGTAGATTCGTCAACAGAGATGTTAGCAAGTTCCAGAACTTTCTGTAAGTCTTTAGCTAACACTCTAGGATTCTTCTTCACCTCATTGAGCATTCTACGCTGTGCTCTTGCAGTCTTCTTTACAGGATGGCCACTCTTTCCATCTTTCTGCAAGTCAACAACTCTTAATCATAGGTCTTCTTTTGTGCGAGGCATGGTTCACATGAGGCAATGCTTCTTGAGAATTGCAAACTCAAAACTGGTGTGTGTTTTTAATAGGACAGGGCAGCTTTAACTTACACCTCCAATCTCATCTCATGGATTCGACTCCAGGTTGGCTGACTCCTGACTCGAATTAGCTCTTGGAGAAGTCATTAGCCTAGTGGTTCACATACTTTGTCCACTCTGCACTGTGAATGTTTACGTGGTGTGTTCAATAAAAACATGAGAACATATAATTGTTTGTATAAACAAGAAAAGGTTGGTTGGCGCTAACCCGATAGGGGGAGTGAAAACTTACAAGCTGCAGGTCCTCAAAGAGGGGGGGCTGCCCTCTGATAGATAATATGAACAAATGGTTTTTGTGAGGTCTTGCGCTCAATAAGTTTAAATATAACAATATGCAAATGAAGCTGGACGTGATTGCAGGTGAAAATAAGCACACTTTTATTGCTGCAGTGGGGAACAGAGTAAATCATGTGCCTCTATAATGCATGTATTAAACAATGTCCAGTGTTTGCAGATCAATAAGCAAGTGCTGCTGTGCAAAAAGTGATGAGCCTGTGGCTCAAGTCTCTGGTGGGTGGGTAGCGGGATAAGTAGCACAAGTGGTGAGGAAAAGCAGTCTGGAATGGGGGGGGGGGAAAGTCTGAGTGGCACAGGACTGGTGGTGCGGGGGGCTGGCGTCCCGTCCCGACCGCAGTACACCTCTGACCTGTGTTTGCCGGACTGTGTCCTCCTCTGGTCCCACGCCGCGATCGCCTCTCGAAACGCACCTCAGTCGTGCAGCCCGCCGGGCTCCACAGATTGTGTATGGGGTGAGACTTCCGGGTACCGTTATCGCGAGATCCCGGCACCGGCGTCTCAGTCCCTACACGCTCCGTGCGCTCTACTCCCAGCCTGGAGGAGACTTGGACTGGGTAAAGGTGTGGTGTCTCTCCAACGCGTTGCGACCCTTGAAGGGTCTTCTTCAGGGAGTAATGTTTGTGGAACAGTCTGGACGTAGTATTTCACTATTTGACGGTGGGAGGCGTTGAATGTCCGGTGGCCATCTTTGTTGAGGGCAAATAGCCCATTCTTGCTTTGCGTAGTTAAAATCAGGGAACTGTGTGTATTCAGGTATCAGAATTGCAAGTTTATGGCAGGCAAGCTTATATGAAAGCGCAAAGATTGTAACAGGTTGATGGTAGTTATGTCATCATATTCATCTATGTGATGAAATGTGCAAAATTCAATGTGTCCGGTATTTAGTTAAGGGATGGTAAATGTCCCTAGTGGTGTTAGTAATTGCTTATAGACCTAACCTCATTATCTGCATTTAGGCCCCTTGGTACCATGGATCTGAGTGTAAAGATCCACTTTAATTCTTCCTTATTGATAGTTTGGATGAAGTCGCCCCCTCGCCAGTTTTTGTGTACTAGTTTGATCCCTATGATGGATAGTCCTGTGGAGTTACTGTTATGCACATCTTTAAAATGTTTTGAGAGGTTATGTGTTTCTGATCCTTTGTTAATATTTCTTATGTGTTCTGCCGCTCTTATCTTTAGTTTTCTGGTTGTTCTACCTACGTATTGCAAGCCACACGGGCAGGTGGCTAAGTATATGACTCCCGTGTGGTCGCAGGTGATGTGCTCTGAGATTTTGAACTCTTCTTTTGTTATATGCAATCTGAATGAGTCTGTCTTCTTTGTTGTGTTAATGTGTAATTGTTTGCACAGTTTGCATCTACCACAATAGTAGAAGCCTTTATTCTTGGTGTTTTTGTCTCTGGGTTTTATGTGGTTGTTGGTGAGTTGTTGTTTTAAGTCAGATGACTTTCTGTAGATCACTCTGGGTTTGTCTGGCAAAATATCGCCTAAGGTTTCATCTTCTAAAAGGATGTGCCAATGTTTTTTCATGATATTGTAAAAAAGTCTGTTATCTGTATTGTATTTGGTTATAAAAGTTAGTTTGAATTTGTCTGGGTCATTTACTGGTTGGTCTTTATACCTAAGGAGGCTTTCTCTGTCTACTGTTTCTGCTCGGGTGTATGCCTCGTGTACTTTGGTGCTGTCATATCCTTTCTCTAGAAATTGTGTGCTCAGTTTGTCTGCTTGTGTCTGGAAGTCTTTTATGTCAGTGCAGTTGCGTCATACTCTCTGAAATTGGCTTATGGGGATGCTGGACAACCAGTTGGGATGATGTCCACTGGTGGAAAGAATGTAACTGTTAGTATCGACTGGTTTTTGGTATATTTTGGTTTTGAGATGATTGTCCTCAATGAATATAGTGATGTCCAGGAAGTTTACTTTAGTTTTGCTATATTCTGTCGAAAAAATGAGGTTGTTTTGGTTGTGGTTGATATGGTCCATGAATGTTTTGAGACTGCTCTCTGTACCTCTCCAAATGAATATGATGTCATCTATATACCTACGCCAGAGCACCAGATTCTCCCCTAGCTCAGGATTAGACCAGATGTTACTGTCTTCCCAACAACTCATAAAGAGGTTGGCGTAGCTAGGGGCGAATCTGGTGCCCATAGCGGTGCCTGTGATCTGTCTGTAATAAGTATCTCCAAACCAAAGGTAGTTATGTTCCAAAATGAATTTTATGCAATCTAGAATGAATTGTGTTTGGTCAGTGGGTAGTGATGTGTCTTGTTTGAGATAATGTTGGACTGCTTCTATTCCCTGGTTGTGGTTAATGACTGAGTAGAGGGAAGTGATGTCACTGGTGCAGATCCAGAAGGAATCATGCCATTCTATGGTCTGGAGTGTCTTGATTATGTCTGTTGTGTCCTTTATGTATGCTTTCTGAGTTTTCACGTATGGCTGTAAAAATTTGTCTACGTACTGTGACATGTTTGATGTGAGGGATTGGATACCTGATACTATAGGTCGGCCGGGTGGATGTTCAGTATTCTTGTGTATTTTAGGGAGGTAATAAAATACAGGGATGACAGGATTGTGGTTATCGAGAAACTGGTGTTCTTTGTCATTAAGTATACCTTTGTCCTTGCCCTCTTGTAGTAGATCTCTAAACTCTTTTTGGAATGTTGCTGTGGGATTTCTGGTGAGTGGTTCGTAGGTGTTTGTGTCGGATAATAATCTCATGGATTCTGTGATGTAGTCTTTGGTATCAAGTAAAACGATCCCCCCCCCCCCTTTATCTGCTGGTTTGATAGTTATGTCTGGGTTGTCTCTAAGTTCCTTCAATGTCTCTAATTCCTTTTTGGTAAGGTTCATGTGCGTCCGTGGTTTCTTAAGGTTAAGTTCTTCCAGGTCATGTGTTACTAATGTTTCAAATGTGTCCACTAAGTGCCCTCTCATATGTTGTGGGTAGAATCTCGAGGTAGGTTTAAGCTCGGAGTGTCTGTAGTTGTCTGTACTGTCTCTTTTGGGTTGGTATGGTAGGGGTTTGTGATGATTTTTGGCAAGTGATAATTTTCTAGTGAATTTGTGCAAATCAATGTAGGTTTGAAATTTGTCAAGTCTTGCAGTGGGCGCAAATTTCAATCCTTTGTTAAGGAGCGTCAGGTGTCTTTGTTCAAGTGGGAGACTGCTAAGGTTGAAAATCCCAGTACTGTTTGTTTTGTTTGTTTCGTCTGTTTTGGGTTCTGGTCGTGTATGCTCTGGACCCTGTTTCTCTTTGTGTGGTTTTCCTCCTCCTCCTCTACATCCTCTTCTAATGTGGTGAGTTTCCTTTTGTTTTTGTTTGTGTCTGGTGTTTTGTGTGTCATTGTCATGTCTGTCGGGTTTGTTATGCTCTCTTTGCAGGCCCCGGCTCCTGCTGTTTCCCCTAAAAAAATTGGATTTACACATGCCGTCGGGGTTATCTCAGTCTGGATGGTAGTAACGTATGGTCTTTCTATATTTAAAGGGTTGGTGCCTTCTGGATTGCCAGGTTCTTGTGTGTGTCTTAATGGATCTGGTCTTACTGTGACAAATGGGAGAGTGGTGCCTCTTTCTAGTGATTGTCTGGCTAGGTGTTCGTAAGTCTCTGGAGCTTCGTCAGGGATGCTATACGTTGAAAAGGAAGTGTCACAAGTTTCGTTACTTGATATGCTTATGTTGAGACTATTGTAATGGTCTGGTTCGCTGGGAATTGTTATTGCTGTTGTTCTGTCTGTTTTTTGTGTGGAGTTTTGTCATGTATTGCTGGTATGTGAGATTAAGTCTTTTGTATACAGGGGAGTGTTTGAGTTTTTTGTTGTTGTTTTTCTTGTTTAGCGGTGTCTTCTGATTGGACGTATCTCTGTCTCTATGTTTTTCTTGTTTTTTGTTTGTTTTGGTTCTGTATTGTTTCTTGCCTATTTTATCTCTCACTATTTTGTCTCTCTTTGTGTTGATTATAATCTGTTCGTTTCTCAGTAATTTTTGTTGTGATAAGTTCTCAAGTTGTTGGAATTCTGTTTGGTCCCTGAATTGGTCAAGTTGTCCGTTTAAAGTGTTGATCTCTATTTCTAAGGCGTTGAGTTCATTGCACTGGGTGTCTATGATTAACTGTGTTAGTTTTAGTGAGCAGTCGTGAGTGATACTGTTCCACTTGGTCATAAAATTGCTGTCTTCTAGGTGGTGGGTGGGTGATTTTTTAATTTTCAATCCTTTTGGTACTAAGTTGTGTTCTAAATACCATTGTAATGTTGTGACATCCCACCATAATCTGGACTCTTTGTTCACTAGTTTTTCTAAAGTTAGAAATGTGTCACAAAATTTCCTCCCATCTTCCTGTAGTGTCGTGGTTATTGCTAAATCGTCGAAAACTTGTGTCGCTCGGCTTTGTCTGCCTACCCTGATGTCTAGAATTCCCATGTGGGGAGCTGCCTGACCGTGCCCAAATAATGGATAAACAAGAAAAGGTTGGTTGGCGCTAACCCGATAGGGGGAGTGAAAACTTACAAGCTGCAGGTCCTCAAAGAGGGGGGGCTGCCCTCTGATAGATAATATGAACAAATGGTTTTTGTGAGGTCTTGCGCTCAATAAGTTTAAATATAACAATATGCAAATGAAGCTGGACGTGATTGCAGGTGAAAATAAGCACACTTTTATTGCTGCAGTGGGGAACAGAGTAAATCATGTGCCTCTATAACGCATGTATTAAACAATGTCCAGTGTTTGCAGATCAATAAGCAAGTGCTGCGGTGCAAAAAGTGATGAGCCTGTGGCTCAAGTCTCTGGTGGGTGGGTAGCGGGATAAGTAGCACAAGTGGTGAGGAAAAGCAGTCTGGAATGGGGGGGGGGAAAGTCTGAGTGGCACAGAACTGGTGGTGCGGGGGGCTGGCGTCCCGTCCCGACCGCAGTACACCTCTGACCTGTGTTTGCCGGACTGTGTCCTCCTCTGGTCCCACGCCGCGATCGCCTCTCGAAACGCACCTCAGTCGTGCAGCCCGCCGGGCTCCACAGATTGTGTATGGGGTGAGACTTCCGGGTACCGTTATCGCGAGATCCCGGCACCGGCGTCTCAGTCCCTACACGCTCCGTGCGCTCTACTCCCAGCCGGGAGGAGACTTGGACTGGGTAAAGGTGTGGTGTCTCTTCAACGCGTTGCGACCCTTGAAGGGTCTTCTTCAGGGAGTAATGTTTGTGGAACAGTCTGGACGTAGTATTTCACTATTTGACGGTGGGAGGCGTTGAATGTCCGGTGGCCATCTTTGTTGAGGGCAAATAGCCCATTCTTGCTTTGCGTAGTTAAAATCAGGGAACTGTGTGTATTCAGGTATCAGAATTGCAAGTTTATGGCAGGCAAGCTTATATGAAAGCGCAAAGATTGTAACAGGTTGATGGTAGTTATGTCATCATATTCATCTATGTGATGAAATGTGCAAAATTCAATGTGTCCGGTATTTAGTTAAGGGATGGTAAATGTCCCTAGTGGTGTTAGTAATTGCTTATAGACCTAACCTCATTATCTGCATTTAGGCCCCTTGGTACCATGGATCTGAGTGTAAAGATCCACTTTAATTCTTCCTTATTGATAGTTTGGATGAAGTCGCCCCCTCGCCAGTTTTTGTGTACTAGTTTGATCCCTATGATGGATAGTCCTGTGGAGTTACTGTTATGCACATCTTTAAAATGTTTTGAGAGGTTATGTGTTTCTGATCCTTTGTTAATATTTCTTATGTGTTCTGCCGCTCTTATCTTTAGTTTTCTGGTTGTTCTACCTACGTATTGCAAGCCACACGGGCAGGTGGCTAAGTATATGACTCCCGTGTGGTCGCAGGTGATGTGCTCTGAGATTTTGAACTCTTCTTTTGTTATATGCGATCTGAATGAGTCTGTCTTCTTTGTTGTGTTAATGTGTAATTGTTTGCACAGTTTGCATCTACCACAATAGTAGAAGCCTTTATTCTTGGTGTTTTTGTCTCTGGGTTTTATGTGGTTGTTGGTGAGTTGTTGTTTTAAGTCAGATGACTTTCTGTAGATCACTCTGGGTTTGTCTGGCAAAATATCGCCTAAGGTTTCATCTTCTAAAAGGATGTGCCAATGTTTTTTCATGATATTGTAAAAAAGTCTGTTATCTGTATTGTATTTGGTTATAAAAGTTAGTTTGAATTTGTCTGGGTCATTTACTGGTTGGTCTTTATACCTAAGGAGGCTTTCTCTGTCTACTGTTTCTGCTCGGGTGTATGCCTCGTGTACTTTGGTGCTGTCATATCCTTTCTCTAGAAATTGTGTGCTCAGTTTGTCTGCTTGTGTCTGGAAGTCTTTTATGTCAGTGCAGTTGCGTCGTACTCTCTGAAATTGGCTTATGGGGATGCTGGACAACCAGTTGGGATGATGTCCACTGGTGGAAAGAATGTAACTGTTAGTATCGACTGGTTTTTGGTATATTTTGGTTTTGAGATGATTGTCCTCAATGAATATAGTGATGTCCAGGAAGTTTACTTTAGTTTTGCTATATTCTGTCGAAAAAATGAGGTTGTTTTGGTTGTGGTTGATATGGTCCATGAATGTTTTGAGACTGCTCTCTGTACCTCTCCAAATGAATATGATGTCATCTATATACCTACGCCAGAGCACCAGATTCTCCCCTAGCTCAGGATTAGACCAGATGTTACTGTCTTCCCAACAACTCATAAAGAGGTTGGCGTAGCTAGGGGCGAATCTGGTGCCCAAAGCGGTGCCTGTGATCTGTCTGTAATAAGTATCTCCAAACCAAAGGTAGTTATGTTCCAAAATGAATTTTATGCAATCTAGAATGAATTGTGTTTGGTCAGTGGGTAGTGATGTGTCTTGTTTGAGATAATGTTGGACTGCTTCTATTCCCTGGTTGTGGTTAATGACTGAGTAGAGGGAAGTGATGTCACTGGTGCAGATCCAGAAGGAATCATGCCATTCTATGGTCTGGAGTGTCTTGATTATGTCTGTTGTGTCCTTTATGTATGCTTTCTGAGTTTTCACGTATGGCTGTAAAAATTTGTCTACGTACTGTGACATGTTTGATGTGAGGGATTGGATACCTGATACTATAGGTCGGCCGGGTGGATGTTCAGTATTCTTGTGTATTTTAGGGAGGTAATAAAATACAGGGATGACAGGATTGTGGTTATCGAGAAACTGGTGTTCTTTGTCATTAAGTATACCTTTGTCCTTGCCCTCTTGTAGTAGATCTCTAAACTCTTTTTGGAATGTTGCTGTGGGATTTCTGGTGAGTGGTTCGTAGGTGTTTGTGTCGGATAATAATCTCATGGATTCTGTGATGTAGTCTTTGGTATCAAGTAAAACGATCCCCCCCCCCCTTTATCTGCTGGTTTGATAGTTATGTCTGGGTTGTCTCTAAGTTCCTTCAATGTCTCTAATTCCTTTTTGGTAAGGTTCATGTGCGTCCGTGGTTTCTTAAGGTTAAGTTCTTCCAGGTCATGTGTTACTAATGTTTCAAATGTGTCCACTAAGTGCCCTCTCATATGTTGTGGGTAGAATCTCGAGGTAGGTTTAAGCTCGGAGTGTCTGTAGTTGTCTGTACTGTCTCTTTTGGGTTGGTATGGTAGGGGTTTGTGATGATATTTGGCAAGTGATAAATTTCTAGTGAATTTGTGCAAATCAATGTAGGTTTGAAATTTGTCAAGTCTTGCAGTGGGCGCAAATTTCAATCCTTTGTTAAGGAGCGTCAGGTGTCTTTGTTCAAGTGGGAGACTGCTAAGGTTGAAAATCCCAGTACTGTTTGTTTTGTTTGTTTCGTCTGTTTTGGGTTCTGGTCGTGTATGCTCTGGACCCTGTTTCTCTTTGTGTGGTTTTCCTCCTCCTCCTCTACATCCTCACTACCCACTGACCAAACACAATTCATTCTAGATTGCATAAAATTCATTTTGGAACATAACTACCTTTGGTTTGGAGATACTTATTACAGACAGATCACAGGCACCGCTATGGGCACCAGATTCGCCCCTAGCTACGCCAACCTCTTTATGAGTTGTTGGGAAGACAGTAACATCTGGTCTAATCCTGAGCTAGGGGAGAATCTGGTGCTCTGGCGTAGGTATATAGATGACATCATATTCATTTGGAGAGGTACAGAGAGCAGTCTCAAAACATTCATGGACCATATCAACCACAACCAAAACAACCTCATTTTTTCGACAGAATATAGCAAAACTAAAGTAAACTTCCTGGACATCACTATATTCATTGAGGACAATCATCTCAAAACCAAAATATACCAAAAACCAGTCGATACTAACAGTTACATTCTTTCCACCAGTGGACATCATCCCAACTGGTTGTCCAGCATCCCCATAAGCCAATTTCAGAGAGTACGACGCAACTGCACTGACATAAAAGACTTCCAGACACAAGCAGACAAACTGAGCACACAATTTCTAGAGAAAGGATATGACAGCACCAAAGTACACGAGGCATACACCCGAGCAGAAACAGTAGACAGAGAAAGCCTCCTTAGGTATAAAGACCAACCAGTAAATGACCCAGACAAATTCAAACTAACTTTTATAACCAAATACAATACAGATAACAGACTTTTTTACAATATCATGAAAAAAGAATTGGCACATCCTTTTAGAAGATGAAACCTTAGGCGATATTTTGCCAGACAAACCCAGAGTGATCTACAGAAAGTCATCTGACTTAAAACAACAACTCACCAACAACCACATAAAACCCAGAGACAAAAACACCAAGAATAAAGGCTTCTACTATTGTGGTAGATGCAAACTGTGCAAACAATTACACATTAACACAACAAAGAAGACAGACTCATTCAGATCGCATATAACAAAAGAAGAGTTCAAAATCTCAGAGCACATCACCTGCGACCACACGGGAGTCATATACTTAGCCACCTGCCCGTGTGGCTTGCAATACGTAGGTAGAACAACCAGAAAACTAAAGATAAGAGCGGCAGAACACATAAGAAATATTAACAAAGGATCAGAAACACATAACCTCTCAAAACATTTTAAAGATGTGCATAACAGTAACTCCACAGGACTATCCATCATAGGGATCAAACTAGTACACAAAAACTGGCGAGGGGGCGACTTCATCCAAACTATCAATAAGGAAGAATTAAAGTGGATCTTTACACTCAGATCCATGGTACCAAGGGGCCTAAATGCAGATAATGAGGTTAGGTCTATAAGCAATTACTAACACCACTAGGGACATTTACCATCCCTTAACTAAATACCGGACACATTGAATTTTGCACATTTCATCACATAGATGAATATGATGACATAACTACCATCAACCTGTTACAATCTTTGCGCTTTCATATAAGCTTGCCTGCCATAAACTTGCAATTCTGATACCTGAATACACACAGTTCCCTGATTTTAACTACGCAAAGCAAGAATGGGCTATTTGCCCTCAACAAAGATGGCCACCGGACATTCAACGCCTCCCACCGTCAAATAGTGAAATACTACGTCCAGACTGTTCCACAAACATTACTCCCTGAAGAAGACCCTTCAAGGGTCGCAACGCGTTGGAGAGACACCACACCTTTACCCAGTCCAAGTCTCCTCCCGGCTGGGAGTAGAGCGCACGGAGCGTGTAGGGACTGAGACGCCGGTGCCGGGATCTCGCGATAACGGTACCCGGAAGTCTCACCCCATACACAATCTGTGGAGCCCGGCGGGCTGCACGACTGAGGTGCGTTTCGAGAGGCGATCGCGGCGTGGGACCAGAGGAGGACACAGTCCGGCAAACACAGGTCAGAGGTGTACTGCGGTCGGGACGGGACGCCAGCCCCCCGCACCACCAGTCCTGTGCCACTCAGACTTTCCCCCCCCCCATTCCAGACTGCTTTTCCTCACCACTTGTGCTACTTATCCCGCTACCCACCCACCAGAGACTTGAGCCACAGGCTCATCACTTTTTGCACCGCAGCACTTGCTTATTGATCTGCAAACACTGGACATTGTTTAATACATGCGTTATAGAGGCACATGATTTACTCTGTTCCCCACTGCAGCAATAAAAGTGTGCTTATTTTCACCTGCAATCACGTCCAGCTTCATTTGCATATTGTTATATTTAAACTTATTGAGCGCAAGACCTCACAAAAACCATTTGTTCATATAATTGTTTGTGTGGTATTAGTTTAAACAGACTGTGTTTGTCTATTGTTGTGACAGATAAAGATCAGAACACATTTTATGACCAAATAATGCAGAGATCCAGGTAATTCCAAAGGTTTCACCTATTTTTTTCTTGCAACTGCATTTCTTTGTTACAACAAATCTGTTGTAACAAACCTTATTAATAGTTTTAATGGTATCAAATGGATAGCAACGGGGGAAGCATGGGGACGCACTTGGGGAATAACCAAAACATCTGTAGCAATGGTACTAGGATGTACAAAAATACTATATAATGTTTAAACATAATACATGTTGCCCACCCCTGGATTATAGGCATCGTAATGAAGTATTAGGCAATAAAATGTGTTTCAGAAGTGAAAAATACCAGTCGCTAATGTTTGGTGGATTTTTGGTCGGTTTTACAAACGAGTCATTTAAGATAAAATTTTCCCAATGACCAATATTCATCCGCAATGTCATTGATTTCTTGGTCATCTTTTGCCTTTACAGGCAGAAGATAAAAAACTGTTACTGTATATTAGCGCTGATGGTGTTCCCAACAATGAATCCTTGTGCAAAATGTCACACTGAATAACAAAGGTTCAATCAATCCCATCCAATTTCCGGATACTGGAAGGGGTCAGAGCCTTGGGTCCCGCCGATGGATACCGTAGGAGCGAATGATTTAAAAGGCAAGACACGCTAAATGCATTTCGGACCACCAGGTCCTTCTTCAGCAGCGTCCATCGGCGGGATCCACGGCTCTGACCCCTTCCAGTATCCGGAAATTGGATGGGATTGATTGAACCTTTGGACTTTCCTGTGACTGCAGTGTGCCAAGAGCGTTTTTGTTTCCATGCTTTTATTACCACTCAAAATGTAAGTGCAAAACCTCATTAAAGCTGTTTGTTTAAAAATTATGCACTATTTTGCCATTTTTGTATCCTCCCCATGTGCATCTATATCCTGAGGACGTAATCAGTGGAGGATCCAATTTCAGATCCAATTTCAGGAACCATACAGGGGACGATTGGTGACATTACCCTTGTTATTCAGTGTGACATTTTGCACATAGATTCATTGTTGGGAACACCATCAGCGCTAATATAACAGTTTTTTATCTTCTGCCTGTATTTCATTGTTAGGTGTTGTTGAATGGCACCTTAAAACTGTTAACCAGCTGCTTTTGGATTTTTCTGTTGTGCGCACATAATCACAAAGTACACTGTTCTGTCCATTATCTTTTGCCTTTAGTAAATCTCCAATTTGCAGAATTGACCAAATGTTGAAAATACACAAAATCAGTCAAAATAGACCTTTACGGATGTGAAATAAATATGGTTGGGATTATTCACCCTGTAAAATTCTATTGATCAAGTTTGTTTCCTATTAAAGCACTGTTGAAGTTAATTAACCAGTACGACTTTGCGCTTAATTAATAGCATCTAACCAATCCATTTGTAAATTTATGATCACAATCCTCTAATTAAATGTTATGACCCATACCATATATTGATATTTCGGACTTTTCAATCAATTTTCCTGTTCTATAATCCCATTAAGTAAATTCTATGCATTTCCTGCCTTGCAATCTTCAATGTATTACTTTTTTTATATGTCTAAATCCACATTATTGTTTGGTGATTACATGAAGTTCTTCACCCGCATTTATCACGGGTTTATATCAGATGATTTTATGAAAGGTTGTAAAATCCACAAAGAAGCAATCTGACATGTTCACACAGCTATATAATACCACATTGGAGCAGGTTTTATTATATAAATGGTTCTAGCTTCTGGGAAATCCAAGGTTGCGAGATTGTATTGTATTGTATTTTCTGTGGATGGTGGTGAGATTTATCTTTTTCCCCTGCCATGGTCAGAAATTCATACAACATGTCAAATAGGCACAATGAAAGCTACCTCATCACCGCAACATCTGTCACCGAAATGAAACGTTAGACTTTGGACGTATGAATGGCTTTCCCTGCCTTTGTTATGTGTTGGCTGGTGAATAGATTGGAGCTGCACCTGATCATAAGATTAGTTTTTTCCTGATCAATCAAAGAAAATAAAACCAAATTTTAAATTATTTTAGAGACGTTGGTTTGCGTACTACTCTGCGGTTATAAGATTGGTGCATGGGTCGTTTCTATACTTTTCATGTCTCTTCTGCTGCAAGATCCCTCGCATTTCACCAATGCCACTAACTGGTTGACAGTCGGCAGCTGGGAATGTATCCTCCCTGTTTTGTAATGGGGCCTACACACATAGAGATTTTGCTGAGCGATGCTAGAACACTCATATCTCTCATAAAGGTCGCTCAGCAAACAGCGATGTGTCAGCGATCTGCGCTGAGTGGTCTGTTAGGGCCAGTATTCTCTGGTGAGAACACTGGCCCTGGCTGGCGATCTACCTAGATGTATCCAGCACTCTGGATCTTAATCGCTGTGCATAACTATCGCCATGGCCCCTACACATAGAACGATGCAGGGGCGTTTCTAGGAGATCTAGTCAATATAAGTCAAAACGCTTAGAAAATGCACTGGCATTGCCCCGTGTGTAGGTCCCATAAGAATGATGAGTAAAGGGTCAAAAGACACAGACTTCCCGGAGTAGCCTCAGGCTCATGCAGATGGTCGATGATTTCGCAGAGGGATCTGATGGTAGATTTTAGAATTAAGCAGCAGATAACATAAGCCAGCAGGAGGCGTATTTTCATACCAGACGCTTCCTTCTGCTTCCAAAGACCCAGCAGTTATGTGACCTGTGTCCATTTGTGATTTAGGGCCATAGTTTAATACATGTTCAATTATATATTCTACAGAGCTGCCACTAGAAATTTTGTGGGCCGTGACTGATTTCCAGTACACCCCCCCCCCCCGCCCCATCTCCCCACCCTCATTTACTCCCTCCCTTCACTTACCGCCTGACTCCTGATCCCTCATCCCCTCCTCTCCAGCACACAGAGGCTTCTTCAATGCAGGATGCCGGTGGCCAATTAAAACGCAGCACCGGCTGGTGAGCCATTCAAAACTTGTGTACTGTCAGCCCCACAGATTTGTTAACAGTACTCTGATTGGTTCAAAAGCCGGTGCAGCATTTTAATTAGCCGTCGGTGTCCTGCATTGAAGAAGCCTGTGCTTCGTTCAGTGCACCAAGCGCAGTGCAGGCAGCGCAGCGGAGGCAAGCAGGGGTCGGGTGAGGGGGGGTTGGTAAAAGAGGGCATGGCCCCATTGAGAGGGGGCATGGTCCCCATATGGAGAGGGCATAGCATCATGGCTTGAACCTTGATTTTGTCACATCGGGGCTCTAGAAGCTGCACGTTTCCCCCGGTGACATTATAGGCTAAAGTGCCAGCTCACACACTGTGGCAGGAGTCAGGTGCTGCACTCAGTAATACAGTGAAGCACTTGGCTCCTGTCACTGAGCAGGAGCCGGTATTTTGACAACACCCTTCGCACTCCCCTTGTGCCACCACTGATTCTGCGGATATATCATTGGCAAAAAAATGTATCAAGTGCGAAATGTAGTGCCGTGGAAAAATGGCAAAGTTGCCATAGCAACCAATAAGGCGCCCATAACTTATGGTGACTGACCTCTACCTTAACTTAAGCTAGCTTAAGCTAAAATAAATCACACCGACACAAAATAAACCACACAGATGATAAATAAATACACGGACAACTAAGTGCTAGATTTCAAAAGGTCAACAAGCATTTATTGATTGGTGACCATGTTTGACTAACGTTATACTGAATTTGAGCTGCAATTTTAAACTAGGTTTTAGAACTAAGCTTTAAACTAAATTTGGAGGATGGCAGAGAGAAAGTAGCCACCAACGCCAGACCAGTCAATTTGATCTTATCCAACAACCAAGGAGGAGCTCACCACCACCTCCTACCTGCATAACCTGCATTGTGCGGGACCTACCACCCTTTAACCTGGCAGAGCAATGGGCGCTCCCGCACAGCAATGCCCTTTGACCACCGGCATGGGAAAGACGCATTCACCGTCCTACTAAAATGGGGTGCCTCACAATGACCTCTTATGCCATGCTTTGACCACTGGCTGGCAGCGACTTCCCACCAATCTGGCGG
Source organism: Crinia signifera (assembly GCF_055691185.1). Classification (NCBI taxonomy): domain Eukaryota; kingdom Metazoa; phylum Chordata; class Amphibia; order Anura; family Myobatrachidae; genus Crinia; species Crinia signifera. The sequence continues at coordinate 303,179,945 of NC_139219.1, read as the reverse complement.
TGAAAAGCCGACAACAATCGCACACGAAAACTGAAATGAGCTCCAAAAATTCTAGAAAAAATCCAGGGTGGGTGGGAGGGGCTTCCAAGAGGCAAAGAGGAAGAGGGAACCACCTGATCAGGAATATATACCCCTTCAAAGGTAAACTCCCCTTATACTCCTCATAGGCGGCTTCCTTATCACCAGACTACCACAGTACAACCCACCTGAAACTGACACTAGCCTTACACTTCTAACTAACTAAAAGATGGTGCTCTTAAGGGGCATCATGCTTATACAGCCCTCTGCCAGTTTTAGCTTGGAGGTGGCATTTAGCCGGTACATTCTATACAATACCTATTTCTTTGTGTATAATCCCATTATAACCAATACTCCATGTGTGCCGAAAGACGATAGAACTCTGCTCAATTTAACCGAGAAGATAAATGACTACTTTTGCCCCCACCGATGGTGAACGTACGTATGCTTTGATCGCAATCCTATAAAATAGATGAAACTGAAGGCACCCTACAGCTTGTTGTAAAACTTACACCCTATGTTGAAGACATAATCTTTCAAAAATTCATTACCACAACTTTAATTTCAAAATCCCATCTCTATAAAAGAAGAAATGAACCATATGATGTGCTAAATTATACAAAATTAATGAAGTCTGCATATCCGAGACAGCTTTTAATATCAAATCTGATGGAACTTCAATGTCATAAAACGTCAAATAACATAAAACTGTGTTTAGGAAGCAGAGAATTCATTCAGTGTTTGCAGATTATTTTAATGCAGTTTAAGCAATATCTTTCATCATTTCAACTGTTTAATGACTATTTAAGTCCCAAGGTAATGGGTTATAACACCCTTTGTGGTCCGTTCAGAAATGTAAGATACTACATGTGCCAACTATAGCTTTAGTATTCCCTTAGAAATCAGATCTGACAATATTATGATAACATGCAGCTGTGGTGGGTGGGTGGCAGGCAGGCAGGCAGCGAGGTTGGGTAGCACGGGGCGGGCAGGTGGTCCCTGCGGCAGATGGGAACTAGTAGCGCTACTAGTACCCATCTGCCGCAGGGACCCAACCGCTGCCTGCCCATCCACTGCAGGGACACTGCTGCCTCTCCAGCGCTGCACAGACCCTGCTACCCAGATCCCCGTGCTGCCCAGGTACCGGGGGGTGGTACCTGCCTCCGATGGGGGGGCCTACAGACCTTTTGTTGTCCAGGGCCCCCACAGACTTTAATCGGGCCCTGCCTATAGCTCTACCTCATCTCTAGCTTTCTATCTACAGTATAACTATCTACCTACCTGTGTATCTACCTCGTATCTTTTCTATATCTATGCTATTTACAGTATCTATCCTATATCCATCTATGAGCAAAATAGATAGGCAACGTAGTTTTTATCGGCCATCAATTTTTTTTGTTACATTCAGCCTGAAAGGTTCATATGAGGGACATTTTCACATAGTATGTTGCTATGGGCAACCAATCAGAATATACTTCTTATTTATTTTACACCTTCTAGAAGATAACAGATATAATCTGATTGGTTGGCCATAGCAACATCTCATATGAAATAGAACGGTCATCTTAGTTCCTTTCCGCTATATGTGTGACTTTTGCATCAGTTGTGACAGTACCCTGGTGGAATTATGGTCTATGGGACTCTGCAAGGCAGATGTTACTTCAGAATACCACTGAGTACACCCAAACCTGGTCAAAACTTCTTGCCAGTGACTAGGAAATAAGTAACCTAGGCCAAAATTAAGCAATTAACTAAGAAAGTAAAAAAAAAAACTAGAATGGAAAAATACTTAAATTTATTTAAAATAAATAACTGACGTACCGTACAAATCAGTAGTCACAAGAGTGATTGCAGTATCGTTTTGGGTAGTGCAAAGTCATATACTGGAACTAGAAGCGGTGTTTGTGTTCAAGCCTGATATCCTTGAGTGCTATCATTAGGCAAACCTTGGTGGTCACCTTGGTGCCAATAGTTATTTGGCACATAAAACATTTAATTGGGGACTTATTATCACTCATTCAGCAGTTTCAATGTGCCCATGGTGCCTCCACACAGAGGGCTGGCTACTGAAATGAAGAAGAAGCAATCAGCTGCTTTTCAGTGTTACCACTTGACTTGGAGAAGTGCCCTATGTTATGATGTCCCTGCCTAAGACCACTGTCCTAGACTTAGGGATGGCCATCAATGGGTTAAGAATTGATGACCACTATTGATGGTACCATTAGTGGTATAAAACTATTGATAGGTTAACCAGATAGTCATCTATTGTTCTAGGGGGTTATTCTGGTTGATTTCAATTTCGAATTTGCAGCCTTGCGAGTCGACCAAACCCCACCTTGTGAATGGTGGCACGCCCACCACCCATTTGCAAGGGAGATTATTTTGCAGAGTAACACAGTAACATCCGTTCGCAGCTTTGGGGGATCCTGCCACATCATTCGATTGTCGGCAACCACCGAATGATGGTGAAGGCGCACGCATATAAAAGCGACTCTCAATTCACTTTTATATGCGTGGATGCTCGGGAGGAGGTAGGTGGGCAGCTGTCATCCGGGGATGTCAGCTGCCCGACCCCGCACCCGCGTCATCAGCCCGTTAGCATGAGAACGACCAGCATTCTCATGGGAATGCCCATGAAATGCTGGGCATTCCCATATGCAAATGGGCCAGGCCGCCGCTTCAGTCAAGCAGCGTGTAGAAGCCGCTTTGACCTCTGCTACGGTCCCATGGCGGTGTCCTTTGAGGGCTGTCTTCACTTGGGGGGAATAGGAAAAAGTCAGCTGGGGCCAGATCAGGACTGTAGGGGGGCTGGGGAAACGTTGCGATGCCGTTCCGGGCCAAGTAGTTGTTGACTATGAAGCAGGTGTGGCTTAGTGCATTGTCATGATGTAGCTTCCAATTGGTGGCAATGCACTTTCTGGATCATGGATTACATCTCCATAGCCGATTTTCTGAGTCCCACACAGAATTTAATGGTGCAAAGCTGTTCGACAGAACGTTGTATTTTTAAGCTTCAACCGAGCTTAGGGACAGGGGTCCACTAAAACCACGATACAAACCACACGGAAGCTCGTAGGTGACTGATGCTCAGTGCGTGTTGAAGCTGACTTCCCCTCCATCGAACCCTCCTGGAGCATGCACCCTGCATCGTACAGTCACATCAGAAAAAAATAGGTCTCATTACTTTTTATACAAACCCTGTACACTCACTGGCTGTATAACTGTATGACACTCCACTCGACTCATGCTCTGTTCCATCTACCAGTGTGTGTAACAGTGAGTACAGCTCTTCCTGTTTTATACTCAATAAACCAATCCACTGATTAAGATATTGGTCTGTTCGTCATACATGCCGCGGGAGTGTACTGAAACATCAGCCATCCTGTACACACACACAAATTTCCATTTATTATAGAATTATTTAGAATTATAGATCACATGAAAAGTAACCCAATGAATTACACTATTGTGCAGAACAAAATGTGTTAAAACCGTGAACATCTAAGTGAATTATAAACTAGAACCTTTGTTGCTCATGTTTTCTTTTGGAATAGTTTAAATGTAAAATCTACGTTAATTGTGTTTTCTTTTACAGTAACTCCCAAAATGCTTATTAATGTCCTTTATCTAGAGCTTATGTGTGTCCTTTTTCAGCCCTACATGAGGTTCTTGCCAACATAATGCCTTTGGCTAAAGGTCATTCCATTAATGCAGTCTCATTTCCTAGGCAAATATTCAGTACTGAAATAGTTCCAGGCCATCGCACAATGCTTGCAGCACAGGAATAATTCTGCAGAATCACTACCCAGCAGCACAACGTGTGCACTGTAAGCGTGGCTTTTGTGTATTATCATATTTATCTATCAAATTATTGCCTTATGGCCTATAAAACAGTTGCATATAAATGCAAGGGGAAACTAGTAGACCTACCTGTATTATTATTATTATTATATTCTATTTATAAGGTGCCACAAGTGGTTGGCAGCACAGTACATATAGATGGAGCCGGCTCCGTGTTTGCCCGGCGCTCGCCAGATGCCTTTCACTGGCGAGCACCGGCGATAGAGACTGGGATGCGCGTGCGTCTCACACGCATGCGCGTCCCAGTATCATGGCGGATCACGGCGGCTGGGCAGTGTCGGGGGGGGGGGTGTCGGGCGGGGAGGGGGACCGTCGGCGGGGGAAGCAGCGGGGACCCCCGCCAAGCTCTGTCGCCACGGGGTGCGTGAGCGTCTCGTGTGCGCACGCCACTGGCGGTAGCTGGCCGCTGGCAGTGGATGGTGGCAGAATCGCCATCCACTGCAAAGATGGAGCCGGGTCCATCTGTATAGCGCACATTAGACAAAACAGGGTACACAGAACAGAGGGGAAGATGTACAGTATGAAGCAATGATAAGGAAGGAGAAGTGATAAAGTGCCTGGTACTTTATCACCGGCCAATCAGCTCCTGACCATAGGTGCCGATTCTGTGGGTGCTCAAGGGCCCGAGCACCCACGGAAATTGATGAGCACCCATGGGCCTGAATTCCGCTGCTGGGCCGCCATATTAACTTGCTAATTTGCGGCTGCAGCACCCAGATTACCGGACCAGCCACCTGGGAAACAGAATGCCGGGAACAGTGTATTCTGTCCGCAGAGTACCTGCACTGTGGGGGCATTTATGCACCTGCACTGTGGGGGCATTTATGTATGTGGAACTCTGTTGCTGTCATTTGAATATTGGAGACAACTGTGCTCCGTAATATAAATTGGCTAGCATAGCTGGAGCCAACAAGATTGAGCCAGAGATTGGACATGGGGGCGAAGGAGAGTGAAGAGAGAAGAGTGGCATCCAAGCAGTGGAGTATGAGGTTTGGGTCAGAGTCCAGTCAGAGATGGAGGCGGTTCGACTTTTGCACTAGCAGAAGACTAGGCTGTGGGGGAGGGAACTTTAGGCTTAGGCTGCGGGGGGGGGGGGGGGGGCTGACTTTAGGGTTAGGATGTGGAAGGAACAGGGGGGTTAGATTTTGGTAAGGGGGTAGGGTTAGGCAAGGAGTAGGGGGTTCGATTTAGTTGGCAGGGTACATAGGTTAGGCACTAGTGGCGAGGGTCGGAGATAGGCAGTGGGGAGGGTTAGGGTTAGTTTGTCTTGTGCAGGTAAGGGTATTATAAAACACCACAATTAGCGGCTGATTTATCGATGATGGTTTTAAAGCTCCTTACATAAAATGGCTGGGGCTCTAGCCAATCAGTTACCAACTGTCATGTGTTTGAAAAATGATAGTTGGGAGCTGATTGGTTGAAACATCATTTACCATATAAAACTAGTTTTAAATCGATGGCGCCACTGACAAATACAGTCCAATATACCATAGTAGACATGTGACATTGCTTTATAGGGTTTATTTAATGAGATTTAAGAGTTCTATTAAAGAAGGGATGTTCCTAAGGGCAACCAATCATAATCTATTTTTTTTCAGATGGTACTCTTTACCTAGAAGGGCGCCCACGCTTTTGATCTTGGGCATCGCAAGGTAAAAAATCGCGTCGAAATCTCATGCGATGCGACCGACGCGATTACCGCAATTTCCCATAGGGAACAATGTTAAATGTCCCAATTGACCCGATTTTCCATAGGGAACAATGTTAAATGGCCCACAGAGGCCAATTAGGCACCCTGAAGTGTGAAATGGCCCCCCCAATTGTTAACGCCACCCCACGATCAACGTGAACCCGAAGCGTGGCGAGCGCAGCGAGGCCGCGAGGGGCGGCGGTACGCGTCATACGACCTTTTCATACCCCCACTATCCACGTCGGCGTCCCCTCGCTGCTCTCGCCACACTTTCTATACTCAACTCCACGCCGACGTGGATAGTGGGGGTATGAAAAGGTCGTAGGACGCGTACCGCCGCCCCTCTCGGCCTCGCCACGCTTCGGGTTGACGTTGATCGTGGGGTGGCGTTAACAATTGCGGGGGCCATTTCACACTTCAGGGTGCCTATTTCGCCTCTGTGGGCCATTTAACATTGTTCCCTATGGAAAATCGGGTCAATTGGGACATTTAACATTGTTCCCTATGGGAAATCGCGGTAATCGCGTCAGTCGCATGCGATGCGACCGACGCGATTTACATTATAACATGTATTTCTATGTAAAATCGATGGGCGCCCTTCTAGGTAAAGAGTACCTTTCAGATTTTTATTTTAGCCAACATGTGCCAACAGGCGGTGTTTCATGCCCTACCATCCACTACGGCATGTCGGGAGAAGAAAAGAGTGTGCCGAGCACAGCGAGGCACCGTGCCCAAAGCCCAGAGGTGGTACACGTTCACTGTGTCCATGTTGACCATGTCGACATTAGAGACAACCCCCCCCCATTTCATGTGTCGACCTAAGTCGGGTCTACCCAATAACCCATACCCATCTGCCAATGGCCTCTTAATCAAAATTCTGATTGATCCTGTATATCATGCGGCACTATAGTCTGTTCACAGTCCAGCTATTGTACAAGAAAGGTGACTGAGTTTGTGACTTATAATCAGGGCTATTTTTGTGCAGGCTCCAGCAGGAACTGTGGCCCTTATTCTAGTTCACTCTTTCTGACAAAATATTTCTTAGATGGACAAAACCATGTGCACTGCAGGTGAGGCAGGTGTTACTTGTGCAGAGATAATTAGATTTGGGTGGGGTTTTACACCTGCGTCAGCTGCAGTGCACATGGTTTTGTCCATCTAAGAAATATTTTGTCAGAAAGAGTGAACTAGAATAAGGGCCTCAGTTCCTGCTAGAGCCTGCACAAAAATAGCCCTTCTTATAATATAAAAAAATGTCCCCAGGCAGTGATTAGTTCCTTATGGTATCACTCACATTTGTCAGCAAAATCTGCTGCTGGTAATAAATGGCCGACCTTGATTACCTGTGAACTTTGACGATCATAAGACAAATGTTGCACAGCAATGCCAAGGGTGATGATACAGTACTCTGATCATAAATGACACAGTCACTGGACTGACTTATTGACCTCTGCTTGCCGGAGCTTGTGGAATGAATCGACAGATTTTCACATTTTTGTATATAAAGAATATTTTTTTTTTTTTTTTGTTTCTTTATGCCATGAAAGGAAAAGCTTTGTTTTTAGTCACACTTTATAGTACATTTACTTTTATTTATCATTATAAATCTATAAATATTTAAAATAAAAAGAAGAAAGGAATACAGGTTGTCAGGGGCATCACTAGATATTCATAGGCCCCATAGCAAAAGTTTGGTATCCGGACTGATCATAGACTGACTCATGATAGACAGTCATATGGTCGACGGTCAAAAGGTCGACGGGGTCAAAAGGTACAGTCAAAAAGTTAACAGGGTTTAAAGGTCGACCACACAATAGGTCGACAGGGTCTAAATGTCGACATGGTCTAAAGGTCGACATGGAAAAGGTAGACATTAAAAAGGTAGACATGCATTTTTTTTTAACATTTTCAGCCGACATGTGCCGACAGGCGGTATTTCATGCCCTACCATCCACTAGGGTGCGGAGGAAGAACAAAATAGTTTGCCGAGCCCGAAGCATAGTGAGTGCAGCGAGGGCCCGCGGTACACTTAGACAATGTCCATGTCGACCTATGTCAACATAGACACCCTAAAAACGATAAAAACTCACGTCGACCTTTTTCCATGTTGACCTTTTGTCTGTCGACCTTTTGACCATAAATGTATGTAAAACATATTACTTATACAGTAAAGATGGGCCCCCTTCAGCTCTGGGCCCCATAGCAGCTGCATCCCTTGCACCTATGGTAGTTATGCCCTTGCAGGGGATTGGTATGAAATCTCGGCGGTCGGAATCCCGGCATTTAAAATGCCGACGCCGGAATCCCGACCGCCAAAATCCCGACTACGCTCGGCACACTAATTTACTCTCCCTCTATGGGTGTTGTGGGTGTCTCCCATAGAGGGAGAAAGTGTTGGGATTTCGGCGGTCGGGATTCCGGCGCCAGAATTTTGAACGCCGGGATTTCAACTGCATCCCCTTTGCAGTTTGTGTCGCCCACATGGCTGTACCTAAGGTGGTGTGGAGGGTGCTTGGCACATAGCACATTTCCTGCTGTGTACTACCCCCTTTGTTTAATCATGTACACAATCTTTATAAAGGTTGTATACAATGACCTTCAGGCTGCCCTACAAGGTATATATGGAACATAGATGTATTCTGTATTCAGACTTGGCTCTGATCCCCAAGGTACTGTATCTCATTACCGTATGCAAATATTCCAAAACACAGAAACAATCCAATATTCAAAATAATTCTGGTCCCAAGCATTTCGGATATGAACAGATATTTAGCAAAATTAGTAATTTACTTTATAATGTAATTGTCTAATATTACAGCTTTATGGTTACAAAATATATAGAAGATATAATTTTACAACAACAAAAAACATGCCCCCCACAATGATTCACTTTGAGCTGTGACAGTTTTTAGCCCACACACTCTCCACCCCACTCCCAAGCCCTATCTGCTCCTGCTTCCAATCTCCGTCTTCACAGATCTCTCTCTCCATATCCAGCAAGTTTGAAACAGATCAGTGTCCCTGCAAAAATTGCTTTCACTTTCTTTTATGACATCTGTTAGCACACAAAGTAGTCGTTTGGTCCATTGAGTGGCCTCTAGTGGTCAATGATGATACTTCAGGTGAGGAGTAGTTAGCCATATATATATATATATATATATATATATATATATATATATATATACTAGGTGATTCATCGTTCCCTACGGGCACTCTTCACACCAGCGTAAGGGGCTGCGCCCCCTTAATTTGTGAACGTTTGTATTGTGAGCAGTGGCGCTGTGCATGTGGGGGCGCTGGCGGCTGCAGTGCTATAGTTACACCCCCCCCCCCCAATCCCACCAGACCTATCTCGCTGGTCCCGGTGGCTCCGTTCTTCTGCTGAGGACCACCACAAAATGGCCGCCCCCATATAGCACACTGTTCTCTGAAACTGTCTGCTGTATGGGGGCGGCCATTTTGTGGTGGTCCTCAGCAGAAGAACGGAGCCGCCGGGACCAGCGCGATAGGTAAGTCTGCGTGGGCGCCCAAAACTTAGCTATGCCACTGATTGTGAGACATGAGGGGCCAAATGTAATAGGGTGAGAATTTCAGAAAGTGAGAGATTTTGGGAGAGTTTTCCCATGTTTTTTTAAAGCAGCAATCAATTACATGGCAAAATCAACCTGGTTTTGCAGTGTAATTGATTGCTGCTTTAAAAAAAGGGGAAAACTCTCCCAAAATCTCTCACTTTCTGAAATTCTCACCCTATTACATTTGGCCCATGGTTAGAATTGTATGAAAGATGGCCTGCATTGCAACTTGAGTTATAGGTGAAATGTGTTAAATAGCGAGCATATGATTTGGAAGGGGGTGTGCATTGTTTTGTTTAATTAAAAAGCGGTTACAGAGTAAGATGTACATTGATAGTGTGGAGGGTACAGTGACATTTGTGGGTGTGGGGGGGGGGTGTGTGCATGCGTGTTGTTTAGGTGTGTGTATGCAATAGTATAGTAGGGTGTTTTTGAGTCAGCGGCTCCCCACTGGCAGAGGTCACGACACAGGAAAACAGGAGTCTGGGTAGTGATAGGGGTGTGTGGGCATAAGGGGGACTAAAGAGGAGGGTGGGGGACACTGTGCAGCTTTTGCCAGTGGGTGAGGGTCCAGCGTGGCAGCACAGGAGTACAGGACGGTGGCCCTGAGTCACTGTCTCCTCCTACTGGGTGGGAGTTAGGGTGCATGAGAGCAGGAGGCTGGGCTATGAGGCATGATAGGGGTATGTGGGCAACACAGCGTCAGCGACTCCCCAGTGGTGGAAGTTACGGTTTAGGAGAGCAGGAAGCTGGGTAGTGATAGGGGTGTGTAGGCATACGGGGGAATAAATAGGAGCGTGGGGGGACACTGTGCAGCTTCTGCCAGTGGGTGAGGGTCCAGTGTGGCAGCACAGGAGTACAGGACGGTGCCCCTGAGTCAGTGTCTCCTCCTACTGGGTGGGAGTTAGGGTGCATGAGAGCAGGAGGCTGGGTGGTAAAGCATGATAGGGGAATGTGGGCAACACAGGGTGAGCGGGTCCCCACTGGCGGAAGTTATGGGGCAGGAGAACAGGAGGCAGGGCAGTGATAGAGGTGTGTGAATGAGGGGTAGTAAAGGTTTTTGGCTGTTGCTGAGTAGGGATAGGCATTGGTGCAGACGCCATCGATGGTTGGCACTGATCGCGATTTTGCACCCTGTTATCGATAGTAGTAACATATTACTTTTATAACATTCGATTGTTGTAGCTATCGATGGTCATCCATTATATCTGACTGAACAGGCCGTGGGACAATCAGAACTCGGTGGTGGGACTTTCGGGTGTGGGGGGCGGAGCTATGCTCCGTGTCACGGCACCTTAAAAAAATTAGAAACTTGATCGGTTCTCCTTTGCCAACGATGTAGGGAAACCATCTGGTCCTCCCACATCGATGACAAAAGTATTCAACATCAGCCATAAACAATTGATTATTTGAAATCATTGATGGTCAATGGGCATCCCTAGAACTGGAGAAGGGTGGGGGACAGTATGCAGCTCCCGGCAGTGGGTGAGCGTCTCGTTCCACTGGGAGGGAGTGAGCATGCAGATTTCATAACCATTTATTACAATAGGAGGCTGTATAATAGTGGTATGTGGGCAAGACATTGATAAAAGTTGTGGCGCTGGTGCAGAGGACCGTGGGGACACTTCTGGCAGTGGGGGAACCTGCAGTGCAGCAGCCAGGGACGGATTTCCCACCTAGAGGCGTTACCTGCTTGTGGCGGTACAGGATCCCCCATTGTCACGGGGGTACGTGAAATGCGGGAGCGGGGTCGCGGGGGTCCGCTGGGGGGTGGAATTGCCAGAAGGGGGTCAGTGGGGTCTGCAAATTGCGGGAGGGGGGTGTGCGGGGATCCATGATTAGTGGGAGGGGGCGGGGGTCCGCAAATCGTGGGAGGGGGCGCGGGGGGGCTTGAATTGCGGGAAGGGGGGTCCGCAAATTGCGGGAGGGGGGTTGTCAGGGTCAGTGAATTGCGGGAGGGGGCGCAGGGGGGTGGCGCGGGGGTCCATGAATTGTGGGAGGGGGCATGAATCGGGGGAGGGGGGGTCGTGGGGGGCTGAAAATCACAGGAGGGGGGTGCGGGGGTGCCGTGAATTTGCGTGAGGGGGGCGTGAATCGAGGGAGGGGGGGTCCGCGAATCGCGGGAGGGGGTCTGCAAATTGCGAGAGGGGGCGGTGGAGGGGGGTGTGAATCACGGGCGGGTCCGCGAATAGCGAGAGGATGGGCGCGGGGGGTGCCGAGGTTGTCCGCAAATCACGGGAGGGGGCGCTACGGGGGGTTCCGTGAATCGCGGGAGGGGGCAGGAGTCCGCAAATCGTGGGGGGGCTAGAATCGCGGGAGGAGGGGTCGCAAATCGCAGGGGGGGTGCCGTGAATCGCGGGAGGGGGCGGTCGTCCACAAATCGCGGGGGGGGGGGGGGTCACGCGGGTCCCGTGAATTGCGGGAGGGGGTGTGGGGGTCCCGCGAATCGGGGGAGGGGGGATCGCTGGGGTTCCACGAATCATGGGAGGGGGGTCGCTGGGGTCCAGGGAATCGCGGGAGGGGGTCACGGGGGTCATGAGGGGGGTGCTGGCAGAGGGGAGGGGTGCGAAAGTAATGGTGGATGGTGGCTGTGGAGTAATGGTGGATGGTGGGCGTGTACTGTAGCCCTGGCTGGGCGGGGGGAGGTGATGTCAAGGGGGTGGAACGTTATACGCATGAAAACGTTATACACATAAAACACTGGTCTTTTCCCTGGGGGGGGGGGGCGGGTTTGTGTATGCCGCCGGGCAGGAACGTTATATACACAGGGGATGAGTGACAGATCTGGCTAAATATATAAGAAATATATATATATATATATATATATATATATATATATATATATATATATATATCCCCACAATAGGGTATTTAAATTAAAGTAAAAACACACAGTATACTGTAGGCAATATATATGGTATTATAGTGAATCATTTTCACAAGCACAGTGCTTATACTACCATTTTAAACTATAATGTAAATCTGTACCCAACAAATGAACTGTTTTGGTACATACTTATTAAAGATATTGAAATTCCATGATGTCTTTTATAAGTCATAAATTAAGAAGTGATTATGATTTTCCCAAAGCAAACACACAGGCGTATATCTGAATGATAGATGATTACCTCTTGCAGAGACAGCAGACAGGGAAAGTAATTTGCCTTTAAAGTTCATTAGGCAGTTTTATTGCAAATAATACATTTGCATGATGTTTGTAAATTTATGCGCCACGAGCCGGGGGAACGGACACTATCCTGCTGAATAGGCAAAAGCAATAAAAAAAAAGAACTGTAAATGCTTGTTTCAAATATTGTAATAAATGGTTATGAAATCTGCATGATAATAAAACAGAGGTAATATAAATGTAGCGATGCACATAAAATAATATAGAAACGGAGGGGATCATTTTTTTCCCCATAAAGCAATAACTTCTTTTTATTGTAATGTAGGATCCTTGGGGCTATGAGTTAAAAAGTAAACATGCTATATTGTAGTACAGGCAGTGACACTATCAGCAGCAACCGCTAAATGTTTACAGAATTAGGAGCGAGATGTACTAAGCTTGAAAAAAGTGATAAAATGGGGAATGAAAAACAACCAATCAGCTCCTTCCTAACATTTTTTAAACATAGCCTGTGACAGAGCAGTTAGGAGCTGATGGCTTGTCACATCTGGCCCTTAGAGTGGCATACTTTACCACTTTATCTGTGTGGCCTCCAGTAGGTGCAGGAAAGGAAAGGCCCAGGTGGAAAGCATAGGCATTTTAAGAGAGGAAGGGTCCCATTTGCAGGCTCCGTTTGGGCCCCATAATGATTGGATAGACCGGAAGATGTTTGCACAGGCTGGGTGACAGAATCCACCTGCAGTCATCTCCTGATCATATTTGACAACATGTCCATCAATAGGAGAATTGCTTGTAATTATATTATTATCAGACTGGGGTCAAATAAGGACCACAACGGCTGCGATGCTGCCCGAATTGTAGAATGTTGCAGCAGGGCTCACAGAGTATCTGGCCAGCATTACTTGGGCTAAGGGCCAGCCTTGGCTTTGACTGTAATTCCTACGTGTTTTCTGACCTCACTGGGAGCTATCTATTACCTTGAAATGTGCAGCAAGAAAATGAGACGCTGTAAACTTTATCCTGTCCACACCCACCTTGTTTTCATTCCTCTGCAATCTATTTCATTTATTTGGATTTTGGGAAAGAGTACAGAGATGTCTGTAATTGTACTTTGTCTATCGAGCCAAGAGATCTGAATTCAACTATTGAGCTATGGCCAAAACGTTGCTTTGAATTGAGATGTTACCATTTTAGTCTATAGAGACCATCGCTTAAAGTGGCCCACGAGAGGTGGTGGAACTAATTTTCCTCTGCAATCTAACTACCGCCCTCCCCTCCCCCATTAGGCAGAGCCATGGCCAGTGGTAGAGTTTTTGCCCCCCCACCTCACACTGTTTCTGTTAGAATTACCGTGCAGGACCAAAGTGGAGGTTGAACTATTTCCACCTCACCATTAGAGGTGGTAGAGCTTAGTTCCACCCCGTTCCCTCCTCCACTTTAACCCCTGAGAGAGACAAGAGATGAACAGCGCTGTTGTCACATACTACTGACGTTTGATTATTGTCTTATTGTTCTACTTCTACAGTTAGAAATTTACTCCCTTGAGTGTCTGATCCTGAAAGCTGAAGACTACACTTTTGTAAATAATATTTTAATATCGGGCAATAAAAGGGTGCAAACCATAGCCTTAAAGATAGGCAGTGTATATTTCCATTGATTTTAAGTGATGACATGACTTTAGGGAAAGAGTAGTTGAATACATTTAGGTCATTTGTTGCTTTTGATTGGAAATGTAAAGGACATTGGAATCATTGTGTTTTAGAGGACACGGTCGTCAAAAGGAAATGTAACAGAGATGGAACTTAAACCCTAGAAAAACACCAGGTCAGGTGATTACACTACTTTGAAAGAGTCACAAGCTCACTGATCCCATCTAATGAAGCCAACAAAAACACCAGGTCAGGTGATCACAATACTTTGAAAGAGTCACAAGCTCTCTGATCCCATCTAATGAAGCCAACACAAGTCTACTCATTGTAATTGCTTTTTATTGATTATGAGTTGCCATTCAAGTGAAGAGCACATGTCGCATGGTCAATGTTGAACTGAAGATGACTTGTAAGTACAGAACTGAATGACTATTAGGGAAAAGTCATCACAGGTTATATAAAAAAATGCTTGCAAGTTTTTTTTTTTTTCTTTCTTTAACAAAAGGTTAAGATGTTTTTCCTTTTCTAGATGAATTTTTTAAACTTTCTGTACTGTACATTCTTCTCGGCCGCAGATAATAAACCTACATTTCTATTATTATTTATGCCTACTGGTTTCACTCTCCTTGCGGCAACCACAGTGTTATTAATTGCACATTTTAGGAAAGGAAATGTAAGGAAATACATCTACCAACTATCCAGATTTACATTTTCCAAAGGGCAGACCCAGGAGCCGTAACGAAAAGAGATATAAATGTCTATTTATATTATTGGGTCAAAAGTCCAATGGCTGGCAAAAATGTATGTTTCCATTAGCAACAGAGATTCCATTGAGAATATTTCAGATGAATTATCTTTCCTATAAAAAGAATGGACAACTGTAGAGAACAAGTATTGTGGCTGTTTAAGTATGTACCAAAATGCCTGTTTTGGCTTTATTCAGCTACCAGAGGTTCCCAATCTTTTTTGATTCACGGCACCCTAGAGAATCAGAATTTTTTTCACGGCCCCCCCTAGGTCCAAAATGTTTTATTAGATTGGGTTTATTGCGATTCTTAGCGGCAGTTATGTGGTAAAGGGCAGGATTTGCTTCTGTTTGTACACATTCTATGATTGGCAGCCACCAGCACTGGTTTTGCTCCTAAATAATTAACCATTAATAATTTGAGTTGGTCCTGGACCACCAACCCGCGGCACCCCTGCATGTGTCCCGAGGCACCCCAGGGAGCCACGGCACACAGATTGGGAACCACTGAGCTAGACATTAGTATACAATAAAAAAAAAAAAACATATTAGCACTTACAGTACACCTTTTATCGGATGTTTGCAAATCAATTAGCAAGGATCGGATGCATGCAATCAATTAACAACAATGTAATAATAGAAATAATAATATTTTTAAAAAGTAAAGACACAGAGAAATAAATTTGGCAAAAATGGTCTATTTATTTAAATATATATTTAAGGGAAAGTACAGTATGGTGACAGTCTACACGTTATCTATTTTATTTATTACCAGTTATTTATAGAGCGCACACATATTCCGCAGCGCTTTACAGAGGATATTTGAACATTCACATCAGTCCCTGCCCCAGTGGAGCTTACACTCGATATTCCCTACCACATGTACACGCACACACACACACACAGACAATCTAGGGTTCATTTTGTTGAAGCCAATTAACCTACCAGTAGGGAGGTAGTGGGAGGAAACTGGAGTATCCAGAGGAAACCCACGCAGGTACGGGGAGAATATACAAACTCCGCACAGTTAGGGCCATGGTGGTAATCGAACCCATGATCTTAGCACTATGATGCACAATCACAACCAACAAAATACACTGTAGGTGCACAACTCAATTATAAAACCACAAAGGGTATCCACCCAATCATCTAACTTAACTACCCACCTGTTTTGGTGATGACATTGCCCCCCAAAGGGTATTATAGCCAACTACCAGTCAACAAAGCAAGCACAACCAAAATAAATGATTGCAACCAGAATTATGATCTGCCATTCTTTTCCACCATAGAATAGCAAATGATCAATTACCATTAAAAAATACTATAAGGGAGGGAGGGCTGCAAGACTGGAACAAAGAAGCTTAGGCACACATCTCAAGCCTTTATGGAAAAATCTAACACAGACACACTCCCTGCTACACCATAGACAGGCTATATCATGTGCGGATCCCATTCTAGAGGCTTAATATACCTCATTCATTCGGTCTACTAACTAGTTCCCATGTATATACCCCATCAGTTTAAACCAACAAAGGGATGAGTTAATATTTTCTGTACTGCTTCTGGTGAGTATCGCTGAGACAAGTGCGTTACGCACAACTGCGAGTCCTTATCTTGCTGCATAACATTGCTCTTAATGTCAGAATTATTAAATTAATCCCATAGTCTTGCTTTTTCGGTGGTTCAAAGGAAATTTGGACTGGTTGATGATATGGCTTCACGCTACAGTAAATTTA
The DNA here is from genome assembly GCF_055691185.1 of Crinia signifera. Taxonomy (NCBI): domain Eukaryota; kingdom Metazoa; phylum Chordata; class Amphibia; order Anura; family Myobatrachidae; genus Crinia; species Crinia signifera. The sequence goes on along the minus strand of NC_139219.1, from coordinate 303,163,547 downwards.
TTAAAATAGTTAAGATCAATTTTTTTATTACCTAGCATGAAATTGTAATGGACAATCTATAAACATAGAATTCCAATGAATTGATGTCTAACTTATGCTAAGGAACTTTTAAATTATGTGATCATTGTTTACATATTGTTCATTGCTGATAAACTACTACTAGAGTAACTGCCATAGGAAAATTTGTCGGCGATGTGCAGTATCAAGCCTTCTAAAAGGGATACGATCATTGGGTCACCACCAAGTAGGTCGACACCACTAGGTCGACATGCAGATAGGTCGACATGAGTTTAGGTCGACATGACTTTAGATCGACATGCCGTAAGGTCGGCAAGACTTTAGGTCAACATAGGTAAAGTCGACAGGGTCATTAGGTCAACATAGGTTAGGTTGACAGGGTCATTAGGTTGACAGGGTCATTAGGTCGACATGGGTAATTAGGTCGACAGGGTAATTAGGTCGACATGTTTTTTTTTTTTTTTACTGTTTTTTTTGAGCCAACATGTGCCGACAGGCGATATTTCATGCCCTACCATCCACTAGGGCGTGGTGGGAAGAATAAAATAGTGTGCGGAGCATAGCGAGGCACTGTGCCCGCAGCACCGTGCCCGATGCGAGGGGATGTAGTGGTATGTTTTGGTGTTCATGTTGACACGACATGTGCCGACAGGCGGTATTTCATGCCCTACCATCCACTAGGGCATGGTGGGAGTATAGAATAGTGTGCAGAGCGTAGCGAGCCATGCGAGGGGACGCAGTGGTACATTTTAGTGTTTATGTTGACTGTGTCGACATAAGAGTAAAAAATAAATAAAAAATAAATACATTTTTTAAAAACCATGTCGACTTTACCCATGTTGACCGAATGACCCTGTCGACCTTACCCATATCGACCGAATGACCCTGTCGACTTTATGACCCTGTCGACCTAACCCATGTCGACCTAGACTCATGTCAACCTTCCTGCATGTCGACCTAGACACATGTAGACCTAAATGCATGTCGACCTAATGGTGTAGACCTAATGATTGTCTAACAACTTGCTGGTGACCAACTGATCCACACCCTTCTAAAGAGTGGACAATGGGAGATGTTGCTCCCAACAACCTTCTACCTATGATTTTATAGAATGTGCTTAGTAAATGCTAGCTAGAACAGACTTGCCTACCCTCCCAGAATGGCAGGGAGGGTCCCGCAAATCGGGTCCCCATCCTGGCCTCCTGGTAAGGTGGGCAAGTCTTCCGCATTTTCACTACAGCCCCGGCTCCCCCCTTCCCCGCAGTTTAAATCTCCAAATTTAGCGGGTCTGCGGGGAGGGGGTAGGGCTAAAATGGTGCGATTCGCATCATTTTAGCCCCACCCACCATCCACGGACCTGCAAATTGATGTGGCTGCCTGTCATGGGGGCGAGGCTTAGTGACATCAGCCTCGCCCCGCCCCCACAACGTAGCCTCTTCCCGCATCCCTTTCACTCCTCTCCGGAGAGGAGTTTTAAAAAGTCGGCAAGTATGAGCTAGAAGCTCATTGGTTGCAATGGGCATTGATGCCTACAATCATTTGTATGGCTGCTATCATCTGAAATAGAAATATGCACAGCATCATTTAATGAATGTCCACTTGTGTCAAGGATTAATGCAGAGGCGTAACTAGTACAGTGATTTCTGTTGATAGATCTTAAAGACAGGTTTGGCCACCCCTGCCATACACAATAGAACTTCTTCTAAAATAGATTACCCTTAGCCAAAAACCACTATTCCCCCCAAATCTCCCTTTGCCTAAAAGCAGAATTATTTTTGTGTGACAAAAGCTTATTATTTCCACCTCTGGCTCCCAGGCCGTCGCCTACTCACCTACTAGATCCCAGGCTGACGTCTACTTATCTCTGGCTCCCAGGCCATTGACCACTCACCTGCCTGTTCCCAGGCCAACGTCTGTTACCACCTCTGGCTCCCAGGCAGTCGCCTACTCACCTACTAGCTCCCAGGCCGAAGTCTACTTATCTCTGGCTCCCAGGCCATCGACCGCTCACCTGCCAGCTCCAAGGCCGACATCTACTATCACCTCCGACTCCCAGGCCATCGACTACTCATCTCCGGCTCCCAAGCTGTCGACTACTTACCTCCGGCTCCCAGGCCAAGGACTACTGTCATCACTGGCTTCCAGGCTGACATTTGCTGCCATCCTCAGTTCCCAGAGTGACACCTACTGAATATTATATACAGCCCTTTTATTATCCAGATCTCCAGTACACATTTCCCTGTGTTGTCCCATCACCAGAAGACCAAAGCTGGGGGCCGCAACCTGCTCGTCGGGCTCAGCTAAGTCCAAAGCTGCTTGTGGAGCTCCCTGGTGCAGACCACCGGCGGGTTAGACTCCGCGCCCCTGTTCCTGGTCTCCACCAACCCTCTTGTCCAGCTGTTCCCTGGTATACCGTTGTGTGTCTTCATACTTCATCAAACCTAGTTTCCAGTTACCAGCAACCTCCACCGGCCCACCCAGGTCACAGTTGGGAACACAGATTTCTCTGGTGCTGACAGGTGGGCATGCCCTGTGAACATCTTTAACTAATTGGCACATGCAGCTGCACTGCTGCTAACTGCAGACAACCCTGGTGCGGCTTTATCTCTGAGCTAGTACCAAAGCCAGTGATCTTGACAAATCCTCTGATAGTTTATACAGGTCCACATCTTCTGGTCCACTAGTGACTTCATCACATTAATTAATCCAAACTCCCCTTGCTGGCTATGTCTGCAAATTTGTGCCGGATCTACTCAGACCACAACGCAATCTTCTCCACTCCTGTGATCCGCTAGTAATGGAAACACTCTCAAACCGCCACTGTCACTCACACACTGGCTACAAAAACAACCACTGTCTCTGCGATGGTCCTTTTATAGTTTAGTCTCAAGCCCCCTGCTTGTACTCACTTTCGAATATCTTGTGCTAATTAAAAATCATTCAGCTCTCCCGACTACTTTCGTTTTCAAGGGAATGAACAACCCCCACCCCTTCCCCTGCAAACACACAACCACACACACACCTAGCCCGAGAGGTAACCTCATCACTGCCAGCAATAACAGACATTGGGGGTTACATTATAATAACAAAGGCCCTTATTCTGATCGGTGTGGATATTCCCGAATTCTTACTGTGCGGTCCGCACGCCACGCTGTGCGGCAGCGTGCGGCCATCGTCCGTAGAAACGCCCATGTGTCCTCCGCATTCGGACGGACTCACTCTGTAAGAACAGGGCGTGTTTACGGACGACATACAAACCATGCGTGTGCGGTGGACACACTCAGATTCTGCACGGTATTACAGAGTATGCACGGTGATACCGCATCCGAATGGATGGCAAGCGGGGCGTCCGCACGGAAGCGGAGTATTTACGCAAAACTACCCACTGTTATGTATATTCTGCAATACATCACATGACCCACTTATTCAATTACCTATCCTCATAAAAAAACGTTTATTTGTAATTGGAATCAATTACATGCCAATATATCCTTCCAACCATGCCTAACACATCCATTGCACACATTAACCCTTACATCAATTGAAGTGCAATGGTTTGTATTTGTCCCTGTGTAAAATATTATAAACAATCTACACATATACTGTTTAATGTGCAAAGAAAACCAACAACTTCGAACTTGCATAAAATATTTATTTTGATAACAGTTAAACATTTAAATATAAAACAATACAAAAATAACATTAAAGTAGCAAGTCCCTAAGGTCCTGCAGGTCTGCAATTAGTAGCTGCAAATGGTGGCCCATCCGCATGAGGGCCCCACGAACACCCTCATCTGCTTGTGTTGTGGCATCTGTGGGCATGTCAAAGGGGCAAAAATTAGTCATGATATTCATGCATACATTTCACATACTGCTACATAAATCGCAGAAATGCAGGGTGACATGTATATATATGTATATATATATATATATATAAAGAAAGGGGGGATCAGAGTGCGCTAAAAGACAATATACGTCACTTAAAAAGTATATTTAATATAAAATATAATGTAAAAAGTACACATATGCATTATGTACAATAAAACACCCTTCTTGGGGGTATTACAAATATGTGCAGTACAACAATTGATGAACTTCAGTAGAAATTGCTGGTTTCAGAGAACTCGCGGATACAAGGCCCAACGCGTTTCGTCAAACAATGACTTCATCAGGGGCAAGGTATTGCAGTAGTCACTGTAATTTACAATGATACATAACATCAATCATAAAGTATACATATCAGTACAAAGAAAAAGAACAGGAGGAGGAGATGGAGAGGGAGGAGAACAATGACCAAGATGGAAGGACCACAATTGATAACGCAGAGTGAATAACTGAAAATAGCCCATGGTCACCACGTGGTGGATTAATAATAAAACACATACCTATGGAAAATCAATAAAATAAATACCATAGGAATCAAGTGTCTCAAAGATAGTCCGGTATAATTCCAGCAATCTATATAGAATTTTTTGAAAAAAACCATTTACAAAGTGTCACACTTTATACAATTCTACTTTCACAGAACCCAAAAGTTTTACATACCAGAAAGAATAAAGATTTTTCCTAGTTTGATTTAACCAATCCAGGTAGAATGGCGGATACAATGGAATCCTCCAAAACAAATCTAATAATGGAAACACCAATTTTTTACAATCCAGAAGAAATATGCAAGTTCAATTTACCAGAAAAGGCATCCATATAAAAAGACATCCATATAAAAAATACTTACAGGCAAGTGTAGGAGCAGTCATACACAGCAAGGGTTCACCAATGTGAATGATAGCTCAGTGCTTCTGCAGAGTATAAATAGCCCAGGGAGTGTGACATCACTTCCGGGTTGAAAGATAAAGAAAAGTGCTGAAACTAGGTTTAAAAGTGATATCAAGACTAGGGAATAGATAATTATGCTGAATCGCACTATAAACTGACTAAACCGTGATAAAAAGGATCAATCCAAGGCGTTAAAACGACTATTGCGGCCGGTGGAACGCATAATTAACAGCGTGCGTTCCAACCGGCGGCCATATTGGATTAGAAGACGGAAATGTGCTTACTAAATATGCGCCCCAGGTGTAATGTGCTAGGGAATACGACGGTCCGCTCAGGCGGCTAGTAAGGTGCTGGTTATTGATGTAACACGCCGGTGGAACGCACAAAGGTCTCAAGTGCGCTCCAAACGACGGTCCGCTCAGGTGGCTAGTGAGGTGCTAGTTATTGATGTAACACGCCGGTGGAACGCACGAAGGTCTCAGGTGCGCTCCAAACGGCGGCCATTTTTAGGGAAGTGAGCACTCTATCAATATTAAAGGGAACAGTGTTTTGGAGCTATTATTAACAGTAGAGACTAATAGGACAGTGCTTTATTTGGTTAAGGGGCTATAATAGCCTAAAAATAATAGTGAATTAATAAGTGTAACACTTATAAACTATAGATATATGGATGGGTGTACCTATTCACCTTATATAAACCCCCCAAAGAAGGGGTAGAGAAATTAACTATATGAACGATGTATATATAATGAGAAAAAAATAGAAATGAAAAAAAAAAAAAAAAAATATATATATATATATATATATATATATATATATATATATATATAAATACATATATATGAAAAAATAATAATAAAAAATAATAATAAATAAATAAAAAATAAATAAATAAATAAAATATAAATAAATAAATAAAAAAATAAATAAAAAAAAAAATTGGGTCTTGTCTAGCAGAAGACCCTTCAGAGTTGCTGCTCTCTCTATAAGCGCAGGAAAGGGCCTCTCCTTTGTATATATATATATATATATATATATATATATATATATATATATATATATATATATATATATATATATGTAGAGAGATAGAGACACACATAGATAAATATATATGACACATACATATATACATACATGCAAACTTATTTAATTAATACTGTGTTTTTGTCCCTCTACCCTTTACTCTGCAGAAGACATAACAGTCATAGTGTTTCTTCTGATTCACAACCCACCCATGACTAACCAATGACAAGCATGTCATGTCCTCCGTCAATAACAACTTGGCACAATCTCCTCAGTCTAAGTTCAGTGATGGTTCGTGGCATGGGAGTTATGCAAATGTCAGGAATGCACAGTACACATCCTCAAAATCATAATTCAGTCTAAACCAACCTACAATTCTGTGAGGGGAAAAAAACAATCTGAACCACAGGGGGTGTTTAGGTAGAGGAGGCTCCAGGGACACTGTCAACTTGTGACTCCATTCCAAGGTAGGCCGGGCCATACTCCATTTATAGCATACATCATATCGTTTATAAATATCATTCACCTAAAACATATATTCAGCTATATGATGGGACAGAATCTACGCTTGCAGCAGGTGAATTTAATCCAAAAATGATACACTCATCCCTTTACTCCAGGATCCTGTTTAACTACAACGGTTATGTGGCAGTCAAAATGGAGCTCCAAGCCATCCCACAAACCTGTGTAATTAAGAGGTGTCCTGGATGAAAGGGATGCCTTGGACACCCCATCTAACCCGTACCTGTATCTGTAGCTACCCACTTTGTGTTATGTATTAATAGTATTGTAACAAAATTTATCCTCACCAGTGCTACATAACAAATACCAGTACAACTAATTTATGAATGATGCATTATGTATACATACCGATCTGTTCTGCCTCCACCGCCTCACACGCCTCCTCCCCCTCTGAATCGGCCGAATCCGGGACAATCCTGGCCTCCTCAATAGGCTTGACCGCCTCAGCCACCTCCTCCACATCCTCCTCCGCCACCAACATCTCCTCAGCCACCTCCTCCGCCACCAACACCTCCTCCACATCCTCCTCCGCCACCAACACCTCCTCCACATCCTCCTCCGCCACCACCTCAGGCACCTCCTCCTCCTCCACCACTTGCTCCTCCTCCTCCACAACATACTCCTCCTCCACCACCTCCTCCACCACTTGCTCCTCCTCCTCCACAACATACTCCTCCTCCACCACCTCCTCCTGCACTTGCTCCTCCTCCTCCACAAGCACATCCTCCTCCTCCACCACCTCCGGCACCTCCTCATCCGCCTGTTGACTCTCCTCAGGCACCTCCTCCTCGGCCAGGGCTGCCTCGGCCTCTTCCCGTGCCTGTCGTGCTCGGGCTCGTGCTGTGTGGTAGAAAACAAACATCATTGTCAATGTAGGGTCATTGGGGCACATGTATTAATCCATAACAAGAGATACATGGAAGGGTGATAATGATCGAAAACGATGCTTGAAAGTAGCTCCTTACTGTTAATGGACTCCATAATGTGACATTTAAGTTATTATGTGATTGTTAGTAATTTGTTAAATCATTACAACCCTTGCATTTATCAATGGTTAACACATATTACATCAGGCACATTGTATGCATCAGAATCAATAATGCTATGTAATTACATATAAAAGGCACATGACTGCATGTTAACCAGGAAGAAGCACACATAACAGTCTATGGACTTTTAAACCCATGGACACCCACTTATCATGAGACACATTTTATTGTTTATATATGCTATGATGTAAGTGCGAAATTTCATAGCGAAAATACTCACAATCAGCTATTTCCCTCCTAATCTGCTGCAGTAGCTCTGGCTGGCGCCTGCGGAGGTCTGACCAGCGCCTCTCTAATTGCCCGATGCTCCTCCGCACCCGGGTGCGGGCGTAAATACAGCGCCCTGCCGCAGCATAGGCTCGCCGCTTTTGCCCGTTAGTAATAAAGGGCCCTGCACGGCCCAGCCTTGTCTCCATGACGGAGACCAGTGCCCGAAGCTCCGCAGGCGAAAAGGGCTCTGCTCTGCGTGTCTCCGCCATGTTAGCACTGGCATCAATCAACCAATCATGTGCTGTAATTGGTTTATCACAGTTATTTGTGTTAATAACTTTATTGTTCATCTTTACATGAACAGCGTCTCTGCGCCAACACAAATGGCGAAAAAGTCGCATGCCTTAAAAACGTTAGTGCTGATGTATGGCAATGAACAAATGTAATATATATAAAACACATTGTGTATGCACTTTGCAAATCGAATAACGCATCGCACCGCCAAGCAACGCGTGCTATAGCTTGGCAACGCATAGCTGTACTTCGCATTACTTACTCTATGCATCTATGTGTATGCGTACATTTATGTTTAAAAGACACATACACATACGTGCAGGTATCCTGAGTCCACCATTATACACCAGCGCTGCCTGCCTGCCTGCCTGCCTGCCTGGCTCCTACTTGAAATGTCTAAACATGTGAATAAATTCTAATATCATATATATATATATATATCTGCAAACAAATCATACATCAACACAGAAAAAAGTCACCACCACATAAGAGAATAAATCAATGTACTCACCAGACATCAGTGATAGTATCAACTACAATAATGAAGATATAACAAACACATAAGATCCCTTGCACAAGGTATAATAATGAGCACCTATATTGTACTTCCACCAAAACTAAGCACATATGATAAATATCGCCTATTTCTTTGCCATTAGGAGGGCAGGCTGGCTAATTGTCGTTTTGTAAGACTGACAACTAACACACTGTACTTATTTGAAGGTGTGATTTTTACTACAATTGGTGTGTTCTGGTCAACTATATAAAATGTACCTGAAGAATCTTTGCACCACAGAGTCCCGCAGCTGGTATCCCCTCCGGCATTCAGGGGCGCGGGATGGGCGCATGGGCGGATCTTGCGGCTCAGATGGAACCTCCCACTCATCAAAGGGTATCTCACGCCGCACAGCAATGTTATGAAAACATACACACAGGCCCACGATCCTCGACACCATTTCAGGCGCATACTGTAAGTCACCACCAGTGCGGTGGAGCACTCTAAATCGACCCTTTAAAAGGCCAATTGAGCGCTCCACCACTTGCCTGGTGGCAACATGCGCCCGATTGAATGCCTCCTGTGGGCCCGGTGCTGGGGAGCTGTACGGCGTAAGTAGCCAGGGCGTACATGGGTAACCGGAGTCACCCAGAACCCATGCATCACGGCCTTCCAGCTCTTGTAGTCTTTGCCAAATCCCGGTTTGTCGGATAACATGAGAGTCATGGGCACTTCCGGGAAACTTCGAGTTGAAGGCGAGAATTTCCATGGATGGGCCACATACCACCATCACGTTGAGTGAGTGGAACAATTTCCGGTTCCTATATATCTTCTCACTTCGTGATGGAGGCACAAATGGTACATGGGTGCCATCCACAGCCCCTATCACATTAGGGAAGCCAGCAATTTGATGGAAGGCCTGCTGGCTTCTGCGAAGGGTCTCGGTGGCAAATGTCATGGCCATGAAGTGCCCCTTGCGCCTAAACATGGCCGACGTCACACGCCTCAGGATTCGGCAGAAGGCCGGCTGAGATATTCCAGCAAGTACTGCCACTACTTGTTGGAATGATCCTGAGGCGCAGAAATGCAACACCGCCAGCAGCTGTGTGTGAGGCGGAATTGCTGTCGTGATCCCGTGAAGAGGTTCCAGATCACTCTCAATTAACGAGAGAAGATCCAGAATGACATGTGGCGGTAACCGGTACCTAGTAAGTACCTCATCATCGGGCATACCAAACAGAGTCACCCGTGTGCGATAGATTCTAGCACGTCCTGGCCTCCTTGGCCGACGAGTGGGGAGAGCCGCAAGTGCCCTTAGCCTCCTAGCCATGAAAGCCATCATTGCTTCAGCAACCTATAAATAAATGAACATAAATAATGATGCACCTATGCACATAATGGCCATATCCGACAACAAATAGATTTGTAGGCTTCAATACGTACAATAGATGGCCGCCCCGTGAAATCACGAATATCCATTTGACTCTATAATGATGTAACAATAATATGAACTCAATACACACCGTCCTAAACACACAGATGATTACAACATCTAACTACTAAACACTACTTGAGTATCATAGGTGTCTGCATTTGTTGCCGACATCATGTACTATGAGACATTTCACCTATTGCTGGGACATGTTGTCCTGCAATAGATGGACACACACAGGTTTAACACCTGTGAGTGAAATAGTGAACATGTGACATGTTGCAATAATGCTACAAAGCCTTTGCTGGCCCAACAACCTGTAGTCAGTGAGGCAATGGTGCATACATTAATACACTTACATTGTTAATGGATATCATATCTACAAGGACCATGGAAGAGCTTACCTTAGACCCTGACAAATACAGATCTGGAGACAAATGATTCTAGCAGCAATCCACTATTTATAGGCCTCTCACATGTGTTGTCTATAACATTAGTGATGAGTATTGCATGACTTGTGGCCTGGATTTTCTAAGGGATTGGGTTACTTTTAGATTTCAATCAAACTCAACAATACCACAGTAGTCATGAACAATCCCAAATAGCATGTATATTGTGCGATACTCACAGGTGTATCAGAAGATTCTATGCAATGTTAGAATTGGTGACCCATATTTAATGTAGAAGTTACGCCAGGTTTTACACAATGGAATTTCCGCAACTATGGGCGTGGCGTATGCGGCACGAAAAAAACGCGCCGTACGCAGGCGGCCGTTACGCTCGCGCACGGAACGCAGCTGCCGCTGATGTACGCCAAACAGGATACACAAACAGTATATAAAGGTGTATTAGAATGTGACAAAGTTGCTGGTAACATGGCTGGATCGCAATCTGAGGTGGACCAGGAGTTGCAGCAACTGTTTGCCAGGATGGACTCCAGCACCTCCTATGTGCCACTGCACAGGCAGGCAGTGGGAAATGATGAGGCAGCTGCCCCTTCATCAGCAGGGCAACCTGCAGCTGCCCCTTCATCAGCAGGGCAACCTGCAGCTGGCCCTTCATCAGCAGGGCAACCTGCAGCTGGCCCTTCATCAGCAGGGCAACCTGCAGCTGCCTCATATGCAGCCTCAGCAGAATCATTTGGAACACAACCGGGGACTTCACAAGATACTACCATGGCCAGCACTTCAAGTACAGCGACATGTGCCAGTGGGCGTGGGCGTGGCCAGGGGAAAAAGAGGGCAACAGAGGAACCAAGTTCCAGAAATAAGGCATATGAAGCACAGGAGCTTGCCATCCTGGTTCCGCGAGCACGTGATTGGATTGAGTGTCCACCGGAGAGGCTGACACACACACGCAGATGGAAGATTTGGGAAGACATAACTGCAGAGATTAATGAAGTGGCGCCACAAGTTCGTGAGGCGGAGCACGTCAAGAAGAGGCAAGTTGTTTTGTGTTACATGTGCCCAGTAATAGACAAGTAATGTTTGAATTCATGCTTAGATGGATTTGGCAAATGGCCGGTGAGGTTGGTACGATACACCGACATTATTGACATGTTATATAGTTGAGAGTTATAGTAGAGTGAGTGTGAATGTGTATTGTAAGGGTTGATATCATAGTTGAATGTAATGTTATGTTTTTGACATTAAGCACATGTCGTAATATGTAGCACATAGCAATGGCTGCAACAGCAAACATCTGGAGTGACATGTATTAATATGTCAACTTACATTGCAGGTGGCACGACTTCAAAACCAACCTGAAGAGGAAGATGACCAAACGGTGGGAACACAGCCAGAGATCTGGGGCCGGGCCCATGCCATCAGGGCTACAGTTCACCCCCCTGGAGTTGATGGCCGAGTGCTGTGTTGCAGTTGAGGAGGTCAGGGGGGTGAGCACCATGGATAGCGAGGCCCCAGCTGAAGTGTTTGCGTCTTTTGTTGAAGGTAAATATTTGTCATGCCATAAGCTTGTGGAAGTAATTATCTTAGAATGTGTCCTAATTGTGTTTATCATTTTCAACAGACACCCCACTGTTTGGTGAAGACTCTTCTCAGGAGGTGGAGGAGTCCGTGCCACCTGGCCCCAGTGGTAGGCCTGTGCAGCAGCAGGCATCGGTCCAAGCCGATTATGCCAGCTTGGCCCAGATGCTTGGAGACATTAACCAGCAGGGAGAGTTGGCATCAGAACGGATGCATAGGACAGAGGAGATCATGGCGAGCTTGGCCAGCACCCAGCAGTCCATCGCTGTGAGCATGCAGGCCATGGCTGAGGCGCATCAGGCCATGGCTGCAAGTGTTCAGGTGCTAGCCGAGCAAGCCACGCGTCAAAATGATCTCCTCCTCCACCATAATGAGCTTATGGTGGAGCTAGTTGACAGCAATAGGGTCCTAATGTCATCCGTTTCTGGTGCATTACCACCAGCAACACTCCCTGCTGGCAGGAGGGGGTAGACCATCCACCCCCTCACCAGCATCTGCTCCACCTGGGCCAGCATCTGTCCGTGGCCGAAGAGCTGCTGCACAGGCCAAGGAGCCTACCAAGGGCAAACGTGCCCGCAAATGAACTTGTGGCTGCATTAATCTGCTGTGTGTGTCAGCTTCTTGTGTCCAATCACGTGCTGAGGGTAACCAGATTAGCCCTTGCTTCATATGTCATTTTTGGTTCCCCTGTTGCCCTCTTTTGCCTGCCATTACTGTCTGCTGTACTTGAAGTGATGTTGCTAAGTCCCTTTGTGTTCCAAATGATTCTGCTGTGGTTATGAATGTGTGCAATTAGATTTATTTTCTATTATAATTTATTTATGTACATTCCTACCATGCTTTTTGGTATTTATTTTGTTTAATTTTTTATTGCTTCACAGTGTCAGTGTCTGTGAAATGTATTTAAATAAATTTCTTTAGTTCACCAAAATTGTGTGGTTTAATTAGTACATGTAGAATACACATGTGTATTGATAGTATTAATATTCAGTGATGTCCATTCTTAGCAGTTTCAAAAGTGTGTGACAAGTACAGCATATGTGTGTGTTTAGTAAAGGTTCCTTGAAGCAGCAATGGTTTCAATTAAAGCACTGACAAGCGTGCCATTAGTGAGTAATGAGTAAAGGAGTCGATTGTATTGGGTTCAGCTGTTAATGCTTGTAGTCATTAGGCGTTCCGTTCGCCTACCGCAGGACCGAGTGGTTTCCGCAAAGCAATACTTGCTTATGGACACCGCACATTTCTATCGGTTTTGTTCGCGGGCATTCGGAGTGCTATCCGAATGCACGCCCCCCAACATAAGTGTACTCCCCCGTGTCCGCCCATGTTTCCACCCAGTTTTGCCCACTTTGAAACTACGCCCATGTGTCATTCCGCATGACGCCTATAATACGCCCATATTTCCAGACTGATTGCGGTGCACCGTTTTGTACGGGATTTGCACGAACAGGTACGGAGTCAATGCTTGGCACATGCGCCTTGCGTTCCTCACGCATGCGCAGACGCCGTAAAGACGCTATCCGAAAGTATTCGGAAAAGTACGCATCAATCAGAATAAGGGCCAAAATCTTCTTAATGGTGCAGAATGTGTTCAAATATGTAGATACATTTAAATTACTCTTGAAATGTTTGTGATGAATGTTTTTATGTTACATCTGTTTAACTGGCAAAAAAAAGTACATTTTCCATAATTATTATTTTTGTCAAATAAATCATTTGTTTCAAAAAATAAACTTTTGAAAGATGTCTCTCAGCTACAGAGATTATGGACTTCTTATCAGACTCGAAGCATGGCTGGAATGTTGGCAATGTCTTACTGCTTCTTGATCATAACACAAGATAGGCAGACGCATTTCCTAACAAAAGACTTTAAGACGCTACAGCACCCAAGATCCTGTTCTTTGTTTGCAAAACGATTTCTTGGAAGAATCCTTCTGCAGCAAGATTGTACTCTGCGATTATAGGGTCATATATGCACAACGATGATGCTGATATCTCCACGGGCTTCCAGGTATTTTAATATTTACTGTGAGATATATTTTTTATATTGCTGAGAAATATTAAAAACTATGATTTAACTTGGTCAACAAAGTGGCAAAGAACATAAATAAAAATCTGTTATTCTCCTGATTCTTTGTTGAATGTCAGTCCAAGAGCAGATGCCTCTCGGAATCATTTCCAGACTGCCCAGCAAGAAGGCATTGCAGAGTGCACCAGCCCTGAACCAGGCACTTTGAGGATGAGGTTAAGAGAGCAGATGGTTCGTTTATTACATCTCTGGAAAATGATCATTTATTGTAAGCAACCTGCATGGAAATCTCATGGAAGTGCCATGGCATGTGCAGTAACCTGGTGTTCTTGGTTGTTTGAGGAGTGCAGATAGAGACTGGACACACGTTTCCAGTCAATCGTGGGAGCAAGTTCCAATGAATGATGATGTGGAAGATCGGAAAACATTGGTCTGAGCGATGCATTCCCTGGAGGATGGCCGAAAACTCACATAGCTGAACGATACTCATATTAGTGTAGGGTAGCTAATCTGGCAACCACAGATGTCCACATTTGTTGTCCAATTTCAGTTTTGCAACAGAAATGCTTCAAATTTCAATGGTGACATGGTCACTCTGGGCATTAAAAGTAGTATTTAATAAATGTATTTTAATTATTTTTATGAAATAATTAAAAAGGTATAGTAACACTTTTTTGAATATTAATGGTCAATACTAATGCGGTCGGTCACGATTAAGAACCATTAAACCAGGGCTACCCGAACAGTGGAGATCCACCAACAGTTCACACTTCTCAGACCACCTCGCTAGTGCACAGGTGCAGTCATTACTAACTGTCACATTTTCAAACATGTGCTGCATTCATTCTTGACAACAGGGCCCGTGCTAGGGTGTTCGGCATCCTCCTGCAAACTTTACATTTTCGCCCTCTCATATATGGTAGTGGCGACTTTCCCACTACCACAGTGAGAACCAGGAGAGAGGGGGCCTAAGAGAAGTGTGATATTTTTTAGGGTCGTGGCTTCATGGCAAGGGGCATGGCCACATAACAGTACCATTAACACTGTAATGCCCATTACTCAATATGGCACATGCGGCCATAACACATTATGCCTCACAGTAATGCCTATTACATAATATGCAACACATCATGATGCACTTACACATTATGCCACACACCATAATGCACATTACACATTATGCCACACACCATAATGCCCCTTACACAATATGCTGCACACTTTAATGCCCATATGACATTATGCCACACATTATGCTATGCATAATGCTCCAAGTACTCCAGCTTATACACATAATGCCACCAGTAGTGCCACTTACACAATGCCCTACTGCCCCCTACAAAATGCCCCCAGTAGTGCATATTACACATAATGCCCACAGTAATTCCCCTTACACAAGATAGACATCCCAGCACACTCTATTGTGCTGACACTGTGCCCCTGCCCAAAGACCCAGCGCCCCAGGCTGCAGCCTAATCAGCCTATTGGTTATTCAGGCCCTGAGTATGAATATATTTTTTTAATCCTTAGAGTAAATGTAATAAATGATCCAAAGCTCAATGGCTACATAGTTACATAGTAGGTAAGGCTGAAAAAAGACTTGCGTCCATCTAGTTCAACCTAGGATGTTATAAAAGATTATCCATTGCTGTATAGTGTGTTCTGATATTTTAAAGTTCCAAAGTTTGACTGCTCTGACTGTAAAGAAATTTTTTCTTCTAGCTGAACAAAATCTTTGTTCTTCTAATCTATACTCATGCCCTCGTGTCCTAGATTCCTTTCTAGTAGAAAAAAGGGTGTTTGACAGATCCTTATATTGGCCCCTGATGTATTTGTACATGTTGAGCATGTCCCCCCTTAAACGTCTCTTTAGTAAATAGTCCAAGTTGCTTAATCTCTCCTCGTAGCTTAAATTTTCCATTCCCCTAATAAGCTTTGTTGCTCGTCTCTTGATTTTTTCTAATTCATGGATGTCCTTTTTATAGTGCGGGGCCCAGAATTGTACACCGTATTCGAGGTTCTTACCAATGCTTTATACAGTGGCATGATTACCCATGAGTCCCTAGTTTCCATGCCCCTTTTAATGCATGCTAAAATTTTGTTGGCCTTTTTTGTTGCTACAATACATTGGGCACTACACCCCATTGCTGTCTATTTGGACTCCTAGATCCCTTTCTAGTATTGAAATACCCAATTCCTCTCCGCTAAGGTTATGACTAGCACACTGGTTGTGTCTCCCAAGGTGCATAACTTTACATTTATCCACGTTGAACCTCATCTTCCATTTTCCTCTAGATTTGCAAGATCCTTTGGAAGCGTGGTGACATCTTTTGATGTTTAAATAACTTGACTGGTTCTCTTGTTCCATTTGTAAATAAGACACGCATTGAAGGACGCATCTATCCACACACTCCCAGCAAGTCTCCTCCCGCAGAGGAGTTGAGCGCACGGCGCCTGGCAGAGATTGCGGCTGTACAGCACCCGGTGTCCTGCTACGCCAAATCCCTGCGGTGCTGTGGGGCTCAGAGCTTCAAAGTCGACAGGAGAGAGGACATCAAGGTAAGTTCGAAGACAGGTAAGTGCACACCGTAAAGAGGACGGGACGCCAGCCTCCCGCGACATGGTTAACTGTAGCATATGAGACTTTCTCACATTGACTCTGTTTGCTGCCCGTCCACCTCACCTGCCCTGCCACCAGCTCCGGCCCGAGCCACTAATTACCCGCACCCTGCCCCAAACCCCCCCTTTTTTCTGAGCAATTATATAGTTTAATAAAATTCTTCTTATTTTACGTACCCACCAGCATCTCATCATCATTGCAGCATTAGAATATACACCCTTAAGGTGCATACACACTGTACAATTTTTTTGACCAATTTGGTTGAAAGACATTTCCATTGAACCCAGTGTCCTGGACGAAAGATGTTGACAAAAGATATTGTCAACAAACAAACGATGAATGATGATGCGCATACCCGCCAGTTGTTCATCAAGATTGTTCGTCAACTGTGCATGCAGCTCAATTTGAATATCTTTCAAAAAGAGCCTATAAACTGTAGCTAGATCTTTCTTCTTCGGTCTGTCGTCAATATCTTTCATCAACATCTTTAGTCCAGGACACTGGGTTCAATGGAAATGTCTTTCAACCAAATTGGTCAAAAAAAATTGTACAGTGTGTATGCACCCTAACTCTCACATCCGTACCAACTATTCCATATGTACAGCTCATACTTTACTGCAAGGTTTGGCACAAGTATACACTCTTTGTACCGCAAGCGCAGGTCTCCACTACCATATTTGCCTATAAATTACCTTGGGAGGGTGGACGCTCTCTCTGGAGAACAGCAGCTGTTTTTTACCCATATATACCAGGTCACATTCATTGAGCGCAATATCCACCTTCTATCGTAAATATGATTTTGTTTATCTTGATATTTAAGTTAATGTTACCCAATTGCTCTCAATGGCTCTTTCCTACCGACCACTAATATCTAGGATTGTATCCAGCCGTTTGCTGAACAGAGATGGCGGTGTCACCGGCGTGCGCATGAAACACATGAAAGAGCAAAACAGTTCTGTAATAAAATAAACAGCTGAGAATATAAGCAGATGAGAACATTTGATACTGGCCGTAATTGGACAGACAGCTGGATATCTGTCTCAGCGTGACACATTATACGTTTTAGTCTGGAAGAGATGGATTTAGCAGGATGTGGTTCTGTATAGTATGTCTAGGACAGAGGTACGTAAGTGACTATATAACAGTTCCTGTAATCCCCTGCTGGTTATCTTACTCCTAAATGCACAATATTTCACATATGGAAAATTACATGAATGATGCCCACAATCTGATCAAATGACATTCATGGCATAAACACAGTGTATAAATGGAATCTCCCATTCCTTCTGCTTGAAACTCACAATATTCCATGCTGCATTATTGCTGCACAGTGTATTTACCTTAATGTTGTTATTGGAACAACCAGGATTATAACTGATGTTGTGCACGTGGCACTGCAACCAGAGTACTAGAACAAGGTGGATGAGGTTCGGGTGCTCTGAAGAGTTGGCCGAGAGCCGCCTCCCATGTTCTCCAGACGCCCAAAATGCTCAGTTTCATGGTTGCTTTATGAAACTGGGGATAATTTACTCACGTTGTTATGCCTAGTAGAGACATAATTATTAGCTGCATAAGGAGCAGTTTCAGCATCCCTGCACCACTACTCATTTGCAGAATACAATCACCAGCTGGTGAGCTGTTAGAAACCCACTCCGCTCAAGCTCCACTCCATCGTGAGCGTGCATGTAACAGTGAGTACAGTTCTACTGCTATCTATCAATAAACCAAAAATACTATTTCACTGGTGTGTACCTATATAACTGCAATATCAATAGCTGCAGACGCATCATTTGCAACCCAAGCCACAGGACCCAGTGAAGTGGAAGGATCTTGGAGGCTAGCCTAATCTATCTGGAATACGGGCGAGCTCTTCCAGCAATTTAAGCTAATATCAATTTTGTAGCCATTTTGGACACAGCTAGATAACCGTGAATATAATCACCTATTTTCCTTCTATTGCATTCTGAACTCCAGGAAGAACTACTGATGCTATTGCCACAAATCTGATTCTGTTTACAGGTCAACGAAGGTGAAAGTGAAACGAAAAAAACTTTTTTTGGTGTGTTGTCCAATATCCAACCCTTGAACATATGACTTGTGTTGCATGGGGGTCAGTGGTAAGGTTAATATTTTCAGTGTTTTTCACTGTGAGTGTTACATTTGATGTGGGTTCAGTATGATTTCTCGGCATTCAGGATCCCAGCTGTCAGGATCTGATCTGTGGTATCCTTGCTGACGGAATGCCGGCAGCCGAGGAGCGCAACAAGGCCCCTCGCAGGCTTGCTTCCTCGCCACAAGGTTCTATTGCACTGCTTTGGGGCTCGAGAACCCCCATGAAGGAGAATAGACCCTGTGTGCCAGGATTCCAGTTGGCATCTTGGCGTCGGCATCCTGACCACCAGGATCCCGACAGTTGGCATATTAAACTACATCCCATTTGAAAAGGAGCAAAAATGAAAAAGTAGAAGAGGACCTATTGATTGACAGTAGACAGTCAAAGCTCTATCGAAAAAAATAATTTTAGGATTTAAAGAAAGAAGAAAACAAAACGCAATTTAAAGCCTAAGGTATACAAGACGACGTATCCGGATTGCTTTCTATTATAACCCAAGAAAATCAACAACAACCGACAAACTCATTTTTCTAAATGCTTTCCAATTTCCTGTAGCTAAATGTGCACTAGACAGATATAAAGATAGATCCGGGAACGATCACATGGCGTTCCCCACTTTCAGCGCCACCTTAAAATACCAACAGAGCGGTAGCAGATTCGGTAGCTCCTCTTTTAACACGTACATGAAGACCAAAATGCCAGTTTAATCTCCGCTCATTCCCTGCCTGCAAGCTGGGATATCATATAGTAATAATAATAGGCGGCAAGATGGAATTAAATACAACTGTTACTAACAAAGTGCGTGTCTGGCCTTAAATAAGATGAAGCCTTTGTAAAGGAATGCACAGCAGGTGTAAAGCGGAACGCAGCTTAAATACAGGAATCCTACGGATAGGGTAAAGATGCCTCTTGAGATTACAAAAATGAACTATTACTATTGTGTTACTAGGGGCTACGTCCAGTTATGTTTATTAGTAGCTTTTAGATAAATACAAGGCAATGCTTTGTGTTGGTATACATGGCTTCATTTAGCTAGAAAGGAGGAACATGTTACAGTAGCCGCTGCTCGCAGTCCTGTAAGAATGACTCTTTGTCCTTTTTTGACTTGAAACATTAGACTATCCCTTGGCTGAATGGGTCTTTATCTTGTTGAAGTTAAAAACTGGATGACAGTACAATGGGACTGGCTCCAATTTCTTTGTTGCACAGGAAACATTAAATATGAATGGAAGCTGGAGAACCCTCTGAGTTTCCACAATCTCTGACCTGGGACACACATCCTGATTTCCAGGTCAGTTACTCTGAAGGACAGGCTTTTATCCTTTCTGGTGCTCGGATCACTGTTATACGGTGGTCTGGGTATAAGGCCAACACCCAAGGGGTGACAAATTTTACTTTTGGTGGGCTTTATATTAAACTTTGCAATCATTTCAATATGTCTGAGTTTTCGTAGGGAATTTAAAAAAAAATTGTTATAGATAGTATATTTTAAATAAAATATTTGGGGTAATACATTTTTCTGTATCTTCACCTAATTAAGGAAATATGGGGCAGGACAGCGATACCCAGCTGCCACCCCTTCACTGGTCAAACCCTGCAGAACTTGGATTACATAGTTGGTTCGCACATCCACAGCTTTCAGTTCAATAAAAACAATAAATAAATTCATTGAAAAAAAAAATGATAAAAAAATATAACATAAACTTTTGGCACTTGTGTATTATAGCGGCGCCCCCGATGTACATCGCGCAATGTTTTTATCGCATCGCATGCCATGCACCCGATGGCATGCGATGCGACGCGATTTTTGCCCCCTATGCGATGAAACATTGTATAAGCACCCTAAAGGGTGCTTTTAAGCACCCAAATGGGTGCTTACAATGTTAAATGCACCCCCACGCCACCCCCCCCCCCACTATAAACGTGAACCCTAGGCATGGCGAGCGCAGCAAGCCCGCGAGGGGAGGCGTTACGTGTCCTCCGACCTTTTCATACCCCCACTATCCACGTCGGCGTGGAGTTGAGAACACAAAGTATGGCGAGTGCAGCGAGCCACCGAGCCCGAAGTGTGGCGAGGGGACGCGGATAACTGTGAAGCCCGCGAGGGGACGCTGATACCTGTGAAGGTATCCGCGTCCCCTCGCCACGCTTCAGGCTCGGTGGGTCGCTGTGCTCGCCACACTTTCTATTCTCAACTCCACGCCGACGTGGATAGTGGGGGTATGAAAAGGTCGAAGGACGCGTACCGCCGCCCCTCACAGGCTCGCTGCGCTCGCCACGCTTCGGGTTCACGTTTATAGTGGGGGGTGGTGGGGGGGTCCATTTCACATTGTAAGGGTGCTTATACAATGTTTAATCGCATTGCATCGCATTGTATGGCATTGTATGCCATATACAATGTCATACAATTTTAAAATTGTATGCCATTGTACCATATTGCGTGATATCGTGTCGCATCGCATACCATCGCATGCCTTATGGTACGCGATGCGATGGGCGCCGCTATAATACACAAGTACCCATTTTTCAATGTTTTAGACATTCTATCATATTTACTGTACATAGAACACGAATTGGGGAGTTATATATACTACCGTATTTGTTAAATAGGCTCCCCCCTTTCATGGGCATGGTATAGAAGATTGTCTAGGTCGACCTCATGTGGTTGACGGGGTCAAAAGGTCAACCGGGTCAATAACTCAACAGGTAAAAGCTAGGGCATGAACGGGTTCTACATGAGGATGGTGAAATCGTTTGGCAGTCTGTAATTAATGTAGTAGAGGATGTTTTTTTTCTTTCCTGCACAAGACTAAGCTAAAAGCTTGTACGCAAAGCAAAGTGGATCTCTATTAGACTATTAAAAAAATGATGTGAAGTGTGCGCCACATATTGTGATATAACAAGCCCTGCGACCCACTCTCAGCAGGCTGCAAATGCCACATACTGTATGTGATGTCTTTGTTTTATCAATTGTCTGCCTAGGCTAGCAGGATACAGTATGCTTGCTAATGAATTTGTAAATGAATTAGCATTGTATAAACACACCCGCCTAACAACTGCTGTATAACTAGAATATACAGGGCCAGATTCTCTAAGCTTCAAAAGTGATAAAATGGAGAGTGATAAACAGCCAGCCAATCAGCTCCTACCTGCCATGTCACAGACTGTGTTTGAAAAATGTCAGGCAGGAGCTGATTGGCTGGCTGTTTATCACTCTCTATTTTATCACTTTTGAAGCTTAGAGAATCTGGCCTATTGTAACTTTAAATATGTAAAACCTCTCAGTCGCCTTGAAGTTAGGACATGGAGGGAGATATAAGGGAAGGTACAGATAATTATAGGGAATATTGGAAACTCACAATTTACTCAATTCTAGACGATAATAAGTTCCCAGTGTCATTCATTTGTGTGCTTTTCCTTCTATTGCTCAGTTAGGGTCAGTCCTAGCCCAACTATAATGCACCCTTTCTTACAATCTGGTCTATTGGACCTTCCATTCTTCACTGGTGTGAACGTTGGACTAGAGTTATACAATCTTGGCCTTCAACCTTCGAAGATTGGCCATCGTCGAGGATCTGGTGGAGATAAGATGTCCCGATGGCTAATACCAGCATGTGCAAAGTTAAGCCCATTGATGGTACAACCATCAATAGTTTCTAACCAATAGTTTAAAGTCAGTGATAATTGCTGGTAGTCATCAATGGACAAGCCTGAAGAAAACTTGGATGCACCATTCACTGTTATACAGATGGGGTTGACTTTGATGCACCTTAAGAAGTTAGCCTGTTTTAGGCAGCAAATTATTGATAGTCTTGTACAATAATATGTAAACAGATACAGCTGCGCAGAGAGGTCTAGTTGACACTTGTTTGGTTGAGCTGCAGGACGTTACAGGGTTGCTCATCCCATATGGGCTAGTAATGGAGGGCATATATTCTGTGCAAGAGGGGATTAGGCACTCCTGGATCAAATTGATGGCCCCAACATCTAAATGAGGTAGAGCAAATATAATCATTAATGGAACTATGGACCTTATTCTGATTGAGTCGGATGGCTCCGAATGTGGACGGGCGGACGATGGTGGGTGTTTGCGCATGTGCAGAGGTGTATCTGCGCATGTGCGAATGCCACGCACATTTGAATACGGCGTGAATTCTGTACAGAATACGATCGGTTGGAACAATCCGAACAGGGGGTGGAGAGGGGCGTGAAGGGCTCATTACCCTATGCGTACGCCCCACGTTTCATGGGCGTTCCCATGAGAATGCTGGGCGTACATATGGTAGTCTGGCCGTGACGCACGTGTGGGGGGGGGCGGACATATGACATAGCCGGATGCCAGCTTCCCGCCCATATCCCTGCTTTTGCACAGAGAAATGCCCGAGTGGTCTGGAGCACTCGCTGCTGCCTGACCACTCGGTCCAGCATTCGATGGTCGACGACCATCGAATGATGGGGGAGGTTCCCACAGATGGAGGAGGTGTTCACATGAAATATCCACTTGCGGACTGTTCGGTCGTCGTCTTACCGCATTCGGACGGTGTGAGCGATCCGTACGGAAGGCGGGGCTAAGAACACTCGATTCCTGTCCGAAAATACCCATCCGACCGATTCAACTAGAATATGCCATATCTATTAAGATTTATAAGTACTTTATATTATAATGTCCTTATAATTTTCTTTCAGTTGTTTGGTTTCTAGCTATTCATATGTAAAATAAAACTAAGCTAATTACATTTTTTTGATGTTCTACTGTTATCTAATTGGACTGATGTTAGTCATGTTGATTTTGCCAGTCTGGCAAAAGGGGTACAAGGGCATTGGGTGTAAGTAGGGTTACCACCACCTTTCCGGGATTACTCCGGATAGTCCCGTAAGTAAGTCCATAATCTGCAGGGGTGGCACTGGACTATACATTATCTGGGAATAGTTGCCTATTCCTGGACATTATATAATGCCACCCCTCTGGACTCCGCACACCGGTCATAATTCTGGACTGTCCGGAGTAATCACGGACGGGTGGTAACAATAGGTGTCACCATAGGGCGACCCCTAGAGTTGCGAATGAGCTTGTGATCCATCTGGTAGGCATCTGGTTTAATTTCTGGGCAGCAGCTTGGCAATTCCGTAGCCTATAAAATCGCACTTGCTAATGCATGCGCGTTCACACATGAATTCGGCCCATAGGAGGTAGGGGATCTGTAACTGTAAACAGGTTAAGAACCCCTGAACGAAAGAGACTCCTTGTTTTGTCTTTCCTTTATTCCATTTCCATGGCACATTGCTGCCTTCAGTCAGGAAATATCCACAGGTTAAAAAATGAGACGGATATATAAAATATGCAAATAAATCAACTAAAAATGTGATATTTGTCCCATTCTGTACATGCTTCTGATAGACCTGTACAGTGTTTTCCTGATCTCTTCCATCTGCCTTATTAAACAGTTATTTTCTACCTGTTCAGATTAAATTACCTGAGTTGCTATTCAGTTCTGCCTTGGACTAAATTGGAAACATATATTGAAACGAGAATTTGTGACAGGTGAAGATAAACTGCCTCTCTTATTATGCAGGCTGCCTCAGGGTCATGTATGCTTGGAGCAGCATTAATAGCTTGCCAATGACAGGTACACTAAATGAAGGCAACTGCTTGAAGTTTGGTACGGGGTGACTGATTGACAGAGGGTTCCAGCACAAAGATTCTAATGTCTCTCTGGCAGTCTATAAGAGCGAGGATAATGTAACACAAGGCTACTGAATACCATAGCAATATGTGCGTTTCCTAAAAGAATGACTTCCAATCCTTTAAATACATTGGTTCCTGCTACTTTAATGGAAGCTTTATAATGAAATGTGTGTTCTAGAAGTGTAATCACCTGTTTATTTAACCTTCAGTTAAAAATGAAAATTAAGCAGAAAAAAAACCTATGAATTTTCCAGCGATTAATAAAAAAACAAAATCAACAGTAATGTTTTAAAAAGTTTAGGACAAGGAGGTATCAAATTACCCCTGATCTTTGATCGGCAAAACCAGATCACGGAAAGGAGCCTCTTTTTTCGAACGAAAATAGGTCTGCAGCTAGTAAAAAACAGGCAATTTTTTGTTTTCTGGCAACCAAGGGCCTAATTTATTGATTGAACAGATAAGCAGCGAACGCCTGACCTCCTCCCCCCCAACCGGCGCATCTCCTTCGCTGACCATCAAATGATTTTTCTCCCCATCGGTAATAAAAGTCAGCCTGAACTGAATTTTATTGTGTACAAATGTGTATGATTTTACCTTTTGTGTAAGTTATTAATTATACAATAATACATTTAAATTTTATTTCATCCAGTTGTGTGGCACTCTCTAAAAACATTTATGGTTGTGGATATTTCTCTACACCCATAAATATCTTTTTGATTTTTACTTTGGTCAAATCGAGCAAATCTCCAGATTGCTATTGGGAACAGACAATTTTCCATCATTAATTACTCATCCGGGTAGTGTAATCAAGTTATTATCGATTGTTATACAATCTAGAGTATCTTAATAGTAATATCCTTTGCGCCCTGTTGTTGTTGTTTTCTTTAAAAAACCAGTACATTAGGGCGGCACTCAAGCAACTAATGCATTATAATCTCCTCCTCCAAATGACACTCCCATAACGATTAGCTAATTACACTCCCACTGAAACTAGTGATAGGTGTTCCAAGTGTTTTTTGTGGTTTATTATGTTATTCTGATTGCATTATTAAGAAAGAATAATTCCAATTGGATTACAGTGGGCCAAGAAGAATGTTTTTCTTTTTTTTAAGGGGTGAATGACGTTTTTATATTAATTAAATATTGTTTTTTTTTAAACTTTGTGTGTTTGTCTTTTTGCTTATTTATACTGTATTATTGTAATGACAAGGGGTCTTATGCCCTTCTCTGTGATGTGATTGCTTCAGTAGGTGACTTGAGATTTACCGTATCCTGGCCAACAAGGTTATTGCTTTTCAGGAAGGGGTGCTTTTCTTTAAAGTCTTCTTCTTTGGCACAGCCACTGTCAGTGACAGGCCCACATCTGGATAGCCCCCCTTCTGTTGAGGGTTTGAATTAGTCTGTGAAGCAGACTTGAGTGGTATGTGCCATGAGTCAGGGGAGCCTGGAATCACAGCATGCCCCATCCAGCTGTATGCCAACTGTGGACGGGTGAACAGGGAGCCGGGTAGCAGTACAGATCACCTTGTCCCACTCTTTGGCCGGATCAGGCCAACTGGCCATCATGTTCACCCCGGAGATAGCCCAAGATCTTCAACATTTTGCCAGCAGTGCGAGTCTGGCCCTACTCCTATTACACCACTCCCCCCCCCCAAGGAATGACAACTGAAAATCACTCTCTCTGCCTCCAAATTCATTCTGCTTCTGCAAGCAATAAGCAACTTCCAGTACTTATGTAATATCTAGGCTCCCGTTTTTCTTATGAGACCGCGTCCCCTCGCCGCGTTTCGGGCGCGGTGGCTCGCTGCGCTCGCCTCACTATATAAAATCAACTCCATGCGTAGTTGGATAGTAGGGGTATGAAAAAATGGGGTGCATTTAACATGGGAGCCCAGATAATACATAAGTACCCAACTTCCTCCTCATTGCCAAGAGGCAAAGGACATATGTACAAAAATGTGACCGACACTGAGCGTATCTCTTGTGGGTGGTCTACCCCTGTCTACTGTCAAATATGAACGGATAATGATGATGATCACAATTGGCACATGATTCCGATATGCTGATTCCATTTACACTCCTCCCACTCATAGTATAAAGATCACTAGAATGATTGATCATTTATCACGCTCCATTTATTTAAAATTCAAAATTGTTCTTAGGATCAGTAGATGGCGGGCATGCTGATACTTGTAGTACCATAATGAAGATCTTGGGAAGTCTCCAGATGAGTTTGTTCTCAATTTAGAAGAAGATAAACTTGTAAATCAAATCAGGTGCTATTATAATATAAGGGCCGATTCCGGTTCACTCGGAATGAATTGACTTCGCCCTGCCCCGTTGGTCCGGTTTTGTGCCTGCGCACGGAGTGGTGCGGGTTGGGGACGTGTGGGGGCAGGCTCGGGTGTCGGCAATGGAAATGCCCAGCGTTTCATGGCCGTCCCCATGAAAACAATGGACCTTCCCATGGGATCGCGGGCAGGACGAGGTGTGCCGGGGCGGATTGCCGACGTCAGCCGCCCGCCCTGTCTTCATAGCGCTGCACACAAATATAAGTCAGTCTCCACTGACTTATTTTTGTAAGACAGGAGAACTCATTTGATGGCCGGCGAATGGCTGATGGCTTACCATAGGTTTGCAAATGTATGTAACAAAGGTCTCTGTATTTTCTATTGTTATGTACGATGAATATCTCATTAGCGGCCTATGTGTTTGTTTGTTCTTTCTTGTCTAGATGAACCCCTCCCTTACATACCCCTGAGATGGGCCTATAAATCGATTTGCGTGCCTACTATGTTGTGTAACTATATCCCCCACAAGACGGGATACCCCTATATTGTGCAATAAGGACTGTGTCACATCTGTAATGGATAAAGGAGTGTGTTCTAGAATTTCCATACACTGTAATAATAGGATAACACAGCAGGAAATAACTGTGTTTGAGCTGATTTCAGTTCAGGCAGGTGAAGTAGAAAGCGGTGCTGCGCGACAGCGGGCTTGCTTATACTAATGTGGAACCTCAGTCTTCTATATTTAGTGCAAGGAACATAACCATCCACCTACAACAAGTCACACGTTCAGAGTATTTGTTAATTTATTCATGGCCCCTCACTCTTTCCATTCACTTCTAATTTGCTTTGTATTAATAGCTACAAGCCATGCACAATCTGTGGATTACCGAAGCCAGATGAACGGATGTCAAAGATTTCCGTGTTTTTTGTTGTTGGTGGGGAGGTGGGGATATATCAAAGCTTGTTGAGAGATACTGTATAGGGGGATATTGTATATTCAATTAGTGTCGGGTCCATTCTGACATTCATTTGTAGGAATGGATCCGGCAATACCTATTCAATCAGCTGCTGCTCCGGAGGCGGGAATGTGCCAGGAAAGCTGGTCTCGACGCGACGGCACGACAGCGGGACCCGGTGAGCGATGGAGGAGGGTGGATGGAGGTGGGCAGGAGGACGGTGGATGGCTGGATGGTGCCGGGTGAGCTGCTGCTGTTTACCCGGTACATCCTTCCTGCCTCAATCCGCCCTTTTTTTAAAGTTGGATTGAGATTGGCAGAAACGGGGCCAAAACCTGTCGAATTTGGCCCTGTTTGCAACAAAAGCATGTGGATATACGGCTTTTCTGCCAATCCACGTGGTCAGGGCCGGTGCTAGGGTGTTCGGTGCCCTCCTGCAAACTATAAATTTGCGCCCTCCCATACTACAAAAAGACAGCAAGTACCGAATGCAGACCCTGAAAAAAAGTCTGTAGTGTTAGTGCCACACCATGTGCCCAGTAGCAGCAGTGCAATAACTAAACATTTTGGTGCCCTGTGCCAGAAAAAGAATTGGGTCCGCCCACACAATAACACACACAGTAAAAACCAGGGACAGTTTTGGTTGTGGCTTTCTGGGGAAGGAGCGTGGCCACATAATAGTATCAATTCACCTTACACAATATAGCAATGTGTCTTTTATTCACATTACGCCCCAAATTATTGCTACATATGCAAATTGTGCCAGCTAGAGCTCCTTATGCACACTGCGTTAGGTAGAGCCTTTTAGACACTGTGCCAAGTATAGCCCCTTAAACACCCTGCACCAAGTAAAACACAGCACCAGGATTAAGCACACCGTAATGCCCATTACACATTATGTCGCACACCGTAATGCCCATTACACATTATGTCGCACACCGTAATGTCCATAACACATTATGTCACACTCCGCAATGCCTTTAACATATTATGCCATACACCGTAATGCCATTACATATTATACCCCACAACATAATGTCCATTACACATTATGCCACACACGAAAAGCCTATTACATATTATGCCACGTAAGTTCTGCTTATCTACATGCTCATTGCCATGGGTTTCTTGCTCAATGCAAGGGGTTACTTGATCCTTGACAGGGGTTATATGCTCCTTTCCAGGGGCTTCACTGCCATGGAGGGATTACATGCTTGTTGCCATGGCGGTCTACATGCCACAGGGGATTACATGCTTGTTGCAGGGGGATTTGCATTGCCTGGGGATGCAGGCGCTCAGCATGCTAGCACTTCTGGGTAGTGCTAGGCACCCTGATAGAGGCGATGGAGGCCCTCAAATGTCTCTCTCCTTTATGGTGGCAGCCATTTTTGGAGGGGCTCAGGGTCTCTGCACGAGGCTCTCTGGAGGCTGTTTCATTTAATCGGCAGTAGTCAGGCGGCTGGGGATTCAGCAAGGGACAGCCAGAGGAAGGAAGTGCCTCTCTGACTTGGCAAATATGTGTGTGTGTATATATATATATATATATATATATATATAGATAGATAGATAGATAGATAGATAGATAGATAGATAGATAGATATAGATAGATATAGATATAGATATATATATATATATATATATCTATATATGGTTGGATACAAAAACAGCATTAGCTTCTAGAATAGAAGCACTGGCCCCATTATGGCAGCTCCTGTTCCCCATAGAAGGGCAGCATATTCAGCCTGGAAATATCAACTCCCAGGACCCCCGATGCAGCAGGGAGGATGGGGGACGGAGAAAGTCTGACAGCCAGGTGAGCAGCGAGAAGTCTGACAGCCAGGCGAGCAGTGAGAAGCCTCAGACAGCCAGGCGAGCAACGGGTCCCGGGAACTACAGCCGGTGGGACATGACACAGGGGGCGGGGAGGAGAGCGGATGGTGGGACATGACACAGGGGAGTGGGGAGAAGAGAGGACGGAGCGGAGAGACCTTACACAGGGGAGCGGGGAGGAGAGAGAGAGGACGGAAGGACCTGACACGGAGCCGCGCTTCATGATGCCTGCCCTGCGCTGCAAGCTGTCACGACTAGCTTGTCAGGCGCAGCGTAAGAAAGCAGCAGGATAGCAAAAGCAGGGAGCGCCTCTCCAGGCTGGCGCCTCCCTGCTTTGCATCCTGTGCTGAGCAGGTAGCGCCGGCCCTGCACGTGGTTTCCAACAGGTCGGAGCATTTCCACCTGTTGGAAAAAATCTGCTCTTATTGAATAGGTCGGAAACCCTTCCGACCTATTCAAGTCGGAAACTGACGTCTTTCCAACAAGACGGTAGTTCCGACTACAATTGAGTATACCCCAAAGTAGAGAAAGTTAAAGTACCAGCCAAGCAACCCCTAACGGTCACAATATCTGCTATTTTTTAAAGAAAAGTGACAGTTAGGAGTTGGTTGGTCGGTACTTTTGCTCTTACCACTTTGTGTTTACTTTTGATACATCTTCCCATGTGTTCTTTATTATAATTATTTTTTTTTAAATCTGCCATTAGTAACAATAAACACATTTTGAGTTTTTAATACAAACATCACAGAGACGGTTTTTAATGTGCAATATTTTCATGTATTCCTATTATGACATCAGTGAACATTTGGTTTATTAATAATGCCTAAGTGTTTGAATAATTCGCCAAAGAATTGTTGCTGTGTGGCGACTCTCCCTTTTAGTGTGACGTATGTGATTGCTCTTACTAAAGAGACAGCTGCACGGATTAGCTCTCTGGTCACCAGAGATTCTTGCGGAGCAACTGTTCTTCAATAAGGAATCTTTTCTAATACAAAAACATGTCCTCAGTCTCGCCAGATAAAAACGATGGCTGAGACATTAGCACGGGCAGGAAAGCATTTAAATGATACTCTGGCTTGTTGGAAGCTTTTATGTTGCTTGCCGAAGCCATTGGAAAACAAAAAGATTAATAGAAAAAAAGAAAACAGAACATTTCTCGGCAAAATGAAGCTGAGGAATTGGATTTTGTACATTTCAAAATCCATCAGATTTTGGGGTTTATTCTGGTTGATTTGCAAGGCTGCGATGTCGGTTGGCCTCCCCCCCGCACCCGCGTCATGGCCTCATTAGCATGAGAACGCCCCGCATTCTCATGGGCAGTACAAAAACATCGGTCCCCATGAGAACGCAGCTGTGATTGGACCAGAATAACGGCCATTGTTCCATTCAGGATGACCACAATATATTGAGATTATATTGAGATTAGCCAATAATAATTGCTGTTTGCAAACTGAATATCTCCATATCTATTATGTGCGATGGGGAGCCATGCAGGCAGTAGCGTAACTCCCAGAGACATTGGTGATGTTGGCCTCCTGGCTCCAGCTGTCAAGGGGGTCCCAGGAACTATGGAACTAGGATAGATCTCTCTCTACTCATTTCAGTCATTTTTGCCTCATAAACCCAGTTTGCGGTGCCCTTGAGCTGACGACCCTCAGAACTTGAGAAAACAGATCTTAAAGAAAGGAGAGAAGAAATTGTTTATATGTAATAACCAGGTGACTCATCGCGCCCTACGGGCACTCTTTACACTATAGTGAGGGGCTCCGCCCCCCTTAGCCCTGGAAGAGGGGTGGGTGTGTTGATGGTGTGGGTGGGTGAGGGGGAGTTGCAGGGGTACTGCGAGTGTGTGAGGGCAGCTGCTCTGTGGACACTGCAGTGCCGGTGCTAGGGTGTTTGAATCAGGGCCAAAATGCATATATACATGTACAATACATACTCACACTAAATTGTCATCCTTCTACATGCCTGGCAAAGTAGTCTTGCAGGCTGGATCTCATGCTTTTGTCCCTCAGTAGCCCTGGTCTGGATTAATGTAGCACCACCCCCCATTTACCCGCGGGTAACCCCGCCCCCATTTACCCATGGTTAGCTTAGCCCCCAGTTACCTGTGAGTAGCCACGCCCCTTTACTTACTGGTAGCCCAACCCCCATTTACCTGTGGATAGCCCCACCCCTTTCGGCTTGATGTTGCAGCATTCACAGGAGATGGGAGACACTTCACTCTAAATGTGCTGCTGTCTGTCAGATAGGTGTGACAGGCGCAGCAGCAGCCGGGAACAACAGGACAGCAGCACACGGCAGAGGATGCATAGCAGGCACCTCTCCTACTCAGCGCCTCCCTGCACTGCATCCTCTGCTGAGCCTGAGCAGGTAACGCCGGCCCTGGCACTCATCACCCAGCAGTACAGGCCGGAGCGCTCTGGCCACACCATGGCGGCGCTCTGCTGCGCTGGGACCAGCCGCGTGTCAGCGTAACGGGGTCGAGCTATCGCTCGACCCCGCTACTTGGATAAATGTGGTAATTCTAGAGCTAATACATGCCGATGAGCGCTGACCCCCAGGGATGCGTGCATTTATCAGTCCAAGACTAATCCGGGGGTTCCCGGCGGGTCGGCTCCAGCCTCCCGCCGCCCCCGGCCTCTGGTGTTTAAGGAACTTTTTAATTGAGACCACCGCTCTGCACATTTCCATTTTCTATCTGTGGACGAACTGTACCCTGCTCCTTTCATTCCGGGTGAGCGAGGAGGAATCAGCGTGTAAGAGTTGGGAGGCCTTCTGTTTTAAAGAATAAACCTGTTTGTCTAACACCTGAGTGTCTGCACGTGGCTTCTGTGGATGACGCAATAAAGATACCTTTTGATGACAATAGGGATCATTCCCTAGGTGAGTTTTTGTCCAAGTGTGTTGATACAAAGTATCGGTAAAGATACCTTTATGCGAACATCTCCTAGCAGAGCTAGGTGAGTCGTTTCTGGGTGTCGATACATGAAAATTGAAAAATATCCTATATTGTGCTAACCCAGAAAATTTCTCTCTTTTCCCCATGGCTGGAGAGTTATATTTTGGAAACATTTCCCTTGTTCTGAGGGAGACCATTAAGATCCAGAAATTAGCGCTGTGAAGATCCACCTTTTTCTGTATTCTCAACTGCCCGTTTAATGGCCTGTAGGATACTGTCGTGCATCCCATGCGGTGCAGGTAGATCAGGCTCTCTCATTTCCCCAGCAGGCTTCCCAGCATCTTCAACGCTCTCTTGTGATAAGGTTTTATCTCTTTCATTAGCTGTATTCTCTGGCTCTTGACTTGAAGGACCAGACGATTCTTCTTGGTTCCACTTTCAGAATGGTATGCCCAAAGAGGATTTTTGTTCCAGGCACTTCTTTCCCAGTTGCTAAATCATTAACTCTTCTTAAAGTGATTGTATGGCTCGCATCAATACTCATTGGCACGCCCTGAAAGCATCCATTGGTGGTTGTAAATTTGATATTCTTCCCAATGCCATTTGTTAGGAAGCTGGTATCAGTTACTACGTCCATGCTAATTGTGTATTACAGGCACAGGACCGAGCACAGCACACACCACTGGCAGCAACTGCAAACAACTGCACCCTCCTAAAGACATTTGATCACAAATCCCCAAGGAGAGTCAAAGGGTGTTGGTGGTTACGATGCTGGACCTTCCCATCACTGTGGGGGAGGATTACTTTGGTGACAGCATCCAAGTAGACATGTCAGACAGTCCTTACCTGGACTGGCAGGACAAAATAGGCAGTTTAGAAGCCCCTGTACAAAGTCAAACTGGCTCTATTTTACCTGAGTTGCCCCCCCTCCAGTGTGTACTCTGAAAGTTTTTAGTGCAGCGGGGAACCTGGTCAGTGAGCAGTGTAGCAGGTTGCTTTGGCAAAATGTTTAAAGATGTTTTCAACAAAATTAATTGGATGAGAATGACATCTTGCCTCTATAGAGCCAGTTTGTACAGGGAGAGGTGACTTGCTTCTTTTTTTGTGGGGCCCAAACAAACCAATCGATTCAGCCACAGACGTGTGGAAGACCCTGTCGCGGAACTGATTGGTTTGTTAAAGTGTGCATGTCCTAAGAGTGGGTGGGAGGATCCAAGGACAATTCCATCTTGCACCTCTTTTTTTTGCTATTATGTGCATTTTGGGGCCTGGTTTTTCAAATAGCCATCTTGTCTGCTGCTGCAGTGCCACTCCTAGATGAGCCACGTGTTTGTGCTGCCAACTTGTGTGGCTTAGCATAGTTATCCAGCTACCTCGGTGCAACCTTTTGCCCTAAAAACAATCTTGTGAGGTGTTCAGAATACACTGGAAATGAGTGGAAATTAATTATATTGCGGTTAATAATAGCGTAGAGCAATAAAAACCCAAAATTCTGCAATTTTAGCAGTTTTATGCTTTTAAAAAAAAAAAATCAGTACCCAAAACACGAAACACAAAACACTAAAATGGTGATATTTTGGAACAGATCCAAAACACTGCCTGAGATACAGACCCCAAAATGTGTTTCACGGAACATGAAAAGTGCCCGGTGCACATCCCTACTCTAAATGCATGCTATTGGGATGCATGAACAATCTGAGTAAGGGGCATGCACGTAAGATAAAACCAGAGAAAGATAAAGACAGCGCTGATTTGGAGTATAATATTAATAAAAACATTTTTATTACTAATAACAACAATTGATTGACACAAGTCACACAAATCACCGGCCGGTAATAATCATAAAAAACGTCTAAAGAGTAAATAAAATTCACTCTATCCACTCAATATGAGGTAATGCATGGTTTATTTTGTTAGTAAAACATAGCAGAAAAAGGCAACTGTTATGAATACTTTCTCTACTGAAGTTGAATTAGTCCAGGTTTTGATTTTTATTGGAATTCCTTTGTTTGTATGGAAGATGATTATAATAAACAGTCAGTAGTTTATTGGCTCTCTCACAGCTTGGTTTGTTAGTACCATATATACTCGAGTATAAGCCTACTTTTTCAGAACATTTTTTATGCTGAAAAAGCCCCCCCTCGGCTTCTACTCGAGTGAGGGTCCCACTTGAGTCAATATGTTTTCCCAGTTTTTTGTTGTGAAATTAGGTGCCTCGGCTTATATTCGGGTCGACTTATACTCGGGTATATACAGTAAATCAAATGTTAGTAGCCTGAGCCCATACGAGCTCTAACTTGCCAGTCTTCCCGTAGCGTTGCTTGTCTGAAACTGTGGCTTCACAGGCTGATGGTCCTTTGCCAAAGTTCATGCAGCCCTTCAGGGTTACTTCCACGGGACAATCTCCGGGGCGGCAGGGTGATCGGCAGAAGGAGTATCTCCCTTCTAAGGACAGCAGTAGATTCGGAATTGTTTAGAATAGATTTGCACTCTGCTATTTTTTTCTGTTGTTCACGTAAGATAAAAATCCTTCCACTGCATCTGACATCGGCCATGCAACATGGCCGTTCTGTCCGTTAAGATCTCTCAGGAAATTTCCTCTCCACTCTTTGATACTTAGTGTGTCTGATCCAGCATTGATATGATGTGCGGACTGATGTTGCTATGACAATGCATTTCAAGATAAGCTCTGTTCTGAGCCGAACACCTGATTGCAATGCATTCAGGTTATAACAATAATGATGGTGGACTGTGTATGTACTGTATAGCACAGATTTATTTGCACTTTTATCCATCTTCGCCAATTTGGAAAAAATGAATATACTGTAAAAAAATTTGATGAACTACTACGCTCAGTATCACAAAGCTAATAATTCCATAACATTCCAACAACAATAACCAAATCAAGCCCCTAATATTGCAAGTATCATGTGTTGTAAATATTAGTAACAATATTATCAGACATGCCTACTCTCAAGAGACAGCTGGGAGGCTTCCAAAACTCAGGTGGCCACCATACCCTCTATACCACCACCATTGCAGTCCTACACCCCTACCACTATGATGTATCCCCCCCTCCCCCGCATTGCCCCTGCTATGCTGCCCTGCACGCCCTAGTATTATGTGTAAATAATCCCAGTAACACTAATGTGCTGTAGTGACCCCCAATTCACATTACGCCACACAGAAACATCAGCTTTTTATACAACAAAATTCTACATTTTAAAAGTAAATATTTAAGAGGATGGTACTGTAGGCATCAAGCACTGCAGAGTGAATGCAATGCATCCCTCCACTGATCGCACGCATTTCTGTGCTTATTAATCCTGTACGCATAAAGATTTAAGCAAAGGACAGCTCTCTTGATAAAAGCTGCCCTAAGTGCTGTGGGGAATTTCGGGTTTAGGACCCGAGATTTCTTCAGCACACATGCCGTAGAACATGCACATCGTGATTGGTGCTGGGAGGGGTCTGAATGGATCCCTCTCAGGGCAGAATGCGAAAAGAAGGTTTTCCATAGGATTGTATCTATTATTTATTTATTTACAGTTTCCTATATAGCGCAGCAGATTCCTTTGCGCTTTACAGTTGCAGACATGGATCAAACAAACTGGGTGACAACAGACAGACTTGGAGGTAAGAGGGCCCTGGGCCAGACTGGGACCAGAAATCAGCCCTGGAACTTTGAGCACACAGGCCCACCTACAGTAAGCGGGACCCTTGCGCGGCGAAGCCGCAAGTCGAAAAGGGGGCATGGTCTCATGGAAAGGAGGTGTGGCATCAGAAAAAGGAGGCGTTACACATTATGGAACACACCGTAATGCCCATTCCACATTATGGAACACACCGTAATGCCCATTACAGAATATGACACAATCTGGACCCCACAGGCTGCCCCCCTGTATAATAACGGGACACAACAGGCTGCTCCCCCTGTATTATAATAATAACTGGACCCCACAGGCTGATCCCCTGTACAATAACAGCACAAAGAGTTTGCTCCCCCTGTATAATAATAATAATAACAGGACCCCACAGGCTGCTACCCCAGTATAATAATTATAACAGGACCCCACAGGCTGCTACCGCTGTATAATAATAATAGGACCCCACAGGCTGCTCCCCTTGTATAACAGGACCCCACAGGCTGCTCCCCTTGTATAACAGTACCCCACAGGCTGCTCCCCATGTATAACAGGACCCCACAGGCTGCCCCCCCCTGTATAATTAATGGGACCTAACAGGCTGCTCCCCCCTGTATAATTAACGGGACCCCACAGGCTGCTCCGCCTGTATAATCACAGGACACCACAGGCTCCCCCGTACAGCTTCTCTTACCTTTTCTCGACACAGGACACCGAGGAGGGCTGCAGGCTGGAAGTAAGGAGGAACGCACACCTACATCTGGCCCACAATCCCACTCTCTCTGTAGCGGCCTCCTGCACTAGAAATGTCAGTGCAGGAGGTCAGCGACCATGTTTATGCAGACCAGTCAGAGACTGGTGGCTGCTCGCACAGCACAGGACAAATTCGTCCCACCTGGCCATTGACCCTTCTGGCATTTGCCAGAAGGGCCAGTCCGGCCCTGGCTCTGCTGCAAGCTTACAATCTATAGGGACATAGGATCATCTAGCAGGTGCTAAATAATAACATGAAATGTTTGCTATGGGAAACATCCTATCTTCACTAGAACTCCCATCTTATCAATTTTCCCCTAGTTTCTCCATCCTTGAATGGCCTCCGACACTTATAAAATGCAACATATGCACAAGCAAAATATTGAGTCTCACAGTGAAGCTTCATCCAATTCAGACCCATAGGGGGAAATTTACTAAGATGGGAGTTCTATTCTATGGGAGTTGGTTGCAACCAATCAGATACTGGGGGAGATTCTCTAAACTAAAAATGCGGTAAAAACCCTGTTATCTGGGTTTTTATCACATTTTGGGATGCTCTAAGCATCCCCTGCCGGGTTACCGAGACGGGGGGGCATGACCAGAAAAATCTGGCGATGCCCCATGGAAAGAAAAACGTTATGGAGTCCTGCGCTAAAGACAAAAGATGTGCAGTAGTCTGGGTATGGTGGGTAAAAGAGTAGGATTTTTACTACTAATAAACACTATGGACAGTACCGGTATGGGTAACCCAGTGAGAATGAAGATATAATGTGTCCGCACCAAACAAGGTGTGTAGCAACCTAATGTGCAACAATCTAATGATGCGCACAGGCAATCAAACGAAAAAACAACAAATAAACAAATGAACAAATAAAATAAAAATCAATGCAAAGTTGCCAGTATCTCCAAAAAACGGTAATGCAGTGGCCATTTTGCTTAAGGGCAAAATGCCCTTTTCTGTGTCTCACATGGAAAATGGGTATACCAAGGTGATACGGTTGATTAAACAGTATTCTAACAGTATGCCCCATGGAAGCCAATGGGCTTCTACCACGACCCACCTCCGCCCCGCACCAACCTACCGAT
Organism: Crinia signifera; assembly: GCF_055691185.1. Lineage (NCBI taxonomy): Eukaryota > Metazoa > Chordata > Amphibia > Anura > Myobatrachidae > Crinia > Crinia signifera. The sequence goes on along the minus strand of NC_139219.1, from coordinate 303,125,831 downwards.
GCCCCGCACCGACCCCCGCCGCCCCACACCGACCCCCCCCTCACCTGTGTTCGGGCAGCACAGAGCTGTGCTGCTCGGACCTGTGACCTCCCTGCACTACGATCCTCTTCCGGGTGCAGGGAGAAGGAGAGCCTGGCGCAGCAGCAGCGCCGGGTAAGGGAGGGAGGGGGGAGCTGCCGGGTCCCGATCGGACCCGCTGACTCACTGCAAAGGACAGCTCTTAATGCAAGAGCTGTCCTTTGCCATAATTATCGCATATGTTAGAGCATATGCGATAATTATGTATGCAATGGGCGGCGAGGGGGGGGCGGAACTGGGGTGCGGATGTTAGAACATCCCGCCCATTATCTCTTATCTTCTAGAAGGTACTAAATAAATAAGTACAATCTGCCCATAGCAACATTCCATGTGAAATAGATCTTGGTAAATTTCCCCCATAGAGTTCTACTTCATGAGGTGCATTATTGGCCTGATTTAGTATGTCATAGTGGCTCCTATCTGCAATTGGCCTGATTTAGTATGTCATAGTGTCTCCTATCTGCAAACCTGCTATCGATGACACACCCCCTTGCACTGTAAGACCATTGGCGCTTTTGGGGAGACTGACTGGATCAGACGAGGACAGCACCCTGGAATCTGGAATTCTTATAATAACTAGATTTCCCACCTTAATTTTTTCTCTTCCGTAATTTCATTTTTTGCAAACCTTTAAACCAAGTGCAATATTGTGATGGTTTTAAATGATTTCCCAGCCTCTGCACCATTTGTTTATATATCTTATTTACAGACAACACAATTCTGATTGCCTCCACTTTAGTATATAAACAAGCAGATGTTGGTTACAGGAGACATGAAGAAATATCAAATGCAGCTCGAGCCAAGAAACGCGTCTTATTCCAATTACTGAAAACGTATATCCCATACAGTTCCATCATTATTCACTGTGAAGCCAACGCAATATCTATATATCCATCAATCTCCTCATCGTGATAACAGATTACCGTGTTTCCTGTTTTCCAGCATGGACTCATCAGCTCAGAAATCCCACAGTGTCACACAGACGAGTGTTTTTCTTTTCCACTCTCAACATTAACCCTGTCCAGCTAGATAATACAGTCAAAGTATATTTATGGAATCACGCTGCAACTCCGTAATGTCTCAGGGCCCTCAGCTGTGCCGTATGCTACCTGAGCTTTTACATTATTTAAGCAAAGTCACACAAATGAGTGTTGATCGTTGTGGTCTGATAGGATTCTAATATGGCTTCATAGGTTTATAGCTATTGCTCGTCGTATTGTGCTAAAGGTCATAAGCAATGGCAAAAGAAGATGTTCCATTGCAGTGGCAAATGCAGGGAGGGGTTTCCAAATGTAATCCAAAATGTCCCACTCTGCAGCGCATTGATGTTCGGGAGTGGTAACAGCCCTCAAAATTGGTCTTTTTATACACTGGATACTGTATGGAATACAGTATTAATATTTTATAGTACAGATGGTCTATAGCAGCGGTGGCCAACCCGCGGCTCGCGAGACGCATGCGGTTCTTCACTGCCTCATGTGCGGCTCTGCGGCTACCTCGCTGTCATGTGCGTCTTGGCAGCTACCTCCCTGTTATGTGCAGCTCTGCGGCGCCGTCTCAGACCCTTCCTTTCATGTGCTGCAGACAGTGGGACGAGCCGCGGCCGCCGTGAGCCTGCACAAACGCAGTCGCACTAGGAGGCAGTGTCCCCGGTGCCATGTTAGTTACTGTGCAGTGCGTAGTATGCCGCTCGCTTTTATCCCTCCTGATCCTGCTCTGGCTCCTTCACCGCCTCAGCCTGTTGCCATCCTGAGCCCTTCTGGGCTAATCCAATGTAATTTGCAAGAGGTGTGTGTTTGTGTACGTGTATTGGGGGGAGGGGGGGTGCAAATATAATATTGCTGTACAAAGCGTCACTTATGCGTGACTTATTCCAAACGTGATGTTTATTTGGTCAACGCCGTTTCAGGCCTCAGCCCATGTGTCCTGATGTCATTCTAAGCCACTACCCATTTAAAAATGGGGTGTGGCCTTCTGGGAGCTAGGCCACGCCCATTTTTAATGGTTACGGCTCTTTGTCTTAACATAATTTTTTTTGCCTCTTTGTCTCATATGGGTTGGCCACCCCTGGTCTATAGTATAGGCTGTTTTAAATAAGATAAAATTGTCAGTAAATGTTTAAACATATCATAATAAATAAATACACACAGATAATAGAAACAGTACTGCACTTTCTAATCTCACAATCTCCCACTTCATGGTAAGGCTCCTGTCTCTTCCTCCTGGCAGCTGCTCTCTGGTCCATTGTGATGTTCACGGACTCAGATCATAAAGGCATATCCTAACCTGAGTGCCCTCTGAATTGAGCAATGCCCACTTCAGCCACATAGCTAGTAGGCAAATTGATATGTATTGTAAATGCATCAAAACTTCTAAAAGGACAAATGAAGAAGTTCCCCATTTCAGCCAATAATCATCTGCCTGTCATATACGTAGTGAATGCTATAAAATGATAGCTAGAAGCTGATTGGTTACTGTGGCCAACTTCTCCGCCAGTCCTTCTTAGAAGGTTCGATGCCTATGACTGACATGTGGCCATTTATCTCCTTGGGCTGAGCAGACAGATATCTTAATTTATAACTTGGGCTTTATATTTCAAATGGAAGATGATCATACATCCAGGACAACAGTGATGATAAAATTAGTACCAAGTTCATTTAAATATTTGACTATATGTAAGGTCCAAGGGTGAATTTTATGGCTTGACCAATTCACTTGATTCCAACGGATTGGGCCTATATATGGGGTGAAATTGGCCCATATCAGAGAGAGAGAGGGGGAGTTCTGAGAGAGAGAAAGAGGGAGGGAGAAAGGGAGTGCAGAGATTGAAAGTGCAGAGAGAGGGAATGTATAGAACGAGGGAGCGCAGAGGGAGAGAAAGAGGGAGCACAGAGGGAGAGAGAGGGAGCACAGAGGGAGAGAGGAAGCACATATGGAGTGCCGAGAGGGAGTGCAGAGAGACTGGGAGCACAGAGAGAGTGCAGAGGGAGCAGAGAGAGCGCAGAGAGAGTGCAGGTGAGGCACAGAGAGAGCTAGAGAAAGAGAGTGCGGGGTTAATAGGTTTTTCATTGCATGTCCTGGGCAGGTGGACTAGTAGCTTATGTCTAGTGGGGACAAAGTGGGGGTCACACAATAATTGTGGTGAGCCTGTGCACAGCTATTGCAAGTCACATATTTAATTGAATTTGCCCTTTAAAAATTATATATAATTTTTTTTGATCATTTAGAGATTTCTCGTATGTTTTCTTTTTTTCCTCTTAGAGATTAAGGGAATCTAACAAGAGCTAGGGATTTGGAGAGAGAAGATTATTGATGCTGCATGCAGACACTAGCATCTGTGTTTATTAGTAGCTGGTGGAAACAGGCTTACTAAAGGTGATGAGGAGATTAAAAATAACCAATATTTGATTTATGGTGAGTTTAGCGCCTGCAGCAGAGAACGGTAATAACAGCATTGTTAGGGAACAGAACATTGCAGTATAGCAGCAGTATCCAGCGCTTAACTGGTACTGATATAATACCAAGACGAAAATACCGAAATAGGCCCTTGTCCAGGCGGTTATTTTCCATATATTCATAAAAAATATCTTTTATCTTGTGCTTTGTTTAAATCATTTATTTTAGTCTTTATGCTAGAGCGTAGAACGTTGGTCTTTGTTCCATTTTTACATACTATGAATAACTTAGTCTGAAAAAAACAACATTTTATTTGAGAGCCTTGAATCCAACCGCGCAAATTAATTTTATTATTCCAAAGATTTGTTTCCAAGAATACAGTGATCAAGAATTTCATGCTTTACTGATTATTTTTATCACTTATTTCTAAAGGAGTAATTATGCTAAATAAAGACAATTACTGGGGGGAAAAATAGAAGACTTATTTTTTTATTTTTCTATTTCTTGTTTCCTTATTTTAAGTGATAGCTGACCCCAAAATAATACATTTAGGTCCCCTGATTTTCCAGGGATTTGTGTAAACAAAAAGAAAGTGGAAAGGAAAAATGACAGAAAAAGCAGCAAGGCGGTAACTAAACAGGGCTAATAATGGCTACAACCAGGGCCGGATTGGGCATCTGGTACTTTTGGCAAATGCCAGAGGGGCCGATGGCTAGGTGGGCCAATTTGTTTTTGCAAGGTGGAGGCTCTGCCTCATGAGCCGCTGGACTCGCGTCAGGTCCGGCGGCTCTCTGTGCACCACTGAGGTCCAGTAGAGAGGGGGGACATCACACGCCGTTATTCCCCTCTCTCCTGCAAGAGGCAGCGCATGCATGCGCACGTGCCCGGTGTGTGCAAAGGTCGCATGTGTGCACAAATGCCAGGTCCGAATCGGCGGACCAGTCCGTCGCTGGCTACAATGGTACGTACATAGGGGGCAGCACGAAGCAGCCTACACACCTCTCAGAAGGTATACGGCTGCTCAGTCAATTGCAGCACCCTCACCGTGGCACTAGTCTATGTAAAAATAAATGAGAACATGTAACAAGATTATTCCTTTTAAAGTAGTTTTTATTGTGTTTTTTTTATTATTTCACATGCAAGACAAGTCATTGAATGAATCTCACATTACAAGTTTTTAAAAAGTAAATAAAAATTAAAAAATGTAAATTCAAAATGAAATTGTTGTCAGCACCCACGCTTATGTTCAGCCTTGGACAGGACATTTGTCACTTCTCTAAGGCAGTCAATTACCCTGCATCCAGCCAACAAAGAAAGGAAGATGCTGGCTTTCTTCGCACATGTGCAGTAGGATCCGTGCGCTTGTGCAGTGATTAGATGATAACTCGGGCTGCAAATGTGCAGCGCAGTGATGGGGTCTGAATTAGGCCCATAAGGCCTCCATTTGTGGGAGTACTGAAGTCAGTGTCTACCGGCGCAGAATTATTAACTGCAGCTGAAGCAGATATCTGAGGTTACCGGCTGAGATTTTAATTATTTGTTCTTTTATTTATGTATTCAAATTTTTTTTAAGACACTCCATATCCACCATACGTTCCAATTAGGAATGGTCTAGTTGGTCATAATTTAAATGTGTACAAGGATTATGGATTTAGGGTGCAGACTCCTTGTTAAGGGAATGGTCTGGGCAGGTCTGGGGTATGATCAACATTTGCAAAATTTATTATTATTGGTCATGGGAGGGGATGAAAATTGGCAAAAATGTTGTACCCAGTGGCTGATTGGATGCTTCACATTATTATTTGAGTGACATCGCCTGAAAGCACCCACAAATAATAAGGAGCACTCTGACGTCCTGCAGCAGATAATGGAGATATCTTTTGTGATGTCCCATTTCAAAGCAGTTCGCAGAGATTTCTATGGGGTCTACTAAAATGCAGAATTTCCCAAGTTCTGGAATGAGAATGCAATCTTCACTTGGAGTTTGCTATTGTAGCCTATGGCTACACATCACAAAATTTGTCAAGAGAGGGATACTTCAGTATCCCTCCCCAGCAATTGCTGCTCCTTTGTGTGTGATCTAATGACCACACATGGGCATTATTGCAGTCGCCCCCGAACTAAGAAAGTTACATGATCACATTACTAGTTACAGATCACCGGGAATGGGCTCCAATAGGAGTCTAAGGGCCAGATGTATCAAGCTTCAAAAAGTGATGTAGTGGAGAGTAAAAAACAACCAGCCGCTTAACTCCTAACTGCCATTTTATCCAAACCCAGCCTGTAACATGACATTGGCTGGTTGTTTATCACTGTTCATTTTATATACATTTTTGAAGCTCGATATATACATTTTATATACATTTTTGAAGCTGTACATTGACCCCAAAAAGGTATTCTTAATTTTTAGTGGCTTCCCACAAGCCTTCACAAATATGCCTTTAAGTTCCAAATTCTACATTTGACCTCCAGTGTTCTCCTGAAAGTGATATGAATTTCCAGCACATACTGTAACCAATGATCTTACACAGTTTCAGCATAGTTGATTTCATGTTTGCCTCTTCGCACAATGGTAGGGAGATCCCGTGGCAGGAACCATGATTGGATGAAACTTGCTGATTTCCATCATTATCCACTTATTGCTTCATAGTGCAACAATGCGAAAAAGCATTTATTTTATTCAGTGCATGCAGTACACGATGATACCCAGAGCAATCCGGGGCCGCGTTTTCTTATATCAATTCAATCTGATTTAATTCAGTTAAAAAAAAGAACTGCAGAAGTAAGCTTCATATACATCCTGCAGCTGCTGAGAGGGACATAAAGTCCTCTCTGTACATATCTGTCCCAGTAAAAATAAGTGGAAAATATATGTAAATACAGTATCTTAGAAAGAAACCATACTTTGCATTATGCTTCAAAAGATATTGGTAGATAAAGGGGCCTGATTAACCCCTTGAGTGGTGGGTTTTGCTGGGGCAGGACAAACCTACCAGGGCAGGTTTGTCCTGCCCCAGCAAAACACACCACAGATCGTAGGAAGCCGCAGCCCCCCCTCACCTCCGCCGGAGCTCCCCTGCCGCCACTTCCCCCTGCCAGTCATTTCACAGGCGGCAGGCTTGAGGATGTTTCGCGGCGGCTCAGGAGGACTTGGGCGACTGAACTCTCCCGAGTCCCCCTGAGCCACGCTGACAATTGCCCGATCTCTGGCCTACGATCACTGGAGAAGAGGGGGTGGGTGAGACAGGAGGGGGGGGGGGCATGACCCCTAAAGGTAGTGCGCAAGTGGTGCCCCGCTGGAGGCACCACTGGCGCGCACCTAATGCAAAAGTGGTATGCATGGAAATGTTCCGTGACAGCCCGCTGCGGCAGCGCAGCTGAGTCCGGAAAATTTCCGGGCATACCGCCCAAGGGGTTAAGGGTGGCTATCAATGGTTCCATTGAGGGTTAGCATTGATGATATAAAACCATCTGCACAGGAACCATTTATGGTTTCACCCACTGATTTTCATCTCTTCTTTACTATTCAATGTGCTCAATCAGAGCAAGGGGGAGAGGCTTCATGGGTGTTTGGGGCAGGGCTATGCTCAAGTGTCCCAGCACCTTGTAAAAAAAAAACCTGCAACATGTTCCGGGACATGTGAACCATCATGCGCACCATGGACACTTGTACTGTCATATGGCAGTTGCAGCTTCTCTGTTTAAAGATGGCCTCTGTGTGCAGCTGGGTATCCGGGAACACAATTACTATTACTGACACCCGTGTCCTCCATATTAAAATGTTCCTCATAATTGTTCTGATCGTTAGATCTTAGTGTTTTCACCTGCAATTTCTCTGGGCTCTGCCGTGGCTGTCCTAAACAGCAGTCCCGGCTGGGGGTTGACGCCCGAAAACCATAACACAATTAACAATAAAATAAGAGAATTTAGTGGGTAAATTATTTCAGAGATTTTTAAGGGATGGTATCCAAAAATATTTAGAGTTTCACAGGCTAATCAGTAATAACCAACATGGGTTTGTGAAGAATCGTTTATTCCAAGCAAATTTACTAGGTTTTTATGAGAATGTTAGTAACAACCTTGAAAATGGAAATGCAGTAGACGTGGTCTTCCTAAATTTTGCTAAGGCTTTTGACACGGTTCCCCATAAGAGGTTGATAAATAAAATGGAAAATCTGGGACTAGGGGAAAGTATTTGTGGATAGCTAAGGAACTGGCTTTGTAATAGAGAACAGAGAGTGATAGTAAATGGTGCCGTATCAAATATGATACCAGTATTAAGTGGAGTGCCACAGGGGTCGGTGCTTAAGCCCCTTTTTCTTTAACATATTTATTAATGACATTGGGGTGGATCTACTCAGCAATGTTTCCATCTTTGCTGATGACACAAAACTGAGCAGAGTAATTAGTTCAACCGAGAAAGTCTCCACGCTCTAGAGCGATCTTATTAAATTAGACGAGTGGGCTAAAAAGTGAAAAATGAGGTTCGATGTGGATAAATGCAAGGTTATGCATCTTGGGTAACATAAAGAAGGTGCTAGCTATTACCTAAGCGGGGAGGCACTGGGTATTTCAGAACTTGAAAAGGACCTAGGTGTCCAAATAGACAACAAGCTGGGGTGTAGTGTCCAATGTCATATAGCAACAAAAAAGTGAACAGGATAATAACATGAATAAAACAGGGAGACTAGGAACTCAAATGTAATTATACCTCTGTACAAAGAATTGGTTAGACCATATCTAGAATGTGGAGTACAATTCTGGGCCCTGCACTATAAAGAGGACATCATAGAATTGGAAAAAGTCCAAAGAAGAGCAACAAAGCTAATAAAGGGAATGGAGAATTTAAGCTATGAAGATAGATTGAACCATTTAGGATTGTTTTCCAAGCTAGAAAAGAGACGTTTAAGGGGACATGCTAAACATGTACAAATATATAAGGGGACAATATAAGGAACTGTCAGTTGCCCTTTTTACTGTAAGGAAGGACTCAAGGACACGGGGTCATGATTTTAGATTAGAGGAAAGAAGATTCTGTTCCATTAGACGAAAATATTTTTTTACAGTCAGGGCAGCCAAACTATGGAACTCTCTTCCTGGGGATGTGGTGTCAGCTGACACAATCAATACATTTAAAATACGGTTGGACAAACATCTATTGGTTAAAAACATACAAGGGTACAAACAATAATCATAATCTGTCCTTAAACATATCATTATAAACTACGTATAACAAAGGAGGAAGCTATACACCAAGGTTGAAATGGATGGACGTGAGTCTTTATTCAGCCTTAACTACTATGTAACTATTGGGCCAGATGATTCAAGCTTCAAAAAGTGATAACGTGGAGAGTGATAAACAACCAGCCAATCAGCTCCTACCTGACATTTTTCGGGTTGGGATCATTTGGTCTATTGCATTATGGTAGAAAGTCATTAGGTCGAATCCATTAGGTCGACATGCTAAAAGGTCGACATGATTCTAGGTCGACATGGGAAAAGGTCGACATGATTCTAGGTCGAAAGGTCATTAGTTCGACAGGTCATTAGTTCGACAAGGTCATTAGTTCGACATTGTCTATGTCGACATTCACAAGGTCGACATGGGGTTTTTCACTGTTTTTTTACCTGAATGTCAACACAGTCGACATGGACACAGTTTAAAGTGCACTGCATCCCCTCGCATCGCTCGCTGCGCTCGCAATGCGTCGGGCACGGTGCCTCGCTACGCTCGGCACACTATTTTATTCTCCCACCACGCCCTAGTGGATGGTAGGGCATGAAATACCGCCTGTCGGCACATGTTGGCTCAAAAAACAGTGAAAAACTCCATGTCGACCTTGTGAATGTCGACATAGACAATGTCGAACTAATGACCTTGTCGAACTAATGACCTGTCGAACTAATGACCTTTCGAACTAGAATCATGTCGACCTTTTCCCATGTCGACCTAGAGTCATGTCGACCTTTTAGCATGTCGACCTAATGGATTCGACCTAATGACTTTCTACCATAAAGCAGTAGACCAAATGACCGCATCCCCATTTTTCAAACCCAGCCTGTAACATGGCAGTTAGGAGCTGATTGGCTGGTTGTTTATCACTCTCCATTTGATCACTTTTTGAAGCTTGACACATCCGGCCCATTATGTTTAGAAGTAGGGTGTGCAGACCAGCTCATAGACTCTGGGTAACACATGGCTGCCGGTGTTATCTTTGCATTTCACACATGAACAGCAGCAAATATTTGCAAATTCATGCAAATTAACTTTTACTGCTCCATATTGGCCGAACATACTATACACCTATTGGCTTGGAGGGTGTTTACCCAGCTATCAATGCAATGCCGTAATTCCAGGCAGCCAGCGCCAAGGCCGTTGGATGTCATCAGTGCGAGATTTGGATCAGTGACTTTATTGAGGCTTAGCTACTTTTGTCTTTCACAAATTATCTATCGTAGAGAAGAAAGAATACAGTCATTTCCTGAATCAAATGTATCCCTTTTACACTGGGAGCTGAGCCATTCTGTCTTTGTGCTGAAATCAATACAACACAGCAGAGGTCGTCATGGCAGTGTCTTCAGCAGCACAAAATAGAATCCCAAATTCTAAACCCAAAAATACCTTGGAATTCAAAAGCACCATCACTGTCAGTATTGGATTGAGGTCAGGGGACTATTTCTGTACTTACATTATAGAGAACCTGCTATTTCTGCAATTAAGTATCACTAAAATGTATCAGAGATATCTTCTGCATTCCACCCGCCAGCCCACAAACCCAGTGGCATAACTATAAATTTTGCTCCCCCCCCGGTTCCTCTCCAGCGTGTTTCCCCACTTTGATGACGTCACATGCATAACGGAGTAGCTGAAGCAGGAGATAGGAAAAGAGACCAGCAGACACTGCTGCTTCCCTTGGCTCTGACGCATCCCAGGCCACCCTAGCACGCCCATCCGCCTGCCCATCCTGTACACAGTAGCCAATTGCCGGCTCTGTGTACAGTCAAGTGAATCAGGTGGGGGGAAATTTGTTGTCTCTGCCATGGCCGCACCCGTGCTGCTGCTGACTTGCCTCCGGTGCTCAGTCAGTGGGCAGCGGCAGGCAGCAGCATGTCAGTGCGTCGAGCGGGTGCCGGCGCCCACACAGACCTTGCTGCCGCTTGCTCCCCCAAGCGGAAGCTGGGGCTGCCTTACAGTAGTTATGCCACTGCACAAACCAGCCATCCCTCATAGTTTTCTATGGTCCGGTATTCAATATCTCCAGATGGCTTTAGCTTGTTATTACCTACAATGTGGCAGTCTGACCAAAGAGAGGGATCTCGCAAGGCGAGGATGGGTCTATAACCATATACGCAATAATAGTGCGTATATGGTTATATATGTTGGGATGGGTCCTTGTCTTAGCCCATGTCTTAACAATTTAGAATAATATATTTCTTCAAATATGAAATCCTTACTGCCATAGTATTATACTTTTCACTTTAAAGCTTTTCTCTATGGGAGATGCCCGGAGAGGAGAAGCTAGTGGGAGGCGACAGTGACGGGGTTGGGTTTATTGTGTAATTAGGCCCCACCCTCACTTTTGGAATTTTATGTAGTTGGTCGAAATGAACATAGGGGCGGAGCTTAAATGACACCATTTGCATATAATCGCGACACTAGGTCATGCACCCTCCACCGGAATGCAGGTTGGCTCCTCTGCCTGCCCTTCTGGGGGTACATGGACTCCCCAAAATTGTGATGGCTACATTAAGCATGGCCCTCATTCTGAGATAGTAGAAATACACTGTACAGTATTTTTCTGCATTTGATTCCAATCCCATGGGGCTGCATATTGGCATCAAATCAGGATTGGGTGCTGCATAGTCAAAAATACAAGTCACCGTTCATCCACAGCAAACTGTCGTTTTACGTTTGGAAGGTTATTTCATCATTTGAGTAAAGGAAAGTCATTGTAAGCAGGAAGGAATTGAACATGTAGCCCTCTGCTGGAATGCCTGGCCAGATATTGGTATATGTCATTAATATTGCCTGCAGCTTGGAGTGGAGCTAACTTATTAGGTGAATGGTCCAAAGGATTCATTGGGGGGGGAGGGGGGGTCAGTGGTTGGCAGTGAAATGAAACTCCATGAAATCAATCATCATAATGTATTATTAATAGGGCAGAACATTATAAGAGGGGATCTAAAATATGGATTTTTAAAAGCAGCAATAAAAATATGTTTAATGTATATATGCAAATGTGTATAGCACATGATACACATACAGTACTGTATGTGCCAAGAGTGTCACTTTTCCCAGAAGTCGGCCAATGTAATCGGTGTGCATCTTTTCAAATGCAAATCTGCACCAACCAGGAAGCATCCAAATTATTTGGACCAACTTGAATGTGTTTTTTGTGTGTAAGAGAAAGTCACCCGTTGGCACCCAAAAAAACACGATTGAAGCATCGTTCACCCTATATAAACCCTACGAGTCAGAGGAAGCCATGTCTCAGCAGCAGCCTGTATCTGACACAGAGGAAGAGGAGGCTGAGGAGGTGCTGGAGAGTGGTGTGATGGATACTGATGAGAAGGCTGCTGAATCTCCAGCTGGCAAGAACAGGTCAGGTGTTTTTTATATCAAGAAAACTGCATGGCGCAGGTTTACCCTGACTACCTGAGTGCCCAGGAGTACAGGACTCATGCTTCATAGAAGCAGGCAATGTGCAGGATGGTCCTGGATTCAGGAAGCATGGTCAGTTCCTGCCTTTGGGACCTCCGAGGAGGTACAGCAACATCAAACATGTCCTAAAGGCCAAAGTGGCTTGAAGGTCACTGGTCTGCACCGGTCCACTACAAGGACTTCTAGGAGAAGTTGAAGCACTCTGGAGGTGCTCTCAGGAATGCATGCGATGAATACAGACCATCCAGCGCCTCCACTTCATCCTGGTGAGTTATTGTAAAAATGTTCCATTTTAACTGTAACATTCTACGATGTGTATATACTGTAGTTGCAAATTAGTTAGTCATACAGGTGCATAGAAGGGCAGGGTAATACTGAGTTATACCCCTTTCACACCAGAAGGAAATTACCGGGTAAAATCTTTTATACCTGGGAATTTGCTGAATAACCCGGGTTTTTCTTTGGTGTGAAAGGGTCAACACGGGTCTTTAATCCAAAATTACCCGGAATTCAAAAATGTTGGGTAATTGCCGGGTGGCCGGTGTAAAAGGGGTATAAGAGAAAAATACATTGCCGCCCCCACCACACTGAATGATATCAGTAACCAGATTTAAACGTAGTGGGCGAGATGTAGTAGGATGCAACTTTTTGCAATGTTTTAAAATCGCACTAAATCGCATGAGAAAAATCCCACATTCTGAGAAAAAATCGCAAATAAAATAGTGTGCGAATTCGGAATTCTATGAAAAAGAGAAAAAAAACATGGGGGGTGGCTATGCGCTGTTGGACCACAATGCAACACAGTAAGAATTTCAAATAAAAGAGTCCTCTATTCAAGCAGCAGTTAGATGTGGTACTTGAACCACATAAGAAGCAGCAAAAGAAAAAGAGACAAACTGCGCTAGAATAGGGGTTCCTCAATCTGAGCTTTAAATGATGAGTAATTAAATATGCAATATAAAAGCAACAAAGATTTTGGAGTGCCTATTCACTTGAAATCACTAGAGGCAATAGTAACTCTGTGCCTTTCGGCAGAATACATAAGAATACACCGTGTTATAAACAATAATTTTAAATTCTAACAAAAATAACTGTATACATTTGGAAGTCACATGCGATTAAGTGCAATTTTTAGTAAGAAAATGTGCAATTTTTAGACATGTGCGATTTTTAGTACTGATAATGTGCGATTATTTAGACATGAAAGTGTGCGGTATTTAGTAAAAAAAAAACGGCGTGGGATCCCCCCTCCTGAGCATAACCAGCCCAGGGCTCATTGAACCGGTCCTGGACAAAAAAACTTGGGGCCTCCAACAGCCCACGGTGCAACAGCCGGGGGACACTTTTTATGTAAAATCCCCTGGCCGTACCATGCGCATCGTGGCTGGACAGCCCTGAATCCCAGGGCTGTCTACTGCGGATCAAGACCAGAGCTTCCATGGAGGACCTGGGTGAGTTGGATTTCCTTCCACAGGTCCCCCATGGATTTCTTCGGACCCAGACCGGACGCCAAAACCGACATGAAGATCGACATGCTGAAGAATGACGACATGGATCCAGAACCAGGACAAGGCACCGGATCAAGACCCTGGGACCTACCTACGGGATCAAGATAGGTAAGTATCAGTATGTGTGTAATGTATGTATTAAACTTTTATTTTTCATGTGTCAGTGTGTATTTATTGAACTATTTTTGTTACTGTGGAACTACAAGACCCAGCGGGCCCTTTAATGCCCCGCAGGCTGGGACTTGTGGTTCTCCAAGTCCCAGCTTGCGGGGGAGGCTTGCTGGGACTCATAGTTCCACAGTTTAAAACAATAGTTTATTTATCTATTTTTTTACACCACTATCAGCCCGGTGGCCACCGCACAGGGCCACCGGGGACAGCCCCAGGCTTCAGCCTGGTCAGGTAAGTCCTGGAGGGGGGGGGGGCTTTATTGGGGGGGTCCCCACTCCCCCAGGGCCCCTGGCCAGGCTGACTGGTCGGTAGGGATGAATGCTTTGGCCGGGGGGACTTGTATAAAAAGTCTCCCCCCGGCTGTGGCATTACCCTGCTGGCTGGTTTGGCCTGGGGCTGGTTCTTAAAATACGGGGGACCCCTAGTCATTTTGTCCCCCGTATTTTGGAAACCAGCCTCGGACCTGGAGCCTGGGGCTGGTTGTTAAAAATCGGGGAACCCCTATTTGTCGGGTTCCCTGATTTTTAATTACCGGCCCCGGCTCTGTCAGCCTGGTGCTGGTTACAGCTGTTGGGGGGACCCCACGCCGTTTTTTATTTATTTATTTATTTTTCCATTTTTTTTACACCTTGCAGCCTGCACGGATCTGACGGATCCATGCAGACTGCCTCTACTAATTCGTATTAGCGGACGTATATATGGCCAGCTAATACGAATTACTACGACATTACTACGACGGAGGGTCGTATATGACTGCTTTGTAAATCCCCCTCCGGAACACGACTTTGCATACGACTGAAACAGTCGTATGCAGTCGTAGGGAAAATACTAATACGAAAAACTAGGTTTTTCATATTAGTAAATTTCCCCCTACATCTCTGGTACAATGGTAGTACAACCTGCAGTCACAAAAAAGTGTGAGGAAAAGAGTTGGATGTGCTCAATAAGCATCTATCTTGCCTGACGCCCTGCAAGAAAAATTAAAATGGAAAAAATAAAAAAGTTAAATAAAAAAACTAATCTGTGGCATTTAGTAACAAAAACATCTGTGCACCTTAGTAACTAATAATACATACTGTAAACATACCGAGGGCTTTGGTGTGAACTTTAACTGTGAGGTTTCTCATATCATCAGTGCCTCCACCCAAATCTTGAGATGTGGCTTGTTCCTCCACGGAACCATGAATAAACAATTTGGGGAAACCCCTGACCACAGTGTTACTTTAACACTTGTGCCACAAATTTGATGCAGAAACCACCCTTGTTCATTTATTTATAATGAAAGATGCAACTAAATCTGATATTCTAGCTTTTATTAAAAAATATATATTCACAGTTATGGGGGAAATTTACTAAGCTCTAATAGTAAAAAATAGGTGTATTCGTATACAGAAATACACCTATTTTTTAGAAATTCGTGTTTTCAGGATATACTATCCCAAAAATACGTCAATTCCTATTCGGATTCATAGCACATTCGTATTTGTATTTACAAATACGAATGTATACTCCATCAAAAGAATATGACTAGTAATCACCATTCAAAAGAATGGTGATTCCTAATTTACTAAGCGGCCATTACTAGGGAACCCTAGTCAATTTTTCCACTGATTTTTTTAAAACCAGGACCAGCTCTTTGAGCCTGGGGCTGGTTACGGCCATGGAGGGGACCCCATGCCATTTTTAAATTTTTTAATTTTTTTTACACTGCAGCCGATACAAATTTGTATTTTAAAATAAGGGATATGTATTTAAAATACAAATTTGTATTCAAAATACAAATTCATATCGGCAAAAAATACGAATCCATACACCTCTGGAAAATACGACTCGGGCAAATACGACTGAATATGAATTTGTATACGGCTATAACAGCTGTATGCATTCGTATTCCGGTGTACTAAGAATACGAATAAGAATTTTTGTATTCTTATTCTTAGTAAAATCCCCCCTATGTCTCACAGTGATTAACATCAATTATTTTTTTCAATAGGGGAACAATGCTACTTTGTTTTAATGAAATGAATTTAAAGGGCCATATGTATGTATCCATGGTGTTTAATGTTGGAGGATATGATCAAGATTTCACTTCCAAAGCTCCCAATTTAATTATTTCCCTCGAGTGTCAAACCCATGGGTAACATGCGATAACCCATAGACTCAGACCACCTTAGATGCAGTGGGTGGCCCTCCCTCTGGGGATTAGTGCAAGCGGTTCACACACATAATTGAATTGGACAGTGTATACCATAAAAGTTTGCTTAGACTAAAACTTTTTGGAGCAGCGTATTGTCATCTGATCCCCTTTGAACCGCCCCAGGACCTTTGGATCTCATAGTGCTGCTGCTGCACAAGATTGGGGGGCTAGGGTTATCAGTGTGCTCCAGGGACAGATTGGGGCCTGGGGGTACAGTATCTCCTGCCTGACTCCCCTTCTCTGGTTATGAGTACAGGTCTGTAATGGAGGACGTCGACTGTATGTAACTGACAGTCTGATACCGTTTGGGGGCAGGTAAAGCATGTGACTGCCACCACTTAAAAAAATGTGGGGTAGGAACAAGGCCAGGACCTATGCCCAGGGATGGAAATTTCCAGTTGGTCACACAGCTGGCCGATGTCATTGCAGATGATCCAAAGCTGTATTCTAGGACACAGCTGGCACCACGGACCTTATATCATAGACATTATTTTGGTTGACACGCAAAGCTACAAATTTTGCATTTTTTTGTGACATATATGCACCGCCCGCACAAAGCCCACCCCAGCTTGCATGCCAAAAATTCCTGCACGCATGCAAATTTAGTGCGGGGACAAAAGCATTCGATGGTCGCCAACCATTAATTGATTTTGCAAGCGCTCTCACAGATCTAAAGGGGGCCATACACGGTGCGATATGGGGTGCGATGCGATGCGCGCTCCCACGCACACCCCATCGCACAAAATGCATATACTGTTCTTTTTAAACTAGGTCCTAATCGCATCGCACGCAAATTGCATGCAAATCGCATATTACTCCACTATCTACAGCACACTGTTACTCCTTTCTCTACAGCACACTGTTACGCCTCTCCCTACAGCACACTGTTACTCCTCTCTCTACAGCACACTGTTACTCCTCTCTCTACAGCACACTGTTACTCCTCTCCCTACAGCACACTGTTACTCCTCTCCCTACAGCACACGGTTACTCCTCTCTCTACAGCACACTGTTACTCCTCTCTCTACAGTACAGTTACTCCTCTCCCTACAACACACTGTTACTCCTTTCTCTACAGCTCACTGTTACTCCCTTACTCCTTTCCCTAAAGCACACTGATACTCCTCAATCTATAGCACACTGTTACTCCTCTATCTACAGCACACTGTTACACCTCTCCCTACAGCACACTGTTACTCCTCTCTCTACAGCACACTGTTACTCCTCTCCCTACAGCACACTGTTACTCCTCTCTCTACAGTACAGTTACTCCTCTCCCTACAGCACACTGATACTCCTCTATCTACAGCACACTGTTACTCCTCTCCCTACAGCACACTGTTACTCCTCTCTCTACAGCACACCGTTCCTCCTCTCCCTATAGCACACTGTTACTCCTCTCTCTACAGTACAGTTACTCCTCTCCCTACAGCACACTGTTACTCCTCTCTCTACAGCACACTGTTACTCCTCTCCCTACAGCACACTGTTACTCCTCTCCCTACAGCACACGGTTACTCCTCTCTCTACAGCACACTGTTACTCCTCTCTCTACAGTACAGTTACTCCTCTCCCTACAGCACACTGTTACTCCTCTCTCTACAGCACACTGTTACTCCCTTACTCCTCTCCCTACAGCACACTGATACTCCTCAATCTATAGCACACTGTTAGTCCTCTATCTACACCACACTGTTACTCCTCTCCCTACAGCATACTGTTACTCCTCTCTGTACAGCACACTGTTACTCCTCTCCCTACAGCACACTGTTACTTCTCGCTCTGTAGCACACTGTTTTCTGCGCACTGTTGCTCTTCATTTTGATGCACACTGTTGTGCTTAGGGTTACAACTTACTTATGCACAGTCCTATAATTAAGACCGGCGTCCTGAGGGATGGCGTTCCCGGACTATGCAATGTCCAGACATAGGCAGCTACTAGCTGTCTAATTCCAAACATTGTATAGTCCAGGGGTTCCCAAACTGTGCGCCTAGGCTCCCTGGTGTGCCTTGGAGCACTTGCAGAGGTGCATCAGGTTGGTGGTCCAGAACCAATTCAAATTATTTAAGGTCAATGAAATAGGCAAAATCAGTGCTTGTGGCTTGCAATTATAAAATATGTGGACAAGAAGGGAATCATGTTCCTCACCATATAACTGGACCTAAGGATACAATTTAATCACAACTAATTTAATTTAATATATATTTTTAAAATTCTCAGTAACAAACTTTTGGCCTAGGGGTGCTGTGAAAAATATTCTGATACTGTAGGGTGCTGTGATTCAAAAAGTTTGGGAAACACTGGTATAGTCCATGAATGCCACCCTAGGCACAACACTCTTAATTACCGGACTGTCCGGAGTAATGCCGGATGGGTGGTGGTACTCCTTGTTAGGCCTTAAGGGCCTAATTCAGACCTGATCCCCTGTTTCTCAAAATGGGCAAAACCATGCATTCACTGGGGCTAATGTAACATGTGCAGACAGAGTTAGTTTTGGGTGAGTTATTTTGTTTCTGTGCAGGGTTAATACTGGCTCCTTTATTTTTACACTGCAACTTAGATTTCAGTTTCAACCCCCCCCCCCCCACCCAACCCCCACCCAAATCTAATTCTCTCTGCAGATGTTACATCTGCCCCACCTGCAGTGCAGAGTGGTTTTGCCCATTTTTTGGAACATATTTGCCCTGCGATCAGGTGCGAACTAAGCCCTAAATCTGCATACAGCATAGATTTCATACTCCATATCTTAGAAGCAAGCTGTAAAATGATTTGATAAAATCCCAGTGGAAATACAAACAGAGCAATGTTTACAATACACGCGTACACAATGCTGCAAGCAGTCATAACATTTCACATGGACGCATAACACCGCACATTAAACCTTGAAACATTTCCCAACACATGCTAAGTTTTCTTTTTTTTTTTTTTTAGTTTTACCTCTTGACAGTATTTTGTAATACTGTGCAAGGGCAAATTCCTCCGGTCAAATGAGACCTGCAAGGTTACTAAGAATTAATAGAAGATAAAAATGTTATCCTTGCATAATAGATGTTTTGCAAACCACATGCAGTTACATCATGTAACCTTGTGCAATATAAGGTGAATTATACAATAACCATAAGGGCAAGTAGCTGTGTGTCAGTATCAGCCTGATAGTAGATACAATTCATACCTTCCAACTGCGGGGGGGTGGGGGCAGTTAGGAGCCCCCCCCCCCCGATCTGACAGTATAGATGCAGCGTCTATTCAGTGGCGCAGTGGCCAAAAATGGGGGCAAGACATAATTTGCATAAGCCGCACCCCCAATTGCATGCGCCAAGCCCCATTTCTGGGCACTCCGGCTTCGCTGTGCGAGTGTCCCTATTCTTAAATTTAAAAGGTTGGGAGGTATGACAATTTGAACCAATCACTTCCTCCACTGATCGCTTGGAGGGGTGAGAGCAGAGGCGGATTTAGGACTTTATTCAGGTCTGTTCGTGCGGACCCCTTTGTTAGCAAGGGGTCCGATGTTTTGCGTCCGCACATGCGCAGGGTCATGCACCCACGGTGAAGAAACTGTTCACTAGTTGCGGGCACACATCCTTGCGAGCGGGGGGGGGGGGGGGGGTTGCCTTGTGCAAAATCCGATGGTGAGAGATACCCTCAGGCAAGGGAGTAACTACTGGGTTAGTAGCTGCTAGGGGAATTGCAGCTGAGGAGATATCTTTAGAGTTCTCTTCAACCGTAAAGGGCAAAGCACATATACTGTAGGTGCTAAGTTCTGAGAGGCCAATAATTGCTCTGCTGGTGTGCTCCATCAACATACAGGTACTGTATACTGTGATAGGGCCTTACCAAAAACGAGTTTCTGAATTGTCCCAGTGCGCTTAGTCTCAGATGAATTTCTCTCAGTTTATGTTTGAGATGTGAGTGGACCCCAAAACAGAAAACAAGAAACAAAAAATAGTGTAATACTATTAAACATAAAACGATGCTCCAAGTTAATAATACTATCTTTGCAGAATCCAACCCGTACCAGAATGATATGTCTACTGGTATTGTAGACTCAAGCATATTGGTAATATGGGGGCTGTATCCCAAAGCAGATCACCTCTTCTTCCCTCTTTCTCTGAATGTGGTGGTAGGCACTCGGAGGGGCACAAAGAGAGAAGAGAAAAACTTGGTGCAATAACGTTTTATTCGAACACAAAGGTGCAGTAAAACAAATACCAAAGGTAGGATCTCAGGCCTCTCACCCTATATTAATGTCCACAATGGAGTGTTGCAGACAAAACAAGCATGATGTTATACTCAACAGGCGTCCCTGGATGCTGAATATTGGGATTCGATTGTCCTGGTATCCTCCTCTGTCTCCACAAGCCGCCGACCGGTTTCGATACCAAAGTATCTTCCTCAGGGCATGTGGGAATAGTGAGACATGTTCGGTATTTATCCCCCTTCCGGGGTTTCTAAAAGACAGGAATAATTCCAGACATAGATTTCTCTATCATCTAAAATCCTATTGAATCCTATATACATTGGTAGAGTGCCGTTATCCTGGATTCCCATTCCAGGACATTTTTTTGTATTGCGCAGACAGAGGGACAGCTGTGGCTCGTTTGTTGCTTGAATACGCTGTGCACTTCCTGGTTAGCGTCCTCCGGAAGTGACGTTTGCGTGCCACATGCGTTGCAATATTTAAATCTGAAATAGGTCTTTTGGAAGTGGGGTTAATACCTGTGTCGTTTAAAGTAAACTGACTGCCCACATGCCGTGGATGGGATCACTTTGTGTCCAAATATATTTGATCCCATCAAAGAACATCAAAGGGTCCATGTGATATTATGACATCACTCAGTAACCACACAATGCCCCTCGGAGAACGTTTTGGATGACCAGGATATCTTTATGGGGCCCCTTGGGACCTGCTGAGCCCTAGGAGAGTGCCTAGGTTGCCTTGTGCAAAATCCGATGGTGAGAGATACCCTCAGGCAAGGGAGTAACTACTGGGTTAGTAGCTGCTAGGGGAATTGCAGCTGAGGAGATATCTTTAGAGTTCTCTTCAACCGTAAAGGGCAAAGCACATATACTGTAGGTGCTAAGTTCTGAGAGGCCATAATTGCTCTGCTGGTGTGCTCCATCAACATACAGGTACTGTATACTGTGATAGGGCCTTATACACTAGTACATCCCAGTAAGCTACTGTACAGGAATATGAACAGGAATTACAGAGGTACAATAAAATGAAATATCATGCAATTAAAATTCCAATTCCAATTAATTACTATAAAAAGTGGTTGCAAAAACGTATATTCCAGTCAGATGAGGACCAGTGCACTTGTCACAAAAACAGACTGGGGCGGCCATGTTGTAGGTGCAGTGGCGTAATTATGATTTGGGCACCCCCCCATCAACTAAAATTTGTGTGCCCCCCCCCCCCCTTCTCACCTCCTCCTCCCCTTCTCATCTCCACCTCCTGTTTTATTGCTGCCCGCTGGGACCAGTAGATCCTCCTGTATGCGGTCCTGGTGCTTCTTCTGTTACAATGTCACTTGAAATATGGCCGCCACCTGTGTTAGTGAACTAACACAGTTCATAAAATAGTTTAGGGTCCTACTATGGTGCATAATACTAACTAAGGCACCACTATGGTTTAGTTTTGCCATCAGTGAGGGAGAACCAGATAGTTTCCCTCCTTCAATGTCAAGCAAAAATGTATATATTTTTTCTTTTTTTCCCCAAGAGTCCCGGTACACAGAGCATAGCTCGTCCCCCCCGATACTCATGAAGCCTCCCCCCCGATACTCATGAAGACTCCCACCATGTTTTGATTGGCCCAAGGCCAATCAGTCAAAAGAAATGGATGACCATTGATCAGTAAAAACATTGCTGGTCATCCATTGTATAGTATGCCACTATCGATGGCTAGTTGCACTATTGCCATTGATGGCAACCATTGATGGCAATGGCAACAATGGCCATCCCTACTATGGTTTATAAAATGACCTAGGGCACTATAATGGGGCATTAATTAATAACTGTTGCAGGGAGTTGTCTCTCAAAAAACATTGGGATAGAGGCCCTTCAAAATATTGCTATAGGGCCTCAGGTTATGCCCAGGAAAGCTAGTAATGGATAACTTGAACATGCTTAGTACACTTCAAGTTTAATTAAACGTGGTCAAAGCAAACTCAATACATTCTGCTGAGATACCAAATGTTTACAATAGAATTCTGGGCAATACAATAGAGTTTCCATTTGCTGAAGATAAGAACATTTATTTTGGAAAGCTTGCAGCATACATTAGATATATTAAAAATGATGCACTGTGGGTATTATGCAGATAGGTAGACCGTGCCGCTTCTATTTTCAGTTGCCACAGTATATAAACTCAGTGCCTTAGCTACACTTTCACACACAGGATTGGTTTAATCTCTGGATGCTGACGTGCGAGTATTGAAGGAACGTATTCTAGTTAATGTAAAAGAGTGGACTTTGGCCATACGCACACGTTGCTGCATAGCGGGCAAGACTTGTTTTCCAAACATTACCAACAAGGACATTATGTTGCAATGTAAAAGATATCAGCGTACGTAGAGGTCTTTTAAAGAAGCCCTAAGCCTAAAATCCATTAACAACTAATCACATTACCAACATTTTTTTTTTTTGTTAAGTTACAAGTGCTCATCAGTGGGGAGATGTATCAAACCCTTGGAATTGATTATGCGCAGAGAGATACCAACCAATCATCTTTTGTCATTTTCTCAAACACAGCTCGGGGGCGAGTGCAGGATTTTTATGCAGGGATTTAAAAAAGAAAAAATTATGACATTACTAAACCCCGCCCCCTCACGGTGCAATGCTACAATTCGCTGGTCTATTAGAAGGGGGCAGCGCTAAAATGCAACGGTGCTAATCTCATCATATTGCCTCAGCCTTCTCCCCAGTGACCCCATGAATTGCAGCAAATTGCTGTGAGGGAGCGGGGCTTTGTGATAGCATGCTTCCTTTCTATCTTCTGTTAGGGGGCATTACAGGGTACATCTCCCTCTTGAGATTATGCACTAGATTTACTAAAACTTCAAAAAAGAGAAAGTAAAGGAGTTGGCCATTTTAACCAATCAGAATCTAGGCATCATTTTTAAGAAGTGCTAGGTATATAATAGTTGAAATCTGATTCATAACTATGGGCAACAGCTCTTCTTTTATTTTAAGTTTTATTAAATCCTCACCTAAGTTATTATGGTGTAGATATATGAAGCAGTGATAAGGGAGGAGATGTGATAAAGTGCCTGGTACTTTATCACCGGCCAATCAGCTCCTGACTGTGAAGTTGCACGCTCGGTTTGAAAAGGGACAGTCAGGAGCTGATTGGTCGGTGATAAAATACCAGGCACTGTGGGGTAAATGTATGAAGCAGTGATAAGGCAGGAGAAGTGATAAAGTGCCTGGTACTTTATCACCGGCCAATCAGATCCTGACTGTTAAGTTACAGGCTGGGTTTTAAGAGACGGCCAGGAGCTGATTGGTCGGTGATAAAATACCAGGCATTGTGGGGTAAATGTATGAAGCAGTGATAAGGGAGGAGATGTGATAAAGTGCCTGGTACTTTATCACCGGCCAATCAGCTCCTGACTGTTAAGTTGCACGCTCGGTTTGAAAAGGGACAGTCAGGAGCTGATTGGTCGGTGATAAAATACCAGGCACTGTGGGGTAAATGTATGAAGCAGTGATAAGGCAGGAGAAGTGATAAAGTGCCTGGTACTTTATCACCGGCCAATCAGATCCTGACTGTTAAGTTACAGGCTGGGTTTTAAGAGACGGCCAGGAGCTGATTGGTCGGTGATAAAATACCAGGCACTGTGGGGTAAATGTATGAAGCAGTGATAAGGGAGGAGAAGTGATAAAGTGTCTGGTACTTCATCACTGGCCAATCAGCTCCTGACTGTTTAAAAATGGACAGTCAGGAGCTGATTGGCCGGTGATAAAATACTCACATATTTGCAACTAGATTTTTTTCAATGGCTTAGCTCGCATAGAAGTTGCCACTTTCAGCACCTTCTCTTTGATTTGAGGTGTCACCCAGGGACCCGATTGTTGGAGTGGCCCTCTTGAATGGCAACCTAAAGGCCCATACACACTCGGTGACTTTCATGTCAAAGCCGCTCAGTTTTCTGCCAGTGTGTACAGGGCAGCGATGAGCGGTGTGCTCCCACATCATCGTTGCCAGCCGCCGCTCATCTGCTGATATTACCAACACATGAGCTGCTTTGAGGACGGCTTTGCATAGCGCTGTGCTATGGAAAGCCGCCCACCCCCCACGGTGACAACGCAGGGCAGAGGGAAAGCTGTTCTGTGTGTATGCACTGAGCAGCTTTCCCCCCAGTGATGACAGCGGCCATAGCTGTCCATATACGCTGGCCATAATCGCCCAGTCAGTGGCGTAACAATAGCACCGCAGCCGCCGCGGTCGCGGGGAGGCGCAGTGTAAGTGCGGGCGCCGGGTGGCTGCGGTGCTATTGTAATGCCCCCCCCCCATATGCACTGCAGCTTTACCTGTCAGCGCTGCGGTGGTCCCATTTCCCGTCCTGGCTTCATTCTGAGCTTATGGAGACGGACCATTATAAAATGTCCGCCCCCATATAGCAGACAGTTCTCTGAAACTGTCTGCTGTATGGGGGCAGACATTTTGTGATGGTCCGTTCTTCATATTATCAGAATGAAGCCAGGACGGGAGCCGGGACCACCTCAGCGCTGACAGGCATCCCATCTCCCACCCGCACCGATGACAGCCCAGCCCCCACCCGCTGCCCGCATCGCCGGACTCCTGAGTATGTAAGTATGGCTGATGGGCGAGCGGGGGGGGGGGGGGGGGGCACCAGAAACTTTTGGCAGGGGGGCTCAACATTTGAAGTTACGCCACTGCGCCCAGTGTGTATGGACCTTTACAATGTTTGGCAGCAGCTGCTTCTTTAAACAACATACAGTAATATTACATAGCCCTGAGCCCACAGATTGTTCCTGGCCTCGCTTCAATATGGGTTTGATGATCCTATTCTATTTCTATTAACGGATATATGATGATTATAATTATTATATAGAGTACTTCATTTATATAGTGCAACAACTTAACAAGGGCATCACAACACCTCACAAAATACAAGACTCACAGGCCCTTATTCTGGTTGAATCGGTCGGATGCGTATTTTTCGGACAGGAACCGAGTGTTCTTAGCTCTGTCTTCCGTACGGATCGCCCTCACCGTCCGTATGCGGTAAGACGCCGACCGAACGGACCGTGAGTGGATTTTTCATGTGAACACCTCCTCCATGTGTGGGAACCTCCCCCATCATTCGATGGTCACCAAGTGGTCAGGCTGCATGGAGTGCTACAGACCACTCGGGCATTTCTCCGTGCAAAAGCAGGGATATGGGCGGGCAGCTGGCATCCGGCTATGTCATATGTCCGCCCCCCACACGTGCGTCACGGCCGCATTACCATACGTACGCCCAGCATTTTCATGGGAACGCCCATGAAACGCGGGGCGTACGCATATGGTAATGAGCCCAAACAGCCCTTCACGCCCCTCTCCACCCCCTGTTTGGATTTCTCCGACCCATCGTTTTCTGTACAGAATTCATGCCGTATTCGGACGTGCGCGTCGTTCGCACATGCACAGATAAGCCTCTGCACATGCGCAAACACCAACCATTGGCCGTCCGTCCACATTCGGAGCCATCCGACTCAACCAGAATAACCCCACAGTGCAGAACATTGCAACATTGCAGCACATGTAGTGTACAAGGTATATCAGCAGTGGAGACTGACTTATATTAGAGGGCTACTGGGCGAAGACAGGGTGGGCTCATCCCCAGCACACTGCATCTTGGCCGCATTTACACGGTAATGCCCAGCATTTGCATGGGGACCCCCATGTTGGAGCACCACCACCGCCCACTTTCCTCCCCATCCGCTCCCCCACCCCCCATGCGAGCGCCACCCCGACAGCGCAGGTCAGCAAAGGCACCCGCACAGAAGCCCTGCACATGCGCACAGGGCCGTCTTTCCCATTGGGCTTAATGGGCAGTTGCCCAGGGGCCCAAGGATAGTAGGGGCCCACCACAATGGGGAAGACGGCACTGTCCTAGGGAAAGGCGGCGTGTGATCGGGACCTGGGCAGCGGCGGGTGGAGGGGACCCGGGCAGCGGCAGGTGGAGAGGACCAGGGCAGCGGCGTGTACAGGGGACCCGGGCAGCAGGCGGCGTGTGCAGGGTCCCGGGCAGCGGTCGGCGTGTGCAGGGGACCCGGGCAGTGGTCGGCGTGTGCAGGGGACCGGGCAGCGGCGTGTGGAGGGGATCCGGGCAGCGGCATGTGGCGGGGTCCGTCCGGGAAGCGGAGACCTTGATGTAGTGCTGTCTGCCGCCGGGCGGGCAGCACTGCTGTGCTGATTTTGAAAAGACTGGCCAGATGCTGATTGGCAGGACGCTTAGCCAATCAGCGCCCAGCCAGTCTTTCCAAAATCTGCAGCGCTTCCCGCCCGGCAGCAAACAGCACTGCATCAAGGTCTGAGTCGCCGCTTCCTGCACGGACCCCTTCACCCACTGCTGCCCGGATCCCCGCCACTGCTGCACATAGGTGAGGGGAGGAGAGGGGGCCCTCAAATTATTTTGCCCAGGGGCCCATTATAGTCTTAAGACGGCCCTGCATGCGCATATGAAAATATTTGCATTCACGGGGCAAAAACATAGGTCCCCGGTGCGAACACGCCGGGGACCGAAGGCACTACAATCGGTGCCAAGGAAACATGCCAAATTAAATGTCACCGCCCGCAAACCCTAATCTGACCCTTACTAGAAGAACTAGAATCCCCTAGGTGAAAACTACTTTAATGATTTTGTGTTCCGAGCACATGTTGTAGTGAAGTTATTTGTCAGATATGAAGGGAAAAATAACCCAGAACATCCAGCAGCAAATCAATAGGGCGACATTGTCATGTAGTATAGTGTATGGCAGTATAAGCATCTGTCATATGTGAAAGCTACTGAGTATTTTACATAGACCCAGCAAGATTCATCAATCTACAAGTATCTACACAATGTCACTACAGAAGCCAGACTCTCGTTGGATGACGAGGTAGATGGCTGCCATACATATGGATGAAGAATACTCTTACATGGAAAACATACAGAAAAACATTGTTCGTTATGGGTTATTTCATTGATGTAATTAACGTCAATGTCATGGAAGCTTTAGATATTTGGAATGATCACTTGAATACCACATTTAGGGGATGATTCAGACCTGCTCGTTAAGGTGGGGGTTTGCGCCATACTTACCTACTTTTGAAAACTAGTTTCAGGGAGATTATAGTTGGTAGAAGAATTCTGCACAGCACCCGATTGAGGGGGCCTGTCATGCTCCACCCAAAGGGCATGTCTAGTTCCATATATGGAGAGATTGTGAAAAGGGATTGTGAACGTGGCACCTAGAAGCGTGGGTGTGTACTGCTGCATCTGAGAGGAATCTTTTAAAATGACTAAGGTCCGTACACACTAGGGATTATGCCCAGTGTGTGTGTACAGTGATAGCCCCTGTCATTACTGGGAGGAAAGCCGCTCAGTGCATACACACTGAGCGGCATTCCCCCTGCCCGGTGCTGTCAGCGAGGGGGCGGTCGGCTTTGCATAGTGCAGCGCTATGCAAAGCTGTCCACAAAGCCGCTCACCTGCTGGTAATACCAGCAGATGATCGGCTTTCCCGGCGATGATGCAGGAGCGCACATCCCCACTCATCGCCGGGCCGCGCACACTGGGCGGCTTTGAGCTGAAAGCCGCTCAAACTTTAGATCCAAATGTAGATGAGCCCCAAAGCAGTTAGTAAGAGCTACTATACTTAGTACAGTGCTGGGAAATAGTGCTGATGATTTAATGTAAATGTATCTATCTCTCATTCCTTTTTTCACAAAACTGTAACAGGATAATGTGGGCTAGGTGACATGAGGGAGATTGCTAGACTAATGAGGGAGAGAGAGGGAGATTGCTGCTATGTCAGGGAGTCTCCTGCAGAATGCAGGAGGGGAGGTAACTATGGTGTAACAGTGTAGTATGAGCTAAGTGACATGAGGGAGATTGCTCAACTAATGATGGAGAGAGGGAGAGAGGGAGATTGCTTCTATGTCAGGGAGTCTCCTGCAGATTGCAGGAGGGGAGGTTACTATAATGTTACAGTGTAATGTGGGCTAGGTGACATGAGGGAGATTAATAGACTAATAAGGGAGATTGCTGCTATGTTAGGGAGTCTCCTGCAGAATGCAGGAGGGGAGGTAACTATGATGTAACAGTGTAATGTGGGCTAGGTGAATTGAGGGAGATTGCTAGACTAATGAGGGAGAGAGGGAAATTGCTGCTATGTCAGGGAGTCTCCTGCAGGATGCAGGAGGGGTGGTAACTATGATGTATCAGTGTAATGTGGGCTAGGGGACATGAGGGAGATTGCTAGACTGATGAGGGAGAGAGGGAGATTGCTGCTATGTCAGAGTGTCTCCTGCAGAATGCCGGAGGGAAGGTAACTATGGTGTAACAGTATAATGTGGGCTAAGTGACATGGGGGAGATTGCTAGACTAATGAGGGAGAGAGGGAGATTGCTGCTATGTCAGGGAGTCTCCTGCAGAATGCAGTAGGGGAGGTAACTATGATGTAACAGTGTAATGTGGGCTAGGTGACATGTGGGAGATTGCTAGACTAATGAGGGAGAGAGGGAGATTGCTGCTATGTCAGGGAGTCTCCTGCAGAATGCAGTAGGGGAGGTAACTATGATGTAACAGTGTAATGTGGGCTAGGTGAATTGAGGGAGATTGCTAGACTAATGAGGGAGAGAGGGAGATTGCTGCTATGTCAGGGAGTCTCCTGCAGGATGCAGGAGGGGTGGTAACTATGATGTATCAGTGTAATGTGGGCTAGGGGACATGAGGGAGATTGCTAGACTGATGAGGGAGAGAGGGAGATTGCTGCTATGTCAGAGTGTCTCCTGCAGAATGCCGGAGGGAAGGTAACTATGGTGTAACAGTATAATGTGGGCTAAGTGACATGGGGGAGATTGCTAGACTAATGAGGGAGAGAGGGAGATTGCTGCTATGTCAGGGAGTCTCCTGCAGAATGCAGTAGGGGAGGTAACTATGATGTAACAGTGTAATGTGGGCTAGGTGACATGTGGGAGATTGCTAGACTAATGAGGGAGAGAGGGAGATTGCTGCTATGTCAGGGAGTCTCCTGCAGAATGCAGTAGGGGAGGTAACTATGATGTAACAGTGTAATGTGGGCTAGGTGAATTGAGGGAGATTGCTAGACTAATGAGGGAGAGAGGGAGATTGCTGCTATGTCAGGGAGTCTCCTGCAGGATGCAGGAGGGGTGGTACTTACGTCTGCGCATGCACATAGTAAAATCACCCGCAGCGAATTCCTGGCCAAGATTTTCAGTCACCGGGGCGTACACTGCCTAATTGACAGGCAAGCAGTGTTTCAGGGTGGGCACCCAGAGTTTCATGGCCGTGCCCCTGCCTGCTCTGGGCGGTTGGATGACATCACATGATATCAGCGTCCGCCCCGAATATGGACAAGAACGTTCAACTGAAAAGTCCGTTCTGGCTTCTTTTTTTATAGCCAACAGAGAAAAAAAACACTGATTTTGTTCCTCTGTGCGGGCTCATGCGAGCGAATGTGTAAGCGTAGAAACGGTCAACAGGGGTTCATGGTTTTTTTGCCCCAAATGTCGACAGAGTCAACATGGACAGTGAAAAAGCGCACCTCGTCCCCTGGCATGGCTCGCTACGCTCAGCACACTATTATATTCTCCCTCCACACCCTATTGGATGTTAGGGCATGAAATACCACCTGTCGGCACATGCCGGCGAAATAAACTCCATGTCGACCTTTTGACTGTCAACCTTCCCAATGTCGACCCTAATGCTTTTGTCCACCACCTAATGACCCTGTTGACCTTAAGCCATGCTGACCTTTTCCATTTGTCAACCTAAGGGCTGTTGACCTTCAGTTTTCAACCTTTGACTGTCGACCTAGTGACCATATACCGTCGTCTGCTGTTGCAGAAATGTTGATATACTCCGTACTTGTGCTACACTCTCTCGGACTATGGGCCTTATTCTGATCGGTGCGGATTTCTCCGCATGCGGTCGTCCCGCCGATGGTTATCGTCTGCGCATGTGCAGAGGTCACTCTGCGCATGTGCAGGCGATTTCGCCGCACGTATTCTTTACACGCCGCACAGGGGGCGTAGAGGGGCGTGAGGGGCTACTTAGCCTCATTACCCTATGCATACACCCCGCGTTTCATGGGCGTTCCCATGCAAACGCTGGGCGTATGCATGGTAATGAAGCCGTGACACATGTGTACGGGGCGGGCATCTGACATCGCCGGATGTCAGCTGCCCGCCCCCATACATGATTTCACACGGACAAGTGTCCGTGTGGTCTTGGGTGGCGGGACCTGGTGGAGCGTGCGGCCCTGCATTCGATGTTCGGCGACCATAGAATGCAGGGGCTGCTCCCAAGATGGAGGAGGCGTATCCCCGTCCACTTTCATGTGGACCGCCACATATCCGCGTACGGACGGAGGTGGCGATCCGTATGGAAGGCGGGGATTCGCCTGCACGGTCCTGGCCGCATATTCTGATCGGGCCGCACCGATCAGAATAAGGGCCTGTGAGTCATGTTTTCTTGTTTTGTTTACTTGTTTATGAACCCTGTAACTGGGATCACATGAGGCAGGAGAATATTTACTTCAAGAGAGACTCAGAGAATGAATGCTGAGAAGCACAGAGAGTAATAGATCCAAATTTCAGTATCACATCACAAGCATCTTAATGTTACCTGTGACAGTCTAATGATATAATACTAAGGTGAGATCTGGTTTGTCAGTGGAACCCTGCTGGTTCGCTCATCTCTGTTTCGCAGGTTTGTAAATCAAGAAATACCAGCAGTGTCTGTCATCAAGATGTTCTTTTAATAACAGGCAACATAAATAACTGACATAATTAAGCTGTGGTTTATATTTGGCTGTGAATTCTACTTACACTGAAACAAGAAAGAGCGTACACGTGTGCTATGTATTCTACAAGTGCATACAGTAGCTGAAGCGGAGCTACCATTGGTGCAGCAGGTGTGCATTGCACCGGGGTCTCTGAGAAGTAAGGAGCTCACTGCTGCCACCTACTGCTGGGTGGCATATTGTGAACTTGGGATGGAGTGGAGGAGAGGGGCCAAAATGTTATTTTTGCACCTGAGTCAACCACTCACAAGTTCCGCCACTGAACAGTAGATTCTAATAAATGTTAGAGATGTACAGCGCACTCTGAACTTATTTATCATAGCAGTTGAAAGGAAAAAAGGATTATAGAAAGAACATAAAAATCCTATCGACTGATGTATGACCTTGTACTTGCAGGAGATTTAAAACTTTAACTTAACTTAAAATGAAGACTCGGACACTTGAGTTTGGCAGAAATTGTTAGCTGTAATTTATTTAACAAATCTAAAATTAGGTGCTTGATTGAGCGTAATTAAATAATAGTGGCCAAGAAAGAATGGTTATCATCAACTAAACCCCACCCCTCTCTATCTTACGGTACCTAAACAACAACATCCTAACAACAAGCGGTATCCGCTCGACCTACTAACTTCACTCCCCACCCAACCGGGTGTTGTCGCTGTCCCCGACCAGGTGTTCCAACGGAGGCCGATAGTCAACGAAGTTGAGCGCTCCAAAAACAATTATGGTCAAACAATTAACCCCTAAATATTACCCAAAACCAATTAACCTGCCGTTCTTTCCAGCCAAACAGCCAAAGTGAATTATAAACCCACCCATCCAGGTAAAAAAGGAGGAGGGAGGGCGGGAAGAACAGGAAAAAGAGAGTGACTCCTCCTCTTCCTGATTCATATATCCCAGCTAACCTTTGCCAAACCTGCATCCTTATTGGATGCCAAGTCACATGTTTCCCATGGCCATCCCCAGCCTCGGATGTTTAACCCACTGCTTTCCTATGTCAGTCATTCCCGTCTCTGGATATCCACATTTGACAAATAGTATAGTACTGCAATTGAAAAAGTTGGTCAAAATCCATGCAAGATTCTGTTACATTTTTTCTTTTGTGTGAAAATTGTGCGAGAGGGAGAGTCTGTTAAGGAAATATATGTCATTGAGGAAATAATGTACAGTGATAATATCAACCACTTTCCTTATTTAAAATAAAAAGTTGTTATATTCAGTTGTAAAATGAAAGAAAAGCCAATCAGAATCTATTTATTTATTTAGCACCTTCTAGAAGATAGTCTGATTAGTTGCCCATAGCAACATCATATCTGAAATACAACTTTTATTTTAGTAAATTTATCCCCAATGTGGTTTATTTACTAAGATAGGGTGTTCTATTGAAGATGTAATGTTGCCCATAGCAACCAATCTGATTCTAGCTATAATCCTCTAGAAGTTTCAAAATAACAGTAACTGTACCCAATGTTTCAACTGTCATGTCTAATATACACATGTATGGTGGATTGACTGTACTACAGATAGTAATATGATTGTAGACTTAGGACTGTGGCTTGATATACCTAGGTCTGAAAGTCAAAGACGAGAGGAGACCATACATGCCACCGCAGTCCAAGTAGTGGTTTGGAGGAGCCGGTGCTGCTTGGGTACATGGTCTCTGCAGATTTCATGTGGTCAGGCCGACAGCATGGAATTTGCTGAAAATGGCACTCCCAAAATGGCTGCTGCCTTGAAGGAGATAGAGGCTAGAGGTCATACTCTACAACTTGTGTCTGTCAGGCAAGAAACCCCTGGCAACAAGTAAAAAATGTATTGCAATGACCAAGAAACCCCTGGCACTGAGCATGTAACCCGTGGAAACGAGTATGTAGGTAATTTTTTTTTAATTATTGGATGGGGGGGGGGGGGGAGGCAGAAACTTTTTTGGGGGATGCAAATTTCCAAACTACACCATTGATGTAAGATATCATTTTTCTATTGTTTTCATTTATTTTTATATTTGTATTGAACTCACCGGGAGTTTCATGGTGAATCTCTTTGCATGTCAATATTCGATTATGTGCCTGTACATGGCTTCTATGCGGGCCCCTTCGGAGACTTTCATAGTCTCCAAGGTGCTCGCAGGGGGGAGGGGGGGCATGTAGGAGGTGTGAAGGTGCGTTTACTGGGTGTACCCATGAAAACGCTGGGTCCTCCAAGAAAAACGCTGGGTGTGAACAGGTGCAGCCATCTGCCTTCTGTGGGGGGGGGGTTGACGCCATTGGATGTCAGCTGCCCGCCCTGTTCTCTGAGCAGGTAGCCACTAATCTAAGTCACATTTGATGGTCGGATACCATTGAATGATTTTGGGCCTGCATGCGAGCCAATAAATGGATGTTTATGCAAAACAGACATTCACAGTGCTGCGGGAACATTTGGCGTGTAGGAGGAGGCGGGCATTCATATGTCCGGCTGGAGGCATTACAAGGCTCGCAAAGCAGTGAACTAATGCTGCTTTGCGATCCAACCAGAATTAGGCCCTATGTGTATCACACAAAACCTTAATCGGAAGGATTGCCGCACATCAGACAGAAGTGATGCATACTGTAGGTACTATATCATACTGTAGCTCACAACATTTGGTTGTAGAAGTTGGAAGGTGAGCGCTACAAATAAAAGGTTTAATGTGCGGTAAAGGGTAAAGAGAAAGGTAATGGAAAATAAAAGAAAGCAAATGAAAATAAAAAAATGGTTAAAAAATAATAATAAATAAAAAATAAATAAAAATAAAAACAGTAAATAATTTTTACACTCTTAATAGAGTGATTGAGAGTCTGTGGCCCTGTCAGCTGTCCCTACCTCTATGAGTGCGAGGCGCCGGGGTACAGCGGGAGGTGCTTGCGGCATGTGTAATTCCAGGGGTGCTGCCCTTTTTTTAATTAAAAGAAAAAGAAGAGGTTTTATTAACTGAAAGTGTCCCATATCCAGGCCCTTTTTTTAATTTAAAATAAAAAATCATTTTTTGTTTTTTTCACTGCAGTGTGTGACTGGCCGGCCGCGGGCCTTGAGCTGTGTGATGCCGGACATATCAGTTATTGTGAATTATTCATAAACAATTGTGCTATTCCTTGTAATGCAAGATATTTGGAACATTAGGATACATTCTGTAAAGTGTGATTCTTCTTTCTGAAGGAATTGAACCCAAGCACATTGCTGATTGCTCAATTATATTTTATTTTAATAACCGGCATTATATCACTTTTATTGATAGGGGCTCCCACAAATTTTTTGTCTAGGGCCCCCATATACCTTAATTCGGCCCTGAATGTGCACATGGTAAGTTATTGCGTACTTGGCCAGATATGGTTTTCCATGGGTGTTTTGGGGTATAAAAAAACTGCACCCTAACTTATGGTAGTGTCATGGGCTATGTATCTAAAACTATGTACCTAGCACCGCACCCTGCATCCAGGATCCATGCTGCACTCACCGACACTAGTGCCCCACCCCTCTTTTGATGCCATTGGTCAGGGCCGGCGCTACCCACTCAGCAGCTCCTGCAAAGCAGGGAGGCGCCATGCTGAAAAGGCGCTGTCTCCCTCCCTGCTCTGCTAAAGCTGCCTCAGCCCTCACTGTCACTGCCTCCTGCACACTGCCCGCAGCGCCTGTCTGACAGCAGGCGGGCAGCAGAATAAAGAGCTGCTCCCTGCACCGCGGGCGGCAGTATGGAGAGGCTGAGCAGCTCCCTGCACCGCGCACACACTGTCCTCCTCCTTCGACCTGCCCCCTCTTCCTCACGGACACTTGCGCTGAGGCATGTAGCGCTGTCTCTGAATGCCTGGATGACATGTCGGGTGACATTCTATGCTTTGCGCTAAATGCGCATGTTTTATTCGCGCACCCCATCGCCGCAAATCGCACTTTTCAGTCAAAATGCGCATATTTAATGTGATGCGCATTGGAGGCTGAAAAGTGCGAAGAGCGGCGATTTGCGGCGAAGTGGTGCGCTGCCTTTAGTCCTGAAAATGTGCGATTTTCATGTCTGAAAATCGCACATTTGCAGGACAGCGCAAAGTTTAAATAAAAAACCGAGCGCGGGGTCCCCCGCCCGAGTATAACCAGCCCCGGGCTCACTGAGCCGGTGCTGGTGACAAAAAAATCAGGGTCCCCGACAAATAGGGGTCCCCTTGATTTCATGAAACCAGCACCAGGCTCAAGGTCCGGCGCTGGTTCCCAAAATACGGGGGACAAAGTGACTAGGGGTCCCCCGTATTTTAAGAACCAGCACCGGACACAACCAGCCAGCAGGGTAATGCCACAGCCGGGGGAAACTTATTATATAAGCTCCCGCGGCCAAAGCATTAACCCCCTGGCTGGTCAGCATGGGCAGGGGTCCTGGGGAAGTGGGGACCCCCCCAATGAAGGGGTCCCCCCCCTCCAGGACTTACCAGCCCATGCTGATAGTCCGGGGCTGTCCCCGATGCCCCTGGGCGGTGGGCATCGGGCTGATGGCTTGTGTAAAAAAAGAAGTAAAACTATTGTTTTATACTGGCAAACTATGAGTCCCAGCAAGCCTACCCCGCATGCTGAGACTTGGAGAACCACAAGTCCCAGCATGCGGGGCATTAAAGGGCCCGCTGGCACTTGTAGTTCAGCAGTACAAAAAATAGTTAACAAAATCACACTGACACACTGTAAAATAAAAGTTTAATACACACAAAACACACACACACTGATACTAACCTACCTTGAGCCCGTAGGTCGGTCCCTGGATCCTGGGTCCTTCCTCCGGGGCTCCAGGGCAGAAGAGTCCGGTTCCGGGGCCTTGGTCCTGGTTCCGGGGCTGGTCCTGGGGTTCCGGGGCTCCTGGGCTGCAGAATCCGGGGTCCGGGATCCGAGGTAGTCCCCAGGGGTACCTAAGGAAGCAAATCCAACTCACCTGGTCCCCGGCGACGACCTCGGAATCCTCTCCGGTGACAGCGCTGCTCCCATCTGGTACCCGGCTCGCAGGACTTTGACAGGCGCTGAGATGTTTCCTCCTCGGTGTCTCTGCAGAATGATTTCTTGGCCAATCAGGAGCCGAGAAAGTCGGCTCCTGATTGGCCAGAAATCATTCTAACTAGAGACGCCGAGGAGGAAACATCTCTGCTCTAGATGCGCTGAGATGTTACTTCCTCGGCGTCTGTATTCAGAATGATTTCTGGCCAATCAGGAGCCGACTTTCTCGGGTCCTGATTGGCCAAGAAATCATTCTGTGCAGAGACGCCGAGGAGGAAACATCTCAGCGCCTGTCAAAGTCCTGCGAGCCGGGTACCAGATGGGAGCAGCGCTGTCACCGGAGAGGATTCCGAGGTCGTCGCCGGGGACCAGGTGAGTTGGATTTGCTTCCTTAGGTACCCCTGGGGACTACCTCGGATCCCGGACCCCGGATTCTGCAGCCCAGGAGCCCCGGAACCCCAGGACCAGCCCCGGAACCAGGACCAAGGCCCCGGAACCGGACTCTTCTGCCCTGGAGCCCCGGAGGACGGACCCAGGATCCAGGGACCGACCTACGGGCTCAAGGTAAGTATCAGTGTGTGTGTGTTTTTTTTTTGTGTATTAAACTTTTATTTTACAGTGTGTCAGTGTGATTTTGTTAACTATTTTTTGTACTGCTGAACTACAAGTGCCAGCGGGCCCTTTAATGCCCCGCATGCTGGGACTTGTGGTTCTCCAAGTCCCAGCATGCGGGGTAGGCTTGCTGGGACTCATAGTTCGCTAGTATAAAACAATAGTTTTACTTCTTTTTTTACACAAGCCATCAGCCTGATGCCCACCGCCCAGGGGCATCGGGGACAGCCCCGGACTATCAGCATGGGCTGGTAAGTCCTGGAGGGGGGGACCCCTTCATTGGGGGGGTCCCCACTTCCCCAGGACCCCTGCCCATGCTGACCAGCCAGGGGGTTAATGCTTTGGCCACGGGAGCTTATATAATAAGTTTCCCCCGGCTGTGGCATTACCCTGCTGGCTGGTTGTGTCCGGTGCTGGTTCTTAAAATACGGGGGACCCCTAGTCATTTTGTCCCCCGTATTTTGGGAACCAGCGCCGGACCTTGAGCCTGGTGCTGGTTTCATGAAATCAAGGGGAACCCTATTTGTCGGGGACCCTGATTTTATGTCACCAGCACCGGCTCAGTGAGCCCGGGGCTGGTTATACTCGGGCGGGGGACCCCGCGCTCGTTTTTTTTTTTATTTTAACCCTTTATTTTATTTTTTACAGCAGAACCCTGCACAGAACATTGCGATCTGTGCAGGGTTCTGGCTAATTCGCCAAACAGACCCTGGTCTGAAATAAGTGCGAAAATTAGGCACCTAAATAATGCGATGTGCAAATGCGCATTGCATTAAATAAGCGACTTGTATACTTTTCTATACGAAAACATCTGGATGCGATAAAAATGCGAATTAATCTCGCAATTTTACTCAGCATACCTTAACGCACATAATATGCGATTTCAGTCCCTTAGCGCATCCCATTAAATTAACGATTTAATGGGAAAATGCGATATCGCCATTTTGTGGTCTAATTACCGCAAAAAAACGGAAATCGCAGAGCATAGAATGTCACCTGTCATGTCCGGATCCGCCCCCTACCCATTGCTCCCTGCGCCTGTCAGCTGTCAAGCAAATGATGAACAGGCAGCAGTGCCGCCTCCCCTTCCTTCCCTTTTCTCAGTGTGCTGTGCCAGTGCCACTGCCAGTCCTCAACACTCTGCCCCCTCTATCTCCTCCCCTCTTCTTCCATCTCCTTCTACTCTCCCCTCCTTTCCCCCTCAGTCACACGAGGGGTGTAATGCTGCACATACTTTTTGTACTGCTTTCAGATCGCATCGCACACACATTGCATGCATGCCGTGTGATGCCATCTAGCCCATAACGTATGAGATTCTCGCAGCGTGTATGGGCACCTTTAGTGCCTGTAACATTTTGCGGACACAGCACTGAGATGGTGTATGCTTACATGTACATGCACCCGAGATCCTCCATAGGATCGCATGTTGCATACACTCCCACAATCGGGCTGCAGTTTGTTGCAATGGCAATGTGAAAGGGCGCAAAATGTATGGTTTGCAGGAGGGCGCCGGACACCCTAGCACCGGCCCTGCCATTGGTCCTGGCACTGGTGGGCCTGCTTCCTATGCATCCCCATTGGTCAGGAGGCATGTTCAGGGGCGTGGCCATCACAGGGTGCCGATAATGGGGCAGATGTATTAAGCTTTAACAAGAGATAAATCCAAGGGTGACAAGGAGAGATAAACGTCCAGCCAATCACCTGCTAACTGCCATGTTACAGGCTGTGTTTGAAAACAGTCAGTAAGGAGCTGATTGGCTGGACATGCATTTATCTCTTGTTAAGGCTTAATACATCTGCCCCAATGTCTCTTACAGGGCATCAATTGCATATGAAGGTGCACCTTTGCCTTGTGCTGCTGAGCATTCTCATGGTCTGAGTGCCTGTAGCCTCTATCGCCTTTAATATTGGGGACTGGATAGAAAAAGTTTCTCTGGTGCTTGTGAAAGGGCCCAGGGCCGGATTATAATGGAGGCACAAGAGGTCAGTGCCCCTGGGCCCCCCTCTAGTTAGGGGCCCCCTGTGGTTGGCATGTATTTAAAAAAAAAAAAATTGATTTGTTTTGTATTTTTTGTTTTTAGCTAAAGGTTTTGTCCATGGGTGGGGTAGTGCTGCAGCTTCACCTATCTGCCAATGTGACAATGATTTATGGTGCTGAACATCGGGAGCCAAGGCACACTGATTGCACAAGTGTGCAGTGCATTTCTGGGACTTGACTAAGTCCCCTGACACTTTGCACCAGAGGACAGAGGCTGAGAAGTTTGTGCTGAGCTCTGATTGGTGGAGCTCATTACATGCTTCTCAGGTCCATGGAGAACAGCAGCAGCAGCTTAGTCATGGGAGGGTTTTTAATCAGAGGCAGCAATAGGACTGTGAGGTCTCCTCCAGAGTAAGGGGCAGAGGGACAAACACAGGCTTTTCATGTGGTGTGTGTGTGTGTGTGTGTGTGTGTGTGTGTGTATATATATATATATATATATATATATATATAATTTTCGGAAAAGTCCGCACTCATATATTGCATCACAGGCAAGGGGGGGTGCTCCTACAGATGACTGAACATCAAAGTCATCACGTCGATGGTACGTCAGCTTTTTTTCATTTGTGATGAAATAAAGTACTAATATTACTTTTAATAAATGGTGAGTGCCCTTTTTCACCTCCGATATATATATATATATATATATACCAGTGAGGTGGGCGGCACTCAATCAGTCTCAGACTCCAACTTGTATATATTATGTATATATTATGCTTTAGATTGCCTGGCAACGCTACAAGCTCCCTGCAAGGACATAGCTATTGGCTGGTCTGTATCACATGGCTGAAACCCCGGAAGTGTGCACTGGACAGTGCAGGACCCGGAACTATTATGCAGCATTCAGGTTCCGTGGGGAAGCATTGTGGTGCTGCACCTCTGCACGATGGTTGACAGCAATGACAGACGCCGCGGTGATTGTCTGGACAGGTGAGCGGGGCGGGTCCACGCTAGTTCTGGGGGTTGGTGGCGGGAATTTTATGTATATATATGTTGCTTTGATGTATTTTGAATGTCTGTCCTTGAAAACGGGGGTTGTTACCTCGAAACGCCGTTGGATGAATAAAGGCTGTTTTACTACAAGTTGGAGTCTGAGACTGATTGAGTGCCGCCCACCTCACTGGTATGTTACCCCCATAAAGGGTTTTGGAAGGCACCACAGCACTTATTACTGACTGAAGGGAGTGCCGTATCCCATATCACTATATATATATATATATATATCCCCTGCAGTTAACCATTAACCAAGTTTACTCTGTGTTTTGACAGTATAATTTTCTCCCATGCAGTGTGCGGCCAGTAATGACAAGTGCAAGGGGGCCCCCCGGTCTAAAGTACCCCGGGCCCCCCAAAGGCTTAATCTGGCACTGAAAGGGCCACTGGCTACTTCTTTAATGAGCATGTCTGATTAATAATGTAGCCGTACATTTTTTATACAGATTGGTCAGTGGGAAATTAACTTTGCCTGACCTACAACGCTAATTAATGTCTAACATGAATATATATTGAATTACGATTGATGCAACTTTAATTAAAGAAGGTGAGGAGTTATATAGGACAAGGTGAAAATTAAAAAACATGAGAGGATGGCGCAGAGGCAATGTACTGTTTGTAGTCTGATGAACTTTGGTCATCCTTCTAAAAGAGCATGATATAAATCTATAGGGAATTACATTTTCCAGCTTGGCAACTGCACTAGTTTTAATTAAATATTATTCTACACTCAATTGCCCTCAGAGAATCAATCAAAATGACTACTTTGGAATACTGGCATACCTCCCACTTTCTGTGTCCCGGAAGCGGAACTTGGCGCACCAAAAAGGGTGCAGGGCCACCGATGGAGGGGCGGGGCCTTGGGTAGGGGCGGGGTTGGGTACCGCAATCCCCGTTTGCATCATTTTGGGGGCGTGCCTAGTGCTCCCTGAGTGCAGGGCAGGCTCTTTTACACTGCAAAACCAGGTTGCCATGTGCTGTAATTGATTGCCGCTTTTAAAAAAAATGGGAAAACTCTCCCAAAATATCTCACTTTCCGATTCCCACACCCTATTACATTTGACCCCTGTTCTTCACCTAATTTACTCATAAAACAAACCCGACAATTTCTTAATGTTTTTTTGGGGGAAAAAATTGGCAGTTAAGTGGTTGAAAAACAACAATATAGATAAAATGATGCCCAGAGAAGTAATGTGAGCACAGTAATGAGCTGCAATGAGTTGAGATGGGCGGCCATTTACAAAGGTAAATGCATTTGTTATGACCTGGTTGCTGTTGGCTGGTGAACAGGTAGATGATGCCGTGCTATTGTGAATTCCCGCCTTGCGAATGAATGTGCTCACTGTACGAATAGATGTGTACAATAGCAAAGAGTTCACAACTAAGTGAAAATGACCAAACTCCTGCGTTAGACGCTCACCATCAAATGATTTTCCACTGGTCACCAGTCATCACAAGCAAGGAGCAGTCAGAAATTTACTCAGAGGCTGCGATGAATACAGGCCTATCCTGCATGGAAATTAACTCAGAGGCTGCGATGAATACAGGCCTATCCTGCATGGAAATTAACTCAGAGGCTGCGATGAATACAGGCCTATTCTGCATGGAAATTTACTCAGAGGCTGCGATGAATACAGGCCTATCCTGCACGGAAATTTACTCAGAGGCTGCGATGAATACAGGCCTATCCTGCATGGAGCTGCCTAATATTCATATGTATCAATGCAGGACTGTCACGTTTCCAACACAGAGGGTAACGCCAGTTTTTTGTGGCGTTACCCTATAGAAGCCTATGCACTTCTTTTCGTATCTCCTGCCGCCCCGCACCGGACCCAGCCATACCTCACCTGCTGTCTGGGCAGCCTCCTGCTGTGCTACCTGGACCCAATGACCTCCTCCTCCCTAGTAGCAGTACTTTCTCTGCCGGGTACAGGGAGGAGAAGGAGCCCAGGAGTCCCTGCAGCCATCTGCAGCAGGAGGCTCCCTGGCGTAGGAGGGGAGTGAGTACCACGGGTACACTCTCACCCAGCCCTAGCAGCTTCGCAAGAGTTGTCCTTTGCAATACTAGTCGCATATGCGACATATGCGACTAGTATCAATGCGATGGGTGTGGGATGTACCGCAATTGCTTAGTACATCCCACCCTTACTCTGCTGTTCCCTCCTGCATTCTCTCTCTTTTGCTCTCTCCTATTCATTCTCCTGTTTATTTCTCTTCTCGCTCTTATATTTACCTCTCTAAGCTTATCAATGGCGTCCTCCGCTCTCCTCTCCCAATAGCTTCTACTGTCCGCAAGCTGCTCCATTGTATAAACAATTTTATATAAAATGGCACTGAAAGACCCCTGCCCCTCTTTTGCAAATGTCACTCATTCTAATGGGATAGGACATTTATAAATCGTAATTTGTATTAATAATTGTATTCATTACTGCATGTGGAATTTGCTATGTTGAACCAATCTACCTATAATATTTAGTTATATCTGTGATGCAGTTTCTTCAATGAACAGCGCCTCCCAGAGGTCAGATACAGAAGTGTTTAGCTGGTTGAATATAACATTTCTCTTAAACCAAAGGGAGTTTAGACTTGGGTAGGGAGTGTTCAGGCTCGGACTGGACTTTCGGGTAATCAGGGGATTCACTGGTGGGCCCCTTTGATTAATGACCCCGCCCATTTTTTAAGGGCGGGGTCTTATTAAATATATTTAAATTTACTATTGAAAATGGGATATTGCTCAAAGCAACCATCTATTATCTTATTTATTTATTTATTTATAGGTTCTTATATAGCGCAGCAGATTCCGTTGCGCTTTACAATAGTAGACAGTGATAAAACAAACTGGGTAACAACATACAGACTTGGAGGTAGGAGGGCCCTGCTGCAAGCTTACAATCTATAGGGATATAGGGGGAAACACAAGGACAGGCACCAGTAATACCATAGCAGTCCCACCAAGTTACAAGTCCAGAAGGGTAGCTATATAATACATAAGTGCCTCAGAGGGTTATGCATGTAGAACTTAAACATTATAGGCTTGCCTGAAGAGGTGAGTTTTCAGGGAACACTTGAATGTTTGGAGGCTATTGGAGAGTCAAATAAATTGGTCTGTTACTCTTGGGGGGATATTCTGGTTGCTTTGCAGAATACGTTCGCTGCCCGACTGACGGAGAGGCTGTGCACAGCCTCTCCGTCAGTCGGGCAGCGAACGTATTCTGCAAAGCAACCAGAATATCCCCCCAAGAGTAACAGACCAATTTATTTGTACCTTAGTGTTTATATGAATCCCATAATGTCATATGTTTAAAACTATTATCTTCACCCACACACTCGGCTCTCCTAATTACTGTGATATTCCTTCCTAGTCTTATCTTATAGAAGCTGCTAAATAAACAAGAAGTAGAATCTGATTGGTTGCTAAGGGCAACATCCCATCATTAACAGAACTCCCATTTAAGTAAATGTACCCCCATTACAAATGCTCCACCTGCAGTGCAACATGGTTTTGTCCATTTGAGAAAGACTTTGAATTTGTGATCAAGGGGGTTATTCTTGCGGGACCATCGAACGATGTGGAACGTGCACGCATATGTAAGCAACCTTACATATGTGTGCACTCTCTGGAGGAAATGGGCGGGCAGCTGTCATCCGGTAATGTCAGCTGCCTTCCCCCCTCTCACACACACACACACACACCTGCATCACGGCCTCATTACCATGAGAACGCCCATCGTTCATATGGTAATGGGGCCAGAGCCGGTGCCACCACTAGGCAGCTCTAGGCATTTGCCTTGGGCGTCGGCCACTGGAGGGCGGCAGTTTGCAGCAGGTCCCTGCCCCCCCGGATGGAGGTGAGCGGAACCAGCGGCGAGCGCAACTCCCCCACACCCCCTCAGGAGCGACTAGGCAGCCGCTGCCAATGCATCACCTGATCCCCCACCCCTGGAGTTACTTAGCGACATCCCCCATCCCCCCGTGGAATGACCCACAATTATTGCCCCCCCCCCCCCCCCCCCCCCTCTTGTAAGGTGGCCAAACCGGAGCACCCCCCCCCCTATCGGAGCGCCCCCCGCACTGTCCTGCGATCCCACTATTTGCAGAAATGCGCATGTGCACAGCCTCTCCGTCAGTCGGGCAGCGAACGTATTCTGCAAAGCAACCAGAATATCCCCCCAAGAGTAACAGACCAATTTATTTGTACCTTAGGGGCAGATTTATTAAGCTTGGAGAAGAGATAAACTGGAGATAAAGCGGAGAAAAGGTAAAAGGAGATAAAGCACCAGCCAATCAGCAGTGTTTGAAAAAGACAGTTGGGAGTTGATTGGCTGGTGCATTATCTCCTTGTACCTTTTCTCCGCTTTATCTCCAGTTTATCTCTTCTCCAAGCTTAATAAATCTGCCCCTAAGTGTTTATATGAATCCCATAATGTCATATGTTTAAAACTATTATCTTCACCCACACACTCGGCTCTCCTAATTACTGTGATATTCCTTCCTAGTCTAGTAGGCTGTGCAGATCCCAGCTATGCAGAGGTGTAACTCTGGGAGGCATCTGCTGCTGGGCTCCTGCTCCCAAGTGGCCACCTTTCCTCCCCTGCGAGTTTGAATCAGTTATTGAAAGCCGTTGATATCGCTTCTGCGGCTGATTCCCACTCCTAACATAATTTTTAGAAGTGTCACACCCTGTATTAGATCACAGGACCTGTTTCACTGGAGACAGACACTTTACTGATTGAGCTATTTGGGAAGGGGGGGGGGGGGGGCACCAATATTTACCTTGCCTACGGCCAACTGGGATGAACTTATGCCACTGCAGCTATGCCAGTGGCTCTGGTCATGGAATCACCTGAAAGTGTTGAGAAATATTACAGTACTGTACCGGCACCGCAGAGAAGTAAGACTATGAGACTAATGTAATTTTGAATGACATTCTTAATAACAGGATAATATAAAATATTGCGCCTGTAAATTGATGTAACTGTAGTCTATTGCGGACTATAAATACAAATTGAGAAAGAAGTGTTTGAATTACTGGCTTATAAAGCATGAAGAGTTGAAGACATGAGTGACCATCGTACAAATTCTCTCCATAAATCACAAGGGGAACATTCTGTGCGAAACAATAAGGCTCCCCAGTGAGGATCTACAGCACCTGAATAA
Organism: Crinia signifera; assembly: GCF_055691185.1. Lineage (NCBI taxonomy): Eukaryota > Metazoa > Chordata > Amphibia > Anura > Myobatrachidae > Crinia > Crinia signifera. The sequence continues at coordinate 303,080,996 of NC_139219.1, read as the reverse complement.
ATACACTCTCCTTGAAACTCTCTAGATTTATGACATTGAAAAGTTCTGGGCTGCAGAATCCCGACTGAATGATCACATTCATGATTATTTCCTACAGTGTCATCATTCACAGAGAGCAATGCACGAAAGGTGTTACCGCCGGAGAAAGTCGAATTACTCAAAATTATTTGTTTTGCACACTGTTTAAATCAATCAGTGATTCAAGTGTCAGCTTACTCCGGCAGAGCTCCCAGCCAAGTGTTCTCTGCAAATCGTCTTGCTCAGGAATCAGATATACCCAATCCACAGAAATTAGTTTTTTGCTTTCGGGGATGAACAAGATGCAATCACAAGCCCTGAATGTTTTTTCCATGGGTGCTTTTTTGGACTTACTAAGGCAGAGGCGCGGATTGGGATAGAAATCCAGCATGGGAACGGGGGGTGGTGGTGGTGTGCTGACGATACAGCACGGGGGGGTGGGGTGAGGACACTACTCACTAGGCACCACCATGATTCTGTCGTCATCCGAGCTGGTCACAAAGTGCAGCATAGCCCAAAACAAATATGGCCACCGCTTATGTGCATATAATATATGCATATATGTGGCGGCCATATTTGTTTTGGGCAATGCTGCCGTTTATGACCAGGCTGCAGCTGCTTGGTTCTGGCAGCCCTGGAACCAAGGTAGGCGGCGGCCCAGCCGGAGGGATATCTGGTCCGGCCCACCGGGAAATGGCACGGTTTCCCGGTGGGCCAATCCGCCTCTGGTGCTGTGTCAGTGTTAATGTGGTCGATGAATATTTTGACTACAGCTATTCGTCGACAAAGGTTTTTTCTGTGATCAAAACGTAACAATAACGAAAATAGGAATTTCTTAATAACAAAAATGTTGACTAAATATTAAGGCCCCCATGCCAGAATGATATTGTACCCAATCGTATAATCTCGACTGGTGGTATGAAGATTTTTGTGCACAAAGTGTGCACACAATCGTGCAATGTGCATTCCCGCAGGTTGGGGGATTGGTCTTCTGATCAGACGTGCTGCATCAGTTGATCAGTTGGGATTGAGAGACGATTGCGCGCTTTGAAGCACATGCAATCGGTCGTTTGATGGCTGGTGCAATCTGCGTCATTTAGTTGGCAGTTTTCAGGCAGTTTAGGTGCATACAATCGATTGTGAGATGACCAGTCATATGCAGCAGCTGGATTGTATGACGGATTGTATAACGGATTGTGAGTACATTGTGTGTCCAAAAACCACCAAGGACTGCCAGGGAGTTAGGGAAAGTTGAACACAAAGATGAATGTAAAGGCCCATACAGCAGAAAGCCGCTCAAAACACCAAGTTTGAGCTTGTGTGTACGGCCCGGCGATGAGCTGCGAGCGGTGATGTGCGCTCCCGCATCATCGCTGGGAAAGCCGCTCATCTACTAGTATTATCAGCTGGCTTTGTGGATGGCTTTGCATACCGCTGTGCTATGCAAAGGGCCCTTATTCTGATCGGTGCGGCCGGAGCCGATTATGCGGCCAGGACCGTGCGTGCGAAACTCCGCCTTCCATACGGATCGCCAACTCCGTCCGTATGCGGTAAGAAGCTGTCCAAACGGACCGCACGTGTATTTTTCACGGAATACGTCTCCTCCATCTAAGGGAACCTCCCCCATCATTTCTCCGTGCAAAAGCAGAGATCTGGGCGGGCAGCTGACATCCGGCGATGTCATATGTCCGCCCCCTACACGTGCGTCACGGCCGCATTACCATACGTACGCCCAGCGTTTGCATGGGAACTCCCATGAAACGCGGGGCGTATGCATATGGTAATGAGCCCAAATAGCCCTTCACGCCCCTCTCCACCCCCTGTTCGGAGTGTTCACATATCATGCGGGATTTGGCCGTACGCCCCGCTCGCACATGCGCAGAGACGCCTCTGCACATGCGCAGACACAAAACATCGGCGGGCCGAACGCACGCGGATATATCCGCACCGATCAGAATAAGGGCCAAGGTGAGACACCTAATACCATAAGGTCTATACAAACTGGGCGATTTTGCATGTATGCTGACCAATGACTATGCTATGGAAAGCCATCCAACCCATCACTCATAATACCAGCAGTTGAGCGGGGGTGGCCAGAGATGATGCGGGAGCCTGCATCCGCACTCACCGCTCATTGCCGCCCCCCTAAAAAACATCGCTTTTGCCAAATCTGTATCTGGTCCTGACCATTTGTAACAGTACAACGTAATCTGTACTGTAATTCATACATGAATCTGGACAGCTAAGAGTTAATTGCACCTGCAAAGCTGCGTTTCTGAACAGAAGCCAAACCTCAACTCAAATGCCGATCACACGTTTACATTTAATAAGCGAAATCAGTGCTATAAAAAGAATCAATCGTTTATATGCAAATAATGTTTTCCAGTTTTTGGCAGCGTAATCAGGTGACTTCGTTCTTTGTTTTCATGGTCGCACTTCTGTATTCTAAGAATAGTCCGTAGCTCTTTGTATGGTGCGCGACACAGTTAGACGAACATGTGACATAGTACAATGTCAAATAGTGTCACAGTTATTAGTCTCCGTTATCTGCTAAAAAACGGAATTAGCTGTAACCGCTGTACATTTGTATGTAACACTATAACACATAGCGAGTCTGTGCGGCTATTAATAAGCCAGCTCGCTCACAAGGACAATGTACACCCCATGCCATCACCAGGACAGCCGAGAGGGGGGGGGGGGGGCAGGTACTAATTAACCGGGCCCGAGCTTGCTGGAGGGGCCCAGCAGGGGCCCTGGTCCGACCCCTCCCTTCCTCCTCCGTCCCTCCTGGGCAGCAACAGCAGCACACACCTACAGCATGCGCTGTGCTGACAGCAGGCTCAGTGTCTCACTGACAGTATGAGAGCTCATGCTGAGCCTGCTGTCAGCACAGCGCATGCTGTAGGTGTGTGCCGCTGAGTATAGAGTTTTTAGAGTTTTCCTTCACCCCCCTCTAAACATGTTTGGGGCGTGACCTAAGCATGGGAGGTGAACACACCTCCCACACTTTGGTCACGCCCCCAAAATTTTACCGGGGCACGGCATTCCTCTCGGCTGCCCTGGCCATCACACTTAATAGCCTATAACCTCTACATGCTGAGAATAATGGCTTTGCAAAAATGGGTGTGGATCGTTAGGTTGACCACAGGAAGGTCGACATATATTAGGGTGACCACTAAAGGTCGACAGGCCTTTAGTCAACACACTCAAAAAGGTCGACATGGCATTAGGTAGACAGGGTCATTAGGTCGACACAAGTTAAGGTCAACATTGGGAAGATCGACAGTCAAAAGGTCAACATAGAGTTTTCACTGGTTTTTTTTGTCCCAAGTGTCAGCACAGTCAACATGGACACCATATCGGTGCACCATATCCGCTCGCTATGCTTCGGGCACGGTGCCTCAATACGCTCGGCACACTATTCTATTTCCCCTCCACACCCTAGTGCAGGGGTGGGCAATAAGCGTCCCTCCAGCTAATGATGAACTACACATCCCAGCATGCCTTGCCTTAGTTTTGCTATTTGGCCATGCTGAAACTGATGCAATGCCTGCTAGGATGTGTAGTTCATCAACAGCTGGAGGCCCACTTACTGTCCACCCCTGCACTAGGGTGTGGAGGGAGAAAAGAATAGCGTCCCTTGCCCTAGTGACCGGATACCCCAAAAACATCCTTTAAAAAATGATCCTTTCATTCTACAATGAAAATGAGTAAAAAAAAAATCTCGGTATAGAACATATTTGTGTGTCTGTATCTAGAGGTTTCTTTATACTGCGCCACAGACCGTCTGCAGCTCCTTCCAGCAGATGTGACTATAACTAGGAGGAGATGTATCATCAGTGGGAAGTATAGGAAGTATAGAGACATCTGCTGCAGAACTTACATTGTCAGTAATGACATCTCTTACTGTATGGCTGCTGCATCCTATTTACTTCATTAAGCTAATACAAGAATCCACCTTTGCATGCCAAACATCCGTACATCTGCACCATCAGGAGGTGTGTGTGTGTGTGGGGGGCCCTGCCAGGACTTTAAACCCGGGCCTGAACAGAAAGGGGGCCCCACGACTGGAGTCTATCATGGCCCCAGGACTGGAGTCTATCACATTTCCCTTGATGCTATGTAGAGTTAGAGTAGTATGACCAGTACGGTTGACACCAGGCATTCTGGGGGTTCGAGAAGAAAAGGGGGAACCTAGTTTGACAGTCTGGGGGCCCTGGTGGTAGTCCATCTCGGTCGCTACTTTTACATCTACAGCGAAGGCCATGATCATCAAGATCGAGACTTGTTCCCAATCCAAGCTGGCTGCAGAAGAACCCTTTACAACGTGCATCCACTTGCCATCTGCGCATTATGCTTCCATCTGCATCAAAGCCGCAAAACAATACCCATTACCACCCACAAAAGCCCATTTCATGAAAAAGGTGGGCAGTCACTGGATGGATCAATCTGTGTGCATCACTATGGTGTAGTGCATGCATGGTCACTAATTGTGTTCTGCGACACATATGCACTTATAGGCAGAACTCCATCCACAATTCCAACTCCTACACAGACACAGACCCTTAGTACAAAGTATCACTTGGTAAGAGGTACAGTACAACGTTTCCATTGCATACACACACACACACACACCTGCATCCATTTTTGGCAGATGTGAATATATCTCTAATTTATTGGCAAATTGCTCAGACAATCGCTCATACACACCATACAATAAATAAGGCCAATAACCCGATCATTGGCAAATCAGCCGAATAATCTATATTATAAGTTGAAGAGTCTGTGTGCCTGTGTGTGTGCGCATTGCAGACACACCGTGGCACTCAGAGACACCAAATTTGGCAACACGATACCTCTGGACCCGGCGGTGTGCACCCAGAAAGCCGTTTTTTGGGGAAAATTCACATAGAATTTTAAAAAACACCAAGTTTTAATTTTCCTTCATTGATGATCTGGGGAAAAGATCGACAATCTGGGAAACCGTGGACGAAGGAACAACTCCACACCTGATTTCATTGCTGTCATTGAGTATGACAGACACATTCTAACATTATGGTGAAGGCTTTAAACAATTAGGAAATAATTGAGGATATACATAGACCACACATAACACACACACACACGTACACATTGTACACGCTCACACACACACACAGTACACCACATATGCACACATAGCACACAACACACACATTTATACGTAGAGCACCTCACACACTTAAGCTGTGTACACACGGGGGAGATAGGGGCTGAAATCGCTGGAAACACACCGCATGCAGTACAATACAAATCCATACACACTACATCACACACCCAAAAAACAGTACAACAAACACACAACTCCTGGCTTCAATCAATTCTATGGAGACGGACCACGATAAAATGGCCGCCCCATAAAGCAGACAGTTCTCTGAAACTGTTTGCGGTATGGGGGCGGCCATTTTATCGTGGTCCGTCAGCATTGAATTATTAATTGAAGCAAGGAGGGGAGCCGGGACGCGCAGACAGGTAAGCCTGCGGCGATGGGGAGGGGGGGGGGTGGCACCGTCGGCCGGAGTGGGGAGGCGCCCCCCCATTAACAGGGGGTGGGGAGGCCGGCGGGGAGGGGGGTAGGTGCCCCCCCATTAACGGCGGAGGGGTGCCCCAAACCAAGCTACGCCACTGAGAACACACACACTTAAACATTGCCAGGATATGCACAGCACACTACACACACATATATACGTAGCGCACCTCACAAACTTACACATTCGGCAGATATACACACAACACAACACACACACACATATAACACACAACTCACAGTACAACACACACCAACATTCACTACAACACACACCCAAAAACAGTACAATACACAAAACACACACTTAAACATTGCACAGATACACACACATAACATACCTCTAACAGCACAATACACACCCACATTCACCATACACACCCAAAAAACAGTACAACACACACACAAAACACACATTTAAACTTTGCACAGATACACAAAGACACAACACACACATACTGTATATACATAGCACACCTCACACACTTACGCATTGGACAGATACATACAATATAACACACAAAACCACAAACATTACAACACACACAAAAACAGTACAACACACAAACACACAAAACACATAACAAATAATTTGCCGTTTATTTAACAGTCTGTACCGGCAAATAAAAACTGTACCTAATGTACCATTTCTACTTTGTTCCCCATATCCGTCTCTCCAGTCCTCCAGTTGCACTGAGAAATCTTTGTCCTGGCCAATGCACCCATTGATCAATACAAAGTGGGTACACTGCACTCACCCTGTTAGTCAGTTGGATATCAGGCACTGCTCTGCCTTAAGGGTTTCCCAGACTCTTTTGGTTCATAGATAATGTTTGGTCGATGGGCATGAGCGCTGCATGCATTTGTTTGAATGTTATGAGTGTAAGAAGTTGAAGAATAAGACTGAGATGAAGATTTGTCATGTTATAGTGTACAATTAACGCAATAAATCGTGAAAGAAATATGTGTACATAGAAGTGCAATCAAGAAATGAAAGTAGGATTAAAAAATAAATTATGATTCAAACTTATAATTGTTTGGATGGCGGTGGGTTGCGAAACAAATCTATAGGTGGAGGGGGTATGGATATTGTGGGCATAATTGGTACACCTACAGGGGGTACCCAGATGATGAGAAATTTTCACTACAGTGTCACCGTAGGGGGATTTCCAATTGGGGTTCAGGTGGTCTTTTAGGGACCCCTTTAGAATTCCGTTGGTCTCTTCTCCTGGAGCCTATGGTCTCCCTCAGTGATTGACTATAATTAACGGAGACCGTAAGCTCAAGGAGAAGAGACCTACAGGATTGTAAAGGGTCCCTAAAAGACCACCTGGACCCCAATTGGGAATCGCCCTATGGTGACAATGTGACCGTGACACTGTAGTGAAAATCCTATCAATTGAGGGCCCCATGTAGGTGTAACAAACACCAATTATGCCCACAATATCCATACCCCCACCTATAGATTTGTTTCACAACCCATCCCATCCAAACAATTATCAGTTTGAATCAGAACTTATTTTTTAATCCTACTTTTATTTCTTGATTGTACTTCTATGTACACTTACATTTTTTTCACGATTTATTGAGTAAATTGTACACTTTGTAACATGGCAATTCTTTTTCTCAGTCTTATTCTTCAACTTCTTACACTCAAACCTTATCAATGCACCCATTGATGATTGTGATGGCTGGATCAGTGGATTGGCTCGGCGGGTGTAGGGAAGAATTTGGCCCATTGCACCCATTCCCAGTGGGGCATTACAGTGGTGCGGGTAGCGTGCGTCGCGTCATGACATCATGTGGCCAGGCCCGTGGACCTGCTCCCACACTCAGGGGCTGCCCCACTGTTTGGTAGAGATGCCCGGTGCATGTGCTTTACAGATCCCCAGACCTCAGAGACTGCTGCAGGCAGGTTCGGTGAGGGGAGTGGCAGTGGCAGGGAACAGTGAATTTTTAATTAGTTATGGCGGGGTAAGTAACGCCCACCCGGTCCCTTCGCACTCAGCGCCTGTAATTACACACAATAGAAACTGTACAATTTGAAAGTATAGAAATGGAGGTGTGGCCACGTCCCTTTCTGATTTTGTACTGATTTCTGACCCTCAGATGTTGGAGGATATGTCATACAGTAGGTGCTAAATCTCAGGAGTGAATGTGGAATTCATAAACACATACAAGTTATCAACTTCAGGAGCGTTGTGTTTCAAACAACAACACCACACCTGATTTCATTGCCGTCATTGAGTATCAATGCAAACACATTCTAACATTATGGTGGAATCTATAACAAATTACAATCTTAGGTCTTTGGCACAGCATACTGTAAGATTACATTTTTCAGCAATTTTGGAAATAAAGAAACCCCAAGGGTTTCCCGGGCAACGCCGGGCGGGTCAGCTAGTTGTACAATAAGTGTACAGTGTACCAAGCTTTAACAGAGCCTGCAAGATCATTTAGTGGCAGCTAACACATTTATTAAAGGGATGTTTAGCCCCGAGGCTGCCTCTGGTTTATTTATCTTTTTCTAGGGGCTAAATAAATAATTCAAGTGTCAAAATATCTTTAGCGGAGACACTTGTGATTCTGAGCCCTCCGTCATGTCACGGTGACATGTGACAAGTGCGTTTATTTCTATATATCCCAACAAAGAGCTAAGAAATACATCAACATTCTGTATTATGGGGGTTATTCTGATTCACTCGGAAAGGCACAATTACTCTCTAATCGACAAAACCATGTGCACTGCAGGTGGGGCAAATGTAAAATGTGCAGAGAGAGTTAGATTTGGGTGTTTTATTGTTTCTGTGCAGGGTAAATAACGGCTGCTTTATTTTTACACTGCAACATAGATATCAGTTTGAAGTACAAACCCCACCCAAATCTAACTCTCTCTGCACATGTTACATCAGCCCCACCTGCAGTGCACATGGTTTTGTCCATTAGAGAGTGATTGTGCCTTTCCGAGTGAATCAGAATAAATCAGAATATCCCGCTATATCCATGAGTGACAGACAGAGACTTGTGCTATAGCCATTACTAGTAGTGGTCATAGTATAGCCATTACTATTATCTATTGCTAGTATTTTACAAAGCCCTTCTTCATTACTCCAACTTATATAAAATATAAATCTATCACGATTTTTATCAATACACACAGCCCTTAAATCTGGTATTGCACAAAACAGTTTTCCAAAGCAATCTCCGCTCTGGGAGAAGCCCGGAGAGGAGATGCTGCTTACTAGTGCAGGGGTGGCGCTAAGCCCCGCCCCAAAGTACTGTGATTCGTGGGAAGGAGGCTGGACTAATGACAAAACTGTGTTTCATTTAGTTACGTCCCCTTTCCACAGAACCACAGTTTAATGTAGATCTCATCCTGCCCACTATAGTAGGAAAGCCTGAAAATTCATCCTGCGGCACTTGCGGGAGAGCTGGAAAGTATTTTCCAAAGCAAAATCCTATTTGTATACCTACAGTACATTCTAAACCCAATACTTTCACTTTTACTTTATAAATGTCTATTGTATTCCTAAAAACAGAGACATATTCATAGATGGCGTGCCCAAGCACCCACACCGGTTATGGGTGATGCTGCTGCATTTACTAGAACAAAATTGTATTTCAGGCAGTATTTGTTTGATACAAATTGAAAGCAGTGTTGAACTAGCCCACAGGGATATAAGGGAAATCCCTGATGGGCCCCTTATTGCCTGAGGGCCCCACCCTTCCTCTTATGTCAGGTTCCAAACAGTGCACTCATTTTATACATTGTTATTCTATTAGAGGTGCAGTTTATAATGTCTGTCCAAGCCTTTGTTGGGGCTGGCCTCAACCCATGGTAACTTGGGGTTTCATGCTCATTGCCAATGGTTTCATGCCCATTGCCAGTGGTTACATGCTTGTTGAGAGGGGTTACGTGCTCATAACCAGGGTTTTCATGCTCATTTTCAGGGGTTTACATGCTCGTTGCCAGGGGCATTTTATATATATATATATATATATATATATATATATGGAGAGGATACCCTTTCAATGCGCTACAAGAAATATACGGGCAGCAGCTATGTGGGTCCCCCCTGTTAGTGGGGGAAAACAGGGGAAGAATAGCAGACGATGAACAAAGTGCGCCCTCTTGAAATATATCCACCACCAAGTAGAACAAAAGGTGACAATTCGGTCACAATACAACAGATTTAATATATAAAACTGGATAAAATATAACAATAAAACAATTTATTCATCTGTGTGGAGTCATGGATTCTAAAACGGTCAATCATGACGGTCAATCAGTATTTTAAATTGTTTTATTGTGTGGAATAAATATTTTGTATTTTTACAATTGTGGACTAGAGAATCCACCTTCTGAGCGCACCTCTACACCTTCTTTCTTTATATATATATATATATATATATATATATATATATAGCAGACGATGAACAAAGTGCGCCCTCTTGAAATATATCCACCACCAAGTAGAACAAAAGGTGACAATTCGGTCACAATACAACAGATTTAATATATAAAACTGGATAAAATATAACAATAAAACAATTTATTCATCTGTGTGGAGTCATGGATTCTAAAACGGTCAATCATGCACAAAACCCAACGCGTTTCGTCGCTAAAAACGACTTCCTCAGGGGTAACCGTCTAGGTGGTGGAGATAAGCATTATTATTTTTATTTTTGCAAAATAGCAAAAACCAAAATGGTAAGTATAGAAGGTTCATTTATAGGTACCTACCCACAAGTAACTTAGTTTCTCTCAGTCAAAGTGTAATATAGCTTTCATTAGAGAGAGAGGGAGTGGATCCTAAGTAGATCTCAATCCTTATGCATGTCAGCATCTAGAACGTGAACTAAACATATACAATATGTCAGGGAGGGAGCAAGATAGGACAGAGGGGATAATAACAATAATAAATTTGAACATACCAATTTCCATACTAAATGATGGATGAAAGATGGGGTAAAGTCCTGAAGAAATTCAGAATTACTCTTAGGTGTGGTACAAATAAACCTAAAATAATGATGGATCATATAAGCCATAGGTATGTACCCAACAGTAAAATCTGAATAATAAGGAATAAACAATAAATTAGTGTGGATCTGGTTCAATAAGAATATGGGAGTTCGATCATAAATAAAAATTAAAATATAATCAAATATAACAAGGAATGGGCACTTCTCAATTAACAACACTAGATAGAGTATTATACCAATCGGTAGACACCATTAAACAGATTATTATTAATATTAGGGACAGATATTTTGAGGGGACAGATCCAAATGAATGGCAAATACAAATTACTACTAAATGCAAATGATCCCCAATAGCAATTTGTGTATATCAAACACTAACCTCACAATCAATGTGACATGCTCACAGCAGGGAGCAACAGATCAACAATAGTAAAATTCCAATGAATCTAATAAAAATAACAATAACTGGAATAAACACACCGCTTTTAAGGTACAGAGGGTCAAGTGTCAGATGTACAATATAGATGGAAACATAATACAAGCCATAGTTCTTTGAAGAGAAAAAACAGTTCTTACATACCTCACTCGCTCAGTTAAGCAGCCAGATCCGGGACCAGACTCCAGGTGATTAAACAGGAGTAACTGGCCAGTTTATATGGGGATTGTCTTATGACGTCACTTCCCATGTGGAATTATACAAAAAATAAGAATAGAGGCACGAACGGGACAGAATACTGGACTCAGTAATACCCAATAGATCTAAAACGCCTCATAGACAGAGGCTATATCAGTATGGAGACGTGCTGATGTTTAGAAATAAGGAAAGCACGGGGAAATCCCACGTGCGTTCCATTCTGCGTTCCATAGTGTCCCCGTGACGCAACTTCCGCCCGGCAGAATCAGGACGCTCAGCCTGCACTGACGTCTCCCTCGATAGGACGCAGAGGCCGGAATATGCGTTCCAATTCAGCAGTGAAGCATATCCGGCTTGCGCTCCAAGGTAGCCAACGTTACCTATACAGCGTCGCCCACAAAGACGAACGTAAAATCCAGAATGGTGATGTTTTAACCAGTAACCTCCGTTAATCACTCATGGGATATTTTAGATCGGGCACGTTATTATATGTATTGGTGGCATAATAAAAATTATGAATAGCAGATATACCGGTAATGAGAACTGGATGTTTTTTCTCTCCAATTACACGTAAGAAAATACATTTTTACACTGGGATATAATACAAAAAATACAAAAAGGTATAATAAAAAAGGTCAAGAATATATATGACATCGATGTTGTAAAATATCGCAATCAACAATCAAAATAGCAGGTATCAACATAGTGACATTCAGATCATTAGGTGATAATTAAATGGGTACAATGATATGTAATAAATATGCCAACATGAACATCGGTTTTGAGAGAGACATCGATGTTATTAATCGCAATATACAGTTAAATGGAAAAACCCCACAGTGATATCCACGTAATGTAACACTCATTGATTACAAAAAAAAACTTTTTTTTTTTTTTTTTTTTTATAGATGGGTACAGTAATATAGAATTACATCAAAAACGGTTTTCAAAGAGCCATGGTGATAACTATCCCTGAGAAAACAGATTGGAACCTCTAATAGGTACAACAAGAAAAGCATTCATATCAGTTATTATAATACATAGTAAACATTAATATAATCAGATAGTGTGTATTCACCGAAACTATAATACAGTGCAATAATAATAGCATTTAATTTTTATAGTGAATAGGTTTTTTCAGAGGACTACAACACCCATGTAGCCAGAAATAAGGTGCAACATGTATAGTGCAACATTTAGTGGTGGCATTTAGCCGAAAAACAGAAAAGAGTATTATAGGTCAATTATTTATAAGTAATATAAAGAAGTGCTGTATAATAAATGCGGGACAGGTGTACGGGTTTAATCACCTAAATAAATAAGAATGTATACTAAATCAGCCCAAAAAAGAAACTATGTCTACATTCTCATTCAAACCATTTGGATGAAGAGAATTAAGTGAGTAAATCCAGAATGTCTCTTTCTTGGACAATGTCAGGTCCCTATCTCCACCTCTAGGGTTTTCGGGAATTTGCTCTAATACAGTAAAAGAAAAATTATGAACATTGACACTTGAGTTGTGACACTCAAGGAAATGTCTGGGTAGACTGTGAGTGAGTATTTTATTCTTAATATTCCGGATATGCTCTTGGATCCTTATTTTGAGTTGGCGTTTGGTCTTTCCAATATAAGTCTTGCCACAATTGCAGGTAATTTTGTAGATTACATAAGTTGAATTGCAAGTTGTGGCTGAATTAGCAGAGTACTCTCTCCTATCAATAGTACATTTGAAGATTTTCTTCTCTACGAACTTGCAACAAATGCACTTGTTACATGGGTTGCATCTCTTCACCTTCTCCAAAAAGTTGCCACTCACTCCCTTAGATGATGGAATCTTCAACTTACTAGGGGCGATGATACTTTTAAGATTGTTGGCCCTTCTGAAGACCAGATCTGGCTTAGGGGGGAGATGTGGGCCCAAAATTTGGTCTTTCAGTAGTATATCCCAGTGTTTGGTGAGTATCTTCTTGATCGCATTACCATCTTTAGTATACTGAGTGATGAACGGTCTCTTCATTCTCATTGTTGTTTCACCTGGGGCAATGGTCTTTTTAGCTAGAGTTTCTTCCCTACTTCTTGTTCCCGCTCGTTGACGTGCCGCCTCAGTCTTCAATGGGTCATAACCCTTTTCCAGGAAGCGTTTCGAAAGCATGCGTGATTGTTCGTCATAATCCTCATACTCGCTACAATTCCGTCTGATTCGGTTGAACTGAGCAAATGGGACATCGTCCTTCCATCGAGGATGGTGGCAGCTGCTGTAAGGTATGAAACTATTGGTATCGACCTTCTTGAAGAAGGTTTTGGTGCCAACAGTCCCACCAACGTTCCCAATAAGTTCTAAATCTAAGAACTCAATGTTTCTATTGTTAGTCTGATGAGTAAATTTTAGATTGAAGTCGTTCTGTTGTAAATGAATCATGAAACTCTCGATGCTGGCAGCATCACCACACCAAATAAAAATCAGATCATCAATGTATCTTTGATATAATTTGATATGATGTTTGAACTCTGATTCATAGATGAACTGATCTTCCCATACCCCCATCAGGAGGTTCGCGTATGAGGGGGCAAACTTCGTCCCCATAGCCGTCCCGTTTGTTTGCAAGTGGTATTTACCCTCAAACTCAAAATAATTATGGGTAAGAATATATCTGATACTGTCCAGTACAAAATTTATTTCATCCTGTGTGTGATCGGTGTATTTGGACATAACAATAGATACCGCCTCGATTCCCTTGTTGTGTGGGATCGAGGAATACAGTGCTTGTACATCAACTGTTAGCCAAATAAAGTTTTCTTCCCATGTGAAGTCGACAAGTTGGTTCAGAAGTGAAGTAGAGTCTTTGAGGTGGGATTTGTTCTTTAACACATAAGGTTGAAGCAATAGGTCCACAAAGTGGGAGAGATTGCTGCTTAAGGATTGGATCCCCGCCACTATGGGACGTCCGGGTGGAGTTTTAACATTCTTATGGATTTTCGGGATATGGTAGAATATCGGGACCAAAGGATGCTTTATGAATAAATATTCAAACTCTTTGCTGTTAATTAGCGATTTGGTTTTGGCATTCATTAATAAGTTGTATAGGTCCTCCTGAAATTTCTCTGTTGGATTATCCGGTAATTCCATGTAAGTAACTCCATCATATAAGAGTTTGGTTGCTTCTTGAAGATATGCCACTTTAGACTGAATTACTACAGCCCCTCCCTTGTCGGCATTCCTTATGACAAGGTTGTCGTCTTTTTTTAAAGTTTGTAACGCCTTTTTTTCTTGAATGTTTAGATTGCCACGGTGTTTGGTGTCGACTGATTTCATTTTTTTAAAGTCGTCATTGACCAGACTGTAAAAAATATCTACATTACTGCCCTTCGATTCAATGGGATAGAATTTAGAGGGATTAGATACCCTAGGTTTGTTCGTCTCATTTGGCTCAATAGTCGGGTTTTTTAGGAAATGTCTCTGAAGCGTTAAATTTCTCACATACTTGTTTAAATCGATAAATAGATTGAATTTGTCCGTTCGATTGTCCGGAGCAAATTTCAATCCTTTATTCAGTAATGCGATCTTGGTTGGGGAAAGGTCCGTCTCAGAGAGGTTAATAACCCCTGTTTCTGGTTTCCTTGGAGGTGTGGGGCTTTTCTTTTTGGGCTTTTTTCTGCCGCCTCTACATCCTCTTCTCCGCCATTGAAACCCCGTTTTATCCCTTGTGGTGAGTCTAGCCGATCGTATAATATGTCCTCCTTCTGTAAGTAGGAGTTCTTCCTTTCGCCTAAAAAATGGAGGCTAGTAGAGGGTCTTACTGGAGAGGGTGTTCTGTATCTTCTCGCTCTTTCTCTATAAGATGGTGGCCTCCTTTTCAGGTCATGATTTTGTTCATATTCGGGATGGCGTCTATCACGATATGAATTATTTCTATCTCGGGGATAGTTGTTTTGATACTGCTTCCTCGGGGAGTGATAGTTCCTCTCATGGGGGTATACGGGTTGTTGCCATCTTTGATGGTCTTGGTATCTTGTCGTTTCGTATTGTCGTTGATATTTTCTGGGGGGTCTGTCTTGGTACCTATTACCAAAATTCCTATGGTTGTCTAATTCCATTCTCCCGTTGTTGGACCAGTTATGGATTTGGCCATTAACATAGTCATTTCTATCTCTTATAAATTTCTTTTGCTTCCTCTGGATTATTTCACTTTCTACTTTATCTAGTTTTTGTTGAAGGTCTCCCAAATCTCTTTTAAATTCCTCACTGTCTGAGTACTTCTCGACTATTTTTTCAATCTTATTGAGCTCTGTGTCAATTCTGGACAGTTCTTTTTTCCTTTCATTTATGAGAAGTGACATCAATTTATTAGAGCACTCTTCTAGTGTCCCATTCCATAAGGTCAAGAAGTTCTCATCCCCCATCCCAAATGTGGGAATTTTATTTATCCTTAGACCTCTCGGTACACGTTTGACTTCTAAATATTTCTCCAATGTGGTGACATCGTACCAACTTTTTAATTCTTTGGTAGCGAGTTTCTCCACATTGTTTAGATGACTAAAATAGTCTTCATCCTCTGACATAAACACTTGCTCGTCCTCCAGAAACATGTTTTTGGCTCTTGCCGTTCTTTTAGATCGATCATTAAATAACGGCATATTGCCTTTAAGAAGCAGCAAATCACGGGGTAGCTAACAGCAAAATCGGACAAATGGAGAGGATACCCTTTCAATGCGCTACAAGAAATATACGGGCAGCAGCTATGTGGGTCCCCCCTGTTAGTGGGGGAAAACAGGGGAAGAATAGCAGACGATGAACAAAGTGCGCCCTCTTGAAATATATCCACCACCAAGTAGAACAAAAGGTGACAATTCGGTCACAATACAACAGATTTAATATATAAAACTGGATAAAATATAACAATAAAACAATTTATTCATCTGTGTGGAGTCATGGATTCTAAAACGGTCAATCATGCACAAAACCCAACGCGTTTCGTCGCTAAAAACGACTTCCTCAGGGGTAACCGTCTAGGTGGTGGAGATAAGCATTATTATTTTTATTTTTGCAAAATAGCAAAAACCAAAATGGTAAGTATAGAAGGTTCATTTATAGGTACCTACCCACAAGTAACTTAGTTTCTCTCAGTCAAAGTGTAATATAGCTTTCATTAGAGAGAGAGGGAGTGGATCCTAAGTAGATCTCAATCCTTATGCATGTCAGCATCTAGAACGTGAACTAAACATATACAATATGTCAGGGAGGGAGCAAGATAGGACAGAGGGGATAATAACAATAATAAATTTGAACATACCAATTTCCATACTAAATGATGGATGAAAGATGGGGTAAAGTCCTGAAGAAATTCAGAATTACTCTTAGGTGTGGTACAAATAAACCTAAAATAATGATGGATCATATAAGCCATAGGTATGTACCCAACAGTAAAATCTGAATAATAAGGAATAAACAATAAATTAGTGTGGATCCAAGAGCATATCCGGAATATTAAGAATAAAATACTCACTCACAGTCTACCCAGACATTTCCTTGAGTGTCACAACTCAAGTGTCAATGTTCATAATTTTTCTTTTACTGTATTAGAGCAAATTCCCGAAAACCCTAGAGGTGGAGATAGGGACCTGACATTGTCCAAGAAAGAGACATTCTGGATTTACTCACTTAATTCTCTTCATCCAAATGGTTTGAATGAGAATGTAGACATAGTTTCTTTTTTGGGCTGATTTAGTATACATTCTTATTTATTTAGGTGATTAAACCCGTACACCTGTCCCGCATTTATTATACAGCACTTCTTTATATTACTTATAAATAATTGACCTATAATACTCTTTTCTGTTTTTCGGCTAAATGCCACCACTAAATGTTGCACTATACATGTTGCACCTTATTTCTGGCTACATGGGTGTTGTAGTCCTCTGAAAAAACCTATTCACTATAAAAATTAAATGCTATTATTATTGCACTGTATTATAGTTTCGGTGAATACACACTATCTGATTATATTAATGTTTACTATGTATTATAATAACTGATATGAATGCTTTTCTTGTTGTACCTATTAGAGGTTCCAATCTGTTTTCTCAGGGATAGTTATCACCATGGCTCTTTGAAAACCGTTTTTGATGTAATTCTATATTACTGTACCCATCTATAAAAAAAAAAAAAAAAAAAAAGTTTTTTTTTGTAATCAATGAGTGTTACATTACGTGGATATCACTGTGGGGTTTTTCCATTTAACTGTATATTGCGATTAATAACATCGATGTCTCTCTCAAAACCGATGTTCATGTTGGCATATTTATTACATATCATTGTACCCATTTAATTATCACCTAATGATCTGAATGTCACTATGTTGATACCTGCTATTTTGATTGTTGATTGCGATATTTTACAACATCGATGTCATATATATTCTTGACCTTTTTTATTATACCTTTTTGTATTTTTTGTATTATATCCCAGTGTAAAAATGTATTTTCTTACGTGTAATTGGAGAGAAAAAACATCCAGTTCTCATTACCGGTATATCTGCTATTCATAATTTTTATTATGCCACCAATACATATAATAACGTGCCCGATCTAAAATATCCCATGAGTGATTAACGGAGGTTACTGGTTAAAACATCACCATTCTGGATTTTACGTTCGTCTTTGTGGGCGACGCTGTATAGGTAACGTTGGCTACCTTGGAGCGCAAGCCGGATATGCTTCACTGCTGAATTGGAACGCATATTCCGGCCTCTGCGTCCTATCGAGGGAGACGTCAGTGCAGGCTGAGCGTCCTGATTCTGCCGGGCGGAAGTTGCGTCACGGGGACACTATGGAACGCAGAATGGAACGCACGTGGGATTTCCCCGTGCTTTCCTTATTTCTAAACATCAGCACGTCTCCATACTGATATAGCCTCTGTCTATGAGGCGTTTTAGATCTATTGGGTATTACTGAGTCCAGTATTCTGTCCCGTTCGTGCCTCTATTCTTATTTTTTGTATAATTCCACATGGGAAGTGACGTCATAAGACAATCCCCATATAAACTGGCCAGTTACTCCTGTTTAATCACCTGGAGTCTGGTCCCGGATCTGGCTGCTTAACTGAGCGAGTGAGGTATGTAAGAACTGTTTTTTCTCTTCAAAGAACTATGGCTTGTATTATGTTTCCATCTATATTGTACATCTGACACTTGACCCTCTGTACCTTAAAAGCGGTGTGTTTATTCCAGTTATTGTTATTTTTATTAGATTCATTGGAATTTTACTATTGTTGATCTGTTGCTCCCTGCTGTGAGCATGTCACATTGATTGTGAGGTTAGTGTTTGATATACACAAATTGCTATTGGGGATCATTTGCATTTAGTAGTAATTTGTATTTGCCATTCATTTGGATCTGTCCCCTCAAAATATCTGTCCCTAATATTAATAATAATCTGTTTAATGGTGTCTACCGATTGGTATAATACTCTATCTAGTGTTGTTAATTGAGAAGTGCCCATTCCTTGTTATATTTGATTATATTTTAATTTTTATTTATGATCGAACTCCCATATTCTTATTGAACCAGATCCACACTAATTTATTGTTTATTCCTTATTATTCAGATTTTACTGTTGGGTACATACCTATGGCTTATATGATCCATCATTATTTTAGGTTTATTTGTACCACACCTAAGAGTAATTCTGAATTTCTTCAGGACTTTACCCCATCTTTCATCCATCATTTAGTATGGAAATTGGTATGTTCAAATTTATTATTGTTATTATCCCCTCTGTCCTATCTTGCTCCCTCCCTGACATATTGTATATGTTTAGTTCACGTTCTAGATGCTGACATGCATAAGGATTGAGATCTACTTAGGATCCACTCCCTCTCTCTCTAATGAAAGCTATATTACACTTTGACTGAGAGAAACTAAGTTACTTGTGGGTAGGTACCTATAAATGAACCTTCTATACTTACCATTTTGGTTTTTGCTATTTTGCAAAAATAAAAATAATAATGCTTATCTCCACCACCTAGACGGTTACCCCTGAGGAAGTCGTTTTTAGCGACGAAACGCGTTGGGTTTTGTGCATGATTGACCGTTTTAGAATCCATGACTCCACACAGATGAATAAATTGTTTTATTGTTATATTTTATCCAGTTTTATATATTAAATCTGTTGTATTGTGACCGAATTGTCACCTTTTGTTCTACTTGGTGGTGGATATATTTCAAGAGGGCGCACTTTGTTCATCGTCTGCTATATATATATATATATATATATATATATATATATAAAGAAAGAAGGTGTAGAGGTGCGCTCAGAAGGTGGATTCTCTAGTCCACAATTGTAAAAATACAAAATATTTATTCCACACAATAAAACAATTTAAAATACATTTGTTTGAAATCATTTACAGAGATTTTTGGTGGATCATTGTGATTTAATATAACTTCGACCATAGGTGTAGAATGATCATGCGAGAAACCCTACGCTTTTCGTCCACTAGGGACTTCTTCATGGGTAATACACCAGGATCTTGATTAAGTACATATATATTGAGATACACTCTTAGGAGTTATTTAGGGAGGTGTGGTCACCGTTGTTACTGTGATGACCCTGTGATGCTCCACTTAATGAAAAATGTAACGATATCAGAACAAAGGGCGCAATGTAACACCTCTCCAACTGATGTCTTTTTTAACTGTACAGTCAATTCAGAATCAACTTGCCAAAGTCACAGTCAGCGTGGAGAGAGACATATATATATATATATATATATATATATATATATATATATATATATATATATATCATTACCTGGAATCTGTGGACCTGTAGCATCTGTCTCCTCCAATGCAGCGGACATTTTTGGAGGGACATTTTCAGCAGATTCCAAATGGGTGGCCAGACCCTTTAGAATCTGCAGAGACCAGGCGACCCCAAAGCGCCGGCTCCCCCAAGCCACCGCTTGGGCTACAACACCTTTGTGAAGTCACTGAAATGACAGTTAAACAACAACCATCTAAGTAATAAAATAAAAATGAAATCCATGGGGTAGATTTATGTACAATGTGTTTAGTGCAGGAACATAAAATGCATTGAACAGATCAAAAGAATGTACAATTAGTGACATGAGTGTGAACCATATAGTTATGATAGAGGATGTGGCTATTAGAAGCACAGTGCATGACTGAGTAATATTTAGAATATTCAAGAGTGGGAGTAACGAAGGTGCAAAAAAGGTTCAGAGGGAAATTCAGTTTCCTGTTTCATTTTTATTCTATAAATGTCACAATGTTTTGTAGCTATTTACTGTAATTGCATGTTTAAGGGTTTATATAACTTACTAACAAAACGTTATTTTCTATATTTGGCATAGATTTAGTAAACATGGGTATACATTTTCTGCATATATATTATTAATTCTATATAAATGAGAGCTGCAGTACTATACACATAAAGGGACATTTGTTGCGGGGAACTGTGGGTATGGATTAAGTGGGGAATCTGTTTATTCTTGTGGCTGATCTCAGTTGTTTAGTTGTGAACAGTTTGGGAACTGTAAATAACATTTTCCAATGGTGAGAAATACAATTCTGTAACACAGTTTGTAGAGTAATTGCTCTTTCGAAGCTTTATATTTTATCGATTTACCCCTTTTACATCGCAATCATAGGCAAATCTAAGGGAACCAGCAGGCAAACCAGGAGATTCTTCGAGAGCTAGTGACATCCATGTTCAAGCTGGTGGAGAACAGTGCGTGTCAACAGGAGAACTCAAGGAACATGTCCAACAGCCTGAACCAGACAGCAGCATGCTCCATCATGATCGCGACCACCCTGAAGATCATCAGCGACATCCTCAGCATGGGCCAACAAAGAAGAATGGAGGGACCACCAGCAAGAATTCTTCCTCGGACGCCTCCACAGTCACCGGATCCCACAGCCTACCCACATGCATACCAAGGATCAACAGGAATGTACCTGCAACCACCACCTCCTGCATCATACACCTTAGCAAGGCCGACAAGACCACAGACACAATGACCTCCACCATGGCCGCCATCTATACAAGAGCAGGAAGAGGATAAAGAGGAGGATGGCACTTAATCACGGTTGTATATGTCCTTTATTTATGTATTTGTTTACACTATTTTTTTAGCTTCCTTCCTATTAGTTTATTATTTGCCATGATTTGTTATAATTTAACCCCTGTATTTCCCAACTGGTTATTAAAAAGGAGTTGGGCGCAAGAGATATGCATGTATTGTAAAAGTCGGGACATGATGAAAGCTCCTTTACTATTGGTTACATGTAATGGGCCAAAAGAGCATATATGATCCCACTTTTCCTTTTTTTTTAAGTTATATTTTTGGACTCTGGTTTGATACTTGAAGATTCACCTTTTTTCTATTCCTCGTAGTGATGGTGTAAAGAAGATAGCTATTGGAGAATCCTGAAGGCACAAGACCACAGGAGGCCCAATACAGACTGGAGATCTTACAATGGTGATTATAGTGACGTCTCACACTGCCCACCCACACCTTGTTCTCTTTCAAAGCTCTTGTGTAACTACACAGTCCTGCCACACATTACCTGAGGCTGGGCTGTGTAATACTACAACAGCTGGAGGGAACACTTCAATGCCCACCCACACCTGGTCTCTTACACCTTGTTCTCTTTCAAGCTTTACTAACATTTTCTAATTTCTATTCTTTTTAATTAAAGGTCTACCAGCATATACATTTCAAGACATAAAACAGACGAAATACAGTTGATAACTGAAAAAGTATTTATTTGAACAATACATTTGTAATAATAAAGATAATGTAACTTAGAAAACATTGCCTCTTTTTTTAATAGTATACTAGATAGATGCATGAACACATTAGGGGTTCCACATCAGATTAGAGTCAGCAGGTGTAAGTTCTGGGCAAGTATAAATCTCAGGTGAATTACCTTGGAGAAGCTTTTGAAACAAATAAAGGTGTTAGTTACATGTTAGGGGTCCATCCCAAGTGGAGCAACACTCACCTGGAAACATCTCCAGTACCAGATAGGAAGCAGGAACACATCAGAGGTGGTGCAGAACACATCCGGGGTTATGTTGAACCCCGGATGTGTTCTGGACCACCTATGACTTTATGGCTTACACCTGTTGACTTTATAGTCAACAGGTGTAAGCCCTCATGAAATTCCTTGGAGAAGCTGTAGTCAAACAGCACATCACAGTTCAGCACAGGAACAAGAAACTGTAGAGTCTTCATCCAGGAATGCCTGCATAAGAAGATAATTACTAACACTTCGGGAGCAGGAGTCTTCCAGCTGTGTCCCTGCAGCTGTTGTGGAACGACATGTGTCAGCTCCACAACAGCAGGAGGGACACAGCTAAAACACTCTTGCGAAGGTAGTGGGGGACATTACAGTCCATCTACCGAGATGAAAACTTACCTGAACATATGCATAGCAGCTCCAAGAGTGTAACTCCAAGCTTGGAGAATCCTCAAACACATGTGCCAGGGGGTCCCACAGCACATCACAGTTCAGAATAGGAACAAGGTAACAGGTCCAACATGGAAACAGGAAACAGGTTCAAAAAGGAAACAGGGGACCGAAAACAGGCAACAGGCCCAATGGAACAGCAGTCCAAACAGAACTCTGTAAAAGATAAAAATAGAGAAAAGAACTTACTGTATTACTGTTCATTCATGCCTGTAAGCAATTCTGCAGAAAGATCCCCATGCCAGAAAACCACGGCATCCACAGTCACCGGCAAACGGTTTTTCGACACAGATGTTGTGCAGAAGACAACAAGCATTAACTAGGCCACAAACCTTTGCCGGTGAGTATAAAAGGGTTCTGCCAAACTTGCCTACTCAACGAATTCGGATTTTAAGTAGACAGAAGGTTCTTTCAATTACTGCTCTCGATGTCGCATGAGCCCTATGGTACTTTTCCGCAGCCTCACCTACAGGATTAGACAATGGGGTCAACAGCAATCAACAGCCAATCTTTGTTGGGGTAACCACCATCACCTAGGGAAACACAAAAAAAAAAATTATTGTAGACATTAAAAAATACAACAATACATTTTTGGGGGTTAAAAAAATTATACTTACCTATCAGCCAGCCGTCTGGCATTCATCCTTCCTCAAAGTCGCATACAGAGCGGACTGACTTAGTGAGTCATAGGCCGACCCAGGATAACCCACAAGTAGACTATTTTCATTTGGTTGTCGCAGACCACCTGCACATTCATTGAATGAAAAGGCTTTTGCTTCCGAAAATATTCTTCCGAAACCCATAGTGGTCTGAACACCACATGAGTGCAATCGATCGCACCCAGAATGTTGGGGAACTTCCATTTGTTGTAGAAGATGAATTTTATCTCATTCCATTTACTGTCGTTATCCGTACATTTGATGAACTGGGTCGTAATTTTGCACCTTAACCCCTTCCCGACATATGACGTACATTTACGTCATATGTCGGTTGCGGGGGAATCAAGCCAGCTCACGGAGTGAGCTGGCTTGAAAGAGAGCAGGTAATGGCTGTATATTACAGCCAGGTACCTGCTCTCACGGCCACGAGTGGCGAGTTCGCCGATCGTGGCCGTTAACCCTTTAAGCACCGCGGGCAAAGCGCCCGCAGTGCTTAAATAGCTGATCGGAGGGGGGGCGCCCCCCTCCGGCGCCGATCGGGGCCCCCCGCGGTGAGATCGGAGGGTGCCGATCGGTTGCCATGGTAGCCAGGGGTCTAATGTAGACCCCTGTGCTGGCCGTGTCAGCATTCCTATTACATCCTGCCTGAGGCAGGATGTAATAGAAAGTGCTGAAAATCACTATGTTCAGCCATAGAGCTCTATGGCTGAACCTAGTACAGGCGATCGCGCCCCCTAGTGGTCAAGTACACTAGGGGGCCTTGTAGTAAAAGTAAAAAAAAAAAAAAAATAAGTTAAAAAAAAAAAAAATATTAAAAGTTCAAATCACCCCCCTTTCCCCATTTCACAAATAAAAATAAATAAAAAATAAAAAAATAAACATATTTGGTATCGCTGCGTTCCTAAAAGTCCGATCTATTAAAATATTACATAAGTTATCCCGCACGGTTAAAGGCGTAAACGGAAAATAATTCCCAACGCCAAAACTACGTTTTTTGGTCGCATCGCCTACCCAAAAAAAAATAACTAAAAGAGATCAGAAAGTCGCCCATATCCCATAATGGTATTAATTAAAAAGTACACTTCAGCCCGCAAAAAATGAGCCCTCACCCAGGTCCGTAGGTGGAAAAATAAAAAAGTTATAAGCCGCAGAACATGGCGACGCGACGCAAATTAGAAAAACCGTAAAATTTTCTATTTTTTTTTTTAGTGGTAAAACATAACGAAAACTATATAAGTTTGGTATCACCGGAATCGTAACGACCCATAGAATAAAGATAACCCATCATTTTAAACGAACTATGAACTCCAAAAAAACCGTAACCAGCGCAAAATTGTGGAATTGCGTTTTTTTTCTTTTTTACCCCACATTGAATTATTTCCTGATTCCCCAGAATATTATACGGTATAGTAAATGGTACCATTAAAAAGTACAACTTGTCCCGCAAAAAAAAAAGCCCTCATGTGTCTATATAGCCGGAAAATTAAAAAAGTTACGCTTATTTGAACGCGAGGAGGAAAAAAAAAAAAATTAACTAAAAAGGCCTCGTCGGGAAGGGGTTAATGTATTGGTCTATAGGGCGTATGCTGTGAAAAACCATATGTTTGCTCAAAATTGGCTGGAATATGCCATAGACAAAGAATTCCAAAGCACCCAGCAGTTTCTGGAAACCGGTGAGTGCGTGATTTCCTTGACCCCAAGCGACCAGGTCTGGTTCCAACAGATCATGCAGCATATGGATTGCCCAAGACGATAGGTGATAATTTGTTATCACCTGCATCTCGGTGAGATTATCCAGGTCACGCCTAGCACGATACTGGCGTGGACATTGGACTCATACCAGCACTGACTCACCTATTGAAGCTATCGTCTGAGCACTAGTGCCATCTTCAAGTTCCCTTTCCTCCTCCACGCTGGTATTGATCATGAACATGATGATAGTGTCAGTAAATGGCTCCATTGTTGTAGACAGGGTTCAAATATTGCAGAGCAATGCAGACTGCAAAAGCTGTGTGTATCTCCTCAAAGGCCAATCGAAGGAGTGAGGAAGAAGAAGTGAGTCATGGGTCCTAACGGAAGTGAATCATGGGTAAAAAAAAAAAAGAGTGAGAAAAAAATGCATCTTGGGGGAAAATAAATTACCACAAAAAATTAAAATATATTAATGTGGCGCTTCTAAAGAAAAAAATAATTTAGATCCTTCAAATAATAAAAAAATAGACATGTAGACACCAAAAACACTAAGAAAATATATATATATATTTTTTTCTAAGTACGTAAGTTGAGTTTGCCTTAAAAGAGGAGAGCAAACTGGAGAGGCATACCAAAAATAGTGAGCATCGTTTTAGCATTGAATACACAAATGACAAGGTACGCTTAATTTCCCATAAGAAAACAATGACGAACAAGGCCGAGGACCAAGCGGCGTACAGGGCGAAGCCCGCTGTTTAATTTTGGCAAACCGGGAGCATTGAATAGGATGAGGACCATTTATGGGGAGAGGACTGGCCTCCTCGCTGGAAAAAAACGTCTCCCATCTCCAATGGGAGCATTGAATTCTGCCCTATGAATTGAGACTTAAAAGTGGATTGGCTGTTGTGTGCAATGCATGTTGACACAGCTACTGTATATTACATGAGAGAGCATTGATCCTTTTGAGAAAAAATAGGGCCTACCGTAAACACTGAGTTCTTTACGTAATGTAGGATAATAGTGGATGGGAAATAAAGAATAGGGCATACAGTACTTGTTTTCTATTCTACAATAGACCTGTGTTATGTATATATGTGAGTATGTACGCCATTGTTTTGCACAAGTATCAATGATCCTGTTTCTCTCTTCCATCCTACAGCAGGTAAATGGAATGCAGAATAAGCAGATGGCCTTAAACTTTCAGACATAAGAGAAGCAATGTTTGCTTAGCAGTAAGATCTCTACAAAATGATAAAAACTGTTTATTTTTCCTTGAACAATAAAACTGACACATGATGCAATAACTGCTGTGTTTATTTACTGTACACGAGAACAGTCCAATGCTATATATGACAAAATAAACAAAACACATAGCAAATAACTTGAATGTTCGCATTATTTTTATCATGTCCATTGATCCACTGTAGGTTGTAGAGAGAAATTATATAGTAATGCTGCCTTCAATATGTAATAACCCTGAATGGTGAATATGAAGACAGTGGAAGGTTTTTATGCTTTGAATAAGAAGAAAATATTGTATTTATTTTTATAGATGTAATCATTTCTAAAGCTGGCCATACACTACTGCACTGTATCACAGCAGTGTATGGCTATCCGACCCCCCTTGAGCCGCCCGGGACCTTCCAGGGTGGCTGTATCGCATGCGACCCATTCCCTACCGGGTCCAAGTCGGAGGTGAGAGCTACTTGCAGTTCTGACCACCGAATGCCATATGGGATTGCACATCGGATTGGATATCAAACACATTTTGGCCAACTTTTCAGCCCAATTCATATGTCTAAATTGGACTTAAGTATTGTGGCCTTAAGCAGTGGGATCAAAGCATTGTGGAAAGACACACTTAGGAATATCCACAAAATTCCATATCGCAGTGCAGAGACAGCGTGGGCGGATACCATTGACAGCTGAGAGCGATGAGCAGCTTGAGCGGACCTCAGCGCCAACCAACACGGGCACCTCAGAAGTAAAAGACTAAGATTAAAACCCCAGAAGAGGATATTCAGTCCGATAAGTGCCCTGCTGTGTGATTTTCATATGCCCTGAAGGCATCACAGTTAGCATGAAGAGTGACCACTTCATGCCAACTGTGAGATCTATTAGCAGATGTCTACAAGTTATTAGGTGCATAGTGAGTATGAGCAGGGACATTAGTCAACATGTTGTTCCAAACCAGAGTGATTTTAGTGTATATAATACAATACATGTGATAGATGACAAACAGCAGACAATACAATAAGGTATTGGACTAAATACTGTACAGCCATACAGCACTGTGGTGCTCCAATAACACAGTGAAAGACTTAGGCACATGCAGAAACTTTTATAGGACATGTTAAAAAGTCCTGCACCTGAAGTCTGAAAAGTCTGACCTTTAAATTTAGATGACAATGTTTATGAAGATATGTGATTTTATTTAGACAGATAAATCATGTGGAATTTAATACAGGTAAGAGGGAGAATGTAGCGATAAACCATTTAACTACATGACAACAACATCATGCTTCTTCTGTAACAATTGCTGTGCTACTGGCTGTATAGGCTTTCTCATGACAATGACCAGAAGGAACATTCTGAATGAACTGCCAACATTACAACTTCTACATAATCAACTGAAACCCTGTACATATAATGCAGACGTACAAGCCACACATAGGGGCTTCTGCGCCATTGCGATTTTGTATCTTTGCCTTAGTTGCTTCTGCGACTTTATGCTAATGCTAGTAAAAGCCCTTACCTGTTGTACAAGTGTACATTGACTGTGCATCTCTAACACTACTGTGACTACAGTCGGACGTGTGCGATGTGCAATTTGTAACTTCACATGTACAGATGAAAAACATGAACATTAGCAATGCACTTGGCAATGTACTTGGCCAGACTAGAGTCCCCCGGCCCACAAACTCCAATTCTCAGTACTGGTTGTGTCTGTGTACTTGTATAGTTGTATTTTACATCACTATTTTCATATTGTACCAAAGCCTTGGGTGAAAGAGTGGCAAGCAGAGTTGGCATTCTGAAAACACGGTGCTGCCTTTGCATTGGAGGGAGGGCATAATTATTACACTCTATTCTAATGAACAAAAAAGTCCTATTGAAGCCACCGCTTCTGTGCATTAGAATATTAACGACGCAACAGAAACAGCAACAAATGTGGCTGCCTCTCCGTTCCATGCACACCAACCACCTGCCAGATGACTCCAACGTTCTGCCTGACGTGACAAATATTTAATGGTGTGTTCCGGAGACACCTTGTTTTCCCAACGACAGCGCACATTAATACATTTGTTCATGGTCAATTATGTGAAATTAAATTACTGATGTAATCAAGGGCAATTTTACAAATCACATTCACAACATTTCCGAACCGTGATAAGGATATTTTTGTTTTAGGGCAGATGGTGCAGAGCCTGTTTTGCTCAGGAGTCATAATTGGTAATTGAAGTGACATGATATATTCTGCCTGCTCAGAACGCATCAGATTTGCCTGGTAATCAGTAACCACAAACAGAACAGAGTCTTGTCAAATGAATCGTCCGGAGGCCTCGAGCCATGTGTTTCACAAGGGGGCTGATCGTTATCAGGTAATTGAAGAAATTCATCTACTCAATAAAACGGCTTTGAAAGTGAGATAATCTAGAAAAGGAAGACATGAAATAAAACGCATTATGACTCGGTGGACGTTAGCATTTATTTCCCATTTTTCCAACAATTTCCCATCCATGGTAAAATAAATAGTATATTGCAAAAAGCAATGGGGTTCCTGAGAGCTATAAAAAGCAGTCATTGTATACAAACAGGATAAGGAGAAACAGCAATGCGGCCTAGAAATGAAACGATGCCCTCACCCGCACAAACACATTTCTTATTTCCTAGAATTGTTTTTTGTTGTTGTTATTGGGAACGACGAGGTTCTTATTTTCCTTTTATTGTGCGCTTTTATAACTTACTATAGGTTAAAATGACTCATAGCATGATTGCCCATGCTGTGTGTAGATGTGATGTTCTTGTACCATGGGCCTGATTCATTCCTGCACTCTAGGTGCGTATATTCGCTGCAGGTAAACAGCACCCCGCTGGTTTGCATACACATCCGCTCGCATGCGACCACACGGAAGAAAAATCAATCGATGGTCACCAGCAAATTTTTTTTTTTCCTCTGCGCAGATAAAATTCAGTCTAGACTGACTTTTATTCTGGTTGTCATGTGACGTCAGCCGCCTGCCCCAAGCAGGTCGCTGCATTTCTATGGGCGCCCATCCTGGAGCAAATGGCCCGGCAAGTGTTAAACTCGCAGATGGCGTTCGCTCCCGGAGATTACACATGCACATATTCGCGCAGAGCAAACCCCAAACATCGGATGGGTAGCGAATTCGGCCAACACCGGGGGTCTGCATCGCCCCTCATGGGAGTTCTGCACTTCTGCCTTCAGCCCTATGGGCCAGTGTGTACTATGGGGCTGATTTAGCATCAGTTGAAGCTAGCAGGAGAGCCCAGCACAGGGCAAGGCTGCTCTCCTTACAATTAAATTGCAAATTTTTGAAATTGCATTGCTATTATGTGAGCCCTTTTCCTGCGTTATCCAGACTGCACCCTCCCAACACTGGATGTGCCCTGACCCTCGTGTTTTGCTTTTCAGTTTTAACAAAATAACCCACAAGTGTTTTGGTACAGTTTTAGTTTAGACCGATTTTTGTTCCTACAGTATTACTAACCTCCATAACAGTGGCGTAACTATGGAGAGTGCAGGGGATGCAGCTGCTATGGGACCCGGCTGTTTGGGGACCCGAGGACCCTGCTGGCAATCCCCTGCACCATGTGAATTTTTTATTTTTTTTTTGTTTTTTTTTCATATAATGTTGCAGCAGCCGCAGTCCTGCTCTCCCGTTGCTGCCGCCATCCCATGGTCCCCCGCCAGAGCCAGTGAACAGCAGCTCTGTGCTCCTACCTCCACCACCGCAGCCGCAATCTTACGCTCCCCCCGTCACTGTCTCATTCTCCCCCCGCAGGCACTGAGACTCTGAGGAGTTGCGTCCTCACAGCACTACCGACACAGTCCCACACTCATGCCGCAGCCCCTACACTCGCTCCACCCTGCCTCTCTCACCTCACCTTCTGCCTAACCTCTCTTTTTCCTCTGTTGCTGTCTCTCCATGACATCCTCTCTCTCTTTTTCTCTTGCACTCTACGCCTCCTCTCATCTTTTTCGCTCTCTCCCCATCATCCCCTCTCCTTCTCCATTCCATTGCCCCACTTACTCTCCTCTTTCTCTCTCTCTTTTCCCTGCACTATTCTCTCAACCCTCCCCCTCATTCCCCATCCGCCCCAAGTTTCTCTTTTTCTCCTTTTCTTTCTTTATCCCCCCTTTTTGTTTCCCCCCTTTATTCCCCCTCCCCTCTCTCTCCCTACCTGGCACTGTCTGCCCCCCCCCTTCTTTCCCTGACCCCCCCTCTCTCTTTCTCTCATTTTTGCTGGACACCTTGTCTCTCTCTTCCTGTCACTTTCTTGTTTACCTCTTACTTTCTCTCTCTATCCCTCTCTAACATTTTTTCTCATCTCTTGGTTGCACATCCCCTTCCCTCTTTTGCTCTTTCCCCTCTCTCTCTGACATTCTCTCTCGGTCCTCTAATTCCCTCTTTTTCCACCAGGAAGCCCTCTCTCTTGGCCTTACAATCCCCCTTCCCTCTCTCACTCCTCTTTATTTTCTTCTGTATTACTAACGGGCATTGTAGTGATAATAGTGAGAGGGACTTCTAGTTATGCCCATGCTCAATATCATTAATTTCCAGTATTTACATTAAATTTTGACAACCACACAGCTCACAATAAGTTTACCAAAATAGACCAAAGGCTGTATGGTTAACTAAGCAACAGAGCAGCAGCACAAACACATGGCAGTTTAAAAGAATATAGCACATCTATGAAACATTGTGGCACCGCAGTGGCAGGCAGGATGGCAGATATAATAGATAATAGATAATAAACTATACAACCCCATACAAGTAATGTTTTCATTCATCAAGAAGAGGCCCCTGAGCAATACATAGAAATGGGAGTGGCATATGTATATTCAGGCATTGATTGTTTGATTGATTAACTAATTAAGAATTGATTGAAATGAATTAATAACTAGCAATGGCTCCAGCGCTGACCAAGGAGTGCAGGTGGCATCACAGAGCACATATGTATACATACATGTTATCATGCATGTAATATATGTGCTGTATTAATCACTCGGGGATCACCAGTGCTGATTGCACGGCACCCGGCAATCAGCATATACAATTACATAAAAAGCCCACGCCCTGAACTCCTATTGGCTGGGGGGGCAGGCTTAAAACTTTAATGGTTCATGCTGATTCCTGGGCACTGCAAGGCGCCCTATGAAATCAGCGCTGACAATCCCTGAGGTATCAATCTAGCATATCATTTTAATACACTGATGCTTACTTAAGAAAATTGTGTTGGAGTGTCTTGTTCCCGCATTGATCTGTACTGTATATACTCGGAAGTGTACCCACTCTGGCTATTATGGTACATGCGGTGCCAGCATACTGCGGGACTATATATATATATATATATATATATATATATATATATATATATATATATATATATTTGCTCTGTGATTCCCCCTGCACTCCTTGGTCGGCTCTGCAGCCCAAGTGCTGTAGCCGCTGCTGTTAATAACAACTGATTGAAATTTTGAAATTGATTAATTCATTAATCTATAAAATTATATTTAAAAGAATACAATGTTTTTAGCCAAGGATTTTTTACAAAAAGGGCAGAAACATGGAAAAAAAGTAAAAAAAAAAAAAAAGAATAGTATCACTGCAAAGCTGCAAACTACAAATCTTATACTAACAAATATTAGATCAGTGGTTCCCAAACTGTGTGCCGTGGCTCCCTGGGGTGCCTCGGGACACATGCAGGGGTGCCGCGGCTTGGTGGTCTAGGACCAACTCAAATTATTAATGGTTAATTATTTATGAGCAAAACCAGTGCTGGTAGCTGGCAATCATAGAATGTGTACCAACAGAAGCAAATCCTGCCCTTTACCACATAACTGCCACTAAAAATCGCATATAAACCCAATCTAAATAAAAAAAATTGACCTAGGGTGCCGTGAAAAAAATTCTGATTCTCTAGGGTGCCGTGAATCAAAAAAGATTGGGAACCCCTGTATTAGATGGATGACCTGCTAGCCATACTCCTCTTTCCTAATTGTGTAATGCACCCCTGTAATACACTTATGAGGTGCACCAGAGAGTCTGAGTATGAGGGATAATACTGTACCGTGTTTTTTTTTTTTATAATCTAGTTCACAAAGAGAGATTTTCTGCTTATCCAAGCCTGCAGGAATTTCTGCTGACTTTTCTGAATAATTTCTCTTGTGCATATTACTGAATAATACTAAATATGCTCCATAATTCAGCTAAGTTTTTTTTTGAGACATCACATTTTTTTCTGATTAAAAATGTTTGTCTATGCAAAATAACCTTACTGTACAATAATAATTCGGTACTTGTGTAGTTTCACGGCGCCACTAGATAGGATACTAGATAGGATACGATTTAGTATGCGATTTGACATAAGATATCGCATAAGATATAGTATAAGATTTACTATCCATTTCATTACCCCACTATCCACTAGTTACATAGAAGGTAAGGCTGAAAAAAGACTTGCGTCCATCTAGTTCATCCTGGTATAGATATCCATTGCTGATTTGGTAGGTTCTGATATTTTACAGACAGATTATATTTCTTATTTGTACCCATGGATGTTTTTATCCAGTAAATGCTTGTCCAACTTTGAACGCATTTAATGAGCCAGCCGTTACCACCTCTCCGGGAAGAGAGTTCCAGAGTTTGACTGTTCTGACCGTAAAGAAATTCTTTCTACTAGCTGAATGAAATCTTTTTTCTTCTAATCTATACTCATGCCCTCGTGTCCTAGATTCCTTTCTAGTAGAAAAGAGGGTGTGTGACAGTTCCTTATATTGGCCCTTGATATACTTGTACATGTTGAGCATGTCCCCCCTTAAATGTCTCTTTTCCAATGTAAATAGTCCCAAATTGCTTAATCTCTCCCCGTAGCTTAAATTCTCCATTCCCCTAATAAGCTTTGTTGCTCGCCTTTGGATTTTTACTAATTCTATGATATCCTTTTTATAGTGTGGGGCCCAGAACTGCACTCCGTACTCGAGGTTAGGTCTCACTAATGCTTTATACAGTGGCATAATTACCCTTGAGTCCCTAGTTTCCATTCCCCTCTTAATACATGCCAGGATTTTGTTGGCCTTTTTTGTAGCTACATTACAATGGGCACTACATCCCAGTTTGCTGTCTATTTGGACTCCTATATCCTTTTCAAGTATGGAATTACCCAGTTCCTCTCCGCTAAGGTTGTAACTTGCACACTGGTTGTGTCTCCCAAGGTGCATAACCTTACATTTATCTACATTGAACCTCATCTTCCATTTTTTTGCCCACTCATCTAGAATTGCAAGATCATTTTGAAGCATGGTGACATCTTCTGATGAATTGATGACTTTGATAAGTTTTGTATCGTCCGCAAAGATGGATACATTGCTGAGTAACCCTATCCCAATATCGTTAATAAAAATGTAAACAGAATGGGCCCCAAAACCGAACCCTGGGGCACTCCACTTAGTACCAGTATCGTATCTGATATGGCACCATTCACAATCACTCTTTGTTCTCTATTATATAGCCAATTCCCTACCCATCTGCAGATATTTTCACCCAATCCTAGGTTCTCCATTTTATTAATCAATCTCTTGTGTGGGACAGTATCAATTGCTTTAGCAAAATCTAGGAAAATCACATCTACAGCATTTCCATTATCAAGGTTTTTTCTAACCTCTTCATAGAACCCTAGTAGATTAGTTTGGCAGGAACGATTTTTCACGAACCCATGTTGGTTAGTACTGAGTAGACGGTGATGGTCTAAATATTCCTGGATACCATCCCTTAAAAATCCTTCAAATACTTTACCCACAATTGATGTTAAACTAACAGGTCTGTAATTAGCGGGATCTTCCTTTTTTCCTTTTTTGAATATTGGCACTACCTCTGCTATTCTCCAATCTTTTTGTACTATACCTGACGATAGAGACTTGCTAAAGATATAATGTAGGGGAGTAGCTAGTTCATCCCTTAATTTCATTAATACCCTCGGATGAATCCCATCTGGCCCTGGTTATTTACAGTATTTGTTTTGAGTTTGCTTAGCCTCAGTACTATTTCCTTTGGCGTGAAATCCACAATGAGATCTGGCTTATTTGTCCCGTTTGTGGTAAATGTTCGTTCCACAGTCTGCTCTCCCTTAGTAAATACTGATGAGAAGAACTCATTTAACAGTTCTGCTTTTTTCTTGTCCTCAGTAACACTTTTTCCACTAGTATCAGTTAGTGGGCCTACGTTTTCCTTAATTAAACGTTTACTATTTATGTATTTAAAAAACTTCTTTGGGTTGGTTTTGCTTTCAGTGGATATGCGCTCTTCATATAATCTTTTAGCTGCTTTGATTACCCCTTTTCAAGTTTTGTTTGATTCTTTGTATTTTGCGAACACCTCCTCATTCAAGTTATTTTTATAGAATTTAAATGCTCTTGTTTTATTGTTGATAGCTGACCTTACTTTTTTGTCCAACCATGGTGGCTTTTTTTTTATTGAATTTACCTTTATTTGCTTTAGGAATGTATTCAATAGTTAGTGAATCAAGCACCTTTTTTAGAGTATCCCACATTTCCTCTGCATTTTTTCCCTCCATAACCGTTTCCCACCCAATTCCTGTTATGGCTTCCCTGAATAATTCAAAGTTCGCTTTTCTGAAGTATTTTTGCAGATCCTTTTTGATGTAATTTACTGAAGTTGATTTCCAGTGAAACCATATTGTGATCACTGTTCCCTAATTGTTTAATTACTTTTGTGTTTGAAACTAAGTCTGTGTTATTTGTTAATACTAAGTCCAAGAGTGCCTCATCAGGATTTGGAGTTTCGGTACTTGTTTCCTAGCACTGCCACAGTTTCCTAGCTCGCTGCGCTCGCCACGCTTCGGGCTCGGTGGCTCGCTGCGCTTGCCACACTTTCTATTCTCAACTCCATGCCGACGTGGATAGTGGGGGTATGAAAAGGTCGGAGGACGCGTACCGCCGCCCCTCGCGGGCTCGCTGCGCTCGCCACGCTTTGGGTTCACGTTGATCGTGGGGTGGCGTTAACTATTTTTGGGGGGCCATTTCACTGTTCAGGGGGGTTTTTTGGGGTCTCTGGGCCATTTAACATTGTTCCCTATGTTGATTTGGGTAAATTGAGGCATTTTCCATTGTTCCCTATGGGAAATCGCGGGCATCGCGTCGGTCGCATCGCATGCGATTTTTTTGGCCGCATGCGACGTGACCGACGCAATTTTTTTACCTGCGATGCCCGAGATCCTAATCGTTGTGGCCGTGCTAGTAAACAAGTACCGGAGTTTCTACCGTTTGTGTAATAAACTGGTCTTTAAGTAAGCTTAAAAAACCATTGCTTCTTGCTGATTTACCTGTTTCGTTTTCCCAATCAATGTCGGGTAAATTAAAATTCCCCATAATTAATACCTGACCCTGATTTGATGATTGTTTGATTTGGTTTAAAAAGAAGAGACTCTTCCCTTTCGTTTATATTTGGTGGTCTATAGCATACCCCTATTATAATTTTTTTTTTTTATTATTATTATTGTCGGTTATCTGTGCCCACACTGTCTCCGAGTTGTCTTCTTCTAGGTCTGTGCTCATATTTTTCTCACATGATGTTAAGTTGTTATTTACATATAGGCACACACCCCCACCCCTTCTATTTCCCCTGTCTGTCCTGTAGAGTGTATATCCCGCCATGTTTAATGCCCAGTCATGCGACTCATTACACCATGTTTCTGTAATACCAATGATGTCGTAGTCGTCTCTACTGATCACCGTTTCTAGCTCCCCGATTTTACTCACTAAGCTTCTTGCATTAGCCAGTAAGCATTTTAATTTATGTTTATTTTTAGATATGGCTCTAATATTGTGATTAGTTTCACCGCAGGACCCATTTGAATTATTTACTAGCTTCCTCTTTCCCCTCTCCCCTTCAGTAGACTCTCTACAGCCCTCCCCACCATGCACACTGCCTGCCCTATTTATAGTTCTGGGAATTCTTCCTCTGTCCTTCCCTCCTTCTCGTATACTAAGATCATCTGTACCTAAGAACTGGGGAAACGTGACTGTCACAACATAACATTTTATTACATGACATTCCTGATGCACCTTGAGTGTTACCCCCGATTATACCCTTGTTATGTCCCAGGACTTTGTCTGTGTCTCTGTCTCTGTCCCCCCCATCTCCTTCCCCCATATGATTCCTGATCCCAGTCCGGCTTCTCTCCCTGATGGTCCCATAATGTCTTGCTGCCCCCACCCCCCCCCCCTTTAAAATCTCCTCCAACCCTCTAACCATCCTTCCCCCCAGCACCGCAGCCCCCTCCTCATTCAGGTGCAATCCATCACGGCAAAAAAGATGGCGCCTGACCGAGAAGTCCGCCCAGTGTTCCATGAACACGAATCCCTCTTTCCTACACCAGTCCTTAAGCCACACATTTACCTCCCTGATCTCCCTCTGCCTCCCTGAGCTAGCGCGTGGCACTGGTAATATTTCCGAGAAAATTACCCTAGATGTCCTCGCCTTTAATTTCTTACCTAATTCCCTATACTCTTTCTTGAGGACATCCCACCTACCATTGACTTTGTCGTTGGTGCCGATGTGCACCAAGATCGCCGGGTTGCTCCCAGCCCCTCCCAACAACCTGTTGACTCGGTCCACGATGTGCCGTACCCGAGCACCTGGGAGGCAACAGACCGTGCGGCGATCGCGGTCCCGATAGCAAATTGCCCTGTCTGTTCTCCTAATGATGGAATCCCCTACCACCACTATCTGCCTTGGTACCTCACTAACTGTCATCCCATTTGAGCTAGAGGGACCACTCCTCTGGTTGCTAGAGGGAGCAGTCTCCCCCAGCTCCGTCATTTCGTCTCTATCCTCCCCCGAAACTTCGTCCAACCGGGCAAATTTGTTCAGGTGTGATAGATCCGAGATGTCGTTCCTGTCCCTCTTGTTTCCCCTTCTAACCGTGACCCAGCTGGCTGCCTGATCCTCCTCCTCTACCAGTGACCCCCAGTTTATCCTAAATGCTACATAGGTATTAAGACTACTTCCAAAAGACCTAAAGCCTGATTCAGATTTGTACGCAATGCCGATGTTTACACAGCTGAGCTTTTTTCTATAGTCTGTGCATGCGCCAAAGTACTCTATCAATGACGCCTTCAATGAGCAGCAAAATATAATGCTATAGATTGTTGGAGGGAGAAGAGCCCCAAACTAGTATCTTGCCTAGGGCCCCAAGAGGTCTGAATCCACCTCTCTCATCATTTCCTTGCCACTGTGTTGTGTAGGACATATTGTTAAATTTATGTTTTTTGACAGTTTCCTCTCATATTTAGATATATTTTCTTCACCATCTGTTTACATTTCAGTTGCCCTTTTGTACATCTTATTTTCCCTTGACCGCCTTATATACTGTAGATGCTTAAGAAGTACTAATACTGACAGCATCCACAGCACTAGTACTGGGTTGCTCCTGCACCTACAATATATAGAATGATCTATAATTGATTTTATAAAAATAAACAAGAAGAAAGCTAAATCATTTTTTCCCACTTATAGTTTTGGGGTACAGGTGATGCTGATCCCTCATAACCAGTAACACAACTCTCATGTTACACATTGCATTACTTGTTTCGGTACTTGTGTACTAGCACGGCGCCCACGATATTTGGTCACACAACATATAATCGCATAGCATCGCATGCCATACACCCGATGCACCGCGATGCGATGCGATTTTAAATTGTATAAGCCCCTATACGATATTTCATTGTGTAAGCACCCTAATGGGGGCTTACAATGTTAAATGCACCCCCATGCCACCCCCACTATGAACGTGAACCCGAATCGTGGTGAGCGCAGCGAGCTCGCGAGGGGCGGCGGTACGCGTCCTACAACTTTTTCATACCCCCCACTATCCACGTTGGCGTGAAGTTGAATCTATATAGTGTGGCGAGCACAGCAAGCCACCGAGCCCGAAGCGTGCTGCGCTCGCTCGCTGCGCTCGCCACGCTTCAGGCTCGGTGGCTCGCTGCGCTCGCCACACTATATAAGATCAACTCCACGCCGACGTGGATAGTGGGGGTATAAAAAGGTCGTAGGACGCGTACCGCCGCCCCTCGCGAGCTCGCTGCGCTCACCACGATTCGGGTTCACGTTCATAGTGGGGGTGGCATGGGGGTGCATTTAACATTGTAAGCCCCCATTAGGGAGCTTATACAATTTTAAATCTCATACCATTGTATATGTGATACAATGGCATACAATTTGATGGTATACAATTTAAAATTGTATTTCATCGCGTCTCATACCATCGCATGCCTTATGGTCTGCGATGCGATGGGCGCCGTGCTAGTACTCAAGTACCCTTGTTTCATTTTTAACAGCAGCAGGAACAATTGGTCAACTTTAGAAATAATAATAATAATAAAAGAAGGAATATGGAAGAGGAAGGAGAAAGAGGATGGAAAAATAGGAAGGAGAAAAAGAAGGAAGAGAAAAAGAAGGAGAGAAAAGAGAAGGAGAGAAAAAGGAAGGAGAGATGAAGGAGAAAAAGAGGAAGGAGTGTAAGAGGAAGGAGAGAAAGAGGAAGGATTAAAAAGAGGAAGGAGAAAAAAAGGAAGGGGAAAAAGGAAGGATAGAAAGTGGAAGGAGAGAAAGAGGAAGGGGAAAAAGAGGAAGGACAAAAATGTGAAAGGATAGAGAGGAAGGAGAAAAAGACAAAGGAGGAAGAGGAAGAGAAGGAGAAAAAGAGGAAGGAGAGAAAGAGGAATGAAAAAAGTGGAAGGAGAGAAAGAGGAAGGATAAAAAGGAGAAAGAAGAAAAAGAGGAAGGAGAGAAAGAGGAAGGAGAGAAAGAGGAAGGAGAAAAAGAAGGAGAAGTAGAAAGAGAAGGAGTAGAGGAAGCTGGAGTGGAAGGAGTGGAATGTATCAGGCAGGTTATGCACTCAGTATGTTTTGTTTGGTAAAACAACCAGATAATGTTGCATACTATATACCATACACACCACAACAGCAGCAGGAACATTGGTCAAATTTAATAATAATAACAATAATAAGTATTTTCTATGATAGAGATGGGAGTATATATCAGACAAGCTGATCTGGGCACTCCCACCCACCCTTATGTTGCGTAAACAGGACATGCACGCTGTCTTTATAACAAACCAATCATTTCAGCGACAGGGTCTTTCACACGACTGTGGCTGAAATTATTGGTTTGTTTTGGCCCCCACTAAAAAAGAAATAATTCATCTGTCCCTGTACAAACCAGCTCACCAGAGGCAAGATGTCATCCTCAGCCAAACAACTGTTGGATGGTCAATTGCTTAGTGAAAGACATAGCGGCGTTCCAACTTCCCCTCTGGGATGGCATAGCACTGCAGGATCCTCCAGAGGAATTCTGGATAGAAGAGGAGTCAGTCATGCCGGTGACATGGCATGCAGGGATGCCTCTGATCTGGATTGAGGAGGAAATTAATTTGAAGTGACTTGCTGGTGTGGTTTTCAGGTGCTTGGATACAACAGGATCAAGGGATTTCGGTGTCGCTGGACTGCTTACAGTCCTAGCCACGTTTTCTGAATAAACAATGACTTATGAACAAAGGTGACACATAAGCGAGGATGTCCCTAGGTGGCCAACATCCTTACCCCTGCTTAATGCAGCATTACATAAGCTACATATGGTGAGACATTAGTTGTCCGGATCTGGATTGAATAATTCTAAACCAAAGAGGTTGATTTTTGGTCTTCTGCTCAGGCATGGAGATGGCCTTTTGCATCCCACGGACAACAACTGTCTTACCTGGGACCTCATTTATGCAAACCACATCACCAGCAGCAGCATCCTCCTCATCAGCTTCTTCCTCAGTGCCAGCTACATCAATTTCCTCCTCCTGGTGCACAACAGTGACACCTTCAATCTCAAAATCAGGAACTGAACTGTGGGTGATCCTTCCAGCATATGCAGAGGGCATGCTGCAAATGGTGGAAGGAGCCACCTCTTCCCATACAGTGATGGTATGGTCAACCACCAACACACATGTCAAAGCCTAAAAAAAAATTAGATGGATTAAAATAACCCTTTTATTTTTGGGATTATTTATTATATGCAGGTCGCACAGGAGAGTGTACCACACACACACGGCAAAGCCTGAAAAAATTATATGGATTAAAATAACCCTTTTATTTTTTAGAGTGTACACTGGACTTAACGGCGGCACTAGACAGCACCGCCCCACTGCATTGGACTTATCAGCAGCACAGGACACCAGCACAGGACACCAGCACCGGCAGCAGAATGCACAGTACCACAAGACTGGTCTGAACAGTGCACCACAGGACACCACTGGACACCACCACTGTGACCAGGTCGCCACCCCATGCCAGCTTCAAGGAGTGACACACAGAGACACAACCTCCCTCAACCCTCTCCAATGCTGGAGTGAAGATAGCAGCAGTTGTGGGGGACTTACAGTATATAGAGTTCGGATATTGCAAGATTCCGAAGCCGGGACGAAAAAGTTTTGCCTCGTTCTGCGAATTTGGTGGGAATTACCGAACGGCACTCGGATCTCAGTTTGGATCTCTGCCGTTCGGTAGCTTCCAGTTTTCAGAAATCCAGACATGCTCATCTCTAATAATTGGTGTGATTTTAAAGAAAAATTTAAACAAATGTTCCCCAGCCCCATCCCACGCCCTCTCCTCCATAAGCTCATGTGTGAAATTATGCCCTTGATCACAATGGTGGGAATTTACAATATGTAGTATCTAAAACACGTGGCGTCTGACTCAATAAACAAAATGTATTTCATTTTATTTCAAAACAAAGTGATGTGCGCCGCTGCTGCTGTACCTCCCCCCGCAGCCGCGAAGTTCCTGCGGCGAATAGACAGTCAGTGGCGGGGGTCCCTCCAGCGCATAGGAACTAGTACTAGTTCCCATGCACTGGAGGGACCGCCGACACTGACTGTCAATTCGCCGCAGGGACCGGCTGCCAGGGGGTGGTACAGCAGCAGCGGCATCATCCCTCCGGCTCCGACCTCAGGCTCCGACCATCATCCCCCACAGTTGTATGATATTGGGCCTGATTCACCAGCAGCAGCGGCGGCGGCGCACATCATCCCCTCCGGCTCCGACCGCAGGCTGACAGGTACCCCCACCTCCCCTCAGCAGCCGCAGATACCCCCTTCTCCCAGCACCTGGGGACAGCTTCCCCAGTGCTGCACGCTGTGGACCCGCTGCGTAGCACGCAGCTCTCTGCCCAGCTGTCACAGCTGCTTATGTGGCACCCCGTCTCCTGCCCACCACGAGCAGCCATCAACTACCGGCCGACCAGATGCCCGCATGTAACCGCTGCACCCGCACTGTGGGCACCCTGCCACTGATTTCCACCCCTTCTACACTAAGGGACTTATAACCCCCTTCCTTCAGGGCTCACAGAGACCAAGTCACCTGGCCTAGTTAAGCTCCCTGAGTTAAGGACCCCAGTTGCGGCCCTGGGGAAGCCACTTGGATTCCAGCATGAAGCCCTTGGTATCCAGAATGAAGCCCCTTGGTATCCAGCATGAAGCCCCTTGGTATCCAGCATGGAGCCCCTTGGTATCCAGCATGAAGCCCCTTGGTATCCAGCATGAAGCCCCTGGCATCGAGCAACACCCCCCTAGCAATGAGCATGTAGGCACATGTTTTAAATATGTAATGGTCATCATGGTGTGCTGCAAAATGTGTAACTGGCATCATGGCGTGTAGCACAATGTGTAATGGGCATTACGGTGTGTGGCCTTATG
Source organism: Crinia signifera (assembly GCF_055691185.1). NCBI lineage: Eukaryota > Metazoa > Chordata > Amphibia > Anura > Myobatrachidae > Crinia > Crinia signifera. The sequence goes on along the minus strand of NC_139219.1, from coordinate 303,038,942 downwards.
TGTTATTGGCATTATGGCGTGCGGCTTTATGTGTAATGGGCATTAGGACATAGAACCTGTTGTTAATTTATTTGAATCCCACCACTGTGCATAAGGTATTAATAATTATTATTTCTAGCTAATAGGAACATGAAAGAAAATGTATATAGGGATTTACTATTATCTATAGCCCCAAGGTTAATGTAGGAAATATAGATATGTTTCCTTTTGAGCTGGGGTAATAATAGAACCATGCTAAGATCGTAATTAGAAGCAGTAATTACATGCATGGGAAACGTGTTTTGCCAAGGGTGAATAAATGAGAGCTGTAATAAGGATTTGCTCAGTAATCAGGGTCCCAAGCCTTACTGCAGGTCATCTAGAATTGTGAGTATCATATTTCCAATGACTGGTCTGAAGACGTATGCAAATAGCTCTTCTCACACAAGTACGCTACGCATTCACACATTGCCGGAAACATTCACACAGAAGCCTCGCGCTAATTTGTTCTAAACACTGTTTCGTTATAAATTGATTTATTTGACATTTATAAAGGGGAAAAAAAACTATAATAATAATAAGCAAAGCAATTATTAAAAAATACATTAATTTTATTGTCAGCGTTTGCAAGCAAAGTGTTCATAAATTAATAATCCTCTACAGCAGAGATTATTTTATACTTTATTTCGGTACTTGTGTAGTTTCACGGCGCCACCGTGCGCACAGTGAAACTTTGAAACTTGGCAGTCTGCCAGACTCTGTGTTTACTGTGCGCGTGCCGCTCTAGCTGTTCTCAGCGCAGCTCATGGCTGCTTTCCTTATGTAAGCTACATTATCAGCATAGCGCTGGGCAGCAGTAGTGCACCCAGCGCTGACAGGTCACTGTGGTACTTGTAGTTCCACAGTGAAATAGGCAGTCCTGCGCACCGCTGACAACCCGGCAATTTAGACTCCTCCGGCAATTTAGAAGTCTAGATTTAGACGTCTAAATCCAGACTCCCTGCAGTCCTGCGCAACGCTGACAACCCGGCAATTTAGACTCCTCCGGCAATTTAGAAGTCTAGATTTAGACGTCTAAATCCAGACTCCCTGCAAACCGCTAAAATGGGGGCATCTAAATTTAGACGGTAAAGCGTCTAAATTTAGTAGGGTCTAGGGGTACACTATTAAACCTGTTCACAATGACACTAGTCGACGTAACAGCTGTCGACCTTGTTAATTCCACTATCCACGCCAACCCGAAGCGTGGCGAGGGGCGGCGGTACGCGTCCTACGACCTTTTCATACCCCCACTATCCACGTCGGCGTGGAGTTGACTTTATAAAGTGTGGCGAGCGCAGCGAGCCACCGAGCCCGAAGCGTGGCGAGGGGACGCGGATACTTGTGAAGCCCGAGAGGGGACGCGGATACCTGTGAAGCCCGCAAAGGGACGCTTGCCACGCTTCGGGCTCGGTGGCTCGCTGCGCTCGCCACACTTTATAAAATCAACTCCACGCCGACGTGGATATATATATATATATATATTTTAGTATATATGGTAATACATAAAGAATAGCAAAAATACCGACGCTAGATGTAAAGTTAACATATATATATATATATATATATATATATATATATATATATATATATATACATACTAGCTGACCCGCCCGGCGTTGCCCGGGACAACCTTGTTTTTATTTTCATTTCCAAAATTGCTGTAAAATGTTGTCTTATGCTGCATTTATGGCTCAAGGTTGTAATTTATTAAAACCTCCACCATAATGTTAGAATGTGTTTGAAAAGATACTCAATGCTAGCAATGAAATCAGGTGTGGTATTGTTGTTGTTTGAAACGCACCACTCCTGACCTGATAGCTTGTGTGTGTTGAATTCCACATCCACTCCTGAGATTTAGCACCTATGGTGCAATTATTTGTGTGTGTTTGTGTGCGTTGTACTGTTTTTTTTGTGTAGTGTATGTGGGTGTGTGTACTTGTGTGTGTAAGTGTGTGAGGTGCGCTACGTATAAATATGTTTGTGCAATGGTCGGGGTGGAAATTTTGAAGTGGGGGTATGGTAAGGTATGGGAAATTAAAGGCTGAAGTTATGTGCACACTCCAGAAAAAGAGGGTGCCGCCACTCAAAAGGGGGCATGTCCTTGAGTGTAGTGTACCATGCTGTATGCCCCTTATACACATTATGCAAAACAGTAGTAGATCCCCTTACACTTGCCCCTTAATTATTATGCCATGCGGAAAGAACCAAAATTCCCCTTATTCGACACAGAAAGAGCAAAAAAATTCACATTATACCACCCGGAAAGAGCCAAAATTCCCCTAATGCGACACAGAAAGAACAAAAAAATTCACATTATACCACCTGGAAAGAGCCAAAATTCCCATTATGCTACATAAATTGAGCCAAAATTCAGGTTATGCAACATGGATTGAGGCAAAATTCACATCATGCCACCTGGAATAAGCCCAAATTCACATCATGCCTCCCGGATTTAGAAAAAATTCACATTATGCCACACAGAAAGTGCCAAAATTCACTTTATGCCACACGGATTGAGCAAAAATTCAAATTATGCCACCAGGATTGAGCCAAAATTCACATTATGCCACATGGCGGGGTGACACATGGACAGAGACGATAGGGTGATACAGGGGCAGAGATGGCAGGGTGATGCAGGGACAGAAATGGTGGGGTGATGCAGGGACAGAGATGGCGGGGTGATGCAGGGACAGAGATGGCGGGGTGATGCAGGGACAGAGATGGCAGGGTGATGCAGGGGCAGAGATGGCGGGGTGATGCAGGGGCAGAGATGGCTGGGTGATGCAGGGACAGAGATGGCGGGGTGATGCAGGGACAGAGATGGTGGGTTGACGCAGGGACAGAGATGGCGGGGTGACGCAGGGACAGAGATGGTGGGGTGATGCAGGGACATGCACCTCTATGTCACACTACATGTCACATTCATCCCACCTGCTACCTGTCACATTCATCTGACCCAGCTCCTGTTTACATCAATGGGGGAAGCCCAACCTTCAGACTGCAGCATTCTGTGGTCAGTATGGAGGTTGGACGGGGGTCACACACAGCCTCCGCTGCTGTCTGCTGTACTTTTCAGACAGCAGCGGAGTCAGGGAGGAGGTGAATGGATGTCTGTGTGTGGCATCCATTCACCTCGCAGATGGGGGGTGCACGGGGGCTGGGGGCAGCCCAGCATCGGCGGTCCTGGCAGGGGTGATCGTGGTCCCAGCGCTTGGAGATCTTGGTCATCTTCAAGCGCCACCTCCGTCTACACTGCAGGTAGGCACCACAGTGTAAACAGTGCAAATCCCGTATCCGACTTGGCTTGGATCCGTGTTCCAAAAGCCATGTCGGATCCAGTTTTTTTGGTGTAAAAGGGGTATAAGTGTGTGTGTGTGTGTTCTGTGTGTTTGCGTGTGTTGTACTGTTTTTGGGTGTGTTGTAGTGTATATGGGTGTGTGTTGTACTGCTTGTGATGTGTTATGTATGTGTGTGTGTGTTGTGTGTATCTGTCCAATGTGTAAATGTGTGTTGTGTGTGCTACGTATACAGTATATGTGTGTGTAGTGTGCTGTGTGTGATGTGTGTGGGTGTGTGTGTACAATGTGTACGTGTGTGTGTGTGATGTGTGGTCTACTGTATGTATTTCCCCAATGATTCCCAATTGTTGAAAGCCTTCACCATAATGCTAGAATGTGTTTGCATTCATACTAAATGACAGCAATGAACTCAGGTGTGTTGTTGTTCCTTTGTCTTCGGTTTCCCAGATCGTCGATCTTTTTTCCAGATCATTAATTAAGGCAAATTGAACCTTGGTGTTTTTTATATTTGTAAGTGAAATTTCCCAAAAACGACTTTGAGGTGCACACCACCAGGTCCAGAGGTACCTTGTCGCCAAATTTGGCGGCTCTGAGTGCCACGGTGTGGCCGCAATGCAACGGACACGCACACACACACACACACGCACACACTCTTCAACTTATTATATAGATATATATATACTAGGTGATTCATCGCGCCCTACGGGCGCTCTTCACACCGTCGTAAGGGGCTGCGCCCCTTAATTTGTGAACATTTGTATATGAGAAAGATGGTTAGAATTGTATGAAAGATGGCCTGTATTGCAACTTGAGTTATAGGTGAAATGTGTTAAATAGAGAGCATATGATTTGGAAGGGGGTGTGTATTGTTTTGTTTAATTAAAAAGCGGTTACAGAGTAAGATGTACATTGATAGTGTGGATGGTACAGTGACATTTGTGGGTGTGGGGGGGGGGCTGTGTGTGCATGTTGTTTAGGTGTGTGTGCAATAGTATAGTAGGGTGTTTTTGAGTCAGCGGCTCCCCACTGGCGGAGGTCATGACACAGGAAAACAGGAGGCTGGGTAGTGATAGGGGTGTGTGGACATAAGGGGGACTAAAGAGGAGGGTGGGAGATACTGTGCAGCTTCTGCCAGTGGGTGAGGGTCCAGTGTGGCAGTACAGGAGTACAGGATGGTGGCCCTGAGTCAGTGTCTCCTCCTACTGGGTGGGAGTTAGGGTACATGAGAGCAGGAGGCTGGGCTATGAGGCATGATAGGGGCATGTGGCCAAAACAGCGTCAGCGACTCCCCAGTGGTGGAAGTTACGGTTCAGGAGAGCAGGAAGCTGGGTAGTGATAGGGGTGTGTGAGTATACGGGGGACTAAAGAGGGGCTTAGGGGTGCCGTGAATTGTGGGAGGGGTGTGGGGGGTGCCGTGAATCAAGGGAGGGAGGGGGCGCAGGTGTCCGCAAATCGCGGGAGAGGGCGGGGGTCCGCAAAGCATGGGAGGGGGCGTGAATTGCGGGAGGGGGGGTTGCGAATTGTGGGAGGGGGGGTGTGCGGGGGGTGACGTGAATCGTGGGAGGGGGCGTAAATCGTGGGGGGGTGCGCGGGGGGTCCGTGAATTGCGGGAGGGGGGGGGCACGGTGCGCGATAAATCACCTAGTTGGTTATATATTCTTGTAGAAGGATGGTAGGATGTTGCTGTCATTCAGAATGCATTTACATAAACAGTAATAGTAGCAGTAAAAGATCTGACTTAAAACACCTACAGTAAAACAGAACAGGTGTTATATATTATACAAAGAATTGGTTGATGATGTGTAGGTTGACGTGCACATAGTTGTCACTGTAAAAAAATTGCTACAAGAAAAAATCAACACAGAAAGGTCAACACATGTAAATGTTGACATAAGTGTGGCACTTCATTGGTGTCCATGTCGACACATGAGAATGAATATGAAAACATTCAAAAAAGAAAAAAAATCTTCAAAAACTCATGTCAACCTTTTTCATTGTCGACCATAGCCGTGTCAGTGTTTTGCATGTGCCATTTTATCCTGGGGTTGCCGTGAATCGCGAGCGGGGGTGGGAGGAGGTGAGGTGTGTCCGCGAATCACGGGAGGAGGGGTTGTCGGTGGATGCCGTGAATTGCGGGAAGGGGGGTCACCGGGGGGGGTGTGGGTGCCGCGAATCATGGGAGAGGGGGACGCGGGGGGTTGCAGTGAATCATGGGAGGGTGGGTCGCAGGGGCGGGGGGTTGCCGCAATGACAGGGGGGAATCGCGGTAGGGGGGGTTGCGGGGGGTGGGGGGTACCGCGAGGAATGGGGGGCCTGGGGGGTTGGCACAAATCGTGGGAGGGGGGGTCACGGGGTGCCACGAATCGCAGGAGGGGGTGTGTTACGGGGTGGGGCCGCAAATCGCGGGAGTCGCCGCGAATTGGGGGGGGTGTGCTGTGAATCGCGGGAGGGGGGTCGCCGGGGGGTACCGCGAATCGCCACAAGAAAAAATCAACACAGAAAGGTCAACACATGTAAATGTTGACATAAGTGTGGCACTTCATTGGTGTCCATGTTGACACATGAGAATGAATGTGAAAACATTGAAAAAGTGAAAAATAAATCTTCAAAAACTCATGTCAACCTTTTTCATTGTCGACCATAGCCATGTCAGTGTTTTTCATGAGCCATTTAATCGTGGGGTTGCCGTGAATGGGGGGGGGGGGGGAGGGACACATTGCTCTGTTTCTGGACTTTCTTCTTAATTTATGGATTACCATCACCTGTGCTTGAACACCTTTCTTATCAATTACCCTGTTTAAAACAGGTGATGACAATCATAAATTAAGATAGAAGTCCACAAACAGAGCATACTGTCCCTCCTGGAGAGGGTCATGTTGGGAGGTATGGAGGTGTGGGGCGCTCACCTGGTGTGTCTGGTGTGTAGCTGTGTCTTTGCTGTGTAACATGGAGAGGCAGAGGGTGTCTGGCACTGTGGGCTCACTGGGCTGGTTCTCTGTCGTGTGAGTCAGTCATGTGAGTCAGAGGCTCCACCCAGCGTTACAGCTTCAGACACACTTTGAGTGACAGATGTAGCCAAATAGATAAGATATATATATATATATATATATATATATATATATATATATATATATATATATATATAAAACTAGATATGGACAATTAAGGCCAAAATATAACAATTGATTAAAAACAAATATATATATATATATATATATATATATATATATAAAAACATCTGTCTCTGAAAAGCAGATGTCTCTGCTAACCACAACACTGCTCCTTCAGCAGTAGTGATAACTACCATCTCCATAACCAGCAGCTGTGCACATGTTGCCATCCCCTATGCAACCCCCAGACCTCTTTCCCCTAGGAAGGAGCGGGATCCTGATTTTTATTACTGTGAGGACCCTGTCACACCAAGGAGCCAACACAGAGCGCACTGCTCAACCAATTCCGCATGACGACCTTAACTCTAAATCCCGTCACAGAAATGATGAATACTCCACAGACAGATTACAAAATTTCCATCAATTGTAATGCCATAGTTATATATATGTATACCGTGTGTAATGTTTCTAGAATACATAATAGAAAAGTAAAAGGTTTGTGGAAGGCATATAAACCATATGAAAACATTTTTTTTTTTTAAATACAAATCTACTCATTTCCTTGATATCAGCCTGCAACAATCATTTTAAATTGACTATAGCATTATGTACATTTTCCCAAACAGCAAATAATATCCGCTGCTCGATGCATGAAATGAATGCGATTTGTATGGCATATTTAAGGATGTTGACACAATAGGATATCCTGTGGCAGCTTTTTATGTAGACTCTGCATTAGTTTCAAGCAATGCTTCCATTCTCTCCTTTCAAGGCTGAATATTTTATAGGCTTTGACAGCCAATAATGCTGTATGCACAACTGGAAAATGACACTTAGAAAATGTTCTAATATTTACCAGGAGCAGAACCCCCATCGGAAGCAAATCATATGAAAATCAATGCGGAACAAAAATAGCCAATTATTCTACACTATGAAGAGCACTTCCCATTAAGATGTTCCCTTTCAGAATGAATATCATTAATAACAGCCCAGAGACTGGAAAATAATAAACTCGCATCTGCACTGTACTGTATGAATAATTTCTTTTTTTAGGTGCGCAAGGAGCGGAGTCTTAATCAACAAATAATGTCCTTACCTTGGACCACCTACGTGTATAAAATAAATGAGAGATACTTCCAGATGAATTATTAATTGTAGCCAAGAATAAGCATCACTGGCAAAACTTAACGTACTCCCAGCGATGATGTATCCTGTGTACACTGTACATTTCATTAAAGGAGAATAATCATTAAAAAATGATTCCCATTAGTGCTGTGTATTCCATTCTGGTGTCTCTCCAGGAAACCCTTCATTATTTCCGCAGTGTCTTCATCGGTACTGGCAATCTCCTGGATGCCTCAGTGTTTGCTTAATGCATGTGTAATGTAGATCAGCAGGGAAAGGTACACGTTAACGTTACCTTGAAACACAAATGAAATGACTATAAATAACACAGTTGTTGGCAGTGCTTCTCATTACCAATATAAATCTGCATATCTACAGTATATGAAGGGCTGTAACTAGGGGCCGGATGTGTTGTGGTGCAAGCTATGGTTTTGCCTTAGTCCAGTATCCTGCACGGCTGCCGGACTCGCACTGCAATACATCCAGCCCAAGGGGTTTGCAAGCTGTGCTGTCGTACCGGTGCCCCACAGCTCTTACTGTACATCTGGCTAGCAGGGTACCTGGATTGTCTCTCTGCAGCCAGTATTGCTACTACAGTGTCCTTTGCATGCTCCAGCACACAAACCGGGTATGGGTAAAAACTGGACCGGACAAGACCCCGGAATGCCAGACCAGACAGGCTCCATTCATCAATATCTGTCATTCTGGAGGTTGTAGTGCCCAGTCCAAGGGGTGCCTGTCCAGAGGTGTCCTTTCCGGTGGGGCTACTGTGACACCTGTCACCAGGGAGAGGAGAAGGGGGAGAATAAAGCCTCCCTGTATGGTCCGGGAATCTAATAATAACCGGAATGGCCCGGACCACACAGGGAGGCTGTAATCTCCTCATGTGCTTGGTGAAAGCCATCACACGCATCCCCCGGACAAGACACTACAAGCTCCAGAATGTGATGTTACATAGTAGGTAAGGTTGAAAATAGACTTGCGTCCATCTAGTTCAACCTGGTATAGATATCCATTGCTGATTTGGTAGGTTCTGGTATTTTACAGACAAATTATATTTCTTATTTGTACCCATGGATGTTTTTCTCCAGTAAATGTTTGTCCAACTTTGCCTTGAACGCATTTAATGAGCCAGCCGTTACCACCTCTCTGGGAAGAGAGTTCCAGAGTTTGACTGTTCTGACCGTAAAGAAATTCTTTCTACTAGCTGAATGAAATCTTTTTTCTTCTAATCTATACTCATGCCCTCGTGTCCTAGATTCCTTTCTAGTAGAAAAGAGGGTGTGTGACAGTTCCTTATATTGGCCCTTGATATACTTGTACATGTTGAACATGTCCCCCCTTAAACGTCTCTTTTCTAATGTAAATAGTCCCAAATTGCTTAATCTCTCCCCGTAGCTTAAATTCTCCATTCCCCTAATAAGCTTTGTTGCTCGCCTTTGGACTTTTTCTAATTCTATGATATCATTTTTATTGTGTGGGGCCCAGAACTGTACTCCGTACTCGAGGTGAGGTCTCACCAATGCTTTATATAGTGGCATAATTACCCTTGAGTCCCTAGTTTCCATTCCCCTCTTAATACATGCCAGAATTTTGTTGGCCTTTTTTGTAGCTACATTACAATGGGCACTACATCCCAGTTTGCTGTCTATTTGGACTCCTAGATCCTTTTCAAGTATGGAATTACCCAGTTCCTCTCCGCTAAGGTTGTAACTTGCACACTGGTTGTGTCTCCCAAGGTGCATAACCTTACATTTATCTACATTGAACCTCATCTTCCATTTTTTTGCCCACTCATCTAGAATTGCAAGATCATTTTGAAGCATGGTGACATCTTCTGATGATTTGATGTCTGTCCGGCATTCCGGGGTCTTGTCTGGGTCCGGTTTTTACTTAGTCCAGCACAAACCTAATGCAGGCCGCCCCCTCCTACCACCAGTCCGGACTGTAATAGCAAAGAGAGTGCTTCCCACGGAAATGCACTCCTCTGATATTACATCATCACTATCCGACTTCTAGAGGCTGCAGCAGATGCAGTCCCTACAAGCCAACATGTAATACCTGCCACTGGCAGACCTAACACCCTTGCCCCTAGACTTAGATTCCATCTCTCGGTGGTCATAAGCCCCACTTCCCCCCATAACGTCAGCTCTCTGTCACCGGGATGGTTGATAGGAGGTGCACTCAGCTAGACACAATGCTGACCCTCTTATTGTAGACAGGTGAGCTGCACCCATGTATCTAAATACTTCAATTATTGCCTAGGACTGTATATAAATGACTTTATATACAAAGACAATATATACAAAAAGACCCAACCACCTTTGCATGGACTGCTTTCCCACAAGCAACAGTTACAAATATTTAAAACGTCACTATAAATAAACACACTTTATAGAACAGTATTTTTTAAATCCTAAAGGTTTAATTGAACAGAAACAGGAGTCATTCTTTGTAAAACCTCAAAGAGAGAAATGGCCTGTTCCCATCTTGTCCCTGTAACACTTTGTTTATGCAAACAGTGACCTGTGCAGAGCCGGCCTTTGTGCCGGAAACATGCGTGCATAATATTGGTGAGACAAAACCTGGCAGCTTGTCAGTTCTGCTCTTCTTAATGGAAATTATGAATCATCTCTTTCCATCATTTAGAAGCACATTGCACATACTGAAAACCAAAATGTATTTGTTATTGACTCAGAGTCGAGCTTCCTGACCAAAGAGCGTGTGCACTTAAAAGATATCATATTTAAAGGTAAACTCCAGCAAGAGCCATCCGCTTCAGTAACATTTCCGGTGACATAAGACCATATGCTTAGTTATAATAGTATGTGGTTACTTAATGGTCTGTTCAATGGAGGCTCCTATTTAACCCTTTCACTGCTCTGACAATGGTGATAGCAGAATATGGGCAATAGGAATGGTGCGGCTTTTCATTAGCAGTAAACTGATCCATTTCTGCTGACAGGACAACCTTTTTTGGTTAGGGGTGGGGGCAAGATATAATTTAATTTTGGCACCCTTGAGTCGCTGAATGTCACCACCTTGGGATATATAGACTTACCCAACACAACACCTACTATTATTATTATTATTATTATAATTTTATTTATAAGGCGCCACAAGTGTTTCGCAGCGCCGTACAAAGGAACAGTACAGGGAGACAAAACTTGGCATAACATTGAATAAATAACAAAAATAGAGTACAAATAAAGAGCGCCACAGATCAATACACATTACAGCTTAAATGTAAGTAGTGAGGACTCAATCAACATACAACTAGAGGCTTGAGGCCAATGATGGAGATGAGAATGCAGACGAAGATGGTCACTGAGTGTTGGAGTAAAGGAGAGCTGTGAGTGAAATGTGAAGAGAAGTGGACTTTGACAAAAGGAGGGAAGAGGGTCCTGCTTGGAGGAGCTTACAATCTAGTAGGAAGGGGAGACAGACAGATTACAAGAGGTGCAAGTGAGTGGGTGGTGGTTACTAATGCAGGCATGTCCAAAGTCCGGACCGTGGGCCAATTGCGGCCCGTGATATCACTTTAAGTGGCCCGCAGTCTCAAGCCGGAAGCAGATAGGGTACTAGATATCATCCATAATCAAAGGATAACACTCCTAAAGACAAGAATTAACCACAAAAAGTTTGTTTTACTGTTTTAATGTTTGTATTTTAATAAATGCTTTATATATGAATAGGAATCTCTTTTGTTTATGGATTGGTAAATAAGGATTAAGGAAAGACAGAAATTACCCCTTTCTTAGTTTCTAATACCACTTTTACACCAGAATGCCAGGTAGGACCCGGGAAATTGAACACGGGAAATTGCCAGGGCATGCCTTTGCCTCAGACCCCATTTACACTGCACTTCAATCCAGGTTATTCCCGGGTAATGCCCTTTTACACTGAAAACGGATCAGCCCTGCCTTTCTTTGCTGCTGTTATTAAAAAATGGCTTTTTGGCCTGTTGATGATGAGGTCACAACAAATGTAACATGACACTCTTCAAGTTTTTTTGCTTTATTAAGCTGAAAATATGCATAAAATCATCATACATTGGAATCTTTATAGATGTAATGTATTCTCATAAAAAAAGATGAAGATGCGTATGAATACAAACTTGTAACACACTGGGACACACGGTGTGACAGCCAGCATGTGTTGCTGGAGCTGAGGCTGTAAACTCACTGGGGAGAGTGCTTCCAGCACAGACTGTTGCTGTAGTGTAGGGTACAGGCTGCAAACAGCGTGGTAACGCTGCTTCTGCTGCTGCTGCGATGCTCCATGTGCCCTGTGCGGGTCTCCGGCAGATGACATCATCTGCCAGAGCTGTAGAAGCACCAATCAGCTCTTTGCGGCCTTCTCCCCGCCAAATAACCCGGATAATGACCATTTACACCACCCTGAGCCCCGGATAAGCCCCGTGTCCGACCATGAACATTTGCCGGGTCAGATTCCCGGGGAACAGTACCCATGTTATTTTTTTTTCAGCCCATTTACACCGCGCCCCACCCCGGACTGGAGAGGCAATATGCCGGGTCCAACCTCTGGTGTAAAAGGGGTATATGGGTGCCATATAACACTATTGTGAGGATATATATATATATATATATATATATATATATATATATATATATATATAGGGTCAATGAATCAGGCGGCACTCACGGATTTGCAAAACGTGAACAAACTTATTTATTCATCCAACATGTTTCGGGCACTCGGCCCGTCCTCAGGGAGTGAGGCCGAGTGCCCGAAACATGTTGGATGAATAAATAAGTTTGTTCACGTTTTGCAAATCAGTGAGTGCCGCCTGATTCATTGACCCTATACAAGGACCAGCCAGTCCATGCTGGAAGGCACCGGGTCAGTATCGACTGCATCATCCACCTGGGAGTGCCGGCTCACGCAGCATATATATATATATATATATATATATATATATATATATATATATATATGAAAAAGAAAGGGGGGTTTCAGAGGGCGCTAGAGTAACACAGCAACTTTGATAAAAGAATTGTATTTAATAAAAAAAATTCACATGAATCACCCTATACCGGGTGTAACAAATAAACACAAGTGTTACAATAATATGTCACTTCTGGTGGATAGATAAATTGCTCAAACAATGTTCACAAATGCATGCACAACTCTGGTGGGTTGATAGTGGAAATTCCAACGCGTTTTGTCATTCTCATGACTTTATCAGGGGCAACTGAGCAACCGATACAGCTATGTTAATCCAAATCAAAAACATATACCCAGATTGAATTTCTCATAGATAACCAGATAGGTAAACTCCAACAGAAGCAAAAGAGCTTGATTTTCTCCAGAAATAAAAGGTAATAGGCTCAGCGGTATGAGACCCACACAATAGTGAAGTCCAGAGGGAGCGTGTATACAGCTTGAATCCACCTCATTCACTCATTCAACGCCACCCCCACTATGAACATAAACCGGAAGCGTGGCGAGCGCAGCGAGCTGGCGAGGGGCGGCGGTACGCGTCCTACGACCTTTCATACCCCCACTATCCACGTCGGCGTGGAGTTGATTTTATATAGTGTGGCGAGCGCAGCGAGCCACCGAGCCCCGCAAGGGGACGCGGAATACATGTAAAGTAATACGCGTCCGCTCGCCACGCTTCGGGCTCCATGGCTCGCTGCGCTCGCCACACTATATAAGGTCAACTCCACACCGACGTGGATAGTGGAGGTATGAAAAGGTCGGAGGACGCGTACCGCCGCCCCTCGCGGGCTCGCTGCACTCGCCATGCTTTGGGTTCACGTTCATAGTGGGGGTGGCGTGGGGGTGCATTTAACATTGGAAGCCCCCATTAGGGTGCTTATACAATTAAACATCGTATAGGGGGCTTATACAATTATAACATTTTAAATCGCATCGCAGTGCATCGGGTGTATGCCATGCGATGCGACCAAATATCGTGGGCGCCGTGCTAGTACACAAGTACCGGCATTTCTTTTCTAAAAACAACCAGGTGTGATCATTGAGCCATGTATTTATCTACACAGCTATAATGTATGTAAATGTATGAGATACCTACAAATAGCAACATTAATAATGAATTCCTCCTTCACAATTTTATCCAGCACAAAGTCAGTCTGGGCCATGTCTCCAATCAAGATGATGAGTCATACCCAATGTATTACTCATTATTCCCGGGGCTGATGTCTCTAATATGCCTTTGCTGCAGTGCATGTCTCCATGTACACCTTCATCTCTCTCTCTCTATTTCTCTCTCTCTCTCTCCACTGTGCTTTTCACACTTGATAATGTAAGTTATCAAGGTACCTGGAAGCATTTATCTGTGAGTCATCACAGCAGATGTTTTATTTAAAACCAGGGAAAATATAATATGAAACCTCTTCCAGCTGAAAAGAAAGAAGTATGAAATGCGGAACTTGAGGCTTTGCTGACAGATCGGGGAAAATATATTTCAGGCCGTTGCTTTAAAATAATTTTTGAATACATTTTGTGTATACATATCTGTGTGCATATACACTAGGTTGGAGAATACACAGCAGACTCTTTCCATTTGCTACAGTATAACGTCTTTTGTACTGTATCTGCTGACCCTGGAGCGTGCTGAAAACAGCTACATTCTGAATTGTCTGTCAGTACTAAAGCATACCACCCAACTGTCCCGATTTTGCTGGGGCAGTCATGCCCCCCTCCTGGGACTGGCAGTGTCCCGCAGGGGGGGGGAGTTGGTAGCAGCATGGAATAGATGGTGTTCAAGCGCACAGCATCTATTCAGGCAGAAGGAAAGGCTGGGGGCATATGAGACATGTACTGTATCCATGTGTCATATACAGATAAAGCTGCTCTCATCTTAGTGGCTCCTGGTGCGCCATTCAGCACGGCTCGGCGCGAATGAGGCACGCGCGTGTTGAAGATGCTCGTGCATCCCATTCTCAGCAATGGATGCACGAGTGTGTGAGATGTTTGCACTTACCTGTCCCAGCGATTGGCACCCTGCGTGGCTCCATATTTAAGAGTTTTATGTTTGGGGAGGAACACATGGGCCTGGATATTACCATTTATTATTTTATTTATTTACAGTTTCTTATATAGCGCAGCAGATTCCGTTACAGTTTCTTATATAGCGCAGCAGATTGCGTTACAGTGTCTTATATAGCGCAGCAGATTCCGTTAGAGTTTCTTATATAGCGCAGCAGATTCAGTTGCGCTTTACAATAGTAGACAGTGATAGAACAAACTGGGTAACAACAGACAGACTTGGAGGTAGGAGGGCCCTGCTGCAAGCTTACAATCTATAGGGATATAGGGGGGAAACATAAGGACAGGCACCAATAATAGCATAGCAGTCCCACCAAGTTACAAGTCCAGAAGGGAAGCTATATAATACATAAGTGCCTCAGAGGGTTATGCGTGTAGAACTTAAATATGATAGGCTTGCCTGAAGAGGTGAGTTTTCAGGGAACGCTTGAAAGTTTGGAGGCTCGTAGAGAGTCTTATTGTGCGTGGAAGGGCATTCCATAGGGTGGGGGCAGCCCGATGAAAGTCCTGTAATAGTGAATGGGAGATAGTGATCTGTTCAGAAGAGAGACGCAGATCTTGTGTAGAGGGGAGTGGCCGAGATGGGAGATATTTTGTGATAAGTAGAGAGATATAAGCTGGTGCAGTATGGTTAATAGCTTTATATGCAAGTAGAAGTGTTTTATATTGAATACGGTAATATACAGGCAACCCAGGGCCGGATTAAGGTCTGTGGGGGCCCTGGACAACAAAAATGGTGGGGTCCCTCTCCTCTAATCCACCCATCTCTCCTCTCACCCCCCCTTCCCCCCGCAGCACTCACAAGAGTAGTTATTCTTGCTGCCCATCAGAGTCAGAGCTGCTGCTGCACGGGCACTGCCTCTTCATGGTGCCTGGGACATGGGGTGATCAGGCGGGGAGAGCAGGGTAGATCCCCTGGAGACAGTGTGACAAGAAATCAGGGCAGCCGGGTGATGCGGGGCTGGCAGGTGAGTGGAAGGACACGGCATCTATCCCCCAGCGCTGCTGCAATGCTTCCCAAGCTGCAGGGGATGGGCAGTGGTGGGGTCTCTGCAGCTGATGGAAACTAGTTCCCATCCACCGCAGGGACCCTGCAGCTGACTGTCCAGCCGCCTCAGGGATCCCCTGCCTGCCCCGTGCTGCCTGGACCCCATGGACGCATTGCCCGGACCTAGCTGCCTGCCACCCACCCACCACCCACCTGGAGTCGCCCCTTGGTAGATCCGTCACTGAGGCAACCAATAAAGGGACTGGCAGAGCGGATCAGCAGACGATGAGCGTCTTGCTATGATCAGCCTAGCAGCAGCATTTAAAATGGATTGCAGTGGGGAGAGTCTGTTTTTGGGAAGACCAATTAGAAGACTATTGCAATAGTCAATTATACAATGATCAAGGGATTATTGTGAGACGCAGAGGAGGTGTGGCCAGTGCTGTGTGGGTGTGGCCAGCACCATGTGGATGTGTACACCCCCAGCACTCCAGATACTGTGGAAATTGACACACTCCAGTATGTCTTGCCAAAGTATTTGCAGAATCTAACAGCATAACTGTGGCAGGCATGCTGGGGTGTCTAGTTCACAGTAGCTGGAGTGCCACACATTGCTTAGCCCTGTCCTACACTATCAGCACCAATTGTCCTGCGATAATGGCGTGACAGCACCTAAGACTGCAACGTGCACGGCACACTATTATAATCTAACTCTGTGCCCACTTGGATAGTAAAGTATGAACCAAGTTGGTATAAACAAAAACATCTTTTTGAGTGTTGACCATGTACAGGTACATGTTGACCTTAAGTTTGTGTCAACCTTCTGTCATTGTTGACCATTCTTTGGTGTAAACCTATTCAATGTCGGCCAATTGTGGTTGACCTTGTGACTGTTCACCTAGACATTGTCGACCAAGGGAACAGATACCTGCCCCAATATATCCCTGTGGGGCCAGATGCATCAAGCTTCAAAAGTGATAAAATGGAGAGTGATAAACAGCCAGCCAATCAGCTCCTACCTGCCATGTTACAGGTTGGGTTTGAAAAATGACAGGTAGGAGCTGATGTTGGCTGGCTGTTTATCCCTTTCCACTTTATCATGTTTTGAATCTTGATACATCTAGGCCTAACTATGTAAATGTAGAAAAAATGTATAGTTTTGGGGGCAACTGGACATCATGCTGTCATGATGATGGATCTAGTTTTAGGTAGAGACCTGGAGCTGTAGTCCCAGAACCACTGTACAATGTGGGGGGAGTGGCCACTTACCCACTGCTCAGCTGTCCAGTAGTTGGGAAGAGCAACTCATTGAGAGTGAGACTGGTTAAAGTTTGACGGTGGAAACAAACCTTCTAAATACTAATTAAGTGGGTATATGGAATTGCCCATAAAACTAATCAAAATGTGTCAATTTATAGAATGAAATTGATAAATGCTTGCTAGAAATTAATTTGTTGCTATGGGAAATTCCACTCTTGAGCAGGTTTAATACATTTCCACCATAAGGTGCTATTATGAAATCCTAGTTAACAATTTGTAGTAGAAGGCTTTAGTTAATTAAGATAAAAGATAACATAATATTCAGGGACGTTTAACCCCTTGGGTGGTATGCCGGGTGGTATGCCGGAGCTCCGCTGACCCCTGCCTCCAGCCGCCATTCACTTTATAGCAGTAGGCAGCAGGCTCGGGGATGTTCGGGGCGGCTTGGGGGGACTCAGAAGTTCAGGCACGCGAGTCCTCCCGAGCCGCCACAAACATCCCGAGCCTGCCGCCTGTGGTCACTGCTGTAAAGTGAATGGCGGCTAGGGGAGCTCCGGCACACAAATGCTGGAGCGAAGGTGAGGGGAGGGGGGGGCTCCTACATTCTGTGGTGGGTTTTGCTGGGGCAGGACAAACCTGCCTAACGGGGCAGGACAAACCTGCAGGACAAACCTGCCCTGGTAGGTTTGTCCTGCTCAGCAAAACCCACCACTCAAGGGGTTAAGAGAGGAGGAGGGCCAAGCCAAGTGCAGCCTCGTCCATACAGACCCCCTGCTCTCTGCCGGGAGCTATTGCGTTCAGACCCTACTGCACATGTGTAGATCTGGCAGCCTTTTGGTTGTTTATTTTTGCAAAGTTGCTGATGGAGCGTTGTGGAGTCTGACCACTTAGATCTCCAGAAAAATGGCATAGCGGCCATTTTTACGGCAATTTACGCAGTACTGCTGCCACTATTGATGGACTCTGTGAGTAAGTGTTATAAATACGCCCCTGATAATAGTACCTTATCCCATTTTGAATTAAGGACCAGTTTTGGGGACTTAGTTACCAAACAGTTTTTGTGGGAAATCCCCAGAAAAATGATATAACAAATGTGAGCGACGCTGGGGCATTTTGCACACAGCCATGTTGCATACCCTCCATCATTACCTATTCCATTAGGTACAAAATGCTCTGTTCCTGGACTTCCCTGCCAGTGGCAGTTACAGAGGTTGGACTCCAGCACAGTCCAAAATTCAAAGAGGGCACATCAACTGCCAGTGAGTCCAGGACAGTGATGTTTGGTGTGGCATTAGGTGTGGCTCCCCTTTTTGAATATTGTACTGTGCTGCAGCCCCACTGCCACTGGTAAAGAAGTCCAGGAACAGAGCATTTTGTACCTAATGGAATGGGTCATGTTGGAGGGTATGATGTTGGCACACAAAGGGTTAATCTATTTACACTTGCACTGCTGTTTACACATTTATAATCTACACATATGGTAATAGAAAGCTATGTCACTATTGACTATACCCTGCAGATCATATACTGCATATTCAGATTTGTTAGTTATAATGCAGAATATAAGCAGAACTCTTACACGCCTTCCGTTTATTATGTTTCTGTGGTCGATGCGTCATTATTAGATGAGTCCTTATCGTTACAGTTGCATTAGGGCTTCTGCAGGTTAACCTGTCACATCTGCCCCCGTTCTCAGCCACGGATATTTATATTTAGATATTAAGAAGCAATACAGGGAATTCCCTTGCAAGATGACAGGAAGCAAGGGAGGACTGGTTGCTAAGCGACCGCCACTAAAGAAGCGATCAATTCTAAAACATCATAGATACAGACTGCCTGGTGCCAACAAGGGAAATAGATACTGCACAGGCATAAGCCATATATGTAGCACGGTTGTGAGCGCACTTACAGTTCAGTATTACTATTACATGACATTAAATCACGGAAGTGGCAGATATGCTTGTTCTATATGGTCTGCAGATATACTGATGCATTCCTGTGAATGTGGTCTATAGGTTAAAAAGGGATCGGAATTCAATCTTATACTGTCCAATAGTATTTTTGTCATCACACTAACACTTTATTGGCTTTTGGCTATTACTAGGCAGCTACTGCAATATAAGCTCTTATACGAAAATAAATGCTGTTATTACTATGGTTTACCCTGTAAATGAAAAATAATGCAATTTAATGTATTATTAAATCTATAAATAAAGTGTAAACTGCGTTAATAAAAACTTATTTCTTCAATATTTGCTTTTTTCAGAACGTGGATAATATGTATAATGCTGCCCCTTGCTGTCTGGGACAGTTGCCTCGGGTTCTGCAGGTGTTGACATCATATGTACAAGGTTGGATCCAAAAGTCTGTGTTCTGAGCATGAGTGAGACGGGTAATTGAAGTTTAAATGGCCTCATTGTTCAATATTTACTTCAGTACACTTCTCCCATCAATTCTCTAATCTCCTTTTTCGTTCAGAAAAGAGTCAGGTGATTAGTCCTCAAACCAGTCCTATACTGCCATCATGTCATCGTCATCAGAATAAAGTCTTCCCATAAACGTGATCCTCGTGCTTTGGAAAAAGGAAGAACTTGCTAAGGGCCAGGTCCGGTGCATATGGTGGATGGTTGTTTTCATACAGAAAATCAATCTGCTAATACGTCAGGATACAAACTTAAGATTCAACCCTCGTACATTGAAGCAGGCAGTATAAAATACACGAAAAAAATAATAATTTGTGTTTGCTCTCCTTATATGGCAACATGGTTTGATCTAGACACAAAAGGCCAGATGCACTAAGCTTTAAAAGTGATAAAATGGAGACTGATAAACAAGCAACCAATCAGCTCCTAACTTCCATGTCATAGACTATGTTTGGAAAATGCCAGGCAGGAGCTGATTGGTTGTTTATTATTATTTGCTTTACTTACTGTACAAACATGACATAGGCCCATTGTACATAAGCGGTTAGCAGTCAAACTATTACCTATTTGTTATGTCTGAGTTCTTCCTCTGACAAACCTGTAAGATTGCTGAAATGTTTGGGGCATTTTTGAGATGTGAGACCCTAAGGCCCATACGCACAACATGAAGTCTCCTCCCGCCGATATTGGTGACGTGACCCGGCAGGAGGGCAGGTTGGCCGCCGTTAACGATTACCTCCCTCGTCCGGACATACATACTAGGCAATATTGTCCACAATATTTGCTCAGAAGGCCCTTTACCCCCACACCCAAACCCCCCCGTCCCGTCCCGTCCCCCCCCCCGTCCCCCCGTCCCCCACACACACATATGCATACAGTGCATCATGAAAGTATTCACATCGCTTCACTTTTCACACTTATTTTTATGTTATGGCCTTATTTCAGAGTGGAATACATTTATTTCCCCCCTCAAAATTCTACACACAATACCCCATAATGACAACATGAAAAAAGTTTTTGCTAATTGATAATAAATAAAAAACTAAGAAATCACATGTATATAAGTATTCACAGCCTTTGCCATGAAACTCAAAATTGAGCTCAGGTGCCTCCTGTTTCCACTGATCATCCTTGAGATGTTCCTACAGCTTAAATAGAGTCCACCTGTGGTAAATTCAGGTTAAACCTATGTATACGTGACAGGCAGTATATGAAACAATGCAGAAAGAATAGAGTCCCTTACACCAGTGTCATATTAACAATGGGGCAGATGGATCTACATACAGCTAGAGGCCCCCACAATGACCATATATAACAACATATATTTCATATCTCATGTTTATATATATACACAATAGAAGAGCCTATGATGTCCATACCAAACAGATTTTCCAATTACAACTCTTTATAGGCATTCGATTCCTGTTTGCCGTGGAGTAATTTCTGGCTGTGGCCCTACTCGTCTGCTTTACCGCACATGCGCGCTCATCATTGTATAGTGTGTACTTATCTATAGGTACAGACAAGAAGGCTAATGGAGGTGAGCTGCTGGTGAGATCTTACCCTCTGTGGGAGCTATTGTATAACTATAAATATTTACAATTACATATGACTTTTTATATATGCACCAAATCCTGTGTACTAAATTGAATTATTGTAGATAATAATTATCATCATCATCATCATCATGATCTTAATCTTCTTCTGAGAGACTAAGTGTGAAAGAGGAGAGGACCCTTGTGCAGGCTTCGATTGAGCCTCCTCCACTTCGGCAGTGCAGTAGACTCTGGCATTGTATCAGAGTCTGGTGCACATGCTCAAGTCTCCAGGAACATGGCAGGAAATTACTCAAGTCTCCAGGAACATGGCACCCGCGTCATGTCCGCAGTAACATCCCTGTCCCTTTGGCCCCTGAAAAGAAATTATTTACTAAGATGGGAGTTCTATTGACGATGGTTGTGGGCAACCAATCAGGCTATGTGTATCTTATTTAGAAATGTCAAAATCTGCTTAAAGGTGGGGTGGGATATTTCAGCGGAGCGTACCGAGACTCGTGTCAAATCAATTGATGTAAAGCTTATAACGGTTTCTTTGGTACGGTCCTGTAGTATTCCTCTCCAAGGTGTGGAAAGAGGTGATCTCACGTATATTCAAAGTGCAAAAAAGGTGACTTCACATGTATTCGAAAGAAAGGGTTCCTTTATAGGTTGAAAATCACAGTTATCACCGTGAGTGGGGGTACGCCCATTATTTAAAAAAAAACTATATATGTTTGTCACTTTTGTTAATTGGGTAAGTGAGGTACGTTGGCAAGAATATAATTTTTTGGCTTAGCTCCTCAAATACTTACCACACAACTTTCCAGCACTGTTCTACACATGAATTGTTTCTTTCCCTTTTTTTTAATACATGTGAGATCACCTCTTTCCACACCTTGGAGAGGAGTGCTACAGGACCGTACCAAAGAAACTGTTATAAGCTTTACATCAATTGATTTAATGTAAGTCTTGGTACGCTCCATTGAAATATCCCTCCCCACCTTTAAGCAGTTTTTGACATTTCTAAATAAGATACACAAAACAAATTAAATTTATTGTAGTTTATTATCATTTTTTTTTCATATTTGGTGAACCCCACCTGAGATCCTCCACCACGATTGAACCGCCAGCTCTTGAGAGAGATTGTACTTTAAAGAAAGGACACTGTTTCAAAACTACAAGTATCCATTGCGCCTTTTTGTCTAAGTTCCGAATTCTTGTCTAGTTGGGCAAATTGAAGTGTAGGTGACATTTCGGGAATTGTGACTTTAAGGCAGCATTGCACCACAAATATTCTATAATTCTGTTGTTTTTTGCCACCATACTTGCCTACTTTAATTGTCTCCTCTCCAGGAGAAGCCCTCCGGGGGGCGAGGCTTGTCATCATAAAGACCCACCGCCATTATGCCTCATCCCCATTCTGGTAAATGCCACGATGCACAGCTCTTCAGGGAGTGGGTGGTAATCAATGACAAGATTTGTGTAATTTTAGTCGCGCCCTTACTAAATGACAAGATTTGCACCTTTAGCTGCAAATGCCGGTATTTGACCGGCAGAAAGAGGGTTTGCAGGGGTCCCCGCTAAATGCGGGAGTCTTGCCCACCCTTCCGGTTATTCCGGTAGGGTAGGTAGTTATGGTTGCCACTTGTTCTATGGCATCTGGTGAGTCTCTGATTGCCTTCCTTATATACAAAAGATGCTATATATAACAATATAGGATTAAATGTTCGGTACAAAAGAAAACTGAAATGGGAATGATTGTTAGAGAACAGAAATGTCTTTGAATAATAAGACAGCAAATGAATGTGCAGGAAAGATACCAGCTTACAAAACACTATATTTCACATGTATACCCCAAGCACCATGCTATTCTCAAAGTGCTAAAACGGATCTCCCATAATTATTCTGTAGTTCAGAGTAGATGACTAAACAAAAAAATATGATTCCTAGTCTAGTTTGATATTACAGCCTTCCCAAATTAATTGTCCGAATGTTTTTTTTTACAATCATATAATATTTAAGTAGATGGCAAGCTGCACTGCAGAGTGCACTATTCTTATTTATCGTTCCGAGGACGTATGAATTTTCCACTGTGGCAAAGTCCGCGTGACTCATCCCTTTGTTTTAGCAACATCCGCAGCAGAAGAACAGATAAAATATGCAGCAAGAGAGGCAGGATAAAGGGACATGAATCACACTGAGTTATAGAGAGAAGAGCTTGGTTTTATCAGCCTTCCGCAAATCCCTGGATGAATAAGTGGAACGAGACAATGGAATAGCTTCATTTTTCTATGAAATTACGCTTTCAATAATATGAATTGAACCTTTTATTAATACCACTTTTGCTTTTCTGCCATAACACCAGCTGTTTTATGCTGGAATTTTCCATTAATGATCCTTGTCTTCGCTGAAAGTAGGGACCTGTTCATCGCATACGTAATTACAATGATAATTAATTTACCGGTAATATCCTAAAACTGTGTTTTCAGCCACGTTTATAGGCTTTCTTTTAATGAATTATATTACAGAATTATTACTATTATTCTAATTCACGTGCGCACTAAAGTTAACATATTTAATGGTTCTTCATTGTATGTCAGGCATGTTCCACTGGGACATGTGTCAAATGATTTACGTACCTGGTTATCATATCCTGTGAATAGTTATTATAGTTATGATGTCCCAGTGATGCCATTGTGTTACCAGTTTAATTCTCTGACTTTACCGATGCTTTAGATCAGTGGTGGAACTTGTGAGTGGTTGGCCCAGGTGCAAAAATATAATTTGGGCTCCCTCCTCTACTCCGTCCCAAGTTCACAATATGCCAGAGGGCAGGGCCGTCTTAAAAGCAGTGTGGGCCCCTGGGCAAAGCAATGCACTGGGGCCTTTACCTATTCTCCCCTCCTAGGGGTGGAGGGTGCTATCAGCAGCAGCTTTGATGTCCCACGATGGCAGGGGTGCTCTATCTTCCATTCAACATGTAGGACCTGGAGCAGTAACTTCTGCTAATTACTCCTTTACTGCACAGGTGGTGGGAGGGTGAACACTAACGTGTGGAAGGGGGCACTGAGCTGAATAAGGGTCCCTTGTAAATGACTTCCAGGGAGGTAGGGGGTGTTTTATACGCAGGGGAGGGTTGGATAATGGAGTGGGCTTAATATTCATCATTTTCTGGTGGAAGGGCAGCTTGTTTGACTGCAGATATTGCCATTATCTGGAAATAGATTTCTTAGCCTTCAATAGTATAAAAACCTAGAGTCTCAACTTTTAGGAGGTGCTGGGGATCAGAGATCAGGATCCAGAGCAATCCATTGACAAAAATATAAAACTGTACACCAGACGTTTGGAGCTGGTATCTCTGGTTCTGGGCATGATAGAGACAAGCCGCTAGTGTCGACAGAAAGGGGAGAGTCCCAGCTTTTGGAAACTCTAAAAACTCTAAGAGAGAACATGAGAAATATGACTGGGAATTGTAATTAACAGGTCGGATGTGGACTGCTGCTTTGAAGTTTCCCAGTGCCGATTTTCAAAATTCTGGTATTCCTGGAAAAAAGGGAATCCTCACGTATCATCATTGGGCCTTTATAAACCTGGGGCCCCTGGGCAAGTGCCCATTAAGCCCATACAAAAAGACGGCCCTGCCAGAGGGCAGTGGGTGACAGAGTAAAGCAGTATGATAGAGGGTGACAATATAATGCAACGAGAAGAAGAGGGTGACAGCAGAAGGCGGGACGAGGCAGAGGGTGAGAGGGGGGGCAGCGAGTGACAGAGTAAAGCAGTCTGACATAGAAAGGCAGAGGGTGACAATAGAAGGCAACAAGAAGCAATGGGTGACAGCAGAAGTCAGGAGGAGGCAGAGGGTGAGAGGGGAGGCAGCGGGTGACAAGGAAAGACAGTGGATGATGGGTACAAGCACAATGTCCTGCTCGGTGCGGATAACAGGGGGCATGTACCTTGATGGAGACATGAGCATAGTGGCCCTGCTCTGTCGGTGATAGTGGCCTCCACCCTTTGTGCTTCCCTTAGATGGCACTCGGTCAGACAGACTCAGTTACATCGGTTATGAGCCGCCTTTCATTCACAAACCTCAGTGAATCAGAAACAATTAGCAGCAGCATGTGACTGTGATCCTCAGTGCTGATAGGTGGCAGGACCGGAACACGTGGTCAGTCCCGCCTCCTCTCTAAGGTCCAGGTTCCTCATGCACTGGGGCCCACCCTGTTCTCTGCACTGGCCAGTTCATCCAACATTGCTCAAAATGGTCTGCGGAAAGGTCAAGGGATAACTCGTTGCTGGTTTGGGCATCAGTGGGCCCCTTAGTCTCCAGGGGCCCCGGTGTAATGCACCTATTGCGCCAATGGTAGTTCTGCATCTGCTTAGAATGTAAAAAGAACTGTTAAAACTCGAATGATGCACAAATAATGAAACCATCAGCAAAGCTATACAAATAGCGCAATCGCAGTGGGGTCAGCCAATATGATGTTGAACCAACCTGTTAATTTATTACAAGCTATTGAGAACATTAATCCATTAAATGTGGGCTTTAAGAAGTTATCGATTCCCAGGGAATTGATAGAGTGCTCAAGAAGGACAATAAGGGTTGGTAGGAATGATCTTCTAGACAATTGGGCAGATGTATGAAGCAATGATAAGGGAGGAGAAGTGAGCCAGAGAAGAAGCTGCACATGGCAACCAATCAGCACTAGAGTAACATCTACAGGGTCATTTATAATTTGCATAATATAAAATCATACAGAGCAGCTGATTGGTCGCCATGGGCAGCTTCTTCACTGGCTCACTTCTCCTTTATCACTCACTGCTTTATACATCTACCGCAGTGTATCTTATTAGGCTGTGCATTTCCAAGATATTTGCAGACAGTTCACAGGCTCCCTTTGAAAAAATGAAGTTAGCAGCTGATTGTTTATTTTTTCTATCTTTAATTTATCGCTCTTCAAGCTTTAAAACCTGTGCCTAAAATCAGGGGTTAAAGTGAGGGGGAACAGGGTGGAACTGAGTTCCACCACCTCTAATGGTGAGGTGGAACATTTTATCCTCCACATTGGCCCTGCACAGTAATTCTCACAGAAAAGCATTCTAGTTTGCAGGGGGATGACAAAAACCCTACCACTGTCCCTGTCTCGGCCTAATGAGAGGAGGGGAGGGGGTGTAATTAGGTGGCATAGAGAAATTAGTTCCCCCACCTCTGCATGACCACTTTATGCCCTGCCTAAAATTGAGATTCTGCTTGTCTTTGTGTTTTGCATTAAACAATCCTGACAGTCTAATATGTCAGCCCTAAAGCCCTCATACGTATGGCTAATAAAACTCCATATGAAACACTGCAGGCCCCTATTATATGCTGTGCTACTGTACATCAGCATCTTTTATCATTATTAGTTTCACCATTAATTTATACCTAAGCAGACACAGTGCAAACAAAAGAGAACAAAGCAATAGATGTACAGTGCACAATATTGCAGAACAGGGAATGTAACCTACTGTATATAACCAGTGCTGCATATGCAGCCACAGTACTCATTAAAGAAAAGAACAAGGAAAGAGGATCCTGCTTGTGAGATCATACAAAGTAAGGGAAAGTGCAGTAAAGCAGGGGAGATACAGAGGGGAGAAAAAGCGAACAAGGACCATGGAACACAGGGACGTAACTAACTATTTAGCGCCCCCCCCGCCGCATGTTTATTCGGCGCCCCCCCCCCCCCCCCACACACACACACCTAACCTGCCCCCCTTATTACCCGCGGTCTGCGTCTCGCCCGGCTCTCTGTCGGGACCTTCCTGACGTCACGGTCCCGGCCGGCTCCTGCTGCTACAATGAAAACGGACTCTTAGAAAATGGCTGCCCCTATGCTGCAGACAGAAAACTGTCTGCAGTATGGGGGCAGCCATTTTCTAATTGTCAGTTTTCATTGCAGCAGGAGCCGGCCGGGACCGTGACGGTCAGGCAGGTCCCGGCAGAGAGCCGGGCGAGACGCAGACCGCGGGTAACTATAGCCCCGCAGCCCCCCCGGCGGCGCCCCCAATTTCTCTGCGCCCCCCGCCACCGCGGGGGCTGCGGAGCTATAGTTACGCCACTGATGGAACAGTGTCTTTGAATGACAGTGGTTTTAATATCCCATTTGGAGAGCCTGTGTCATGATGCAGCATAACTGGCTTGTCATCTTGATCTGGTAATGGGATGCAGTCAAAATCCCGAGGGCCAAAATCCCGACAGGGTCAAAATCCCGAATGGGTCAAAATACCGACAAGGGCAAAATCCCGACAAGGTCAAAACCCCGACAAGGACAAAATCCCGACATTTAAAATCCGGACAAGGTCAAAATACCGACATATAGAATGTACAGGTGAAACAGTCAACATGACTTTGTGTCTAAAGGTCGTGAGGTCGACATGGGTTTTTTCACTGTTTTTGACCCGACATGTGCCGAAAGGCGGTATTTCATGCCCTACCAACTACTAGGGCGTGGTGGGAGAATAAAATAGTGTGCCGAGCGCAGCGAGGCACTGTGCCCAAAACATTGCGAGCAAAGCGAGTGATGTGAGGGGCTGCTGTTCACTTCCAACTGTGTCGATGTCGACCATGTCGACATTCGGGTCAAATAAACGGTGAAAACCCGTCGACCTGTCGTCACAAAGTCATGTTGACTGGTTCACCTGTACATTCTATATGTCGGTATTTTGATCTTGTCGATATTTTAAATGTCGGGATTTTGTCCTTGTCGGAATTTTAAATGTCGGGATTTTGACATTGTCTGTATTTTGACCCATTCGGGATTTTGACCCTGTTGGGATTTTGACCTTCGGGATTTCATACCGAATGCCTGGTAACTGCTCCTTCAGTGAGAGACTGTGCAGTTCCCGGATTACACACCTGTAATGATCCAGTGTCTGGCAAACTAACTTCACAGGTGCAGAGTCCTCATTACTGCATGTTCCAAGACCAGTCATGAAGCATTTGCATGCCTGAGGTTAGTCTAGTTTATGTGTGTACTCTAATATTTCCTAACATTGCTGCATTACATGTTTTCCAGCATCACCTATTTTCAGTCCAGCCTGCCAGTTACTCTGCAGCCATAGCTAGATTAAGGGGGGGTGCAGGATATACTGTACCCTGGACCCTCCCTCTGTCAGGCCAGAGCACAGTGACATCACTCTCACTAAAGCCCCGTGTTAGCGTCTAGGACGCTCGGCTGCCGCGGGCCGGTGCACAGAGGGTGCACACGGCTCTTCCGCCCGGCTCAGCCGAGCGTCCGTCAGTCACTTCCGCCAGGCGGAGTGATGCAACTTCCGCCCGGCGAGGACGCACTGCACCCAGCTCCCGGCGTTCCCCTGCAGCCGCTCAGCGGTTGCCTGGCAACAGGGGATGCCGGGAATCGCGCGCCCGGCCATCCTGACAGATCCATCTTCCGGAGGCAGGCCCTGCAAGGCGGCGCCATGATTGGCTGCACCATTCCTCTTAAGGAATGGACACAGGCAACATGGCGCCGGTTATAGCTTTCAGCTACTGCTGGTCCTGCTCCCGGCTTTGTTTCTGGTTCTCCCGAGTCTGTGCTGCAGCATTCTGGTTCTCATCTCCCCAGAATACCCAGCTCCACTTCCTGGGTTCACGTGAGTGCTCCAGTGGAGCCTGGTTCTTGTTATTCTCTCTGTTTAGGCAGATCGCCTCTATTTTCAGTTGCCTTATTCTTAGGCAGGTTGCATTGGATTTCTGCTATTTTTCTTTTAGGGCATATTGCCGGTGTATTTACTTTCTGGCTGAGTATCAGTCTTTTTTCCCTCAGCCCTACTGGTCTCCGTCATCAGTAGGGAATGCAGGGATTCCTATTATTTCCCCCTTAGGGGATTCCTTTCAGGCAGGACTCTGCTCCTTAGTTAGGATTGTTGCTTTGGGGAATACAGTGTTTTGTGTTATTGGGTATTCCCCGTACCCCCCTTTTTGTGTTTGCGACTGGGTCGCATTCCTGGTGCTTTGGCCTGGTGCCGGTAGATAAGGTGTCTTTTACAGTTAGGCCCTGTAGTTAGATCTGCCTCTTGAGCATACCTCTGGCGATCGCTGGCCCTTTGTCCCCCACACAAGACCTAGCTGCATCGGGGTTGGAGTGGGCCTAACTCGCTCCTTCGGACGCGGCGGCCACAGGTGAACACTAGCACTCGCAGGGGCTTGACATCTGCCAGAGGTACTCAATAGAGTGAGTGTAGGGTGCGCTGTGGCCGTCCTAACCGGCGGTCCCAGCTACGGGCTCACGCCTGACGTTCTGTACCCAGCCTTCCAGCGTAACACCCCGTACACACAGTGCGATTTATTTTCTGTTCAATCCTGATTCAATTGGACTGAATTGCATGGCGCTGTGTACAAATTAGATTGAGACTATATAGTACAGATCTGTACAATGTAGTCTTGCCTGCACAGTCTCTTTTTCTATTCTATTTTGATGCCACCAGGGGGAGCGCATCAAAATTGAATCGGGATCGAATGCGGCTGAAAAACTTTCGATTCGATTTTGACTATATAAGCAAAATCGAATAGAAAGTTAGAGAAAATCGAACCATGTGTATAGGGCTTAACGCTCTAGTGTTTCCTGTCCCAGTGTGTAAGTAGTTTAGAGGTCACTGTTATTTATACAAGTATATCCCGATCCCGATCTGATGCGCTGCCCCGCGGGTCATTAGTTCTTTATAGAGATCCTACCTGCAGCAGGTAGGATCTGAGAAATGACCATTGAAGTAGGTGCGGGTCGTGATCAGATCGCCATCACATCAGGTGAATTTTCTGAGCGGGTCGTCGGTGGGTCGTGGGCTCCATCAGCTTGTGAGCGGGTCATATGTTCCTGTAACAACCCGCTCATGAGCTGCATCATGCTGGTGTGTACCCAGCATTAGATTTGGGTGAGTTATTTTGTTTCTGCACAGGGAAAATACTGACTGATTTATTTTTACACTGCATTATAGATCTCACTTTGCAGTAAAACCCCACCCAAATCTAACTCAAAGTAACATCTACCCCACCTGCAATGCACATGGTTTTGTCTATCTAAGAAGGAATTTGCCAGAAGGAGTGAACCAAATAACCCCCTCTGTGGACTCTGGGCTGTTGCAGTGTAAATGATTGATGCTTTAAAAAAACCTGGAGATTTATTACCAAATCTTTCACTTTCTGATTTTCTCACCCTATTACATTTCACCCAAAGTCTCCAACTATCCAGCTTCCCTTCCCAACCACAGCAGGGCAGAAGCTGCTGCAGCAGCCAGAGCAAATCTCCAGCTATCCACCTATCCTTGCCAACCACATCAGGGCAGAAGCTGCTGCAGCAGCCAGAGCAAGGTTCCAACCATCCAATTTCCATTCCCAACCACAGCAGGGCAGAAGCTGCAGCAGCTAGAGCAGGTTTCTAACTATCCTCCTACCCTTCCCAACTCCAGCAGGGCAGAAGCTGCTGCAGCAGCCAGAGCAAGTCTCCAACTATCCACCTTCCCTTCTCAACCACAGCAGGGCAGAAGCTGCTGCAGCAGCCAGAGCAAGTCTCCAACTATCCACCTACCATTGCCAACCACAGCAGGAGCTGCTGTAGCAGCCAGAGCAAGTCTCCAACTATCCACCTTCCCTTCCCAACCACAGCAGGGCAGGAGCTGCTGCAGCAGCCAGAGCAAGTCTCCAACGATCCACCTTCCCTTCCCAACCACAGCAGGGCAGGAGCTGCTGCAGCAGCTAGAGCAAGTCTACAACTATCCACATTCCCTTCCCAACCACAGCAGGGCAGGAGCTGCTGCAGCAGCCAGAGCACGTCTCCAACTATCCACCTTCCCTTCCCAACCACAGCAGGGCAGGAGCTGCTGCAGCAGGTACAGAAGATTCAGAAAACCCTCAAGGAATAAGCAATCATTCAAGATAAAAAAATTACCTGACTGGGGATCGATCTCACATGGATTTCACAACGATATCTACAGTGTTTGATTCACAGACCACTCTGCTGCTTATTAATTTCAGTTTGTCCAAAGTAAAGTGAAAATGTCTTTCATTTAATGGTCCCTTATAAGCCTTTAAGGGGTCACGTAAGGGAGTCTGTATATTGTGTTGTATATCACAATACATGAAAACAACAGAAATAGCATGGACCCTTATGACCACACCCTTAAGGGCCCATCCAATTTAATCCATCTTCGAACTTAGATCATCCCTTAAGATAATAAGGTAGTGTGCAAAGTTTGAACACGATTGGTTAAAGCGTTCAAGAGTTATCATGGAACACACGCAAAGACATTGTTCAATTATACTTACAGTATGTCAAAGTACACATGACACTTATTAACACACTTTATACAGTGTGACCTAAATACATAATACTATCACCCTTACATTAGTATACCTCACATATAAACCTCAATCTACACTCCTACACATAGCACAAATCCTCACACCTCACAATGTACATCATGGGTCTTCAACCTGTGGCCCTCCAGATGTTGTGAAACTACATGTTCCAACATGCATTGCCACATTTTTTCCTATAAGAGCATGCCAAAAACCCTCAGGGCATGCTGGGATATGTAGTTCCACAACATCTGGCGGGCCACAGGTTGAAGACCTGTGATGTACATTATTCTACAACAGCGCCTAGACTTAATATCACAAATGGTGCTAAATCCTTCACTTTCATCCACCACAATTGTACACCAATATAGCCATATAGTATCAGACTTCCACTGTTCCACACTTTACCATATACTCCATGTGCTCCACAGTATTAACCCTATTGAAGAACTGCATACCGATATATATAACATTTTACACCCACTAATGAAACATAAACAAATACAGAACATACATACTATTCAGTTGCCTAGAGACTCACATAAATATGTCAGGAGAAATATGCACAAAGTCAATACATAATTCCACAAACCATTAAAATAGATTGAATTAATTTAATATGAATTATCCATAAATATAAACTGGATGTCAAAGGTGTAAAAAAAAAGATCCAGAAGAGAATTAAAAAAAATGTATTCAAAAATCTTCCGTATTTTTTTCACATCGGATGTGTATGTAAATGTCAGAAAGGTAAAGACAGATCATAGTGCATCAGATCTTACACCAATGAAAGATCAATATATCTGATACCTGCTCCGCTTGGTGCATCCTATAGCAAGAATCATGTCAGAAGATTTTTCATGTGCCTTAGCAACTACTAAACACCTTGTCAAGGTGCAGGCTTTGGTGACCTCTAAAAACAGCTGGTCGGTTTTCTGGAAATCCTTTCCTCCCTGCCATTTTGTATCGGTTTAGGGTTGGGAAGGAACAGCTGTCTGTAATATGGCCACCATGCTCTGTTTGATGTAGAGGACATTCATTTCTGGTGCTCTGCTTATAATTGTACCCTGCTGGGTTCAATGACACCATGGGCCTTATTCTGGTTGGTGCGGTCCGTTCCGAATTCTTTCGGATGGCGATTTGTAGCTACCTGCGCATGCGTAAGCAACGCAATGTGCATGTGCAACGCAGTGTCTTCGCACTCGTTCTCAACTATACCATCTACAAATGTGCACAGAACTCCCTCGGGAAATATGGGCGTCATGTGGGCGTACACAAGGGTGCGGTTTCAAAGTGGGCAAAACTGGGCGTAAATCTGGGCATACACGTGGGAGTGCACGAACAGTGGTAGGCGTGCATTCGGACCGGACACCCAGGCATTCGGATCACCCAATTAGACGGCCGCACCTTAAACACTCTCAGCTGATCACAATACAATCCACTCCTCTAGTCATTAGTGATTAATTAAACACCTTTTCACAGGTTCAATTGTAAGCATTGCTGGCTAAATGGGCCATTACAAAATACTAGAACACAGGTAAAGGGGCAACAATGAAGTACTGTATTTCAACTTAACATGATGTAAGGGTTAATCTAAAGTGCTAGTAATGTGTTTAAGTGTCATTTAGGAAGTAATTGATTTAATGACAAATAAATATACATGTTATGAGGTACCCTAATTGGATAAATGTGTCATGTTGCTGAAGCATGACTTCCGAATAGATTACTGAGGATTGCGGAAATACACCAACTCGGTGCGTACGGTTAGATTCCCGTCCGTTCGGACGCAGTAAGACCGTGCAGATTCTTTGAGTTCCCACCGCACATGCACGTTTGGATGCAGTCTGAAGACACTTCCTCTTCTTAGCGGGTCAGTCCGAACAGATGCGGACGAGCTGTGGGCGTGTGTTTTTAGAATGTCAGCCGTGCGTGGCGTTCAGTCATTTCCGAAAGAACGCGCATCCCAAAGAACCAACCAGAATAAGGCCCCATGTGTCCAGATGGATCTCTTGTGAGGGTCATTAGTAGGGAGTATAGTTAGCTACAAAAGTTGATGTCAAAAGGGTCTGGCCGAAGGCTATCATCTGCTTGGGCTGGCAGAATGTCCCCATCTGATTGGACTAACAGAAGACTCCCATTTTGGGTTCATTAGGCTGGCAGAAGGTCCCCATCTTATTGGGCTGGTAGGAGGTCACCATTTTGAAAGGATTAGACTGGTAGAAGGTCCCGATCTGATTAGCATGGCAGAAGGCGCCAATTTTGAGCTGATTAGGCTGGCTGGAGGCTCCCAGTTTGGGCTGATTAGGCAGACAGAAGGCCCCCAAATGATTAGGCAGGCAGTAGGCCCCCAAATGATTAGGCA
This sequence comes from Crinia signifera, assembly GCF_055691185.1. Taxonomy (NCBI): domain Eukaryota; kingdom Metazoa; phylum Chordata; class Amphibia; order Anura; family Myobatrachidae; genus Crinia; species Crinia signifera. Next base: position 303,005,448 of record NC_139219.1, on the reverse strand, counting down.
GGCTGAAGGTCCCCAAATGATTAGACTGGCAGACGGTCCCCAAATGATTAGGCTGGCAGAAGGTCCGCATCTGAATGGGCTGTCAGGAGTTCCCCATATTGGGATGATTATCTGGTAGAAGGTTCCCATCTGATTAGGCTGGAAGACTGGTTACATTTTAGGTTGATTAGGTTAGCAGAAGGCTCCATCTGATTGGACGGGCAGAAGGCCATCATTTTGGGCTAATTATTGCTGGCAGTATGTCCCCATCTGATTGGTATGGCAGAAGGCCCTACTGGTGTCCCAAATGTATGTAGACTATCCAGGCAAGTGGAGTTTTTTGCGTAGTAATTGGCCATTCGTTCTTTGCCTCTATATATTTTCATTAAATAACGTCACTTAATTATAAAATAATGAAATACAAGCTAAGCTCTTTTCTACAACAGTACCTGTATGGACTCATTATTCTCAGACACGTTGTTATGATTTGTACATCCAGGGGGAGGGGAGGAGATTATTAAAGTTTTACTTATACCATATCATTACTTAATATATACTTAGAGATTTGAGCAGCCATCGGCACTCCCATCTTTTAGAACTATTGTGTATAAACAAGAGTATTTTATCTGTGTATATGACTCTATTGTTGGATATTGTGTATAATGAGGGGTAGCACGACTACAATCATTTATTATATGCATCATACTCCAATGTTTGCAGAGACAGAACACTTGACTGAAATGGTGACAGAAATGCAGCTTGCCTCTGGATATTTTGATCAAAGTGTCAAGAATCTTAAACTCCTGACCACGTTCGACCTCTCCTGGATGTGAATGCACATAATAATATTTTTCAAATAGCCTATATATTATAGCCTGTATATTATAGCCTGTATATTCACCTGATGTTTTGTTAATCTGAGAATCTCATCAAAGATATGACACTAATTTGTCTATAGTGTATAAAGTTCATTTTATTCATGCAAAATAAACGTTGGTATGAAAAATGTTTTAAAAAATCTTAGGATGCACATATCTGCTGTATCAGTCACATACGGATTCTCTATTATAGATTTTATTTAAAAAAAAAAATTCTGATCCAAAGCCAAACAGAGTTCTAGACGCATTTCATAACACTCGTGATCTCTTACTATTTTTCCCTATGAAGGAAACACAGCTGGAGAGGGATCTTGCGATCCCTCTCGGGTGGGCTGCAGTATCACAATGCTGATTGCAAGTTTCCTGCTTATCACATGTTCAGTCGTTCTTGTTCCCGTGACTCCACATTGGTAAATAACCGATATACAGCAATTAGGAATTTAAATTAAATGGTGGCTTTTCAGTCTATTTATTAAATATGTCCCAACCAGCGATAAAAGTTATACATTCTACCTCCCACCTTGAGTGTACTATATACCCATGACATTCAGTCCTTCACAAACTGAACATTGGGGGATGATTCAGGTTTTACGTGGTAAAATCCGAGTTCAGTCCGGGGAACGATGTTGCGAGATTGCACATGCGTATTGGTGAAAGCACGCATGTGCAGACCAGCTGTGCAGATGCCTTCTGCAAGTATCACACTTGACAAGGTGTTTGCACAGAGTGTTGCACGCAGCTGCCGCATGGGAACGTCCAGCGTTTACTGGGTAAGCCCACAAAAACAGTGGGTGCACCCAGAAAAATGCTGGGCTGCCCCTGATCGGCCACTTTGGAATGGATGTGTAAGCATGCACAACACATCCATTGGCATGCAGGCATGACTATGCATGCGGTGGCGGGGGGCGGGTGTTTGCTGGCAGAATGGGCAGCATTTACCCGCTCACGGAGCAGTGAAAGAATGCTACTTAGCGAGTGGGTGTGAATCAGGCCTATTTATTCTGGTTTTGCCTCCTCTCTAGTTGCAAAACTTTTTTCTTTGTACTGTTTGTAAGACCTTCTATACTGTAATCCATGCTTCCTAAATAAATAAAAGGTTAATAGAAAATCTACATTCCAAATTGTTGTACGGTTTGTTCGCGTTGGTGAAAATGTCAGTAAATATGATTATACGGACGAAAATAAAATGATTAAATATATTGATTGAGAATTCAAATCAATAGAACGAGAGAAAATGAATAATGAAATATGCTAAATAGGTTGTGATGGAAATCCCGCAGCGTGAATAATGGAACAGAGGGAGTGGGACGGATGAATGGAAATGAAATCGATATTGATCATTAAAAAGAAATAACGATATTGATTTTGCGAATGAACAAAATGAGACTCGCAGATTTGCACAGCTTATTTATCTATTTCATTATCGCTTGTCCTTAATTTCTTGATTAGTATTATTATCAGTTTTCATATAGTGACTTATTAAATCTATATTATTACTTCTTTTTCATTATCACTTTGTAAAGCTCATTTCTGCATGGCTACTTTTCTCCTCATTAACTTCATCAAGGCGAGATGGGTTTCTGCCACAAACACTTAAAGACCCAACGCAGCGGCTCCCTCCAGTGTGATGGCTTTCGTTTTAGTCCATGGCCTTAGCTATATTTTATTACTGTGATTTAACTACAGTTAGTTTTAATGGCCTTTGAAGCATATTTGTTTGCATAGAAGCTTGCAGAAAATGAGGAACCCTTGACGCTGGGCTGCAAGCTTAAATGTTTTGATCAAATAAACCTGTAGGAGGGGCCTAATTCAGACTGGAACGCAAAGCACATTTTTTTTCTAATGGACAAACCCATGTTGCACTGCATGTGGGGCGAAGGCAGTGGCGGATTCAGGGGGGGGGCACCCGGGCACGTGCCCCCCTGTCATTTCATTTTGTAGCTGAGGACCAGGGCTTTCCAACGAGCCCAGCCCCGTGTCTCTAGCCCCCCGGGAACCGGAGATATCGCCTGGCAAAGCTGTAACGTTTTTTCACCCCCACCCGGTTCCGACAGCTGCCAGTTCCCCCCCTGGCATCACAGAATATTATGGTTGATCTTATTCAATTCCAAATCGCTGGGCCTTCAATATGATACCAGGCTGGTCCATATCGTTCAATCGGTTCCAGAGATATTGCATGTAAACCAATTTTTTTATTTTTGAAATGTAATTTCATGGCTGTTCATGTTCTTTGAGGGCAGATTACTCTGGAACCAAACATTCCAGTTTCACTGGAACAAAATCATTCAAAGCCCACTCAAAAGTTCTTCAATATAATACTTGTCTCATGTAAATGGGTCAGTTGGTTCCGAAGATAAAGGTGGTTAAATGAGATAACTGGTTAAAGGGGGGAGGGGTAGTTTTCTCTCCCCCTCACACCAGAAAATGCAGGGACTAGGCTGGTGTAAAAGGGGCCAACCTGGGAATGCATTTTCTGGTGTGAAAGGGGTATTATTTCAAATAGCCGGGACCTGCAGTGCTCTGAATACAGCCAGGCTCTGCCACTGTCAGTGGCTATCACTTCTGCCTGGCGGCGGCTGTCCCCCATTTACTGTACCACGAGCATGTATTCCCCCTTGGCAATGAGCATGTAATCCCACATGACAACGAGCATGGAACCTCTGGCAATGAGCATGGAACCCTTGGCAATGAGCATGTAGATAAGCAGCATTTATGTAGCATAATTTTTAATAGGCATTATGGTGTTTGGCATTATACATAATGGCGTGTAATTTAACGTGTAATGGATATTATGGTGTAAATGTTTAATGCGCGCCTTTGGTGGACAATGTCGCTGTTTATGAAGCGTATTGTGAATTTTGGCTTAATCTGTGTGGCATTATCTGAATTCTGGCTCAATCCGTGTGGCATTATGTGAATTTTGGCTCAATCCATGTGGCATTATGTGAATTTTGGCTCAATCCGTGTGGCATTATGTGAATATTGTCTCAATCCGTGTGGCATTATGTGAATTTTGGCTCAATCCGTGTGGCATTATGTGAATTTTGGCTCAATCCATGTGGCATTATGTGAATTTTGGCTCAATCCGTGTGGCATTATGTGAATTTTGGCTCAATCCATGTGGCATTATGTGAATTTTGGCTCAATCCATGTGGCATTATGTGAATTTTGGCTCAATCCGTGTGGCATTATGTGAATTTTGGCTCAATCCATTTGGCATTATATGAATTTTGGCTCAATCCATGTGGCATTATGTGAATTTTGGCTAAATCTATGTGGCATTATGTGAATTTTGGCTCAATCCATGTGGTATTTTATGAATTTTGGCTCAATCCGTGTGGCATTATGTGAATTTTGGCTCAGTCCATTTGGCATTATGTGAATTTTGGCTCTATCCGTGTATTATTATGTGAATTTTGGCTCAATCCGTGTGGCATTATGTGAATTTTGGCTCAGTCCATTTGGCATTATGGGAATTTTGGCTCAATCCGTGTGGCATAATGTGAATTTTGACACAATCCATGTGGCATTATGTGAATTTTGGCTCATTCCATTTGGCATCATGTGTAAGGGGCAAGTATAATGGGGTCTAGTATTTTGTTGCATAATGTGTAGAAGTTGTATATGGTGTGGTTAACTACACTCATGGACACGCCCCCTGTTGAGTGGCCACACCCCCTTTCCCGGAGCGCGCCTTCAGGGCGCGCACAACTGCATCCTTCACTTTTGTCGCCATGGTGGGCCTGCGTACTTTTAATCCCATTCCCACCCTCTCTCAGCCGCTCTCTTAGCATGTACACTGGCACCACTAACACCGCCCCTCCCCCACCTAAACCCTCTTTTATCATGGTGCCCCCCCTGTCATTTTATCCTGGATCCGCCCCTGGGCGAAGGCAACATGTGCAGAGAGCGTTAGATTTGAGTGAGGTGTTATCAAACTCATACATGCACGCAGGGTGGGTTTCTGAGTACCTAGAACCCCCCCTCCCCTCTTGGCCACCGAGTTATCGCGCAGCAGGTGCCTATTTTTAACTTAATTTTTCTCTCCCTACATTATTTCCTGGGCTCAGCGGCAGTGAGACCTCCCTGCGCAGCTACAGCATCTGTCAACAGACTGGGCCTGTAGGGGGAGCAGCTCACGGCCTGTCCTGTTTATTTGGGGGGGGGGATATGATGATGCCTGTGCTGTCTCCTGGAGGGGAGGGGGGGTAGTATTATGGCGCCAGTGTGCTGTCTATCTATTTGGGGCGGTGGTGGAGGTATGATGAGGCCTGTGCTGTCTGTCTTTTTAGAGGGTGGGGGGGGGTAGGATAATGTTTGAGCTGTCTGTCTATGAGAGCATGTACTGTAGGTGATTCCACCAGACGTGTGCTGTGCTATGATGCATTATAATGGAGTTATGTTGTCCCGTAAGACAGTGTAATGAAACATTAACTATAGTGATATATATATATATATATATATATATATATATATATATATAATTGGATTGAGGTTTATTTGTAGGGTAACGTGGAGCTATTACAAGGGTTCTGCCTGGTCTATACCTTGGGGTGTGTCACAAACCCCCCAGAATTCAGAAGAAATGTGTGAATGGTATAGACAGCTAAGAGGCTCCCCTTTTTTTGTTTTAGACAGTCTAAAGCAAAAAAAGGGGAGCGCCCAGCTGTCTATACCATTCACAAATGTCTTCAATATATATATTAGTATACAGCAGGTCATATGTACAGTATAGTATACAGCAGGTCATCCGGCACTGGGTCTGATTGATATGGAGGTTCAAAACTAGGAAATAAATGCTCTCCAAGTCATAAATCTGCATATCTGGACCCCCCCCCCCCCTCTTTCAATCCTGCGTTTGCCACTGAAACTGTAATCTAAATTGCAGTGTATAAAGCAGCCAGTATTTACCCTGCACAGAAACAAAATAACTCACCCAAATCTAAAGCCTTGTTACCCCTCATCTAGGATCACCCACTGCCTCTCCAGTATACCCAATCTCTCTCCATTGCCCACTGCCCCCCCTGCACCATCATCTCCCTATTCCTCTCCCTTTGCATCTCTCCCATCACCGTTCCCTGTCACCCACTGGCATATAGATATGGCATTCCCTCTGAGGCCACACCCTTGTTGTTACGCCAGACCCACTTTCCCAGGAGTGCCCCCTCCTGTCTTGGTGCACCCACCCTAGTCATTTTCTACTGGATCCACCTCTGCCTGAAGTTTTTATAGGTTTAGCTGAACCAAGTTTGTTCAGGGAATTATTGATTATCTAAATATAATAAGGAGACCCTGATGTGATGTGTGAGGTGCAGATTACAGGCCAGCATCAGACCCCTTCTATTTCCCTGTTTAGCACAGCCAGCGGCCACAGTTCCCCTGCCTCACACGTACTTCACACCAACTCAGCAAGCTCATCATCCTTTCTCCTCTTATAATACAGCACATTCAGTATTGAGGCCTTTCATATATGTTCAGTATATGGCAGCTGAACAACCTTGTACTAGCCCAGTCCTGGTTGCTAAGCAACACCAACCTCTGAGGCAACTGTTGGTCCTCTGTGGGTGCAACTGTACATGTGGAGGGAGAGCGTAGTGATATGTCACTATGGCGGTGCATCACTCTACTGCTTATTACGGATGGATTATGGTTGGTTTCTCCAAAATAACGCTGATAAGGCTTCACTTTATTTAAAATAAGTTCTAAGATACCTTCTACATCCCAAACACTTATAGCTATGTAAATATTACAATATTACATAACATTGCTGATCCTTTAGTTCTAAAGAATTAATGACTCCCCTCCTCCCCCACCTAGGGTTACCACCTCATCCCTTTAATTCTGGACACATATTAATTACACAGGTTCTGTGGCTGGCTGACTTCAAGACTCCATTTCAACTGTTTTTTTTAAACACCCACAGAACCTGTGTAATTAATATGTGTCCGGAATTAAAGGGATGAGGTGGTAACCCTAGCCCCACCTAGAGTCCTGAGTACCCATGGTACTAGCGGATGGACAGGATTGCTGAAGGAGTGGGGTTACAACGTGACCATAGGCAAAACTACAGCAGTCCTCTCGGCCTGACAATCAATATCAGAGTGCCCCATCCACCATTTTAAATTATGTTTTTACTTACAGCTAACATGAGCTCCTCTATCATCAGTGTCATCTTTGCTCAATGCCAGCTTCTAACTAGTTCCGATCACCAGCGTACCTACATTCCTCAGTGGCAGCCCATTTCTCACATCTGCTTGCACAACCCACTGTACATTTGCACCACAACTTCTCCTCCCTCATTTTTGAACTCTCCCCTTTTTGGGCCTTTCTGCCCTCTTATTCTGCATAACCGGTGCTGGAGGCTGCCAATCAGACGTAGTGTACTGAAAGCTGGCCATGCACTTGTGCGTCATGTACCAAGACCTAGCTGATGAGCTGAACAACTTCTATTGCAGGTTTGAAAAAGTAGTCCACTGTGAACCAAACCATACCCTCTGTGCTGTCCCAAATGTCGACAGCCAACTCCAGTCACTCCAAGTCACCCAAGTAGAGGTGGAGGAGATGTTCAAGAAGACCAAACCAAGGAAAACACCAGGTCCTGACGGGGTGTCACATCTGCCCTGAGAGTATGCACAGGTCAACTTGCCCCCATATTCACCAGGATCTTCAACAAATCACTGGAGCTCCCTCCTGGCTCAAAAGTTCCACTATTGTTCCGGTCCCCAAGAATCAACTATTACAAATCTGAATGACTACCGGCCGATAGCTCTGACTTCTGTGATCATGAAAATATTTGAGCGCCTGGTACTGAACCACCTGAAAGCTGTGATTGGCCACCAGCTAGACCCCCTCCAGTTCGCCTACCGATCTAATTGATGCGTTGAGGTCGTAGTCAACCTGGGCCTGCACTACATTCTGCAGCACCTGGATATGCCTGGTACCTATGCAAGGGTCCTGTTTGTCGACTACAGCTCGGCTTTCAAAACAATCATCCCCAACATCCTCCACCCCAAACTTCTCTGCCTAGGAGTCCCTGAAGCTATGTGTTCTTGGATTGTGGACTTTCTGACTGATAGAAAACAAGTTGTGAAAGCGGGGGAATTCACCTCCTAAGTGCAGTCCATCAGCACAGGAGCCCCCCAGGGCTGTGTACTCTCACACCTGCTCTTCTCCCTGTACACCAACGACTGCACCTCAGAGGCTCGGCTTTCAAAACAATCATCCCCAACATCCTCCACCCCAAACTACTCCGCCTAGGAGTCCCTGAAGCTATGTGTTCTTGGATTGTGGACTTTCTGACTGATAGAAAACAAGTTGTGAAAGCGGGGGAATTCACCTCCCAAGTGCAGTCCATCAGCACAGGAGCACAGTAAAGATAATCAAATTCGCTGATGACACTATTGTCACTGGCCTTATCAAGGAGGGGTATGAATCGGCCTACAGACAAGAAGTGGACAGATTGGCTCAGTGGTGCAGCAGGAACCATCTAGAGCTCAACCCACTCAACACCATTGAGATGGTAGTGGACTTTAGGAAGAAGGCTGTTGGTGTTCCTCCGCTAACAATTGCTGACAGTGTGGTGTCGTTAGTGGACTCCTTCAAGTTCCTAGGGACCACAATCTCCCAGGAGAGTTCAACATCCCACAGAAGCTTCTGCACCTCTTCTACTCTGCAATTGTGGAGTCTGTACTGTGCTCGTCAATACTGGTCGGGTACGGCTCTGCCAGCAAGAGAAATGCAGACTCCAAAAGGTAGTCAGAACTGCGGAGAAGATAATCGGGACAGACATTCCCTCTGTCCAGGACCTGTACCTGTCCAGAGCAAAAAATCGGGCAACAAATATAGTCATGGACCAACTACATCCATGGCCATGGACACGGTGTCCCCTCGGAATAACTTTCTATATGACTGTACATGTTACCCTACCTGTTTATATTGTTTATACTGTATGCTGTTTACTTGTTACCCACCTGGCTGATTAACAGCAAACCGAAAACAAATTCCTAGTATACGCAAGTATACCTGGCCAATAAAGCTGATTCTGATACCCCATGAGCCACCTGAGATCGCATGTGCTACTGTATATCGCATGCGCTCCTCGTTAAGCGTGCCTGGCTTGGCTGCGATCCAACATATGTCTCCTGAAGCCCGTGCAACCCTCAGGCTCCGATTCATGCTACCGTATTTATTGCGGCAAATGCATGAAAAGTGACCAATTCGCTTGCGAATCGCACTAGTGTACGGGCACCTTAAGGCTATCAGGTAAGCACAATTTCCTTGTGCAGTATCTGCATAGGAAACGTTTGGCATAAGGGTGACTTGGAAAAAAAAATAGCTGCGACTCTAAGATGCCGAGAAAGTTTGGAAACCACTACATTTATCAATATACAAATAAGAAGAATCAGTACCTACTCAAAGAAATGGGGTTTTCTGTTTATTTACAGATTGACCTTGGCTCTGCCCTACATCCAGTTCATACACCAGGCTCCAGATTAACCCCCTACTTAGAACTGCAACAATCTATTCAACAGGACTTATTAGGTCACCCATATGTTTTTATCAATCAGAACCTTATGATAAAGATATAATGACACGGACAACTGTATAGATCGGAATAAATGAGGTCACAGCCAGAATTTATTATAATCGAATTGCTGAAATGTAAAAGATTGGTCAAGGTGGCCAAGAAGCGTGGCCCCTCGACAATAGCCCATAACTCATCTCATTGATAAATAAATGGGCATGGAGTCTCCACGCCCTGCGAAACATTAATGAGTAGCTCCATTACCCCTTAATAGGCAACCTGGTCCTCCCCTAAGGTAGTGACAGACTCGCCTCCCTCAAAGGGGAAATGCTAGTCAATCTCTGTCACGCTAAATTCAAGCCGCCGAGGAGCCATGCTCTCCACCTGCTGCGCCTCGCCTTGCAAGGTCCAAAGCCTTTGCAACTCCTCCATATCCCTTCTTACTTTGGGTGGGTGGGAGGGACCCAAAATTTGGCAAGAGGAAGTAGTTATCTCAGCCAAGCACTGGCTCAAACTTTTGACTGACACTATTAATAAATCAATACCATAACTCATTCCACTCATCTCCCAGCTAACTCTGTTCTTCCTACAAAAAAACTGGGTGTTTATTTCATCTCAAGCTTAGGTAAGCTTTTGATTCTATTTAGTGAATTAGTGCATAAAGTATACATATTGTATCCCAAAGCAACAAATCAAATATTACCTTTCATTAGCCTTTCAAGCTGGACTGCTAAAAGCTGATATCTGATTGGATGCTACTGATTACAGCAAATGACTGTACTTTGCACCATTATTAAACTATGGGGGAAATTTACTAAGAATACGAATACGATTTCTCGTATTCGTATTCTTAATACAAATGAACACGAATGCATACGGCTGTTTTAGCCATATGCAAATTTGTATTCCGGAGGGGAATTTACAAAGCAGTCAAATACGACTGCTTTGTAAACCCCCGATGTCATATTAATTTGTATTAGCGGCCGTAACCAGCACCAGGCTCAAAGAGCCGGGCCTGGTTTAAAAAAATCAGAAATCCATTAAAATAGGGCCTGACCTGGTTCCCAAAATACGGGGGACAAAATGAATAGGGGTCCCCCGTATTTTAAGAACCAGCCCCAGGCCCAAACAGCCAGCAGGCTAATGTCACAGCCGGGGGACACCAATTATATAAGGTCCTGCGGCCAAAATATTAACCCTACTGACCAGTCAGCATGAGCAGGGGTCCTGGGGGGTGGGGACAACCCCAACAAAGTGGTACCCCCCCCCCTCCAGACCTTGCCTGCCCAGGCTGAAGCCTGGTACTGTCCCCAATACCCCTGGGCTGTGGGTACCGGGCTGATTCAAGTTTAAAAATTAGAATAAACCATTGGGTTTTGCTGTGGAACATTGGGTGACATTCTATGGGATGAAATTTGTGTTTTTTGGCGAATATAAGTAAAAAAAATGGCGTCATCGCATTTTTCCTTGAAATCGCATATTTAATAGGATGCGCTAAGGGACGGATATCGCATATTATTTGCGATAACTCATGCGGACCAAAAGTGTGTGAAAAATTCGCATTTTTATCACATCCAGATGTTTTCATACAGAAAAGTATACAAATCGCTTATTTAATGGGATGCGTTTTCGCAAATCGCACTTTTAAGGTGTCTAATAATTGCATTTTTGCATTTTTTCAGACCAGGTTCTGTTGGGCGATTTGGCCCAGAACTCACTTTGGTCAAGTGCACAAATGGTTAATTTAAGCACAGGTGCCCTCAATTTCACTCAGAAACACCCCTACATATACCCCAACATCATTAAGGACACCTGTGAGGGTTTGAGACATGGAGATTTCGCAGAGTGGTTTGGAGTTGCTCATTTGTGATGTGGCCCATTTGGAGGAGCTGCGCAGGAGGGAGGAAGCTGCACACCAGATCCAGGTAGCCCCCTGACTACTGCTTACCCCACGTATGTATCGTGCTCGGCTGTACCTGGACTCCCTCTCGGATCAACAGGTTGTGGGGATGTTTAGGCTGAACCGCAATAACCTGTTGGACTTATATGAGCAGGTGAGAGATGATTTGGACCCTTTCGGGGGAGGCAACTATGCAGTGTCTGGGCTGCAGAAATTAATGTGTACCCTCTACTATTTGGCCACAGGCTCCACTCAGTCTGTGACCTCATGGTCCTTGGGGGTATCACAGCCCACTTTCTCTAAGCATTTTACTCAAGTGTTACTTGCTTTAAAGAAGTTGTGGCGGACATACATCAGATTCCCACGTTCTGAGTTGGAGTGGCAGGACCACAAGGTGGCTTTCTATAGACTCTCAGCATTCCCTCACGTGCTGGGAGCTATAGACTGCACACACATTGGGATTAGGGCACCGCACGTGCAGGGCCACGTCTATGTCAATAGGCGTGGGCGGCACTCCCTGAACGTGCAGGTTGTATGTGATGCTCATCTGAAAATCCTAAGTGTCGTCGCAGGCTTTCCTGGGAACTGCCATGACGCCTATATTCTGAGGCACTCAGCCCTCTGTAACCAATTCAACCAACAACAAATGCCAGAGGGCTGGCTACTTGGTAAGTACATTTTTACATATTACCCTCTCTGTCCTTATTTGTACCTGCTCAAATGTGTGTGTTTCCAGTTTCACAAGCATATTGCTGTTGTCCCAGTGTCTCCTGTTTGCACAATGCACATACCTTACCATATAAGGCAATAACTTCCTATCTGTGTTTTAGGTGACTCAGGATATGGGTGTGTTTCCTGGCTCATGACACCTTTGCGCTCCCCAGAGGGCCCTGCACAGCACTGGTATAATGAAGCCCATATTGCAACCCGCAATGTGGTGGAGCGCACATTTGGCGTATTGAAAAGTAGATTCCGGTGTTTGGACTGGTCATCGGGTACGCTGCTTTACCAATCTGCAAAAGTAGTGATGATCGTCCAGGCTTGCTGCATGTTACACAACATAGCCCTGTCCCAACCTGCCTATGTGGAGGAGGAACATGCAGCAGTCGTGCAGGAAGCCCAACCTACCACACCTCGGGTAGTGAGGGGTACGCAGAGGGGGAATCTGGTGCGTACACAAATCATCAGGCGTTACTTTTCTGGTAAGCACATGTGCCCTGTATTCCAACATGTACCTTTGCTGTAAGTGTACTCATAAACAAATTATTTAGCAATACCATCTGTTTCCACCCACATTTAGCCTAATACACAGAGCCCAACGGATGCAGCTGGTGGTGCTGACCTATCCCTTGCTGTAATCAACCTTGTAAGTACATTTGTAACATGTATGAATTTAGTTTGCTCTAAAACATGGCTCACCTGGTGTTGTGGAACTACACGTGCCAGCATGCCCTGACACACAATAACCATTACAGTCCAAACAATGAGTGCCAGAGCTTGCTGGAATATGTAGTTCGAAAAAAGGGATGTAGTCTAACGAAGAAGACTAAAGAAGAACCAAAAGGTTTTTGGGGCACGCTTAGTATGATAAATTGCAGATTAATTGATGTATATATGAAGTAACAATAAAACGTAACTTTTAATGGAAAGCTTAGTTAATAAAATAAATTCATATTAATATATTCACACACCGTTTATGTGATTATTGGAGAGCACCTTATGTGGTGGGCTCCCGCCAATTAATGTGACAATATCAGAAATCAAGTTATTACAACAAGAGCGAAAATGTTAACATAATATAATACTTTGCCTAGTACCAAATTTTTATATATAATATACGGTTATCGGCAAAAAAAGGGGGCACGGGTCACTGCGCACCGCCACTACAGTGTCCACCACAGTGGTGGAGATTGTAGAGATGGATTGTAAGGTCAAAAAGATGGAAGAGAGAAAGGGAGGGTTCAAATTTGTTGTGGCTGCATCCCAAGGATACTAACAGACGTACTGCCCCAGTGGATGAATACAGCACTGGATGTTCCCTACAGGTCCCCCATATAGGTACTTGTCCAGCCTCTCACTGCTTAGCTTCTGTGTTCGGATGGTTTACAGGCGGTCCAGTGAAGTATGGCTGTATAGGCCTTGCTGGTTAATTCCGGTGTCAATAGGGTGGATGAGCCCAAGTAGGCTTCTGCTGTCCAAAACCGTTCAGAGCAAGGCAGACCTGTTACCCATGTAGCATTGCAGGAGTGCTTGTGCTGGCTGGATGGATGAGAGAGCCACGAAATAAGAAAGTTCAGTGATAGGAGGTGCTAACAAACAGAACCCTCATCTCTGCTGTCAAAACATCATGCAAGCATCAGATAGTTTGATGAGAGTCAGAGGATCATGCGATAGCTCCTCTAAAATGAAACAACCGGGTAGGATAAGGATATATGAGCCCGTAGGGCTTAAGGAGAAGATTTCAAAAAAATGGTAAATGTACCCACGGTCCCTAGATGAAAGGGAAATAGGCACCTAGTGTCAGTGTATATATTACTAGAGACACCAGATACAAGCCGGGGAATCCGAATAATGATTGGGGTAATTAGGACTGAAAATAATTAGCAATTCAGTCCTTAGGATTTAGTAATAAATAAATAAACATAAGCACAAATCAGGTAGTAAATGGTCTCCCAAAAGACCCTATGTATGCCGTCAGGTGTTGGTTACTTAGGTAGTACTGAGTGTGTAGCAATCAGATGTCATGCAGAGGTGGTGGGCATGTGAAAATCACAGACAACCATAAACTCAAGACCATATGTGGATGCTGACAAATACTAGTTAAACAAGTATTGATTAGTACATGATATTCAGACGTCATACAAAGGTAATTCAATAGAAGCACTGATGCTGCGAGTAGATTAGATTGGTAAGTAATCAAAGGGTTAATATTCAGCTCGGTGCTGTAAGAGTACGTGCAGCGGTTTGAACAGGTAAATATGCAGGCAATACTGTTTAGTAATTCCTAAATATATGGAGTCACACTGTTAATAAACACCCGTTTATGGGGTGTGATATGTGATCAAACAGGAATAGTAAACGTAAAGATTGTTACCGCGGGAGACCAGGGTGTGGGGGGTTAACCCCGTTACCTGAGTCGGCTGTGGAAGTTCTGCTCGGAGATGGATGCCGGTGGGCAGGAGCATAAGTTGTTTGAGGTTAGTGGTGGCGGTGTGATGCGCGCTGTCGCGCCGCAAGGAGGGTAGAAGTAGGACGGCTGGACGGTCACTCCGTATCAATTTGGAGTTCTCAGCCGGCACTGGTGGGGGCGGTGAGCGTGACCACGTGTGTCCTTCCTGACACGTGTTTCGCGTAGAGCTTGGTCACAGGGGTGTGTGCAGGTGGGAGGGTAAGGAGGGATTACTTATGGCGCGTCTGACCAATACAATTGTGGAACGGGTGGTGGAGGCGGGTACTGATCCCGAGAATGGGGGAGTGCGTTCTGTAATTAGGTTTACGTTGGTATAGACGTGGAGACTGTGTATGCTGGCCGTGAAGAGGGACGGGCAGTAAGCTAGACACTGGACGCTAGTCAGGTTGCCTGGGTTACCTGCGCAGCTGTATGCTGGATATGAAAGGCTATATATGCAGGGAGGCGGCGTAATGCTGCAGGCAGGACTGCGGTCATGTTGCCAGATTGCAACAGTGGCAAAGTGTATGCGAATAGCAGTATAGAGGTAAAGTGGCCATAGTAGTAGGCGTAGCTGTGTCTATACGTTTTAAAATGGTGAAATAAAAGGGGGGGTTTTAGGGGAATGAGAAAAAAATATAGTAAAATAGAGACATATGGTTATAGATTGTTGTTGATTGGCTACTGTTGGAATGGAGGGCAGGCCACTATGATATATAGGAAATATACATGCACATACATGTGAAAGAATATATACTTGAAAAAATATATATTATAGATAATGACAATATATGTATCTAAAATATAGTAGTTAATGCTGTGCCTAGGTACTGGTGACACATGAAAGGTGAAAAGCACCTGAATGTCTGAGATGACAAGATAGTAGAGATGGACACAGCGAGATAGGGATATAATTTGGAGCTGTCCTGTCAATTGGGGAAGAAATGTAAGTCGAGCTATCGTTGGATACGGGAGGGCAGAGAGCACTATAGTAGTGGTACCCGGAGATTGGGATTAACATATCGTCGGAGAGAAAGGAGGACACTGGAATGGTGATAAAGTGTGGGGAGATAAAGTTAAGAATTTTGGTAGATGTTAACTTAAAGGAAGGCACTGTATTTTATGTCCTCGTTCAGGCCCTTTGGGGCAAGTGAGCCTAGCTGGAAAATCCACCAGCTTTCCCTGCGGAGGAGTGCCTGATTGATGTCTCCACCTCTTCGGCCCAGGTGTATTTGTTCAAGGCCTGAGAATTTAAGATCATCCGTGTTCGAGGCGTGCATCCTGAGAAAATGGCGTGCAATTGAGGTTAGGGTTTTAAAATTGTCTTTGTCCCTGGAGGCGTTGCGGATGTTACCTATATGCTCCAAAATCCTCTGTTTTAAAGGGCGGGATGTCATTCCTACATATCTAGCCTGGCATGGGCAAGTGATGCAGTATATGATATTTTGACATTTACAGTTGTAGAAACCTCTAATCCTGATGTCGTCGCCATATCTATCTTTGATTGTCTGCGTATTGATAATATGTTTACAGGCTTTGCAGCTGCCGCACGGGTAACTGCCGACTGTTGTGGGTTGGGTCGCACGTCTTGCTACATAGTGGCTTCGGACCAGGTTGTCCTTCAGATTGGGTGCCCTCCGCCAGCTCATATCAGGTTTTGGTTTTAATTTGGAGGCCAAGTCATCATCTGTTAGCAGAATATGCCAATGTTTCTGAATTGAATCTCTGATTTCTCTCCATTCATTACAGAAATCGCCTACTATTCTGATAACTGGTGGGGTATCATCCGGTGGTTTGGTGTTGAACAGGATATCATCTCTGGTCTTCGGCTGGATAGATTTCATAGACCTCTTGATAAGTCTCTTCGAATATCCCCTCTCCTGTAGCCTGTTGGTAAGATCGTGACAAAGTGTGTTATATGTGGTATCATCAGAGCAGTTTCGTCTTAATCTGAGAAATTCGCCTTTTGGAAGATTAGTTACAGTTGGCGGAAAATGGGAGCTACTCCTGTGCAGCAGACTGTTAGTGGAGGTGGTCTTTCTGTAGAGTTCGGTGGACAGGGAATTGTTGGCACCCCGATAGATGCGGAGATCAAGAAAAGTAATACTGTCCGGACTCCAGTCATATGTGAATCTCAGGTTCAAAGTGTTCACATTTAGTCTTTGAATGAAATTGGTGAGGTGTTCAGGAGATCCCTTCCAAATTATCAATATGTCATCGATATATCTTGTCCACATATGGACACAGTCGATGTAGGTGTCATCTTGAAGAACCACCTCCTTTTCCCACCATCCAAGGAAGAGGTTGGCGTATGTGGGGGCGCAGGCCGCCCCCATCGCTGTTCCTCTCCCCTGGATGTAGTAGTACTGTTCGAAAACGAAATAGTTTTTGTGTAACACAAAGTCCAGCAGGATCAAAAGAAAATCATGAAAGGGGGTGAGGCCCTCAATTTCCAAAAAGTATCGTACAGCCGCAATCCCAAGATCGTGTCGGATGCAATTATAAAGAGACTCAACATCCAAAGATACAAGGAGATGGTCGTCGTCTAAGTAGATGTTATTCAGTTTCTTTAGGACTTCCGTTGTGTCTTTGGTGTATGAGGGTAGGCTCATAACGTGGTGCCGAAGATGGACATCTAAGAAAATACAGGCATTCTCTATGAGCGATCCGTTGCCGGATACAATTGGTCTGCCCGGGGGTGACTGTAAATTCTTATGTACCTTTGGAAGGAGATAGAAGGTGGCTACCCTTGGATTAAGGTTTAACAGGAAAAGATGTTCTGATTTAGTGATGGTACCATCTGATAGGGCCCTATCTATTAATCTTTCGAAGGCAACTTTAAAATTGGAGGTGGGATCAAATAGGGTTTTGGAGTAACAAGATTTATCATTTAATTGTGAGTGAACCTCTTTGAGGTACATATCTGTGGGCCATAGGACAATATTACCCCCCTTGTCCGAGGGTTTGATGACAATGTCTTGCCAATCTCTGATCTCTTTGATAGCTGCTCTTTCAGTTTTGGTGAGGTTACCCTTGGTTCTATACTTTTTGTTCTTGCGATGTAGTTCATCAAATTCCTTAGAAACCAGGTTTACAAAGACCTTGACCTCAGGGCAGATAGTGTCCTGTGGGAAGAAAGTGGACTTTTTTTTGCAGATGGTTCTGTTATTAGTGGCGGATGTTTCTGTTCCCTGTAGCATTTCCAGGTCCGCAATGGCCTGTAACTCTTGTGAAGTCCAGTTGACTGGGATGTCGGGGGTATCAGTTTGACAGCGAGAGTGGAACTTGGCTAGAAGTAATTTTCTACCAAACAGATGCAAGCTGGTTTCCCAGTGGAATCTGTCGAAGGTATGGGTTGGAGAGAAAGAAAGGCCTTTTTCAAGGACTCTAGTCTGTTCAGTGGTGAGGGAGTGATCAGATAAGTTGATGATTTGTAATTTGGTCACTGTGGACTCTACTGTGGGCGTTTCCTTTGGGATTGTCGGCTCGGTTGACGCGGCTCCCATCTCGTCCAATCTCGTCTTCCCCTTCTTCCTACTTCGTCTGGTCTTCCTCTTCCCTGAAAATGTCCTCGGCCTCTGCCAAATTCTAAAAAATCGCTTCCTCTGTTGTGGGTCTCCTCAGTATGAGTGCTGTCATCAGTACTCGAGTACTCAGATTCTGAGACTGATTGTGTGCCCCGTTGATCTCGATTGTATGTCTGCCTTTGTGGTCTCTGTGGTTTGGTCCAATTGAAAATTTTTCCGGTTGAAAAATCGTGTTGGTCTCTCAAGAATTTGTTCTTTTTACGTTCTGTTATAACGTTTTCATAGGTCTCTAGATCTCTTTTAATCTTCTCAAATGTGCTCTGAAAGAGAGGGTCAGTTTCCCACTTCTCCAACTTTTTTCCAAATGTGTCTATCTTTTGAGTGCACTCTTCAAGAATCAGATGATTGTGACGTATTAATATAGTCATCAATTCCTGGGAACATTTAAGCAGACTGGTCTCCCACTCTTTTTTTAGGGCCTCAGTCTGAAGTTCAAATGCCGGGAAAGTTTTGGGTCTCAGTCCTCTCGGGGTAATCTTTTGTTTACTATAGTTCTCCAGGCTAGATAATTCCCAACTAGATCGTATTTGTTTTTGGAGAGTCTTTTTTAGGTTAGACAGATCCTCATCCCAATTGGTATCGCTGTTTGTAGAGGCAGATTGCGAAGGGAAAATGGCATCAAAATTGCTACTTTTATGTTTGTAAATTAATTCATTACGAAGGTTAAAAGCAGCCATTTGAGTAGAAGTGGAAAATGTATGGGGAATTTAACCTGATAATGGAAATAGGTACGGTAATCCCTCCTAGGGAAAGGTTAATATGATAAAGAGTAAAGCTTTTTAAGATCTGAATATAGAGTGGCCGTGCACAACCTAGAAACTGAGACAGACCTCAGTGAGTATCTTGGATTGAGACAGGGGTGGGCTGGCACAGGCTGGGGGGACAATTGGGTGTTATTAATTAATTAGATAATTCAAATAAACCAACATGAGAAGGTGGCCATGCGGGAAAAACCCTGACTGGCTATAGACGGTTGGTGGTGCTCCCAAACAAAGTTCAGAATATACACTGAAAAAAGGGATGTAGTCTAACGAAGAAGACTAAAGAAGAACCAAAAGGTTTTTGGGGCACGCTTAGTATGATAAATTGCAGATTAATTGATGTATATATGAAGTAACAATAAAACGTAACTTTTAATGGAAAGCTTAGTTAATAAAATAAATTCATATTAATATATTCACACACCGTTTATGTGATTATTGGAGAGCACCTTATGTGGTGGGCTCCCGCCAATTAATGTGACAATATCAGAAATCAAGTTATTACAACAAGAGCGAAAATGTTAACATAATATAATACTTTGCCTAGTACCAAATTTTTATATATAATATACGGTTATCGGCAAAAAAAGGGGGCACGGGTCACTGCGCACCGCCACTACAGTGTCCACCACAGTGGTGGAGATTGTAGAGATGGATTGTAAGGTCAAAAAGATGGAAGAGAGAAAGGGAGGGTTCAAATTTGTTGTGGCTGCATCCCAAGGATACTAACAGACGTACTGCCCCAGTGGATGAATACAGCACTGGATGTTCCCTACAGGTCCCCCATATAGGTACTTGTCCAGCCTCTCACTGCTTAGCTTCTGTGTTCGGATGGTTTACAGGCGGTCCAGTGAAGTATGGCTGTATAGGCCTTGCTGGTTAATTCCGGTGTCAATAGGGTGGATGAGCCCAAGTAGGCTTCTGCTGTCCAAAACCGTTCAGAGCAAGGCAGACCTGTTACCCATGTAGCATTGCAGGAGTGCTTGTGCTGGCTGGATGGATGAGAGAGCCACGAAATAAGAAAGTTCAGTGATAGGAGGTGCTAACAAACAGAACCCTCATCTCTGCTGTCAAAACATCATGCAAGCATCAGATAGTTTGATGAGAGTCAGAGGATCATGCGATAGCTCCTCTAAAATGAAACAACCGGGTAGGATAAGGATATATGAGCCCGTAGGGCTTAAGGAGAAGATTTCAAAAAAATGGTAAATGTACCCACGGTCCCTAGATGAAAGGGAAATAGGCACCTAGTGTCAGTGTATATATTACTAGAGACACCAGATACAAGCCGGGGAATCCGAATAATGATTGGGGTAATTAGGACTGAAAATAATTAGCAATTCAGTCCTTAGGATTTAGTAATAAATAAATAAACATAAGCACAAATCAGGTAGTAAATGGTCTCCCAAAAGACCCTATGTATGCCGTCAGGTGTTGGTTACTTAGGTAGTACTGAGTGTGTAGCAATCAGATGTCATGCAGAGGTGGTGGGCATGTGAAAATCACAGACAACCATAAACTCAAGACCATATGTGGATGCTGACAAATACTAGTTAAACAAGTATTGATTAGTACATGATATTCAGACGTCATACAAAGGTAATTCAATAGAAGCACTGATGCTGCGAGTAGATTAGATTGGTAAGTAATCAAAGGGTTAATATTCAGCTCGGTGCTGTAAGAGTACGTGCAGCGGTTTGAACAGGTAAATATGCAGGCAATACTGTTTAGTAATTCCTAAATATATGGAGTCACACTGTTAATAAACACCCGTTTATGGGGTGTGATATGTGATCAAACAGGAATAGTAAACGTAAAGATTGTTACCGCGGGAGACCAGGGTGTGGGGGGTTAACCCCGTTACCTGAGTCGGCTGTGGAAGTTCTGCTCGGAGATGGATGCCGGTGGGCAGGAGCATAAGTTGTTTGAGGTTAGTGGTGGCGGTGTGATGCGCGCTGTCGCGCCGCAAGGAGGGTAGAAGTAGGACGGCTGGACGGTCACTCCGTATCAATTTGGAGTTCTCAGCCGGCACTGGTGGGGGCGGTGGGCGTGACCACGTGTGTCCTTCCTGACACGTGTTTCGCGTAGAGCTTGGTCACAGGGGTGTGTGCAGGTGGGAGGGTAAGGAGGGATTACTTATGGCGCGTCTGACCAATACAATTGTGGAACGGGTGGTGGAGGCGGGTACTGATCCCGAGAATGGGGGAGTGCGTTCTGTAATTAGGTTTACGTTGGTATAGACGTGGAGACTGTGTATGCTGGCCGTGAAGAGGGACGGGCAGTAAGCTAGACACTGGACGCTAGTCAGGTTGCCTGGGTTACCTGCGCAGCTGTATGCTGGATATGAAAGGCTATATATGCAGGGAGGCGGCGTAATGCTGCAGGCAGGACTGCGGTCATGTTGCCAGATTGCAACAGTGGCAAAGTGTATGCGAATAGCAGTATAGAGGTAAAGTGGCCATAGTAGTAGGCGTAGCTGTGTCTATACGTTTTAAAATGGTGAAATAAAAGGGGGGGTTTTAGGGGAATGAGAAAAAAATATAGTAAAATAGAGACATATGGTTATAGATTGTTGTTGATTGGCTACTGTTGGAATGGAGGGCAGGCCACTATGATATATAGGAAATATACATGCACATACATGTGAAAGAATATATACTTGAAAAAATATATATTATAGATAATGACAATATATGTATCTAAAATATAGTAGTTAATGCTGTGCCTAGGTACTGGTGACACATGAAAGGTGAAAAGCACCTGAATGTCTGAGATGACAAGATAGTAGAGATGGACACAGCGAGATAGGGATATAATTTGGAGCTGTCCTGTCAATTGGGGAAGAAATGTAAGTCGAGCTATCGTTGGATACGGGAGGGCAGAGAGCACTATAGTAGTGGTACCCGGAGATTGGGATTAACATATCGTCGGAGAGAAAGGAGGACACTGGAATGGTGATAAAGTGTGGGGAGATAAAGTTAAGAATTTTGGTAGATGTTAACTTAAAGGAAGGCACTGTATTTTATGTCCTCGTTCAGGCCCTTTGGGGCAAGTGAGCCTAGCTGGAAAATCCACCAGCTTTCCCTGCGGAGGAGTGCCTGATTGATGTCTCCACCTCTTCGGCCCAGGTGTATTTGTTCAAGGCCTGAGAATTTAAGATCATCCGTGTTCGAGGCGTGCATCCTGAGAAAATGGCGTGCAATTGAGGTTAGGGTTTTAAAATTGTCTTTGTCCCTGGAGGCGTTGCGGATGTTACCTATATGCTCCAAAATCCTCTGTTTTAAAGGGCGGGATGTCATTCCTACATATCTAGCCTGGCATGGGCAAGTGATGCAGTATATGATATTTTGACATTTACAGTTGTAGAAACCTCTAATCCTGATGTCGTCGCCATATCTATCTTTGATTGTCTGCGTATTGATAATATGTTTACAGGCTTTGCAGCTGCCGCACGGGTAACTGCCGACTGTTGTGGGTTGGGTCGCACGTCTTGCTACATAGTGGCTTCGGACCAGGTTGTCCTTCAGATTGGGTGCCCTCCGCCAGCTCATATCAGGTTTTGGTTTTAATTTGGAGGCCAAGTCATCATCTGTTAGCAGAATATGCCAATGTTTCTGAATTGAATCTCTGATTTCTCTCCATTCATTACAGAAATCGCCTACTATTCTGATAACTGGTGGGGTATCATCCGGTGGTTTGGTGTTGAACAGGATATCATCTCTGGTCTTCGGCTGGATAGATTTCATAGACCTCTTGATAAGTCTCTTCGAATATCCCCTCTCCTGTAGCCTGTTGGTAAGATCGTGACAAAGTGTGTTATATGTGGTATCATCAGAGCAGTTTCGTCTTAATCTGAGAAATTCGCCTTTTGGAAGATTAGTTACAGTTGGCGGAAAATGGGAGCTACTCCTGTGCAGCAGACTGTTAGTGGAGGTGGTCTTTCTGTAGAGTTCGGTGGACAGGGAATTGTTGGCACCCCGATAGATGCGGAGATCAAGAAAAGTAATACTGTCCGGACTCCAGTCATATGTGAATCTCAGGTTCAAAGTGTTCACATTTAGTCTTTGAATGAAATTGGTGAGGTGTTCAGGAGATCCCTTCCAAATTATCAATATGTCATCGATATATCTTGTCCACATATGGACACAGTCGATGTAGGTGTCATCTTGAAGAACCACCTCCTTTTCCCACCATCCAAGGAAGAGGTTGGCGTATGTGGGGGCGCAGGCCGCCCCCATCGCTGTTCCTCTCCCCTGGATGTAGTAGTACTGTTCGAAAACGAAATAGTTTTTGTGTAACACAAAGTCCAGCAGGATCAAAAGAAAATCATGAAAGGGGGTGAGGCCCTCAATTTCCAAAAAGTATCGTACAGCCGCAATCCCAAGATCGTGTCGGATGCAATTATAAAGAGACTCAACATCCAAAGATACAAGGAGATGGTCGTCGTCTAAGTAGATGTTATTCAGTTTCTTTAGGACTTCCGTTGTGTCTTTGGTGTATGAGGGTAGGCTCATAACGTGGTGCCGAAGATGGACATCTAAGAAAATACAGGCATTCTCTATGAGCGATCCGTTGCCGGATACAATTGGTCTGCCCGGGGGTGACTGTAAATTCTTATGTACCTTTGGAAGGAGATAGAAGGTGGCTACCCTTGGATTAAGGTTTAACAGGAAAAGATGTTCTGATTTAGTGATGGTACCATCTGATAGGGCCCTATCTATTAATCTTTCGAAGGCAACTTTAAAATTGGAGGTGGGATCAAATAGGGTTTTGGAGTAACAAGATTTATCATTTAATTGTGAGTGAACCTCTTTGAGGTACATATCTGTGGGCCATAGGACAATATTACCCCCCTTGTCCGAGGGTTTGATGACAATGTCTTGCCAATCTCTGATCTCTTTGATAGCTGCTCTTTCAGTTTTGGTGAGGTTACCCTTGGTTCTATACTTTTTGTTCTTGCGATGTAGTTCATCAAATTCCTTAGAAACCAGGTTTACAAAGACCTTGACCTCAGGGCAGATAGTGTCCTGTGGGAAGAAAGTGGACTTTTTTTTGCAGATGGTTCTGTTATTAGTGGCGGATGTTTCTGTTCCCTGTAGCATTTCCAGGTCCGCAATGGCCTGTAACTCTTGTGAAGTCCAGTTGACTGGGATGTCGGGGGTATCAGTTTGACAGCGAGAGTGGAACTTGGCTAGAAGTAATTTTCTACCAAACAGATGCAAGCTGGTTTCCCAGTGGAATCTGTCGAAGGTATGGGTTGGAGAGAAAGAAAGGCCTTTTTCAAGGACTCTAGTCTGTTCAGTGGTGAGGGAGTGATCAGATAAGTTGATGATTTGTAATTTGGTCACTGTGGACTCTACTGTGGGCGTTTCCTTTGGGATTGTCGGCTCGGTTGACGCGGCTCCCATCTCGTCCAATCTCGTCTTCCCCTTCTTCCTACTTCGTCTGGTCTTCCTCTTCCCTGAAAATGTCCTCGGCCTCTGCCAAATTCTAAAAAATCGCTTCCTCTGTTGTGGGTCTCCTCAGTATGAGTGCTGTCATCAGTACTCGAGTACTCAGATTCTGAGACTGATTGTGTGCCCCGTTGATCTCGATTGTATGTCTGCCTTTGTGGTCTCTGTGGTTTGGTCCAATTGAAAATTTTTCCGGTTGAAAAATCGTGTTGGTCTCTCAAGAATTTGTTCTTTTTACGTTCTGTTATAACGTTTTCATAGGTCTCTAGATCTCTTTTAATCTTCTCAAATGTGCTCTGAAAGAGAGGGTCAGTTTCCCACTTCTCCAACTTTTTTCCAAATGTGTCTATCTTTTGAGTGCACTCTTCAAGAATCAGATGATTGTGACGTATTAATATAGTCATCAATTCCTGGGAACATTTAAGCAGACTGGTCTCCCACTCTTTTTTTAGGGCCTCAGTCTGAAGTTCAAATGCCGGGAAAGTTTTGGGTCTCAGTCCTCTCGGGGTAATCTTTTGTTTACTATAGTTCTCCAGGCTAGATAATTCCCAACTAGATCGTATTTGTTTTTGGAGAGTCTTTTTTAGGTTAGACAGATCCTCATCCCAATTGGTATCGCTGTTTGTAGAGGCAGATTGCGAAGGGAAAATGGCATCAAAATTGCTACTTTTATGTTTGTAAATTAATTCATTACGAAGGTTAAAAGCAGCCATTTGAGTAGAAGTGGAAAATGTATGGGGAATTTAACCTGATAATGGAAATAGGTACGGTAATCCCTCCTAGGGAAAGGTTAATATGATAAAGAGTAAAGCTTTTTAAGATCTGAATATAGAGTGGCCGTGCACAACCTAGAAACTGAGACAGACCTCAGTGAGTATCTTGGATTGAGACAGGGGTGGGCTGGCACAGGCTGGGGGGACAATTGGGTGTTATTAATTAATTAGATAATTCAAATAAACCAACATGAGAAGGTGGCCATGCGGGAAAAACCCTGACTGGCTATAGACGGTTGGTGGTGCTCCCAAACAAAGTTCAGAATATACACTGAAAAAAGGGATGTAGTCTAACGAAGAAGACTAAAGAAGAACCAAAAGGTTTTTGGGGCACGCTTAGTATGATAAATTGCAGATTAATTGATGTATATATGAAGTAACAATAAAACGTAACTTTTAATGGAAAGCTTAGTTAATAAAATAAATTCATATTAATATATTCACACACCGTTTATGTGATTATTGGAGAGCACCTTATGTGGTGGGCTCCCGCCAATTAATGTGACAATATCAGAAATCAAGTTATTACAACAAGAGCGAAAATGTTAACATAATATAATACTTTGCCTAGTACCAAATTTTTATATATAATATACGGTTATCGGCAAAAAAAGGGGGCACGGGTCACTGCGCACCGCCACTACAGTGTCCACCACAGTGGTGGAGATTGTAGAGATGGATTGTAAGGTCAAAAAGATGGAAGAGAGAAAGGGAGGGTTCAAATTTGTTGTGGCTGCATCCCAAGGATACTAACAGACGTACTGCCCCAGTGGATGAATACAGCACTGGATGTTCCCTACAGGTCCCCCATATAGGTACTTGTCCAGCCTCTCACTGCTTAGCTTCTGTGTTCGGATGGTTTACAGGCGGTCCAGTGAAGTATGGCTGTATAGGCCTTGCTGGTTAATTCCGGTGTCAATAGGGTGGATGAGCCCAAGTAGGCTTCTGCTGTCCAAAACCGTTCAGAGCAAGGCAGACCTGTTACCCATGTAGCATTGCAGGAGTGCTTGTGCTGGCTGGATGGATGAGAGAGCCACGAAATAAGAAAGTTCAGTGATAGGAGGTGCTAACAAACAGAACCCTCATCTCTGCTGTCAAAACATCATGCAAGCATCAGATAGTTTGATGAGAGTCAGAGGATCATGCGATAGCTCCTCTAAAATGAAACAACCGGGTAGGATAAGGATATATGAGCCCGTAGGGCTTAAGGAGAAGATTTCAAAAAAATGGTAAATGTACCCACGGTCCCTAGATGAAAGGGAAATAGGCACCTAGTGTCAGTGTATATATTACTAGAGACACCAGATACAAGCCGGGGAATCCGAATAATGATTGGGGTAATTAGGACTGAAAATAATTAGCAATTCAGTCCTTAGGATTTAGTAATAAATAAATAAACATAAGCACAAATCAGGTAGTAAATGGTCTCCCAAAAGACCCTATGTATGCCGTCAGGTGTTGGTTACTTAGGTAGTACTGAGTGTGTAGCAATCAGATGTCATGCAGAGGTGGTGGGCATGTGAAAATCACAGACAACCATAAACTCAAGACCATATGTGGATGCTGACAAATACTAGTTAAACAAGTATTGATTAGTACATGATATTCAGACGTCATACAAAGGTAATTCAATAGAAGCACTGATGCTGCGAGTAGATTAGATTGGTAAGTAATCAAAGGGTTAATATTCAGCTCGGTGCTGTAAGAGTACGTGCAGCGGTTTGAACAGGTAAATATGCAGGCAATACTGTTTAGTAATTCCTAAATATATGGAGTCACACTGTTAATAAACACCCGTTTATGGGGTGTGATATGTGATCAAACAGGAATAGTAAACGTAAAGATTGTTACCGCGGGAGACCAGGGTGTGGGGGGTTAACCCCGTTACCTGAGTCGGCTGTGGAAGTTCTGCTCGGAGATGGATGCCGGTGGGCAGGAGCATAAGTTGTTTGAGGTTAGTGGTGGCGGTGTGATGCGCGCTGTCGCGCCGCAAGGAGGGTAGAAGTAGGACGGCTGGACGGTCACTCCGTATCAATTTGGAGTTCTCAGCCGGCACTGGTGGGGGCGGTGGGCGTGACCACGTGTGTCCTTCCTGACACGTGTTTCGCGTAGAGCTTGGTCACAGGGGTGTGTGCAGGTGGGAGGGTAAGGAGGGATTACTTATGGCGCGTCTGACCAATACAATTGTGGAACGGGTGGTGGAGACCTGTAGGGAACATCCAGTGCTGTATTCATCCACTGGGGCAGTACGTCTGTTAGTATCCTTGGGATGCAGCCACAACAAATTTGAACCCTCCCTTTCTCTCTTCCATCTTTTTGACCTTACAATCCATCTCTACAATCTCCACCACTGTGGTGGACACTGTAGTGGCGGTGCGCAGTGACCCGTGCCCCCTTTTTTTGCCGATAACCGTATATTATATATAAAAATTTGGTACTAGGCATAGTATTATATTATGTTAACATTTTCGCTCTTGTTGTAATAACTTGATTTCTGATATTGTCACATTAATTGGCGGGAGCCCACCACATAAGGTGCTCTCCAATAATCACATAAACGGTGTGTGAATATATTAATATGAATTTATTTTATTAACTAAGCTTTCCATTAAAAGTTACGTTTTATTGTTACTTCATATATACATCAATTAATCTGCAATTTATCATACTAAGCGTGCCCCAAAAACCTTTTGGTTCTTCTTTAGTCTTCTTCGTTAGACTACATCCCTTTTTTCAGTGTATATTCTGAACTTTGTTTGGGAGCACCACCAACCGTCTATAGCCAGTCAGGGTTTTTCCCGCATGGCCACCTTCTCATGTTGGTTTATTTGAATTATCTAATTAATTAATAACACCCAATTGTCCCCCCAGCCTGTGCCAGCCCACCCCTGTCTCAATCCAAGATACTCACTGAGGTCTGTCTCAGTTTCTAGGTTGTGCACGGCCACTCTATATTCAGATCTTAAAAAGCTTTACTCTTTATCATATTAACCTTTCCCTAGGAGGGATTACCGTACCTATTTCCATTATCAGGTTAAATTCCCCATACATTTTCCACTTCTACTCAAATGGCTGCTTTTAACCTTCGTAATGAATTAATTTACAAACATAAAAGTAGCAATTTTGATGCCATTTTCCCTTCGCAATCTGCCTCTACAAACAGCGATACCAATTGGGATGAGGATCTGTCTAACCTAAAAAAGACTCTCCAAAAACAAATACGATCTAGTTGGGAATTATCTAGCCTGGAGAACTATAGTAAACAAAAGATTACCCCGAGAGGACTGAGACCCAAAACTTTCCCGGCATTTGAACTTCAGACTGAGGCCCTAAAAAAAGAGTGGGAGACCAGTCTGCTTAAATGTTCCCAGGAATTGATGACTATATTAATACGTCACAATCATCTGATTCTTGAAGAGTGCACTCAAAAGATAGACACATTTGGAAAAAAGTTGGAGAAGTGGGAAACTGACCCTCTCTTTCAGAGCACATTTGAGAAGATTAAAAGAGATCTAGAGACCTATGAAAACGTTATAACAGAACGTAAAAAGAACAAATTCTTGAGAGACCAACACGATTTTTCAACCGGAAAAATTTTCAATTGGACCAAACCACAGAGACCACAAAGGCAGACATACAATCGAGATCAACGGGGCACACAATCAGTCTCAGAATCTGAGTACTCGAGTACTGATGACAGCACTCATACTGAGGAGACCCACAACAGAGGAAGCGATTTTTTAGAATTTGGCAGAGGCCGAGGACATTTTCAGGGAAGAGGAAGACCAGACGAAGTAGGAAGAAGGGGAAGACGAGATTGGACGAGATGGGAGCCGCGTCAACCGAGCCGACAATCCCAAAGGAAACGCCCACAGTAGAGTCCACAGTGACCAAATTACAAATCATCAACTTATCTGATCACTCCCTCACCACTGAACAGACTAGAGTCCTTGAAAAAGGCCTTTCTTTCTCTCCAACCCATACCTTCGACAGATTCCACTGGGAAACCAGCTTGCATCTGTTTGGTAGAAAATTACTTCTAGCCAAGTTCCACTCTCGCTGTCAAACTGATACCCCCGACATCCCAGTCAACTGGACTTCACAAGAGTTACAGGCCATTGCGGACCTGGAAATGCTACAGGGAACAGAAACATCCGCCACTAATAACAGAACCATCTGCAAAAAAAAGTCCACTTTCTTCCCACAGGACACTATCTGCCCTGAGGTCAAGGTCTTTGTAAACCTGGTTTCTAAGGAATTTGATGAACTACATCGCAAGAACAAAAAGTATAGAACCAAGGGTAACCTCACCAAAACTGAAAGAGCAGCTATCAAAGAGATCAGAGATTGGCAAGACATTGTCATCAAACCCTCGGACAAGGGGGGTAATATTGTCCTATGGCCCACAGATATGTACCTCAAAGAGGTTCACTCACAATTAAATGATAAATCTTGTTACTCCAAAACCCTATTTGATCCCACCTCCAATTTTAAAGTTGCCTTCGAAAGATTAATAGATAGGGCCCTATCAGATGGTACCATCACTAAATCAGAACATCTTTTCCTGTTAAACCTTAATCCAAGGGTAGCCACCTTCTATCTCCTTCCAAAGGTACATAAGAATTTACAGTCACCCCCGGGCAGACCAATTGTATCCGGCAACGGATCGCTCATAGAGAATGCCTGTATTTTCTTAGATGTCCATCTTCGGCACCACGTTATGAGCCTACCCTCATACACCAAAGACACAACGGAAGTCCTAAAGAAACTGAATAACATCTACTTAGACGACGACCATCTCCTTGTATCTTTGGATGTTGAGTCTCTTTATAATTGCATC
The DNA here is from genome assembly GCF_055691185.1 of Crinia signifera. Lineage (NCBI taxonomy): Eukaryota > Metazoa > Chordata > Amphibia > Anura > Myobatrachidae > Crinia > Crinia signifera. The sequence goes on along the minus strand of NC_139219.1, from coordinate 302,975,584 downwards.
CGACACGATCTTGGGATTGCGGCTGTACGATACTTTTTGGAAATTGAGGGCCTCACCCCCTTTCATGATTTTCTTTTGATCCTGCTGGACTTTGTGTTACACAAAAACTATTTCGTTTTCGAACAGTACTACTACATCCAGGGGAGAGGAACAGCGATGGGGGCGGCCTGCGCCCCCACATACGCCAACCTCTTCCTTGGATGGTGGGAAAAGGAGGTGGTTCTTCAAGATGACACCTACATCGACTGTGTCCATATGTGGACAAGATATATCGATGACATA